>NC_092129.1:82587668-83787668 GCF_043159975.1 Macaca nemestrina
AAGGAGAAAAACTTTAAATAAACAACCTAGCAATTAGTAGAATAAAATTAGTAAGAAAAAAGAAATAATAAAGCTCTTAGAAAAAAATAAATGTAACTGAAATAAAGAGAACAACATAAAAATAAACAAAATGAAAAGCTGATTTTCAATAAGATAAACAAAATTGACAAACTTTTAGCCAGACTAAGACAAAAAAAGAGAAGACCCAAATAAAAAAATAAAACAGATGAAAAAGGAAGAATTACAACTCACACTGCAAAAATTCAAAGGATTACTAGAGGCTGCTATGAACAACAATATGCCAATAAATTTGAAAATCTAGAAGAAATGGATAAATTCCTAGAAACATACAACCTACCAAGAAGAAATCCAAAACCTGAACAGTCCAATAATAAGTATTTAACAAGGTCAAAGCTGTAGTAAAAAAATCCCCCAGCAAATAAAAGCCTGGGACTCACTGGCTTCACTGCTGAATTTTACCAACATTTAAAGAAGAGCTAATACCAATTCCACTAAAATTATTCTGAAAAATAGAGGAGTAGAGAATACTCTCAAACTCATTCTATGAGGTCAGTATTACCCTGATACCAAAATCAGACTAGGACACATCAAAAAAAGAAACTACAGGCCAATATCCCTGATGAACATTGAAGCAAAAATCCTTAACAAAATACTAGCAAACCATATTCAACAACACATTAAAAAGATCATTCTTCTTAACCAAGTGGGAGTTATCCAAGGGATGAAAGGAAGATTAAATGTATACAAATCAACGTGACACATCATATCAACAGAATGGACAAAAATCATATGATTATTTCAATTGATGCTGAGAAATCATTTAATAAAATTAAACATCCCTTCATGATAAAAACCCTCCAGTTACCAGGTCTAGAAGGAATACACCTCAACACAAGAAAAACCTATATGATAGACACATGGCTAGTATTATACTGAATGAGGAGAAACCACAAGCCTTTCCTTTAAGATCTAGAACAAGACAAGGATGCCCACTTTCACCACAACAACATAGTACTGGAAGTCCTAGCTAGAGCAACAAGATAAACATATAAAGGGCATCCCAATTGGAAAGGAAGATATCAAAGTATCCTTGTTTTCATATGATATAATTTTATATTTGGAAAAACCTAAAGACTGAACCCAAAAACATCTATTAGATCTGATAAACAAATTCAGTAAAGTTATAGGATAAAAAATCAACTTACAAAAATTAGTAGCATTTCTATAAGCTAACAGTGAACAATCTGAAAAATAAATTAAGAATTTAACCCCATTTATAATAGCTATAAATAAAATAAAATACATATGAATAAACTAAACCAAAGAAGTAAAAGATCTCTACAATGGAAACTATAAAACATTGATAAAAGTAATTAAAGAGGACACACATAAAAATGGAAATATATTCCATGTTTGTGGATTGGAAGAACCAACATTATTAAAATGCCCATACTACCCAAAGCAGTCTACAGATTCAATGCAATCTCTATAAAACTACCATGGACATTCTTTACAGAAGGATAGAAAATAATCCTAAAACTTATACGGAACCACAAAACACCCCAAATAGCCAAAGCCATCCTGAGAAAAACACGAACAACAACAAACGGGGAGGAATCACATTACCTGACTTCAGATCATACTACAGAGCTATACCTATATAGTAACCAAAACTACTGTCGTAGAAATAGACACATAAACCAATGGAACAGAATAGAGAACCCAGGAATCAATCTAGAAATTGACAGTGAATTCATTTTATATAAAGGTGCCAAGAACATACATTAGGGAAAGAACAGTCTCTTCACTAAATGGTGCTGGGAAAACTAGGTATCTGTATGCAGAAGAATAAAACTAGACTCTTATTTCTAACCATATACAAAAATAAAATCAGAGTGGATTAAAGACTTAAGTCTAAGACCTCAAACTATGAAACTTCTAAGAGAAAACATTAGGAAAAAAATCCCGGACATTGTTCTGGGCAAAGATTTCTTGAGTGATACCCCAAAAGCACAGGCAACCAAAGCAAACACATGGACAAATGGAATTACATCAAGTTAAAAAGCTTCTGCACAGGAAAGAAAGCAACAAAATGAAAAGACAACCCACAGACTTGGAGAAAATATTTTCAAACTCTATGTCTGTCAAAGGATTAGTAACCAGAATATATAAGAACCTCAGTCAACTCTATTGGAAAATAATCTAATAATCTGATTAAAAAATGGGCAAAGGTCTGAATAGACATTTCTCAAAAGAAGACATATAAATGGCAACCAGGTATATGAAAAGGTGCTCAACAGCATTGTTCATCAGAAAATGCAAATCAAAGCTATAATGAGATATCATATCACCCAAGTTAAAATGGCTTTCATCCAAAAGACAGATAATAGCAAATGCTAGCAAGGATGTTGAGAAAAGGGAGCACTTGTACACTGTTGGTGGGAATGTACATTAATACAGCTACTATGGAGAACAATATAGAGGTTTCTCAAAATTACAAAAATTAAAGTACCATATGATCTAGCAATTTCACTGCTTGGTATGTACCCAAAGAAAAGAAATCAGTATAGAGGATACATCTGCACTCCCATGTTTATTCGAACACTATTCACAATAGCCAAGATTTGGAATCAACCTAAGTTATCTTCAACAGATAAATGGAAAAAGAAAATGTGGTACATATGCGCAATTGTTTCTAATGGAGGAACAAAGAAAATGGTTTATGAGATGGAACCTACCCCTGGTAAAGATGGTATGAACACTGTTGAAATGACAACAAAGGATTTAGAATTAGGTTACCAGAGACTGGGAAGGATAGTTGGGTGTGGGAAGTAGGGATGGTTAATGGGTACGAAAATACAGTTAGATAGAATGAATTAGATGTAGTATTTGATAGCACAACAGGGTGACTATAGTCAAGAATATAGTATTATACATCTTAAAACAACTGAAAGGATATAATTGGATTGTTTATAACAGAAAGAAAGGACATATGCTTGAAGTGATGGATACCTCATTTATCCTGATGTGACTATTACATATTGAATGCCTGTATGAAAATATTTCATGTACCCTGTAAATATGTACACCTACCATGTACCCATAAAAACTAACAATTAAAATAAAGAAAGTAATAGTAGATGTGTTGGAAATAGCAAGAGAACTAGAATTAGAAGCGGAGCCTGGGACTGGGATTGCTGCAACTTCATGATAAAAGTGAATGAGTAAGAAATTGTTTCTTATGGATGAACAAAGAAAACGGTTTCTTGAAATGGGATCTACCACTGGTGAAGACGGTGTGATCATTGTTGAAACAACAGCAAAGTACTTAGAATATTATATAATCTTAGCTGATAAAGCCGTGCCAGGGTTGAGAGGTTAGACTCCAATTTTGAAAGAAGTTCTACTGTGAATAAAGCGCTATCAAATAATATAACACACTACAGAGAAATATTTTGTGAAAAGAAGAGTCAACAAATAGATGCAGCAAACCTCATTGTTGTTTTATTTTAAGAAAATTTCCCAGCCACACTAACCTTCAACAACCACCACATTGATCAGTCAGCAGCCATCAACATTCAGGCAAGACGTTCCACCAGCAAAAAGATAACAACTTACTCAAAGTTCAGATGATCGTTAGCATTTTTAGCTATAAATTATTTTACATTAAAGTATGTACATTGTTTTAATATATAATGCTTTACACACTTAATAGACTGCAATACACTGTAAACATAACTTTTATATGCACTGGGAAACCAAAAAGGTCATGTGATTTGCGTTATTAGAATATGGCCTAGAACGGAACCTGCAATGTCTCTGAGGTACACTTGTACTTTAATAATTTTTCATGAAGCAGAATTTATCTGGGAATGAAAATGAAATGGGTGATGTTGAAGGTTTGAGGAGAGCTAAGAAGCTGTGAAATTGTCATCTTAGATAGCTTAAGAGTAAATGCATGTAGGGAATTTTGACAAAACTGGCAGAAACCACTAAGGCCTAATTTAAGTCTATAATTATTAATTTATAATGAAGTAATCAATTAGTTGGGCATTTTTCTCCTTTCATTTTATGTTGTACAAATTTCAAGTGCAGAGAAGTTATAAAGTTGGATTAAACAGGATTTGATTTTATTAGGTGACTACAACAAACCTAGAGACAAGCCAGGGAGTATATGTGTTAAAAAAAAAAGATTATAATAATTGACCATAATATTTAGACTTGTTTAGGAGCAGGAAGAAAATATCAAATATCTCAGTGACAGGGAAAAAAATTAGTAGAATTCATAGTTTGGAGGAGTGGAGTAATAGAGAAAGTGAGTTGAAAGGATAAACAGTAACGATGATCAAAAAGTGAAATGCATGCAATGTAATTGTGCAGTGTTACATTTATTGTTAATAGTAAGTCCTGGGGCAAGAGCATGTGAGTGTGTAGGTAAGGCAGAATGCAGGGGAAGATCATTGGAAGGTAAATTAAAGAGATGAAGGGCCTGAGAGTTATGCATGATTATGTACACGTATACTGAAATCACCAGAATTAAGACTGAAGTAGTGTGGAGAGAGGGATATGGAGCCGGGAACAGATGCCTTGGAAAACATGTGGTTGAATACCTGGGATCTGAAGATGACAATAGCAAATGAAGAGTAGTAGGTGATAAAATCCATGGAACTGAGATTCAAAGTTACATTTTAAGGAGACAAATTGTAGAATTGTATTAAAATAGTAAAGAGGAACAAAAGCATTTCTACTATACCTCCCAGCCTAACAATCACCACAATATGTTATACTACCCTAGAGGGCTGCAGGGAAAACACTGCCCTCAGGGAGAAGCCAGGCTTCTAATTTTTATTATAATTATGTTTTTAATTTGTTATAGCCATTTTCAGAGACCTTAACAACTTTACTTAAGGCTCATAAATGGCTGTGCTATTACCAGCTTTTTAAAATAAAAATTTCTGCAGAAACATGTTTAGGTAAGCAGATTCATTGGCTAGCTTGTTTTGTTTTATAGTACAATGAATTAAGGAAAGCTTTGAGAGAAGAGGTTGAAAAAAATAGGATATTTTGCTGCTCATGGTCGTTAAATTACACATGACATTGTGGAAGATTTTCTGGAATTGAGAAGAGATGTGAGAAGTATATAGACTGGAATATATTCAGAGCTTGATTAGATTAGTGGATATGTGGAAGAATTGAGTTACCTGAATGTCTGGTGTTTCTAGGGGTGAATGTATAACAGTAATTTTAAGATTTTTTTCCTTGTAGATTCAGGACTCGAGAAGCAGGGAGGAGCTAGATCACAGGGAGATTTATAGAGTAGGGCCAGGAACTTAGTTATATTTTCAGAGTGATGTTAAGCCACTGAAGAGTGTGTGCCGATGTTAGGAGTGAAGGTGGGAACAGAGAATAGAGTAGTAGATCATCAAATGTTACTTTTAAAACATTAGCCTATCTTTTGAGTATAAAATAATCTTATAGGGCAAGCCGCCCCCTCAACAAAAAAAGATTAATTATAAGGATGTTAAATCAGTTCAGGTAGAAAATGATTAGTATTTAGATTATAGTTGAGATGAACACAAGAACTGATCTCAGGTTGATAGATATTTAATAAGCCATGCTAATACATCAGGAAGAACCAAGGATGATCCCAAATATGTGTCTTCGACTGTGTCATGTGCACTTCACTAAGGTGCAAATGATGGGAGATAAATGTTTGAAGAGACTAATGATCAAATTTCTGTTTTGGACAATTAAACTTTGAAATGCCAAACAATAGCAAAAAGGGGGACTCCTCCCTAACTCATTTTATGAGGCCAGCATCATCCTGATACCAAAACCTGGCAGAGACACACACAAAAAAGTTCAGGTTGACATCCGTGATGAACATTGATGCAAAAATCCTCAATAAAATACTGGCAAACCGAATCCAGCAGCACATCAAAAACCTTATCCACCATAGTCAAGTCAGCTCCACCCCCAGGATGTAAGACTGGTTCAATATATTCAAACCAATAAATGGAATCCATCACATAAACAGAACAAATGACAAAAACTACATGATTATCTCAATAGATGCAGAAAAGGCCTTTGAAAAAATTCAACACTGAATTCTTGCTAAAAATTCTCAATAAACTAGGTATTGATGGAACGTATCTCAAAATAATAAGAGCTTTTTATGATAAACCCACAGCCAAAATCATTCTGAATTGGCCAAAGCTGGAATCTTTCCTTTTGA
The DNA here is from genome assembly GCF_043159975.1 of Macaca nemestrina. Taxonomy (NCBI): domain Eukaryota; kingdom Metazoa; phylum Chordata; class Mammalia; order Primates; family Cercopithecidae; genus Macaca; species Macaca nemestrina. The sequence goes on from NC_092129.1 coordinate 82,593,925, forward strand.
AAACTGGCACAGAACAAGGTTGCCCTCTCTCACCACTCCTATTGAACATACTATTGGAAGCTCTGGCCAGAGCAATCAGGCAAGAGAAAGAAATAAAGGGTATTCAGATAGGAAGAGAGGAACTCAAATTGTCTCTGTTTGAAGATTGCATGATCATATATTTTAAAACCCCATCATCTCAGCCCCAAATCTCCTTAAGCTGATAAGCAACTTCAGGAAAGTCTCAGGATACAAAATCAATGTGTAAAACTCACAAGCATTCCTATACACCAATAAGAGACAAACACAGAGTCACATCACAAGTGAACTCCCATTCACAATTGCTACAAAGAGAATAAACTATCTAGGAATACAACTTACAAGGGATGTGAAGAACCTCTTCAAGGAGAACTACAGTCCACTCCTCAAGGAAATAAGAGAGGACACAAACAAATTGGAAAACATTCCATGCCCATAAATAGGAAGAATCAATATCATGAAAATTACCATACTGCCCAAAGTAATTTATAGATTAATTGCTATCCCCCTCAAGCTACCATTGACGTTCTTCACAGAATTAGAAAAAAACCTACTTTAAATTTCATATGGCACCAAAAAAGAGCCCATATAGCCAACACAATCCTAAGCAAAAAGAACAAAGCTGGAGGGATCATGCTACCTGACTTCAAACTACACTACAAGGCTACAGTAACCAAAACAGCATGGCACTAGTAGCAAAACAGATATATAGAAAAATGGAACAAAACAGAACACAGGCCTCAGAAATAACACCACACATCTACAACCATATGATCTTTGACAAACCTGACAAAAACAAGCAATGGGGAAAGGATTCCCTTATTAATAAATGGTGTTGGGAAAACTAGCTAGCCATATGCAGAAAACTGAAACTGTACCACTGACTTACATAAAAAGTAACTCAGGATGGGTTAAACACTTAAATGTAAGATGTAAAACCATAAAAACCCTAGAAGAAAACCTAGGCAATACTGATCAGGACATAGGCATGGGCAAATACTCTGTGACTAAAACACCAAAAGCAATGGCAACTAAAGCCAAAATAGACAAATGGGATCTAATTTAACTAAAGAGTTTCTGCACAGCAAAAGAAACTATCATCAGAGTGAACAGGCAACCTACAGAATGGGAGAAAATTTTTGCCATCTATCCATCTGGCAAAGGGCTAATACCCAGAATATACAAAGAACATAAACAAATTTACAAGACTAAAACAAACAACCACATCAAAAAGTGGGTGAAGGATATGATCAGACAATTCTCAAAAGAAGATATTTATGCAGCCAACAAACATACGAAAAGAAGTTCATCATCACTGCTCATTGGAGAAATGCAAATCAAAGCCACAGTGAGATACCATTTCATGCCAGTTAGAATGGCGATCATTAAAAAGTCAGGAAACAACAGATGCTGAGAAGATGTGGAGATATAGGGATGCTTTTACACTGTTTTTGGGAGTGTAAATTAGTTCAACCATTGTGGAAGACAGTGTGGTGATTCCTCAAGGATCTAGAACCAGAAATACCATTTTATCCAGCAATCCCCTTACAGGGTATACACCCAAAGGATTACAAATCATTCTACTATAAAGACACACACGCACACGTATATTTATCACAGAACTATTCACAGTAGCAAAGACTTAGAACCAATCCAAATGCCCATCAATGATAGACTGGGTAAACAAAATGTGGCACATGTACACCATGGAATACTATGCAGCCGTAAAAAAGGATGCATTCACGTCCTTTGCAAGGACATGGATGAAACTGGAAACCATCATTCTCAGCAAACTAGCACAGGAACAGAAAACCAAACACCACATGTTCTCACTCATAAGTGGGAGTTGAACAATGAGAACACATGGACACAGGGAGGGGAACGTCACATAACAGGGCCTGTTGGTGGGTGTGGGGCTCGGAGAGAAATATAATTAAGAAAAATACCTAATATAGATGACAGGTTGATGGGTGCAGCAAACCACCATGACATGTGTATACCTAAGTAACAAACCTGCACGTTCTGCACATGTATCCTCAGAATTTAAAGTATTTGGGAAAAAAAAAAAAAAAAAGAATTGAACCAAAAAGAAAAGAAAATGTGTTTCTAGAGTTACTTTTACTTTTTAAAAGTTGGCTATAATAAAGCCATACCCTGACGTTCTAAAGCAAGGGGGGGTGGTGGTGGTGGTGGTGGTAGTAGTAGTAGTAGTAGTAGTAGTAGTAGTAGTAGTAGTAGTAGTAAAGCAAATTTGCAAGCCTTAAGGACATTGAAGTCTTTAAGGTCCCTGAAACTGGCTATAACAGTTAACAAATAATTGGAATGAAAAATGAAAGGCACACTTTCTTGCTCATTAAGATTCAGCCACGTTGGTCTTTTTTTCTGTTCTTTGCAATGCAAGCTTGTTACTTTCCTAAGTTTATGCACAAACTGTTTCTCTACATGTAATGCTCTTCCCCTTTTGCTCACCATGAATATCTCTTTTTTCCCCATTTATATATCATTTCAGAAAAACTTTTTTTTCCTTACAAGGCAATTTCAGCCAGAAAAACTGCTGTATCCATCATTTCAGTCCATTTGAACTCTCTGCATAGTACTTAACACTACCTGACATTGCTTTGCTCAGAAAAAAAGCCTTAAGTTATATTCACTGGTCCAATCCCAATATTACAAAGTAACTAACACCAATTAGTGCTCAATATATATTCATTGATCTTGAAGAACGCAGAGAGTGGATGTTAAGCATTCTTACCACAAAAAGGATAACTATGTCTAGTAATGCAGTTGTTAATTACCTAGATTTAACCATTCCACGATTTGCATATACTTCAAATCATCATGTTGTACAGAACAAATGAACATAACTTTGTCAATTTAAAAAAGAAATAATTTTTAAAGGAAAATTTATAAATTTACACACACACACACACACACACACACACACATATTCACTGAATGAATGAGAAAATGGATGAATGACTGATGAGCAACAGTTTGACCCAAATCCTCTCTCTTCACATGATAACCGTAACCCACCCCCAACTCCAGGCACAGTGGGATGCCTTTTAGTACATTTTAAAGTGTTAGGCCCCATTCTGTATCAAAGGCCTTTTACACAATGTTCTCTCTCTGCATGTAGCACCTTTCCCTATCTTTTCCACCTAACCCAATAAACTTGTGTTTATCCTTCAAATTCCAGCTCAAGTATCTCCTCCTCAAGGGAATCTTCTCTGTATTCCATGACAAGGGAAATCTTTCATTGTAAAGTTTCATGACATGGTATGCTGCTACTTTGAGGGGCTTATCAGGGCTTTAGTTTTCTTTTTCACTTACTTTGTTTTCATGTTTCTTGACAACAGAAGTGTAAGCTCCGCAAGGTTAAGACCATGCCTGTTTTTACACTCAATTGTATTTCCATCAACTAGACAGGTATTTGGTCTTGGCTCAGAATTATATATTATTGATTCAACCTCTGGAACTCATTTAATTGTCAAGATGAAAACAAAAATTTAAATTACCTAAAAGCAATCAATAAACCCTCAGCCCGAGTCTATGTATTTCCTTTCGTAATGTGTGCCTGAGCTAAGTAAATAGAGCATTTCGAGCTCTAATGGACCATGGACAGCAACTGCTTAGACTAGTCATCACCTCTCAGAAAAGCACATGGAAGGCAGACCTTAATTAAAAAGCAGAGCTGTACCAACAGTCCAGTAATCCTTCTCCATACTTGGGTGCTTCCAATAGTAGTTGATAGGAAAAAACTGGAGGTAGCAAGACTAAACTGCCTCGCAGGTTGAGGGCCCATGTTCATTCTGGTGGCAGGCAGATAATTTCCAAGGCATCTGACCCTCAAACCTTATGATGTGTCTTTTATTATCAATAAGATAAGTCAAATATTTATCTCTGCCCCTTATTCTATCCTTTGCTTCTGTTAAAGTTGTATCTTTTAAAAAATCCAGATTAGACTGGAAATGGGGGCTCTTCCTGTTCTCCAGAAAACACTGGTCCTGGTTCTACTCCATTATAATGGATTTTGTTATTTTTTAATGAAATGATAATCGATAATGAATCAGATTTTTTAAAATATCAATAGAACTTAATAAAGAATACTTGTCATAGTAATTTTTCTCATTTTGATTTTCTTTAAATTATTGTAGACCAGCAGAGTAAAAGTAAAAAAAAAAAAAGGCAACAACAACAACAACAACAACAAAACATTCTGCTGAAGAGTCATGGAGACCTATTTAGAAATTCTGAGTTACCTGAACCCTATTTGGCAGCAGAAAATGGGTTTGGAAGGGGTCAATAATGTTTCGCTTTGAAAATAAATTTTGCTTTCTCTTACCTAAAAAGAAAATAATATCCATAAAATAAGAATTCAGCCAGATGTCAACATTTTGGGGCACCCAGCATGTATATACCAACCTGTATTCTAAGCATTTACCGTATGCTGTTTCATTTAATCTTAAGAGCAACCATATATATTTGTATTTTTCTTATACTTGTGACTCACAGAAAATAAATCTCTTGCTAAAGCAAGTGCCAAAACTTAAATTTGAACTCCATATTGATTTTTACTGCATGAACAGTAACAGAAAGAATCAAAAACACTAAGATTAAACAATAACCTTTGCTAACATAGTTAACATCTGCTGAACAACAGGAACAAACAAACACTATAATAAGCAAATGGGAGAATTATGAAGTTTATTTCTGACACTCTCTGATGGTGCTTCTAAACATGATGATTCCCATTTAGCAGTTATAATAGCCAATTGTTTTCACTTTGCAATTCAAGAATATTCAGGAAATAGAATATCAGATGTTTTAATTGTGAAGTTTATAAAATCCTGCTGTTGTCAATCAAGAACACCTTCACAGTTGATTGTTACAGCTCAGCTTCATCCATCTGTACCTGAATAATGCTTGACACAGGATTTTCAGTTAGGTATTGAGCTGTAAATTGCTTTTATTTAGCTTTTATAATTTCTGCCAAAGATTAAATCTCAGAGTAAATGATTAGATTATCATTCAGCATGCATTTTGTTTAGTGTTTAATATGCCTCAGATGAAATCCACTGAGACAATTCTCTGTTTTTGTGTTCCACCTTCTCTTTATACTGTTTTTACATGAAACCTAAATGTGATCTTGAGCCTAGATGGACTCTAGAAATAATACTGACCTGAGGTAAAATAATTTTATGTAATACTATGTTATGTTTGAAATTTCTAAGATTGTGATATGGGGTTTTACAGCTTTATAATGTATTCAACATGCAAGTGAACTATTTTGGAATCATTGTGCTGAAATGTAACTGATGGATTTGGTGGAATAATTTAGCCTTAAGTGAAGCATGCAAAAAAAGAAGGCTTTAATTTGCTGATGTTTGGGCTTCAGAAGCTCTTAAGAGTGTAGCATAATTTTGTTAATGACTTTTGGCTATCATTTGCTTCAACTTTGAACAAAATACTTTCAATGCAAATGTTAAAATATGCTGTACAATTTTAAGAATTAGGGTAGATAGTTATCAGCATAGAAATTCCAAATAGGTGAAACAGAATTAAAACGTCTGAAACAAATTAAGAACAAACAACAATCCAGTGGGTTATAGGGTTTTATATATATGAAGAACTCTAACAAATCAATAAGAAAAAAATAAACACATAGAAAAAATGCCAAAGGACATGAATAGGAATTCATGAAAAAAAAATATGTAACACAAATAAAATGTGGAAAATACTCAATATCAGTAATAATTGAATATATGCAAGTGAAATCTATCACATAATATTTTAACTTGAATAAGTCAGTACAGATTTTAAAACGGATAACATTTATTGATAAAGCTATTCAGAAACGGACATTTCATGCCAGAGGAGTGAGGGTATAGTTTGGTACAAACTTTAATTTGGAATAACTGTCAAAATCCTTAAAACATGTTTAACTTCCATCATAACATTTCAGTCAATTTCATACCAACTCTGTTACCTGGATGGGTCCAAAACTCTAGATGAGTAAGACAGAGAGAGCTATCAAAGTAGCAGGTTATTAAGTTACTCAACATTTTTCATGATCCATGGTTCCTTCCAAGCAGCAAGGTCTTTGGAAGCCATTGGCAAGGAAAACAGATATTGAATTCTATAATATATTACTTAGACTTGTTGGATCACAGCAGCTTAAGCAACATATCAGATATTCTAGGGCTTTCTTGAGCATGCAGACTATGTTGAAACTTTTATGTGTGTTTATATCCTCTTGTCTTCATTTTGTATCTGCATGTTTTGCAGAGAAGCTAACTAGACTAAATGTTAGCCTACATTTACTGTATTATATTTTACACTGTCCTATGATTCTAAATGCTATCACTAGAAGGCTGGAGTCATATCATCTGGGTAATGCAGAGTGGAGTTTGATTTGCCTTAATTAAACAGAGAAGTTTGTTTCTACCAGGTGAGATTTTTACAGTTTTCTTGACATCCCCTCATTTTAAATAATAAATTTGTTTTAGAAAAGCTTTAGATTTGCAGAAAAAAAATTGAAGATAATACAGTAATTTTCCATGTACTTTACACTCGGTATCCCTGATTATTAAAAACTTTATATGGTATAATACATTTATTAAAAATAACAAACTGATGTTGATACCCAAGTCCAAACTTAATTCAGATTTATTTAGTTTTTACTTTATGTCCTTTTTCTGTTTCAAGATTCCATCCAGGACATGACATTTTCTTTAGTTGCCATGTCTCCTTACACTCTGCTTATCCAGGAGGGGTTCTCAGACTTTTATTGTTTTGATAACCTTGACAGTTTTGGGGGAGTACTAGTTAGGTGTTTTGTGCAATGTCCATCAATAGACATTTGTCTGATGTTTTCCTCATTATTATACTCCCATTCCCCAGGTGGAAGTCTGGCTCCCACCATTCACAATCCATTTACTTGATTGTCCAATTACAAAATACTAGTTTCAGAATTGTTAACCCTTATTCCCATAGGAGACCACTTTATTAACTAAAGTACATATGTACAACTTGTTTTGTCTTAATTCTTCTAAACTCAATTGATTTCCAAAATTGCCTAAGACCTGCCTAAGAACTTCAGCTCTTTTCACCATTATTTCCTTCAATGAAATTCTCTCACATACTTATAATATAGTTAGATTCTTTTGTCATAGTCTGAGTTCCACGCTATGATCTCCCAACTTCATATTATTTTAAGTACAAATATTAAGAATAACTATTTGTGTAATCAAGTTATATGGGTTTCATAAATACATTTCATAAATGCACAGTGTCATTTATGTGCCATTTTAGAATCATACTTTATAGGTTTCCTTCTATAAAAATTTCCTGGTCTTTACCTATTCAATCCCCATCCCCCAAATTTTGACAGCTCGTGGTCTGTTTTCCATTTTTGCAATTTTGCCTTTTCCAGAATATCATATAAATGGTCATATATTGTAGCTTTCTCAGAGCAATTTCCTTCACCTCATAATATATGTTTATCAATCATTCATGTCTTTGCATGGTGTGATTGCTAATTCTTTTCTTTTGCTGAGTAAGCATTCCATTGGATGGATGGACCCCATTTTGTTTATTGAACAATATCATATATGTTTCTGGTGATTATAACTATGATTTCTCCCTTCAGAAAAGATATTCTTAGATGAAGAAAAACTAAAATAATTTGCCACTAGCAAAAAAATCTTTAAATTTTTACTAAAGGAAGTTCTTCAGACATAAAGTAAACCACAGCAGAAAAAATATTTGGGAAGTAAGAAAGAAGAAAGAGCAACGCAAAGTGAAAATACAGGATCATACAACTGATTATTCACCTCACCGGTTTTAGAAATTATATTTGGTAATTGATTCACAAATTACTATGCCATTTGATATCAAGACAATGATATTTAATATTAATAGTAGGGAGGGCAAGGGGATATTAATAGAACTGTTTCCACAATGCACTCAAAGAGGCAAAATGTTGATATCTGGAGGGTATAATAAGATTATACACATATATCCTTATATCCCAGAGCAAACACTGTGAAAAACATACAAAATAATACACTTAAAAGTACTATCTATAAGGTAAAACTCTAAAAAAGTTCAAGTAACCCACAGGAAGATTAAAAAAAAAAAAAAGAAAGAAAGAGAGAAACAGATAAATGAGTACCAGAGAAAATAAGCAGAAAACAAATAATAAAATGGCATAATATGCTCTAGCATATCAATACTCTTCTTAAATGTAAGTGGTTTAAATACATGAATCTAAAGAGACTGGCAAAGCAGATTTTTTTAAAAAAATTAATGACCTAACTATTCAACCACATGCTTTTAACAAGAAGCTCTATTTTCACTTTAAAATTAACAAGATAAGTAGGTTGACAGTAAAAGGATGGGAAAATATATTATTCAACATTAATGAAAAAATAGGAGTAGCTATATTAACATCTGATAAAGTAGACTTCAGAGAAAAGAAAATTGTGAGACAAAAAAAGACTACATAATGATTAAAAGATCAACGATCAGTCTACCAGGAAGATGTAATGACCTTAAATGTGTACACCTCACATATTAGGGCCTCAAAATGTATGCAGCAAAATTTTTATCACTGAAATAAATGATAACAAATCATTCATGATAGCTGGAAACTTTAAATATCCTCTTTTCAGCAACCAATACAACCACTGGGCAAAAAAATCAGCAAAGATATACAACAACTGAATCAGCCAATAGAATCTATGTGACATTTATAGAACATTCCAAATAGTGACAACCAAATGCATATTCTTATGACACACCCGTGGAATATTCTCTAAGATAGACAATATCTTCAGCCATGAAACTTTAATACATTTAAAATTTGAAACATTACAGATTGTATTCTTTGACAACATAGAATCAAATTAAAAATCAAATAATATGACAAAACCTAAATATGTAAGACATTAAACTACATGATTCTAAATAATCGATGGGTATTAAAAGAAAATTAACTGTGTGTAGAACTACGAGAAAAGCAAGTTGCTCTATATCAAAATATATGAGATGAAGCTAAAGTAGTGCTGGGGGTATATTTTTAACACTAAATGTTTACAGTAGAAAACATTGAAAAAACCATAAATCAGTACTCTAAATCTGTCCTACAGAAACTAAAATAAAAAGAGAGAAGAAAAACCCAAAGCTAGCTAAAGAAAGAAATAAGAATAATACAAAAATTCATGAGATTCGAAACAGCAAGAGAAAATATAAGTGAAAAAAGATGATTCTTCAAGAAAATAAATACAATTGATAAGAACCTAGCAAGACTGACATAAGTAAAAAGAAGATACAAATCACCAATATCAATAATAAAATAAGATATATCACTTAAGACACTATAGCTATTAAAAATAATAAATACTATGAACAACTTTATATTGTGAATTCAAAAAATTATAAGAAACAGATCAATTCTGTGAGAAGTTAAAACTATCAAAACTCAACAAAGATGAAATAAACAATCTGAAGTGTCCTGTAATCATGGAAGAAATTGAATTTATAAATTAAAAATTCCCTGTATAGAAATATTCAGCCCCAACTGGTTTCAGTAGAGAAGTCTATCAAACACCAAGAAAGATGTAACAACAATTTTTTACTATCTCTTCAGAAAATAGAGTTCAATATTACCTTGATACCAAAACCAAAGATAATGCAAAATAAGAAAACTATAGATCAGTATCTCATATGAACAAATGAAGTAAAATCCTCAACAAAATATTGGTAAATAGAACCCTACAACATACAAAGATAATTATGTACCAGGATCCATTGGAATTATTCCATTTGTACAAGCCCAGTGCAACATTAGAAAATCAATCAATGTAATTCCATCACATCAATAAAGAATAATTGTATGATCATATACGGTAATGTAGAAAAAGCATTTGACACTATCTGACACTCATGCATAATAAAAACATTTAGGAAACTTAGAAAAGAGGGAAACATCCTCAATTTTTATAAAGAGCATCTACGAAAAAACATACAGCTAACACCATACTTAACAGTGAGTTATTAGACACTTTTCCCCTAATATAGGGAACAAGATAAACGACGGATACACTCACTACTCTTAATTAACATAGTGCAGGAAGTTCTAGTCATTACAATAGGGAGGACAAAAAAAATTAAACGGTACTTTGGACAGGAAGCAATAAAACGGCTCCCATTGCAGGTGATATGATTGCCTAATTAAGAAATTCCAAGGAATCTGCAAAAGTACTTCTAGAACTAACAAATGCATTCAGAAATGTTGTAGAATAAAAATTTAAAAATAAACATTATTTACATTTCTATATACTGATGAAAAACATGAAGAAACCAAACTTGAAAACACAATACTGCTTAAATTTTAATTTCTCCAAGAAAATACATTTTTTTTTTTTAAGACAGAATTTCACTCTTATTGCCCAAGCTAGAGGGCAATGGCGCGATCTTGGCTCACAGCAATCTCCACCTCCTGGATTCAAGCTATTTTCCTGCTTCAGCCTCCCGAGTAACTGGGATTACAGGCATGTGCCGCCATGCCCAGCTAATTTTGTATTTTTAGTAGGGATGGGGTTTCTCCATATTGGTCAGGCTGGTCTCGAACTCCCGACCGCAGGTCGTTCACCTGCCAAAGTGGTGGGATTACTGGCGTGAGCCACTGCGCCCAGCCAGAAAATACATTTTTAAAGGTATTCATTGATAGAAACATATCTACAGAATTTCTATGTTGAGAATTAACAATTGCTTATGAAAAATCAAAGGCCTAAATAAGTGGAAAGATATATGTTCATGAATTGGGAGAATCAACATAGTAAAAATGTAAATTCTCTCAAAATTGATTCATAGACTGTATGCACTTTCTATCAAAAATCCGAGCAAGAAACTGCATTTTTGAAAACAGAGACACACATTCTAAAATTTATATTGAATAGCATGGGACCTAGAATACCTTACAAATGCTGTACAAAAGAGAATAAAATAGGAGGAATTACTCTATGCAATATTATAGATTACTATGTAAGTACAGTAATCAAGACAGTGTAATGGGATATTGGTGGAGAGACTTTTTGATGAATTGAACAAAATAGAGTGTCCAGAAATGGTCCCACACAAATATCCTCATTTGCTTTTTTTCTACAAAGATGCAAAAGTAATTCAATAGAGAATATATAATCTTTTCAACAAATGGTACTGGAATAAATAGTCCCCCCCAAAAAAATGAAAATTGTCATAAACCTCATACTTAAATAAAATTTAACTCAAATTAGATTATTGATATTAAAAATATAAAGTTTTTAGAATAATAATATGGAAAAATATTTGGGGTCTAGGACTAGGCAAAGAGTCTGACTTGAAACCAAACACATTGTCTATAAAAATAAACACTGACCAATCAAAACCCATCAAAAGTGAAAAATTAGCTTTGTGAAGGCCAATGCGAAAAATATGAAAAGACAATCCATAGACTTGGACAAAATATTTATAAACCACATATTTGACCAAAAACTAGTGCCAAGGATACACAAAGAAATTTCAAAACTCAACAGTAGCAAAGCAACCTATACAAATGAACAAAAGACATGAACAGACATTTAAACGAAAGTCATGAATAGACATTTAAACCAAGAGGATATACAGATGGCACGTATGCATGTGAAGAGATGTTCAACATCATTAGCCATCAGGGACATGCAAATTAAAACCAAAGTGAGACATCACTACACACTTTTTAGAATGGTTAAAACAAAAAATAGTAATGACACCAAATTGTGGCAAGGATGCAGAGAACATGAATCACCCTCGGATTGCTAATGGGAATGTAAAATGGTACAGCATTTTACATTCTATCTGGAAAACCGTTTGGCACTTTCTTATAAAACTAGACATGCAATTACCATTCAATCTAGCATTTGCAATCCTGGGTATTCATCTTAGAGAAATGAAACTGATGTGCACTTAAAAACCTGTATAGGCATGTTCACAGCAGTTGGAAGGAGTCCAGATGTTCTTTTAAAAAGCCAAACGAACAAATAGATGAATGGCTTAAAACCTGATACATATATATCATATATGTATCATATATATCATATATACGATACATATATACATGATATATATCATATATGTTATATATATGATATATATGATATATCATATATATGATAAAACTGAGATACATACATCATATATATGATATATATATGTGTTACTCAGCAACATAAAGGAATGCAGTAATGATATAGGCAACAATTTGAATAAAGTCCCAAGGAAGTACAAACAAAACTGAGGAAATATGTATAAAATTGGTGGGTTATATCAATGTAAATATCTTGATTGTGATAGTATACCATAGCTTTGCAAGTTGTTACCATTGCGTAAAACTGAATAAAGGACACATGTCATGTTTTGTATTATTTCTTAAAGGTTTATGTGAGTCTAGAATTATTTCAGTTAAAATGTCAATTAAAAAATCATGGGGCCATGTCAAATAGACACAGGAACCATCTTGAAGGGACTTCTACTTGTCAAATCCAGGACAATAATAACATCAAAAATAATTATAATAATAATTAAAATCCATTGAAAACTGTAACTACCCATGAGCCATATAGATTCAAATAAATAAGTAGGGAGATGGAAAAACTGATTTAGAGTAAAGATGTCAACTAATAATAACAGAAAGTATAGATGCTAAAACACATGGATGAGATTGTTTTATGAAGAATATGATATTTATATAATCTATTTCTAAATTACTTATTAATTACAGAAGAAAAGTAGTAACTTCATAGTGAAGAAACCTGAGGAATAACACAAAAATCATTAAATATAAAAATCACCAGTTTTGGAACAAAATAACATATGCCTCCTTATAAGATGTATGTAGAAATACATATCACTTCTATTTTATTCCTGACCACAACGTATAATCTAAATTCATTCACAAGGAAACAGGCAAATTCAGATAAAGGGGAATTCGGCAAATTCAGATAAAGGGGAATTCTGCAAACTATCTTTTCCTAACTCTCAAAAATGTCAATGACAAGAAACAAGGAAATGTTGAGAACGTATTCCAGAATAAAGAACTCTAAAGGGCCATGACAACGAAATCATGAGTTGGTCCAGGTTTTCATCCTGGTTCAAGAAAAGATCATAATAACATAAATTATTGGAATAATCAATGAAATTAAATACTGATTATGATTCAGACAATAATTTTGCACCACTGATAATTTTTTAATTTTTAAAACTTCACTTTGTTTATAAAAGTGAATGTCTTTATTCTTAGGAAATAGACACTGAAGTATTTAGGAATAAAGAATATTGTTTCTGTAACTTATTCTCAGATAGTTCAGCAAAGTAAAATAATTTTTGTGTGTGTGCACCTGTGCACGCACTTGCAGGAACTTGTATATAAGACAAGAAAGTGAGAAAAAGGAAAGAGAGAAAGAAAGAGAGGAAGAGATTAAAATTTGAACAATAGGCTGGGTGTGGTGGCCCACGCCTGTAATCCCAGCACTTTGGGAGGCCGAGGCGGGTGGATCACGAGGTCAGGAGATCGAGACCATCCTGGCTAACACGGTGAAACCCCGTCTCTACTAAAAATATAAAACTTAGCTGGGCGTGGTGGCGGGTGCCTGTAGTCCCAGCTACTCGGGAGGCTGAGGCAGGTGAATAGCGTCAACCCAGGAGGTGGAGCTTGCAGTGAGCCGAGCAGAGATTGCCCCACTGCACTTCAGTCTGGGAGACAAAGCGAGACTCCGTTCCAAAAAAAAAATTTGAACAATAGTGAAGACAGGTAAAGGGCATGTGGGAATTTCTGTACTAGTCTTGCAACTTTTCTGTACATGAGAAATATAACCAAACAAGTACTTATGAAAAAATATGTAGTGTATTAGACAATTAAATATCAGAAAGTTCTGTGGCACAAATATTTCTGTAAGCATGGACATGTTCTCAAGTATATTTTAAAAATGGAAGTTATGTGATATGGCATAATTCACACACAAAATGTGAATGCACACATGGTTTTAACAATGATTGTAGGTAACAATTCAAATTTTGTTATTCCTTTTTCTTTTGCTTGTTTCTGTAATTTCTCTGAAACACATTTTGTTTTTGTCATAAAAATATTTTTTAAATTATGTAAAACAAAATACTCTTTCACTATACACATTCCAGGAATAAGTTGTTTTTATTTAATGTGTTCTTTTAAGGTTTAATTTTTAGTATTGGGCTATCAAACTTCAGAGTGGCGACTATATTCCGTTACTTATCAGTGGTAACCAAGAGTGAATTTATTCTACCCCTGTTATCTAATTTTCTCCCCTAAGAGTATTTAATCTTGATTCACTTGAGATGCTGGTGTGACACTAAAATAAGAATTAAAAAAGGAAAAATTTTGTTAACTCTAACATAAATGTTCATAGAAACTAAACAGTACAGAACAAGTGTTACAAAACACACACACAAACACAACACATGCACAAACAAATATTAAATTTAAGCTATTTATTCTTGATATATAAAATGGAGTAACTAAAGGGATTCTTCAAATTCTAAACTCTCCAACTAATACATAAAACAATCAGGTATATAAAATAAATTTTGGCTTGTTCAGTAAAGCACTAGTATACTTACTTTTCTGGGTTTTGTCAGGTATACAAGTTATCCAATGTTATATGAAATCTGAGCACCAAATGGGAATTGAATAACCTTTTTTTAATGGGTAAATGGAATAATAATTCACACATTATTTTTTATGAATATGTTAACAAAATTTTAACAACCACCAAATCCCTTTTATAATGACATATTTTAAGTCAGCTGGGTATAAGAACATATTACAAAGAGATGTCATCCTCTTACCAAAAGGTCACAGTTCATCCCCAGTGTACCACTTGCCTTTTAAGAATGCATTAAAGGTAGTAAGTTACAGAGCTTTCAAGGCACTCAGCAAAGAATTTACATATGAAAATTTAAGAGGTGGCAGTCACTCAACAGTGGCAAAATTCTATAAAGATATTGAATGACTGAAAGTGTAAGGTTCTCTCTGCAGAACCTTTCTCAAGCATGGTTTTATACAATCAGCATAATGCAACTTCATAACTGGTTTATATGAAATATGTATATTCTGCAGCTTTTCACATTAAATTATTCTTGTTTCCACTAGGTAGTTCTTAAACTGAAAATTCCTACTGTAACAATTGATATAGAATTATGTGCTTTCTTTCTTTTTGCTGTTGCTGAGAAGAGCAAAACAGAGTTGTAATCTCTGAATATGCAACCTCCGTGAAAGTACCATAACTGTTTTCTTTTCTTTGACTTTCCGAACCAATTAGGCTATAACCTTGCATTTGATTATCTTTTAATATGTCAATATCTTGTAATATCTTGTAATATCTCTTGTGATATTATAAGAGATATTAAATATGTAATATTACAAGAGATATTACATATTAAATATGATATCTGTAATATCTCTATAAACAAGAAAGCTATATCTATTTGAGAGTATGCAACACACACACACACACACACACACATACACCTATCCCCTCTAAGCAGTAATTGTAGTATTAATCCTAACCCTGTATTCTTCATACACAAGTATGTAAAACTTAATGACTAGTGAAATTAAAAAGAGTTTAAAAGAATCATTTATTTTTAAGCCAGACAATAGAAGAGACAGAAAAATTGAAAAGTGAATCAAAGTTAATAAAACAGTGTAAGAAAGAAACCTATTTTACAAATTGACCATGTAGTAAAATACAGAATATGGGAAGAACAGTTGGAATTTAATGTGGTCTCTAAGCAGCTTGAGCTATTGAACTCATTTTTATCTTCTCGCAGAAAACAAAAAAGAATAAATCTAGGTTTTAACAGAAGCAGTAAAAATTATCATTATCATCAACTATTTATTGAGCACCGTGAATGTGCATAGATTCACAATTACAGTCATTGATCAAAAGCAGGTAAGTTAATGCTGACCTTGGAAAATCTCAACATGGTGCAAAAAGTAAATAAGCAACTACAAGTAATTCTTCGTGTTCTAAACCACAGTTGAAACAAGGACTCTTTTTGGGGGAAGGGAGAAGTAAGTGGGGCGTCGGGGAATTACTTTATTTAAATGGCTAATACATGATTAACATGTTTTTGAAGTATGAGTTCATGCTTGGAGTACAGCTTCATGTTGCATGCCAATTTCAGATTCTGTTTCATTGTCTTATACATTTATCAACATTTGCTTAGAAATGATGACTATTTTTCTCTATTCCATCTTTTACTGTAGCTTACCCTCTATTTCTGTGCTTCATTATTCAAAATATTATTCCACATATGCATTTCCTTTCCCCAACCTGCTTTCTAATGTGTGAAGCTGTTTTATCAGATAAGAAAACTTCACTATTTCAGTTATAATAACAATCTCTTAGCATTGGAAGGTGACTTCCAAATCCTTCCATATATAGAAATTCCTTCTATAACCTGATAATACTGTTTAGAATGTTACTACTCCTAATAATTATGAAGCCTTTAGTGGTGATGTCTTAGTACTGTAATTCTCAGTGGGTGATGAAAAAATGATGTCCAAATTCAATATTTCTTAATTAATCATAATCATTCATTTTAGGATAGGAGAATAATGAAGACTCTTATGGAGTCAGGCTACATGATCCCGGAAGCTATACTTTATTCTTGTAATCCAAAATTATAAATGTGATTTTGTAGTTTTCCTATTCCCTTTGAGATTTCCAGCTTTTCTATGTTTCTGAATGCCAACATAGTACGATAGATATAAGGATCGCTGGCATACTAGCTCACATGTATATTTCTTGAAACTTGAAAAAGTTATCTCACATGTATAAAGATGAGAAATTTCTATTTATGTATACAAGTAATACCAGAAATTCTCATGGGAGGTGAAGTTTGGTTTTGTTCAAGCCAAGTCATTGCATTAGATCATACAGAAGAGGCATTGTTTACATGTTTTCACAGCTCATTATTCTTTCGCTAACACCGCTTGCAGTACATAAGCAGTTCTTAAATTTGATGCTTTTACTGTACCAATGTTTTTTCAGTTGCTAAAGTATCATAACTCAGAGACACCCTTAGGAACTCCTATCCTACTGTGAATACTTTAGCTCTGAAAGATGGTTCTCCATACTGATGCTCTTGCATGATGGAGAAAGAAAGTACTCCAGAGGCAAACTTTCATTTTACAGAGGAACACATTTAGGTGCAGAAAAAATAAAATATACCGCCTAATCTCACACAGATAATAAATTAGTGTTCTTTCCAGGTCTAGAACTCAAATATATTGGGTCACATTCCACTCTTAATTTCATTATTCAAGTATACTCAAGATATTCATTATTCAAGTATACTCAAGAAATACAAAATTCAAGTATACTCAAGATATTACTACTAGTCAAAGTTAGAAATAAATTTGTAAACTCAGTCTTCCTTGGTTTTACATTTCCTAGGTTTTCAGAGATGCTCAACATCAGTTGTTTAGAAATGATCTGGGGAAAGCATAGATTTGTGTGTCTGGCTCTCTCTAGATTGATTCAGCCTGCACGGTCTTTTATTTTTGGAACTTAGATTTTATTACAAATTAAATGGGAATGCCCTACTGGAGGTAATGCTGATTAATACATTCAACATTTACTGTTGAGAATATCACTCTGTCTGCTGAGATGAGGAAGAAGAGGTCTCATCCACATTGGACTTCAGTGATTTATATCTGGAGATTTACATAGATTTATATCTGCACTAGATAGTATGTAATTATCTAGGTCCCAGAATGTTCTAAGAAGTTTAAATGAAGTCATTGAAAAATATTCATCTGGAGAGTTAAGGTTGTATGAGAATTAGTTGAAAAGGAGGACTGGAAGCAGTGGCTGTTGGCAAATTATATCTACTTCTAGGGAAAACCTTGCAAACCTTCAAGTGAGGTAATTATCTGCTTTGACTATCTAACAATATCTTCCTGACTCTTCAAAAACAAGATGTATCTACACAGATTATTTTTCCCACTTACAATACATGAAAATACCAGAAACTCACTGTTTTTATCACCATGGTAGACTTCACAAAAAAAGTAGTAGAGACACACTTTATGTATAGTTAAAAAGGAAACTGCCAACTTTTGAGCAACAGGTTTGGCATAAAAATTCTTTCTTTCTTTCGGCAGGATTACAGTTGGCTGTCCAGGCTGGAGTACAGTAGCAGGGTCATAGCTCACTAGAGGTCCAGCGCCTTGGTTCAAGCACTCTTCCTACCTCTGCATAGCTAGGACTACAGGCACATGCCACTACGCCTGCCTACTTTTTAAAATTATATTTTTATACATAGAGTCGGGATCTTGCTTTATTGCCCAGGGTGGTCTAAAACTTCTGGCCTCAAGTGATTGAACTCAGCCTCTCAAAGTACTGAGATTATAGGTGTAAGCCAATGTGCCCAGCCTACATTTCGATTCTGAATTAAGGAATTAATAGAGTGAAACTTGATTCATGGAAAAGCTATTTTTCACTTAGAAAAAAAAATCATGGTATTGTTATTAGTTTTCCTTTATTTCTTAGCTCCGCTGTTCCATCGGCAAAGTAGAACAATAGCTAGCCTTTTTCATAAATCTGAAGTTACCTGTAATGAAATGAGAAAGATCATGTTTAATTCTCTATCTCCCCACTATTATGTAGGTTGCATGAGAATTGTGTATTTGTTACTATATTCCAGAAATCAGCACAGTGCATACTACAATGTGCTTCATTAGTTCTTACGATTAAGTAAATGAATGAATGCATCATTGACTAAATTAATACATTGACAGAAAACTATTTTTATATTTCTTAGGTTAAAATAAAACTAAATTCCTAAATTATAAAAGGAAGACAGTGTTATGGTAATGAAATGACACCTTGATTCAGCTTAAAAAAATTAAATTTGCATATGTGTTCCATCATTATAGACCAGATAATTTTTTCCCAAAGCAAGTCATTTAATAGAGGAAAAAAAGGGTTTGGTTAATGAAATATCGTTAACAAGGATGGTGGATTATGTTTTTTAAACGTACATTATAGGACATGAGAGGTAGCTCACTCCTGTAATCCCAGCATTTTGGGAGGCCAAGGCAGGCAGACCATCTGAGGTCAGGAGTTCAAGACCAGTCTGGCCAACATAATGAAACCCCATCTCTACTAAAAATACAAAATTAGCTAGGCTTGGTAGTGCATGCCTGCTATCCCAGCTACTCGGGAGACTGAGACCGGAGAATTGCTTGAAGCCAGTAAGCAGAGGTTTCAGTGAGTTGAGATCACGCCATTGCACTCCAGTCTGATGACAGAGCAAAATTGTCTAAAATTAAAAAAAATAAAATAAGTACATATATAGCCAGGTGCTAAAAATAAAATAAAATAAAAATAAAATAAAGACAGAAATCACAAATTACTAATAGCAGACATAAAAGAGGGTAGTTAGGGGACTTCATTGCAGATTGTATGGACATTACGATGATAATAAAAAAAAATACTATTAACAATTTTATGCTCCCAAATTTCTTAGAGCTCCCAAATAAGCTCTAAGAAATCCACCAATTAATTGAAAGATACAATCTGCCAAAACTCACACAGGCACATGGGAAGAAATAGGCAATTTATTTTTTTTAATTTAGTTTTTAACTTGTATATGCAGAACATGGACAATCTAAATAGTCCCATATCTACTAAAGAAATTCAATAAATAATAATACTAAAAAAAAAAAACCAGAAAAAACAGACAGGTGGGCTTACTTATGAATCTTAACAGATCTTTAAAGCGGAAATCACACCAATTTTTATAAGGTCTTTCAGAAGACAGAAACGGAGACTACTTCTTAATGCATTCCATGAGGACAGTATTCCCATTATACCCACATCAGAAAAAGACATCACAAGAAAATATCTGATGAATGTAGGGAATAGAATGGTGGTTTCCAGAGGCTGGGAAGGGAAGTAGAGATAATAAAGAGGAATTTGCTAAGGTGTACAAAAATACGGTTAGATAGAAAATAAGTTCTAGTATTCTACAGTATGGTACGGAAATATAGTTAATAATTATTTATTATATATTTCAAAATAGCTAGGAAAGAAGAAGTATAATGTTCCCAACACCAGGAAAAGATAAATATTGAGGTGATGACTATTTCAATTACCTTGATTTGAGTAATACACATTCATATATACATATTAAAATTTCATATGTACCCCCAAATATGTCCAACTATTATATATCAACAAAAACTTTAAAAAAGAAAAAGCTACAAACCAAAATCTCTCATGAACATAGAACCAAAGTAGTATTGTCACAGGTTTATAGGGCTGGTTCAAAATTCAAATATTAATTAATGAAATTCATCACATCAGCATCCTAAAACAATCACATGATCATATCAATAAATGCAAAAAAAAAGAGCACTTGAAATAATTCAACACCTGTTTATAAAAACTCCCAGTAACCTACAAATAGTGGGGAACTTCCCCAACTTGATAAAGAATATCTACAAAAATCCTACAGCTGACATAGTATCGGTGATGAGTCAAAAGGAGTAAAATCCTGCTTGTGAACAATACATCATCTCATGTGATAATTGTTGAGACTGTATTCTAAGCAGTTACAACTTAAATAACTAGACAGTTTCTGAATTAAGGAATGTTAAAGTCAAACTTGATCAATATAAAAAAATACTTCATTTAGGAAAAATCATGGTGTTGTTATCATTTTTCCGTTATTTCTTAGCTCCTCTGCCTCCATCAGCAAAGCAGAAAAATATCTAGTCATTTCTTAATACTGAAGTTAGCTGTACTGAAATGAGACAGAATATGTTTAATTCTCTATCTCCTCACTATTATGTGGGCTACCTGCGAATGATTATTATAGATTATTATCATATTCCAGAGAAGCAAAATACCCAGAATAACCAACACAGTATTGAAGGGGAAGAACAAAGGACTGACACTACCTGACTTCAAGATTCACTATATAGCTATGGTAACCAAAATAGTGTGGTATTAGTGATGAAACAGACAAATAGACCAATAGAACAGAAGAAAGAATCAAGAAATAGACTCACAGCCAGCTGATTTTTGACAGAGGAACTAAAGCAATTCAACTGGATGTCTACATGCAAAAAATAAATAAATAAATTAGACACATCTCACATCCTTTACAATACATAATGCAAAGTGAATTATAGATCTACATGTAAAACACAAAACTGTCAAACTTCTACAAGTTTGAAACCTAGATGACCCTGAGTATGGTGATTATTATTAGGTATAACACTAGAGGCACATCCATGAAGAAAATAATTGATAAGTGGGGATTCAGTAAAATTAAAAATTTCTGCTCTGTGAAAGACAATGTCAAGAGAATGAAACAACAGGTTACAAATTGGAAGAAAATATTTGTAAAAGACACATCTGATAAAATACTGTTATTCAAAATATGCAAATAACTGTTAAAATTCAACAATAAGAAGTCAGTCATTGTGGCTCACCTGTAATCCCAGTACTTCAGGAGGCTAAAGCAGGGAGACTGCTTGAGGCCAGGAGTTTGAGGCCAGCCTGAGCAACATAGTGACATCTCATCTCTACAAAAACATTAAAAAAAATTGAATAAAAAAAAAAAAAAAAAGAATACAAACAACCCGATTAAAAACTAGGCCAAAGACCTGAAGAGACACAACATGAAGAAGGCATGGCAAAAATACAAAAAGATGCTCCAAGTTGCATGCCATTAGGAAAATGCAGATTAAAACAACAATGAGATACCACTGCACACCTATTAGAACAGCCCAAATCCAGAACATTAACAATATCAACTTCTAGTGAGGCTGTGGAGCAGGAATTCTCATTCATTGCTGGTGGGAATGCAATGTTACAATCTGTTGAATACATTGTGGCAGTTTCTTACAAAACTAAACATCCCCTTATAATACAATCTAGCAAGCATGCACTTTGGTATTTACCCCAAAAAGATGAAAATATGTTCCACACAAAACCTGCACAAGGATATTTATAGCAGCTTTATTCATAACGGCCAAAACTTCAAAGCAACTAAATGTCTTTCAATAGGTGTATGAGTAAATAAATGGTGTTACATGTAGACAGTGAAATGTTGTTCGGCACTAAAAATAAATTACCAAGCTCTAAAAAGACATGGATAAACCATAAACACATATTACTAAATAAAAGAAACAAAACTGAAAAGTGTTCATACGGTATGATTCCAGCTATATGACATTCTGGAAAAGGCAAGACTATGGCAACAGTAAAAAAGATGGGTGGTTGTCAGGGCTAAGCTTGGAGGGAGGGACCTACAGGCAGAGCACAGAGAAGTGTTAAGATAATAAAATATTTTGTATGTTACTTTAATGGAGGATATATGTCATACTTTTGTGAAAACCCACAGAGTGTACCAAAAGTGAACCCAAATGTAAACTTTGGGTGATAATGTATCAATATCGGCTCACTAATTGTAACAAGTATGCTCCTCTGGTATGAGATGTTGATAATGTGAAATTTGGGGTGGGGGGAAGGGGTATATGCTAACTCGCTGTGTTTTTCACTCAGTTTTTCTGTGAACCTAAAACTTCTCTAAAATTAGTTTATTAGAAATTCATCGTAACATTTTAATTCAAATGATGATAATTTTATACCTGGAGCATAAGTAAACTCAGAATTAAAATATATAGAGCACTTTTGATGTGCAAAGAAATTGGCTAAATACTTTAATGATGCTTTTTATTTTATTTTGAGTGTTTACAGTATGACAAGCATGGGTCTTTTTGCAACTGATACTTGTTATCCAGCAGAGCAGAGCTTAAGGCAAAATCCACACATTCCATTGTTTAAGTTAAGGAATTGGCTTTGTCATGGAAACTTAGATGCTAAGATCAGCAGTGAGTGAAAATGTGTTATTATCCCCCTGTTGTCACTATGTGCTAGGTTCAGTGTATTTTGCTGGACATGCCACACCTATATACCTCAAAGAAAGAATTCTGTCCCATATTTCTTTATTTTAGGGCAAATAGGAAAGCAATGTCAGAGGGAGAATAAGTAATCTGTTTAGTACTAGGTAGCCTAAATCAGCATGTGCAAATTTTCATAAGGATTTTAGGAAAGTCTGATGCCCAGCACTTAGGGATCTTGGATACATTGGACACACAATACAGGTAGAGTCCCTCCAGTAATGAGAAGGGAGAATATCCACCCTGGAGAGTTTTTTGCCTAGACAATAAAAAGTAATGTGTTTTCCAGGGTCATTTTAGCACAGTACTGCTTGATGCACTAGAGTCCAATCCTTGACTCTTAGGGTTCATTGTCTATATCTAAAATAGAAAGATTAGGAAGGCATTTGTATACCTCCTTTGTCCTTTGTTCTTTGGGATGGAAAAGGTCTATGTCTGATAAGCAGAGTTTGCCAGTAGAGTAAGCCCCTTAAGGGATGAGTTAGAACCCTTCCTGGAGCAGAAAGATGTGCAGAAACTCAGGGGTTATCATTTTGTCTTCATACACTTCTTCTGGGTGAAGAAACGGTTGATTGCAAAGGCACTGCTGTTTTTAGTAACCCACTGAGGTTAAAATAAGAAAAAATACATGTACTGCTTCATTCTCGGTTCTGTGCCTGAATTTCTTATTTTAAAAGTATTGTATGGGTTTGCTTGTTCTCCAAGTTTTTACTTAGATTTAAATGGAAAAGTTTCCACAAGGCTATATAAACTCGTGATTATTTGAAATCGGTGAAAAGCTAGATACTAAGTGGATACTTAAAGGCATTTTATATCCATAAATTAAATTGAGAATCACCTACTTAAAAATTTAAGGCAAAGATTCTGAGACATGAGTGTCAATGATGACAGTATAGTTTGTTTACCTTTCCAAATGTCCACATAAAAACATACTAAACAGCTAGATAGCAAAAACCAAGCAATCAAAACACTAAAGCCAACAAGAAAAACCTGATGGACCGCATTTACATATAAAGATTAGTGATCAGCTGGCACTATGAACTTCAAAATATCAGCAACTATAGCTATAAGTATGGCATGTTATTGGAACAGGCAAAAGACTAAACAGAGAGATAATTGACAGACCTGAAGAAAGGAGATTCCAAAAATAGTCCAGAGATATTCATAGGAATACTTGGTGAGAGAATTTGAGAACACTGGCTCCACTTAGATGGCGAGTTGCTTGTTCCAGTAGCAAAGGAAAGCAACGGGCCTTTGTTAGGTATTAAAAGTCTGAAGCAGCTTAATTTCTATGAACTTTCAAAACAGATTCACTCAGTATCTTCCAAAGAAGGCCTCCTATACTAAAGGAAAATTAGTGGGAGAAAGTTGGGGTAAAGGAACAGAGTAAACAAGAAAAATCAGAAAGCGAGGTGCCATAATTTTTATGGCTATACAAAAATAATAGAAAGAAGATTCTGTGAAGTAGTAAAAGCTCTATGAACAAAGCCTACCTCTGAAATGAGCAACAAAGTATTAGCATCATATCCCATGCAATGTTTCCATAGGGAAAAAGAGATTATAAATGACATCACACAGGTAACGAGATATATGTTCATAAGTAAATCAAAACCGTAGTATGTCAAAAAAATTCAAAATAAACTGAATGCTCTTAAGAAAACAATACAAGACATGAGTGAACAAATTATATCACAATTGGGAAAACACTTAAGAATGAGGTGATGTGGTTCAAGAGATCATTTGAAAAGAAAGAAAAAAATCATTTTAGACATGAAGATTAAATGAGAGGAATCAAAATAGCAAATCAACAAATAATACCGTAAGAGAAAAAAATATGGAAGAAATAAACAAAAATCAATGATAATGAAAGAAATTGACACTACATATTGAACAAACACACCTTAAATTTCAGAATGTCTACCCAGAACAACCAACACCAAGACATATTTCAGTAACTTTACTAGGATTGAAAACATGATTTGAGCATTGCTGAAAAGGGCATGTGATTTACGAAAGAAAAAAAACAACAACAGACCATCACACCC
Organism: Macaca nemestrina; assembly: GCF_043159975.1. Taxonomy (NCBI): domain Eukaryota; kingdom Metazoa; phylum Chordata; class Mammalia; order Primates; family Cercopithecidae; genus Macaca; species Macaca nemestrina. Next base: position 82,619,026 of record NC_092129.1, read on the forward strand.
TTTGGCACTTTATCCCCTAAAAATGTGAAATTATATATTCAGAAACTCAAGCAAATGAAATCTGAAGCAATGATTGTATAGCTTAAAAAACCCTGATATTTGAGTAAAAAGGCATTTGCAAACTGCTAGTGATACACAAAGTCTCAGAAGATATTTTTTCCATGAGCCTTTCCCGTAGAGTCTACCATAGAGCAAAATTTGGATAACAAAAATGATTAGAGCAAATATCTGCATAATCAGTGCTGGTAAGCATTTAATATGTAATTACTTGTAAAACTAGGATTAAATTGAAATTTTAAGGAAAACATTATAGCATATAATGGCTATACATTCTGATAATGGGAGGACATTGAGAATGATTTATACAAAACTGACTTTAAAACTAGTTATATTTTAGCTTATGTATGATCTTTTGTCTTGAAAAGGTTTTTTGTTATGGTAGTGTGACATGTCACTGCTTTTCAGGGTTCACTATAGTAAATGATAAATCATTTTCTTCCTTCTAATAAGATTCATAATTTTAAGTAATTATTTAAAAGTTATTCTGATAAATAATTCTTAATAATGGAGGTAAAGACTAAATAAGCAACACTCCTTCTGTTATCCCCCAAAGGCACCAAACACACACTTTGGCCTTTAGATAATATGGATTGCAGCTCCCTTGTAGAAGGGATGATTTGGCAATTCATTAAAAAGTGTATATTTAGCATTTCTTAAGTGACAGACACTATTCTAGATATTGAGAATTAAGCAGAGATGAAAAGCAGACCAAAACCTCAACATATATTCTCTCATATAAATTAGTAAAATATATTCTCATATAAATTTGTATACATGTATTCTACTATGTAAAATACACACACATACACACATTCCTGGAAAGAAAATAAATACAAAGGAGGTAAGCCCCAGAAGGAGGGTGGAATTCAGAGATAAAACAAGAGTAGTATCTTTAAGAAAGTCTTCAGTGATGGCAAGATATATGAGCAAAGATATGAGGAAGGTAAAGATACAAATCTTGGGGCTATCTGAAGATCTAAAAGAAGGGTGATACAAGCCAAGATCAAGTGCAAAGAGCATGAGATGAGATCAATCCTGGTATATGTGACGGAAAGAAAGGAGTAGGATGAGAAAGTGAGAGAGAGAATGAGATGAGGTCATACATGTAACAAAGTTTGCATGTGAGTGGTCTGAAAGAAAGTGGTCAAAGTGACTGTAAAGTATGCCTCCATAACACCAAGAAAAAAAAATGAAGAGGAAGACATTGTTTGGTGAAGAAGAAGTTAGTATTTGCTTTCATCCATTTTAAAGTTTAAAGTACCTATTAGATATTTAGGTTGAAGACGTCAAAAAAGCAGTCTGCAGCTCTGAGAACAGGTCCAAGGTGTGTTTATGTATGTGTGTGTGTGTGTATGTGTGTGTGTGTATATATATATATATTTGGGGTGTTAGACTGGGTGTGGTGGCTCATACCTGTAATCACAGAACTTTTGAAGACTGAAGCAGTAGGATCATTTGAGGCAATAAGTTTGAGAGCATCCTAAGCAACAGAGCGAGACTGTCTCTACAAAAAAGGCGGAGAGGCTATGAACTCATAGATGTTTTTCATAGCCACAAAACTGAAGGAGATTGCGTAGTGAGTAAGTGAGGATAGCAAAGAGTTCTATCAGAATTTAGGCATCCCAACATTTAGAATTAGAGTGGTGGAGCCGTACCAACAGAGGAGTCTAGGAAGAAAGATCCAGTTTAATAGAGAATAAACAAAATAAAGTGTTGAGAGGTAATTGTAAGAATATTAAACTATGTTAAATAGGTCAAAAAGATACATATCCACTGTGTTAAATTTAGCAATCTACAAGCCATAGACAATGAACAGAAAATAATAATTTCTTGGACTTTCATGATAAGGTTAAAAAATATGAGTTCATAGTCTAAGGAGCACCATCAGGCACTCACTTCCCAAAATTGTCATAATGGGAATATTTGTCTGCCTATGACAGACCTTTCTATATGTACCACAATGCACACACTATAATTTGTTTTGTATTGCCCCAAATTGTTCTATTTCATTTACATGGTGTAGCAGAAATATTCATGACCTGTCTATTTTCATCAGGTGTGAACATTTTAGTGTAGACTAGAAAACTTCCAGGTACCAGTGCCTCCATCTTTGGACTTGAGGGTTTTCCTGAAATACGCAGATTTTTCTGCTGACACTTAAGACAGACTAGAAATGCCTTGGAATTAACATCCCTAAAGAGCAGAGGGAAAATAATTCTCAGTAGCAAGTTTAACTCCATTTCCCAATCTCCCTGTAAGATTAATCTCTAGCTGCCCATTATTATAACTAATTATGCAACATTTTATTTTCTATATTCCCTTCACTCTATGATTACTCCAATTTCCTACCAGAGTCTTCTCCAAACGTCAGATAAATTACTACATTCAATCTTTGTATTTTATACTTCACAATAAATTATCTGTGCTCATAATTACAGAGTTTCTTTCTTGGATACCAAAACAACAAGAACAACAACAAAACAGAGTTGTCTATCTATTCTTATGGAAGGAGGAAGACTCATTACAAAGATCTCAACTTTTTCTCACCATCTTCTTTAAAGCAAACATGAGGAAAATTTGGGCGTCTTCCCCTCTAACCAATTACTTGAGAGTTTATGAAGGAGGTGTATTCATTATTTTGCATTGCTGTTGCAACAGATTCCAACAAATGTAGTGGCTTAGAACAAAACAAATGTTATCCTGTCACAGAATTTAGGTCAGAGTCACGTAACTGGGTACTCTTCTTCAGATTCCACAAGACTCAAATCAAAGCATCTGCAGACCTGTGTTTCTTTCTGGAGACTTAAGGAATGAATCTGCTTCTAGCCCATTTGGTTGCCTGAATTCGTCTGTTAGCACTGTAGGAATGAGGTTCTTGTTTCTTTACTGGCAGTCAGCAGTGTATTGCTGTCAGCAACTAGAGAGAATACTCATGGTTTAGTAAGAGGCTCCGTTCATCTTCCAACTCAGGAATGGAGACATAAGTTACTCTCACACTTTGAATCTCTCTTTCTCTTACCTCATATCCTCCTCTCAGTCAGAGAACGTTCCTTGCTTTATGAACTTAAGTGATTAGATTGGGCCCATCTGGATTGCCCAGGTTAATTTCCATATTTTAAGGTTTGAAATCTTATTTCATCTGCTAGTTCCTTTTACAGAAGTACCTACATTTGTGTTTAATTGAATAGAGAGAGGAGAGGAATCTTGGTGGGACATCATTAGAATTCTGCCTATCACAGAAGCCATATAGTACCTTAGTACCTATAATACTTGAACATTTTGAACTACAAGGAAGTACAGCTATGAAACCAAACTTCTAGATATGAACACCAAATTATATGTCCCTTACATACACTCAGAGGATGGTAGCCAGTTGTTGGCCTCTATCCTTATAAAACTTTCCATGGTGGGCGTCTCATTATCTTTCTTACTTCTACATTGTGATTTTTCCAATCACCACAATGTTCTATTGTCCCTGCATTTTTTAGTCAAATTCTGATTATGTAAGGTAGATTAAACAAAAGAAAATGAGTAAAAAAGACAACAGAGTATGATCCTGAGAAATATAGTGAAAACCACTAAAACTGCCAGGTGCTAATATTCTCTACAAGTTCCAATTATAGCACGAGATTCATAAGAAATAGAACTATATGAAATTGACACAATCATCTCTGGAAGCCAAGAACCCTCTTTAGTTACTTGTCATTGGTGGATTCAAGGCTGATGCTCTCGGGCATCTAGGAGGTGACCAACTTCTGCTTTACTCTTAGGTTTATTCTAAAGAGAACTAGTTTATAATCCAATCTCTCTATGATTTGTGTTTCCAATTTAATTAAAATATTTTAGTGGTATTTAATGTCACTGTATTACTACAGAACAGCTAAAATAATTTTAAAAATTTTTATTAATGGTAGTAAAATAAACATAATAAAAATTACCATTTTAACAATTCCTTAGTGTATAGTTCGGTGGCACTAAGTAAATGTAGATTGTTGTGCAACCACCACTACCACCATTTATCTCCAGAACTCCTATCATCTTCCTTACTGAAAAACTATACTTAAACAATAATTAACCAATAATTCTCCATTCCCTCCTCCCCACAGCCCTGTGTGGTGCAGCCACCATTCTACTTCCTGTCTCTATAACTACTAGAGGTACTCCATATAATTGGTATGATATAGTATTTGTCTTTTGGTTACTGGCTATTTCACTAACCATAATGTCTTCAAGATCCATCTGTATTATAGCCTGTGTCAGAATTTCCTGCCTTTCGAATGATGAATAATATTCTATTGTACGCGTACATCACATTTCGCTTATCCGTTTATCTACTGATGGACACTTGGGTTGCTTCCACCTTTTGGTTTTTGTGAAGAAGGCTATTATGAACACGGGCATACAAATATCTGTTTGGGTCCCTACTTTCAATTTTTTTGAATATATAGCCAAAAATTGAATTGTTGGATCATATGGCAAATCTGTCTAACTTTTGAGTAACAGCCATTCCATTTTCCACAGTGGCATCCATTTTACATACACCAGCAATAAACAAGGGTTCTGATTTCTCCACACTCTCACCAACACTTTCTATTTTTAAAAATCTTATTTCTCTTTTGCGTGTGTGTATTATTAACCATCCTAATGGGTATAAAGTGGTATCTCATTGTTTCCCTTTGCATATTTTTAATGGTCAATGGTGTCAAGCAACTTTTCATGTGTTTATTGGTCATTTGGATATCTTCCTTGATGAAATCTCTATTTAAGTATTATTTTTTTCATTTTTAATTGGGTCATTTGTTTTTTTCATTGTTGAATTGTAGGAGTTATTTATACATCCAGATATCAGTCTTTTATCAATCATATAATTTGCATGAATTTTCTTCAATTTCTTATGTTATCTTTTCCCTTTGTTGATAGTTTTTTGATGCACAAAACTTTTAAATTTTAGTATAGTCCAATTTGCCTATTTTTGTTGTTGTTATTGCCTGTACTTTGTGTCAGATACAAGAAATCATTGCCAAATCCAATGTCAAGAAGTTCCCTACTATTTTTTCTTTTAATAGGTTAATAGTTTTAGTTCTTTTGTTTGGGTGTTTCGTTCATGTTGAATTAATTTATGTGTATATTATAAAGTATATTTATGTGTATATTATAAAGTAAGAGTCTAATTTCATTTATTTATTTTGCATGTGAATCTTCAGTTTCCCCAAGATTGTAAAAGGCTAGCCTTCCAGTAATTGTCCTGGCACCCTTGTAGAAAATCATTTGGCCATATATGTAAGGGATTATTCCTGAGCTTTCTTTTCTATTTCATTGTTCTCTTGTGTCAGTTTTTAATGCCAATGCCACTTTGTTTTGATTACTATGGATTTATAGTAAGCTTTGAAATCAAGAAGCGTGAGCCCTCCAACCTTGTTCTTCTTTTCTAAGGTGTTTTAATTATTTGGGGTCCCTCGAGATTCCATATGATTTTAGGGTAAATATTTCTATTTCTAAAAAGTAATTGGGATTTTGATAGGAATTTAATTAATTTTGTAGATCTCTTTGGTTAGTATTGACATGTTAACAATATTGTTTTCTAATCTGTAAACACTGTGTCTTCCTTTATTTTGGATTTTTCATTTTTTTCAGCAACAGTTGATAGTTTTTAGTACACAAGTCTTTCTCCTCTTTGGTCAAGTTTATTCCTAAATATTCTATTCTTTTTGATGCTATTGTAAATGGAATTTTTTTCCTTAATTTTCTTTTCAGATTGCTCATTGCAAGTATATAAAAACACAACTGATTAATGTATGTTGATTTTATTTCCTGCAATTGTGTTGAATTCATTAGTTCTAATCCATCTTAGGTGGAAATAGTTTTTTAATTTAAGGCATTTCAACCATAATGGTATACACTTATTCTCAATTAATTTTTCTCACCCATTCTCCCTAAGATATGATTTAAGTTCATGCAACTTATGTAATCCTTGTTGTTTGGGGAGGAACACTAGATTCTGGTTCTTGACGTTTTCTTATTTGAAACAAAGTAGGCATCCATTGGAGCCCTATTGGAATCTTCCCCACACAGAGCTGAAAAAGTGATATTTTTGTTTGCCTTGTTTTCTTTTCGTCAGTTACTTGTTTTGGCCTGTTTATTTTCGCCACTCCTTAGGCTTATTTCAGGGAGCAGGATGCATCTACCTTTTTCTTGAGGGCCTGTCAACTTCTTTACACCCTTTATACCCAAGTCATTTGTGTTTCCTGCGAGCTTCAGTCATTAGGTGTTTCTTGATTCTCGACTTAATTATCACTTTTTCACCTGAGGCAATAAAAATGGACAACTATGCTTGGAAAATGCAGAGTGGGGGAGGGTGTTGGAGCAAAAGGGGAAAGGGAAAAATAGATAGTATCTAATATTTCAAAAATGTCTCACTCACACTCATGTACTATGTGCCCAGATAGTAAAACAAAAGCTCAATTATGACAAAGAGTGTTGAACAAATGAATATTCAAGTAAAATCTCTTTATTCTCTTATTTTCCCCTCTTTCTCCATGAAAATCAGCACCAGAGATATTTGGCACCTACAGCATGTGGTAGGGGAGCAGTCATAGACTCTGTCTTTGAACTGAGGTCGACCATGTCCAAATGTTTGTGCTCAGGAAATTCAGAGCCCTTACTCAGGTCATAGATTAACTCAAGACTGGCATCCAATAAAAATGTAATGCCAGCTACATATGTAAATAGAAGTTCACTAGCAGCCACATTAGCATATGTAAAAATAAACAGGTTTTAGATAGATAGACAGATAGATATGTACCCATACAGTTTGGTTCTGTGTCCCCAACCAAATTTCATGTGTGTGTATATATAGATATAGATATAGATTATAGATACAGACATAAATATAGATTATAGATATAGATATAAATATAGGTATATAGATTAGATATGGATATAGATATGGTTTGACTCTGTGTCCCCACCCAAATCTAGTGTTGAATTGTAATTCCCACGTGTTGAAGGAGGAGCCTGGTGGAAGGTGGTTAAAACGTAGGGGCAGACTTTGCCCTTGGTGTCTTGTGATGGAGTTCTCATGAGATCTGGTTGTTTACAAGTGTGTACTACTTCACCATTTGCTCTCTCTCCTGCCACCATGCGAAGAAGGCATTTGATTTTCCTTTGTCTTCCACCATGATTGTAAGTTTCCTGAGGTCTCTCAGTCATGCTTCCTGTTACATCTGCAGAACGATGAATCAATTAAAGCTTGTTTCTTCATACTTTACCCAGCCTCAGGTAGTTCTTCATAGCAGTGTGAGAAAACAAACTAATACAGAAAATTGATACCAGGAGTGGGGCAGTACTATAAAGATACCTGAAAATGTGGAAGTGACTTTGGAACTGGGTAAGAGACAGAAGTTAAAACAGTTGGAGGGCTCAGAAGACAGGAAGATGAAGGAAAGTTTGCAGTTTCCTAGAGACTTGTTAAATTATTTTGACCAAAAAGCTGATAGTGACATGGACAATGAGGTCTTAGCTGAGGTGGCCTCAGATTGAGATGAGGAACTGGAGTAAAGGTCACTCTTGCTATGCTTTAGCAAAGAGACTGGTGGCTTTTTGTCCCTGCCTTAGAGTTCTGTAGAAGTCTGCATTTGAGATGATTTAGGGTATCTGGTGAAAGATACTGCTAATCAGCAAAGCACTCAAGATGTGACCTGGCTGTTTCTAAAAGTCTACGCTTATATGCATAAACAAATAGATTATCTGAAACTAGAACTTATATTTAAAAGAGAAGCATAGAAGAAAGTTTGGAAAATTTGCAGCCTGACCATGTGGTAGAAAAGAAAAACCCTTTTTCTGGGGAAACATTCAAGCTGGCTGAAGAAACTTGCATAAGTAAAGGGGAGCTGAATATTAATAGCCAAGACAATGGGGAAAATGTCTCCAGGACATGTCAGAGACCTTCATGGCAGCTTCTCCCATCACAGGTCTGGAGGCCTAGAAGAGAAAAACGTTTTCGTGGGCTGGGCCCAGGACTGTGCTGCTCTGTGCAGCCACAGGACATGATGCCCTATATCCTAGCCACTCCAGTTCCAGCCATGGCTAAAAGGGGCCAAGGTACAGCTCAGGCTGTTGCTTCAGAGTGTGCAAGCCCCAAGCCTTGGTGGCTTGGTGGTATTGGGCCTGCAGGTGTGCAGAAGGCAAGAGTTGAGGTTTCAGAAACTCTGCCTAGATTTCAGAGGATGTGTAGAAATGCCTGGACGTCCAGGCAGAAGTCGGCTGCATGGGAGGAGGACTCATGAAGAACCTCTACTAAGGCAGTGCAGAGGGGAAAATGGGGTTGGATCCCCCACACACAATCTCCTGTGGAGCACTGCTTGTGGAGCTGTGAGAAGAGGGTCACCATTCTCCAGATCCCAGAATAATAGATTCGCCAACAGCTTGCACTGTGCACTTGGAACAGCTGCAAGTACTCAACACCAGCCTGTGACAGCAGCTGCCGTGGTTGTTCCCTACAAAGCCACAGGGGCAGAGCTGCTCAAGGCCTTAGGAGCCCACCCCTTGCATCAGTGTAGCCTGAATGTGAGACACGGAGTTAAAGGAAATTATTTTGGAGCTTTACGATTTAATGAGACTGTGCTGTAGCCCCCTTTGTTGTGGCCAATATCTCCCATTTGTAATGGGAGCATTTATCCAATTCCTGTGTAACCATTGTATCTTGTAAGTAACTGTCATTTGCTTTGTCTAAGATGAGACTTTGTACTTGGACATTTTAGTTAATGCAGGAATGAGATCAGATTTTGGGGCTATTGGGAAGGCATAACTGTGTTTTGTAATGTGAGAAGGAAATGAGATTTGGGTGGGGACGAGGGTGGAATAATATGGTTTTCTCTGTGTTCCTACCAAAATTCTATGTCAAACTGTTATCCGCACATGGTGAAGGAGGGGCTTAGTGGGAGGTAACTAAGTCATGGATGTGGACTTCCTCCTTACTGTTTTCATGATAGAGTTCTCATGAGATCTGATTGTTTGAAAGTGTGTAGCATGTCCTCCTTCACTCTCTCTCCTGTCACGATGTGTAGAAGGTGCTTGCTTCTCCTTCACCCTTCTGCCATAACTGTAAGATTCCTGAGGCCTTCCCAACCATGCTTCCTGTTAAACCTGCAGTACTGTGAGTTATTAAACTTATTTCATTCATAAATGACTAGTTTCAAGTAGTTATTTATAGTAGTGTGAGAAAGGACTAATACACACATACACACACACACACACACACACACACATATATATATATATATATATATATATATATATATATATATATTAAGATGAGGTCTCACTCTGTTGCTCAGGCTGGAGTGCAGTGCAGCCTCAACCTTCCAAGCTCAAGTGATCCTCGTGTCTCAGCCTCCTGAGTATCTAGGACTACAGGTGTTTGCTACCACACCAAGCTAATTTTTAAAAAATAGTTTTTTTGGTAGAGATGGGTTATTGCTATGCTTTCCAGGCTTACCTCACACTCTGTAAAGCATATTTTAATACAATGTTTTATTTTATTCAGCATAAACAGACTCAATACTTTCTTTTTTTTTTTTTTTTTTTTGAGACAGAGTCTCACTCTGTCGCCCAGGCTGGAGTGCAGTGGCCGGGTCTCGGCTCACTGCAAGCTCCGCCTCCCGGGTTCACGCCATTCTCCTGCCTCAGCCTCCCGAGTAGCTGGGACTACAGGTGCCCGCCACCTCTCCCGGCTAGTTTTTTGTATTTTTTAGTAGAGATGGGGTTTCACCGTGTTAGCCAGGATGGTCTCGATCTCCTGACCTCGTGATCCACCCGTCTCGGCCTCCCAAAGTGCTGGGATTACAGGCTTGAGCCACCGCGCCCGGCCGACTCAATACTTTCTTGTCTTTTTCTTTTTCGGTTTTTCTCATGCAGAATTCCAGTTGCCACCTTCAACACATCCTTCAGTACCATCCATTTACTATAATTCCTCTTTTGGAAATGAACCTTTAGCTGTTAGTTACCATATCACAGTGAAAATATTCAATTATCATCTTAACTTTTCCCAGTATAAAACTCTTTTACTTTGTGAAACACAGTCTTTTTTTTTTTTTTTTTTTTAAATATATTTTTTGGGAATCATGGCTCATTCATACTTATTACTTAAGTCTATTTTACTTTGTTTTGGTCCACTTTCTATTAAATATTTTTGTGCAAGTCGGTGTTAATCAATTAATCACACGTGAAATCTTTTTTTTTTTTTTTTTTTTTTTTTGTGATGGAGTATTGTTCTATTGCCTAGGTTGGATGGCATGATCTTGGCTCACTGCAACCTCCGTCTCTTGGGTTCAAGTGACTCTCATGCCTCAGCCTCCAAAGCAGCTGGGATTACAGGCATGTACCACCATGCCCAGCTAATTTTTGTATTTTTAGTGGAGACATGGTTCACCATGTTGCCCAGGCTGGTCTGGAACCTCTGATCTCTTGTGATTCGCCCACATCAGCCTCCCAAAATGCTGGGATTACAGGCATGAGCCACCATGCCTGGCCTGAAATCTTTTAAAAATATAACTTCTTCAATATGACTTCTGGAGACTTTGATTTAATAATACTAATGTTCAAATTAGTTATCTTTATATTTTAAAATATTCAAGACTGATGTTGCCCAGGGAGGATTGAGAAACTCTAATCAAATAAAACCAATTGCACATGTACTTCTACCCTCAACATGCTCTTTTATGCCTAAAGCTTTGTTCATCATGTTTCTTTTACCTGTAATTTCTCGAATATGACACCTTGTTGTATATTTACCTAGACTTTGGTGTAGTGCCAGGATGTTTATGTAGGTCTAGAAAATGTCAACTCCATGATTTGATACCAGCCATTTGGTTTGTAAATCCTCACAGTTTTTTTTTTTTTTTTTGAGACGGAGTCTCACGCTGTTGCCCAGGCTGGAGTGCTGTGGCGCGATCTCGGCTCACTGCAAGCTCCGCCTCCCGGGTTCCCGCCATTCTCCTGCCTCAGCCTCCTGAGTAGCTGGGACTACAGGCGCCCGCCACCGCGCCCGGCTAATTTTTTGTATTTTTAGTAGAGACGGGGTTTCACTGTGGTCTCGATCTCCTGACCTTGTGATCCGCCCGCCTCGGCCTCCCAAAGTGCTGGGATTACAGGCTTGAGCCACCGCGCCCGGCCAATCCTCACAGTTTTTTAACCAGAAGCCAAAGGGCGAATGTCTTATGCTAGAACATGTATGATTTCTAATTATTCAGATTAGGAGCCTATATTTATTATTTTTTTTTAAAAAAAGTTAGTGGGAATAAATGTTATATTTTTGTTAAATAAAAATTGCTAATGCTTTTATTTTGGCATGCACTTGGTGGATGTTGATTTTGGATGTCATTATATACCTATGCCATTTGTATCTAATTTGTACTTGCTTAGAATTACATAAATATATTTGCATTGGTATTTCCAGTTAAAATGAATTATTTTCTTTTGATATCACTGGTTAATTTTTTAATCAAAGCATGGGGCATGTACTACAACTCTAATATAAATCTTTAGTACATGTAGCTATTATCACATTATAACTCAAGATGTGTGCCTTGAGAATTTTTTTATGATTCATTTATAATTAATGCTTAAAACATTTCTCATATAAAGACGATTTAACTTTTTAAGATATTGAAATCAGTCAATATAATTTTACCTCATAATACTCAACTAGTTCTATGAAAATGCAAATTAAAGAGCAAAGTATTAGGCAAATTGAATTTGCATGCATATGGTGTATGTACATAAAATGATTCAGAATATTGGATATCATTACCCAATCATTACACTCATAGACCATAATAAGGAACAAGAGGAATTTGCCACATAAAAGACATTAACAGAATGGAAATTTTTACAGGCATACGATTTATATCCTAAGCCCTAACATGACCCTGAATGCTAAAATTGACATAGCTAAGAAAACAAAGCCGAAGGAAACATTTCTTTCAGCATCTGAAGAATATCTCTATAGGGAATACATTTAATGAGGTTGGATATTATCTAGATTTCTTCAAACAGACTACATTTTTTCCCTGCTTAAACATTGGGATATTTTACTAAGTAATTCAGAAGTTAAGAACACATTTTAGAAATTAGAGAGCTGAGGTTTGAATTGGGGATTTACTATTTCTGAATTATATTACCTTGCATGCATTTCTTAAGCTTAGTCTCTGCTTTTCTTACCCAATATAAACCATAAATCACCTATCTCATGGGAATGTTTTCATTATTAAATATTATAATCATGAATATATTAATATAATGTCTGCATATATATTATGTGTGTGAATATATATATATTTAATGAGTGTTCAGTTTGCATTACCCCTTAGTTTTTCAATAGAAACAAACAGAAACTCAGTCCTATCCCTTTCAGATGCTTTCTAAAACAACGAATTACCACCATAAAGATAAATGGCAAAATGGTTTACTTTGCATGTGATAATTCATTGAGTTCTTGGAATTAAATGTAAGTGAGATTTTCTGTCTGCCACTATCATCTTTCAATTTAATATGTACATGCATATGTATTTGTATATGTGGTTGAATCACGTATATGGTTTTTAACTTTTAATGTGTCCATGGGAATGGAAGCTGAGGTAGGAGACTGAGAAATCATAGTAGTAAGAAGAATTTGATGCTAGATACGAATATGAAAGTGATACTTTATAGAGTGAGATGGTTTGAGCAAACATGGGGATTTAGGTTTCAGTCATATTGTTACTGTTTCTATAGTAACAAAATTTTGATGAAATTGTGTGATACTATGATACTAGCTAAATGCAAACTATATTTCTCCAAAAGCACTTTATCTTTAATTATCTAAGTAGGGATATTCAGGAGGTAGGAAAATATAAGGCTGAAGTAGAAATGAGAGGCCATGGCCAGATATTCAAATAATTTGAAGTCTTACCCTTCAAATATATGGGATAATATTTAAAAAGCACAAACCCTGGGAGTAAGGACTGATAGAATATGTCAAGCCCCGAGCACCAAGACTTCCCACATTGTGAATATGGTCACACTAAGATGAACTAACAAAAGAGACTGAGAATAAACAACATTAGGAGAAAAAGCAGAAGAATGTGATATCTGGAAAGTCAAGTAAAGAAAGAAGAACAGGAAGAAGTGGTCAAATATGCTATGTGCTGCTGAGAGCATTAGGACAAATACCTAATGCATTCAGGGCTTAAAACCTAGATGACGGGTTGATAGGTGCAGCAAACCACCATGGCACATGTATACCTATGTAATAAACCTACATGTTCAGCATATGCATCCCAGAACTTAAAGTAAAATAATAATAATAAAAGAAATAGAAAAAGCCTAGTTAATGTGGATTAAAGAGAAAACAGGAGAAGAGTTAAATTCAGTAATATAGAAACCCTTGTCGAGGTATGTAAGATAAAAGAAATAAATTTGAGTGCAGCTGGAGGATGCATGCTGGATGTGGCAGCTAAAATCGCTGTCTGATTTTGTTGCTGTTGCTTTGTATTTTGTCGGGGTTTTTTGCAGTTGATAGAAATGATGCAGCAGAAAAAGAAAAATGGATGAATCAGGGGTAACAAAAGAAGATTGCTTGAGCTACATCTTTCAACAGATAATAAGATGTAAGATCTATTGCACAACTGAAAGTGTTGGCCTTAAAGATGGGCATGGACAGTTAATCTATATACTATAGCAGTATTACAAGAAATAATAGAGAATATGTTTCTAGAATCTGTCAAATGCCTAGATACAGTGGAGGTAGATAATTAACATTCTTTTCTTTTTAATTAGTTTCTGTAATTTTTATTTTATTTTATTTTTTGTAGAGATGGGCTCTCACTACGTTGCCTAGGTTGGTCTTGAACTCCTGGCAGCAAGAGATCCTCCCACCCCAGCATCCCAAAAACTTGGATCACAGGCATGAGCCACCACGCCCAACCTAATATTCTTTTTAAGATGATCTCAATCTTCTAATTAGATTAAGAATCAAAGTCATCATCTGAGAATCAGAATGAGCTAGAAGGTTTTGTCTGAGGACAGAAGAAAATATTTTATATAATAGTCTGGAACAGGAGTCAGCCAACTATAGGCCCTAGCCATATCCAGGCTGTTGCCTATTTTTGTAAATGAAGTTTTATTGGCACACAGCCATTTCCCTTCTTTCTATATTGTCTATGACTGAGTATAGTAGTCATGACACAGAATATATGGCATAAGAAAATAATTCTTTATCTGGTCTTTTATAGAAAAAGTTTGCTGACCCCGATCTAAAAACTTAAATAGAGAATGAAACAAAGTAAACAACAACAAGGTATTTCTTGAATTCAAAGTAAGAACGGTGCACACGTTTGCAAATTTTTCTCTAAAATCATCTCTCTTTACAAGCAAATGTACCGAATAAAGGCAAAATTGAATTCAGCCAGAATTACAGTTATGCCAAATAAGTACAATAAAGAAAGAGAAAGGCAAGGAGGAACCAAATCATTCACCATGTTAATACTCCATATGTGTTACATGAGAGTATACATTTGGTAATAATTCATCAATATGTACATATACTGTTCATATGTTCCAGTTGTAGTTCAGAAAGAAGTTAAAAATGACTAAACATGGAGTTTAAACTGGCAAAAGAGGGCAAGGAAGAAATCACAGCGATAAGAGACTGTATGATCAATAGGTCTAGGGCACAGTAGGGTTGAAATTGATTGTGTAATAAAATAAATGTGTTGGGAAGACAGGAGGTGGAAGATAGTGTGTGTTTAGTTTTCTAAGGCTGCCAAAATAAAATACTGCAGACTGGATGGCTAAAATACTAGAAATTTATTTCCTTACAGTTCTCTAGGGTAGCAGTCCAAGATCAAGCTGTCATCAGTGTTGGTTTCATTGAGACCCCTCTCCTTCACCTGTGGATGGCTGAACTTCTCCCTCTGTTGTCACAGATCTTTCCATTGTGCACACGTCTGTGTTTAAATCTCGTCTTTTTAAAAGTACACCAGTTATACTGAATTAAGACCCCCCCAGAAGACTTCATTTTACCTTAGTTACCTTTGTAGAGGTCCTGTCTCCAAATATAGTCACATACATATGAGTTTGGAGGTTGGAGCGGATACAATGTGGCATGTTTACAATTAATATTGGAGGAAAATTACTAAATAATAGCCAGGTGTAAGGTATAACTATGAAAGAAAATAGCTGAAGTAGTGTGCAGAGCAAGATCGTTGAAAAAGAAGGATTCAAGGAATGATTATCTTTGTGCATAATGAAATCACTGATAATTAATACAAGGGCTATATTGGAAGAAGTGACAGTAAAAGGGAAGCCAGCACACAATTGGGAATGATCCGCAGGTGTAGAAGAAAGTACCAAATGTAGTATTGTGAACCAATGAGGTGTAGTGATGTGGACCATGCAATTTAATGTGGTTTGTGATAGAAAGGAAATAAAGAATAGCCTGAAAGCCGCAATGGAAAGCAAAGAAGACACTTAAACCCCAACTCCAGGACCATTAATATATGAACTGTGGTTGGAAAATGAGCCACCAATTGAGAAGACTACGGTGGGAAGATTCACGGAAGAGTCATTAGCCAAACATTATGCGGAGAGTCAGAGAAGTGGTTGAAGATTTAATGCCGTTAAGAGATTGTGGAAGTACTATAGTAATATTGTAATATTATATGCATGTACATACGCACATATCATTAATTTGTATGTATCAGTCAGAAAGGATACCTTCCCCAAATAGCTTGTATATGTCTCTCTGGTAATTAAATAATATATAGTTATAGAGCTTCAAGAGGAATATCAACCATTGTGTAGTTTTACAACTCCAGAAAATATTGAGGTAAGTTGACATGTATTGACATTTTTCTATAAAGTCTATCATGGCTTTTTATGTCTTCCCACTCTTCCCTTTATGCTCCTATTACTTCCCACCCATGCCAACCCCCTCCTAATATGCTATCAACTGCAGATTACTTCTTAACTTTTGAAATTTCAGGGGAAAAAAAAGACAGTTAAAAATGAAGAACAAAAATGACTATATCTTAAAATGTAAACAAATTCCAAAGAAATTCAGAACTGACCTGGGCCTTCTCATAAGAAGTAAAGTTCAAAATTGTGGCAGCATATCTCATTTTGTCAAGTACTTTAACTTTTTCTTCTCTTTATTGCATCGTTTTTATAACTTTGTTGGTTGAGTTTGCTATTTGACCCGTGGGTCCTACTGAACCAAAATCAATAAATTCATAAATTAATAAAATTGTTCTGAAAAGAGCATAAGTAAAGAAAAATAGCTCATTTAAAATCAAAGCCAACTATTCCTTATAAAATTTGTATTAAGCACAGTAAAAAAGAGAAAAACAAATGAATCAAAGGAGAAAATTCAAAATTATTAAAAATTGTAATTCATATTTCAGTTAAAAATTTCCTCAGGCAACAATATGGATAATATATCCATATAGCATCTCTTCATAGAGGCTTTTAAGGCTGTAAATTATACCTTACATAAATTATATTATTTGAGAAGACCAATAATATTTTCCTTTTCTTTCTAATATCCTGTATTATAGAAAATGTTTATAAGAAAATATATATTTTAAAATTAAAATAGATAATGCATTTTAAGAGTACAATCCGTAACTTTTTAGAATTTATTTTAAAACACAAATATTTGACATGTAATAAGGAGAAATTGGGTAAAGGCTACTAGATAAAAATTCTCAACAAAATTTTAACTTCATGAATAAATAACTTTGTTAACAAATAGCATTATACCTTTCAACTTAGTAACTAGCCCTCAAAAATTATTTTGCCCTTCGTTAATGCTCTTCCCATGAATCACATGAAACTCAAATTTGCTCAATCACATGGAACTCAATTTTTGTTCAATTTTCTTCTGTTTTCATATCTCAACAGAGAAGCAGGCAGCCTTGCGAAAGTGTAGATGTTCTCGGAATAATCATGTTCCAGAGATGTAGAGAATGGAGAATCTCAGTGGATTTGAAACATATTCTAAAATTGGATCAGAAATTTTTTTCACACATTTTAGTCCCCTGAAGTAGAAGCTTAAAGGATTGAGAATAAATCCACTTGTCTGCTATCCTATTAAAATGGCAGCATTCCTGTTGTGCTAAAATAGATAGTATGCTTTGCTAAGCTGAAAAACTAATTCTGTTTGTTTTGTTTTAAGGAAAGCGCTTGGAGTTAGGACATAGTGCTCTACTTTTGATACACACGAAAATAGCATATTGCAATTAGAAGATAAAAATACAAACAATAATTAATGGGTTTTGGTGTAAACTATATCATATATTTCATTTATATTTTTCTGTTTCTTGCACAAGATGTATCTGATTCATGTCTACTCTTATGTTTAGTTTCTCAATTTTACTTCTTTCTCCTCTTGAATTTTGTTCTAGTTTTGGATGAATTTTAGCACAAATTATAACACCTTTACTTTTAGTTTTGCCAAAATATGTTAAAATTTAAAACTATGTATATCTGCATGCATAACTATCAAACGTTTTTCTGTCCTTAAGTCATCAGAAAATTTTAACCATATATATAACTAATATATATGTTATAAAAATCTGTTTGCCCCTTTTATTTCCTTAAGAGCTTTGATATGTGAATATTCTTAAATAATATCTAAATAGAGGATGTTTACCAAAATCTATTTATCAACAAACTTCCAGCTATTTAGAGAGATTTTTCTCTGCCAATCAAAATAGATGGGTAGAATATAGGCTGTGTTAACAGAAGCACAGCATGCTTAATTCCTTTGCCTTGACTCTTTCTGGCCATGATTTCTCCTCAGTTTACATAATAATTTGTATAATTTATGCTGCTATAACCATTTGTCAGTCTTTTACAAGTGCATATATTTTGTCTTTTCCATTAATGCATGTAATTGAAGACAGTCTATGCATTACTTTTTGTACCACAGAGGCATTCAATAAATAAAACTGACTCTACACTTACTAACTTGCCTCTTAAAATAACTTCTAAATTATTTTCATTGTTAAAATTTGTAATAATACCTCTTAGGTAATTACAAATTCTGAAGTTATCTGATAAGTAAAACTATGACCATGGAGGAAAGTATGCTAAGGAAAAGTATTTCCTCTGGATGACTCTCGACTATTCCTAATACTGCTAATGAAGATATTTTATACCAATTAAAAATAATTTTAAGTAAAACTGTGCTACTTGGAAGAAAAAAGGTCATGCTTTTCTGAGACAAATCTGACTGTAGGAGTGCCTCTGGATACTGTATGTTATAGTAGGTAGCTAGCTAGGCATGAGCAGGGCAGGAGAGAGTTCCTCTCACCCCGCCAGCAGTGTCAGGCGACCATCAGGTGACGGTCCGGCAGTAGTTAACTATCTCTCTAAAATAATAATGCATCACAGCCAGCTAGGCAAAGGTAGTCTCACAATAAATAGAGGAAAATGAGACTGGTAATCAGCAATTTCTCAATAAGATCTCAGGAGTGAGTGAATGGGCTCACACGTGCCACTAAAAGGCAAAATGGCTGAATTTATCTGGTGTATGACCTCCTAGGGACATCAGCTGGTAAGGAAGAATGCCTCAAGTGAGCATTCGTACAACTCCAGTAAACATGCTGCACGTGCTCCCCTCCCAAGTGCTAACAGGCCACTGAACATGCACAGCCCACCCCAAGAGAAGAATCAGGGAAAAGGAACACAAGACCCTGGAAGTATGCCAACAGACAAAACTCCATGTCAAAAGGTGAAATCCAAATCGTGCAGTTGTCTTTCAAGTCACCTGCTTCATCCTCTTCCAAGTGTACTTTATTTTCTTTTCATTCCTCTCTAAAACTTTGTAACAAATTTTCACTCCTGCTCCTAAACTTACCTTGGTCTCTTCTTCTTCCATATACTCCTCAGTCATATCCCTCAGTCAAATTCTTTCTTCTAAAGACAGAAGAATTGAGGTTGCTGCAAACCCTTGTGGATTTGCTGCCAGTAACATGTAAACACTAGTAATACCAAGTATTAGACATACGATTGAACTACATGATTTTATAACTTTTAGGTTTTCCTAATAATAACATTTTTATGGTTCCAAATGTGTTTGAAATCATTTTAAGTGGATATTTCTTGTGTTTTAAGTGAAAATTTCCCCTTTATACTCTGAAGGTTTTCTGAGAACTCAACTGACAAAAACCTGATTAATAGGAGAAAAGACACAAATTTATTGATGTGCAGACAGAAAATCACAGAGTGATTATTCAGTTACCCAGTGAGGTACAGAAGATTATGTGCTTTTTTCCATAGGGGAGAGGGAAGATGAGAAATGTAGACATTTCTTTTGAGAGACAGTAAATCACTGGGAAGAATACATGGATCTAGAAGGCAGGAGGCAGACATTATGGGAAGGTGATGGGTGGAGCTGCTCATCAATAAAAGATTGTTTTATTATGAAGATAAAATCCACCAGGTAATCGTGTGGAGCTGCCCTTGGAAGAACAGGTAGAAAGTCTGTCTGGACGTGGTGAGAGACCCCTAGTCTCTTCTCTTTTCTGGGGGTTGATCTTTCCTCATTATTTGGTGAGATTCTTATGGAAGGAGACTTAAGACAATTGCATTTAAGCTTTCTTAGTCAGATAAGGAAACTCCAGAGAGAATCCCTACAGATGCTTTTGAAAAGAGGATCAGAAAAACAGGGAGAAGAGGGAAAAGTGAGAGAGAAACCATGGTTCTGAGACTTATTTCTGAGGCCTATTTTCAAAGCACTTAGCATGCCAAAGCGCCATATTCTGGGGAAAGTTTTCTGTAGCCGTGTAATTCCTATCTATAGAATGTGATACCTATGTGATTTATCATAACTGCTTGTTCTCCAGTGTTTCTGAAACTTAAATAATACTCACAAGCCAAATGTCAATCTTACAATATGTTTGTGATACATAGTATAAAAATAATACACACAATATATTGTCTATAAAATCATTTACATTGATAAACTATAGTACAAATATTGAAAAGTCTTCTCTGAACTAGTGACCTCTCTTGGGTCATGTAAAAAATATTTTATTAGGAATTTTTTTTATATTTAGATATTTTTGTGAACCCTGCAACCTTAGTGAATTACATAAATAGCAGTAATTTCTTGGGTATGGAAACTTCTGAACATAGGTAAACATAGGTAAACGTAGTCATGCCAGAAATTAACTATATGTCATGTTCCCTTATTCTGTGTCATTTAAATACCTCATTCAATAGTCAGAAAGGATACAATTACTCTATATTGTTAAACTTAAGTGACAGAAAGTTATAGCACTTGAGAGATAATGTCCCCTCACTTCCGATCCCACCAACTGAAAATGTGTCTCCAAGAGGAAACAGACATAAATTATAGTTGGTACATGGCAGAGGCAGCTGACAACTATAACTGAAGCATACCCCGAGAATGACCCTATGGTCTAAGAAGAATGTATGTTTGGAGTCCTGAACTAAGGAATCCAGGAACTAAGGAATCCAACCCAGTTTCACTCCTTACCTATGAAGGACATCTGAATCCTCAGCCCATCCCTTGGAATGCAGGCCATACAGGGGATCCAGGCCCTTTGTTTTGTGTTAAATGGAGATTGCTATGTGAATGTTGCTAGGTGGAGGGTGCTAAGTGAAATTGCTACATAAACTGCATGCTTTTTACAAATGGTGGTGACTCTCTGGTCCAGTCTGCTCCTCCTGGATTGTTCCAGTATGTAAGTTCCCTCAATAAATCCTATGTCTTTTTTGCTGTCTCCAGGTTCCTTTTTCAGCCTCCAGGGCACAGTGTCATCCTAAGTCGAGTCAATAGAGGTCTGGCACAACAATTAGTTAGAGTGGGATTAAATGTAGAGCAGAAGTTTTGTTTCAGTGTGAGACACGGCTCAAAAACATTGAGCTTTAGAGAGGGGAAGGGGAGGTCTGATTTGGAATGGAGTGTAGGGAAACTGACTAGGTTGTTTTAATGGTGCCAGAGGTGGGCAGGCAGTGAAGATTTACAATAGATATTCTTCAGATGATGTGAAGAAAATCAAAACATTTTACCCCAAAACATATGTCTGTGACATATTTTTGAAATGGTTGCCACAGGGTCAGCAGACTGAATTGATCTTGCAAACATGTCTTTTGTAGGGGAAATTGGCATCTGTAAATATGCCCCACTAACCAGGCCTTCCCTTTCAAGGCTTATCCTGGATCTAGGAGAGATTAACTGAGAGTCTGATACCTTTAAAAGTCTGAAAAGAAACATTTACCATCTATTCTCTCTGAGGTCTACTACCTGTGAGGCTTCATTTACATAACAAGGCCTTCTTTACTAGCCATGACTGTTCCTCTCTCCGTCTCATAAATTGTTTTATCAGGATCCAAGCTCCCATTCTTTCTGTAACCTCAAGATGGTATATAAGCTTTTGAATCTCATTGAGAGGTTTGGTCTTTATTCTGAAGGCCCCAGTGTATAGACATTAAATAGAGGTGTATACTTTTACTCCTGTTAATCAACCTGCCTCATGCCAATGATTTTTCAGTGAACCTTTCAGGAGCCAAAGGCCTTGGCCTCCACACTGACACAGAAGAGGTACAGAAAGCCTGCTATGGCCCAGATGTTTCATAAATTACCTGAAAATATTTTAAAAAGTGAAGCAGAGTGTTGTTGCCCGAAAAGGAATAAGTTGAGAACAAATTAATATAAGTAGAGAGTTTATTCGGGCCAAGCTTGAGGATGGCAACTCAGGAGCATAGATTTAAGTTGCCCTAAATATCCATTTTGATTAACAGCAGTTACAAGTGGATTTTGAAAGGAGAAGAAGAGGCAGTCGCTGAGTTATTTAAATATAATTTACATTAAAATAGCATAAGCTGTTGATTGGCTGTACATTGTTTTTTGTATCACACATTCCAGGAACATGAAGATAATAGGTTAGGCATCTGGTTAGAAACAAAATGCCTTTAAACAATTACCCCCAGGCATGAGTTGCTGGGGGGAGAAAATGACTGAAGTCCCATACCACAGTTCTCGCTGGGCCTGATAAATTTTGCTTACCTCATATAATTCAGACTGTTTCCAGCTATTTTTCTTTTCTCAGTATATAGGCTATTTCTGGGGAAACAGCTTGTTCAGAATTGTGGAAAGTTTAAGGAATGCAACTCAGACTGCTTGGGGAAGTGCCTTTTAAATGCTAGCATGAGATTAGAGACCCAAGAAGGCAACTGGAGTTCAGGGCAGAGCAATCAAACTGAAGAACAGGAATACTAATTAAAACAAAATAAAATAGAGAAGCAAAGTCAGGTAGCGTCAGTTATTTCTCCAATTCCTGGAAGTATTGTTTAAAGACATGTCTTTGGCTACCATTCCTTTATAATGAGGGTTTCTAAGGTAGAATGAATAGAAAGCAAAATCCAGAACTTCCTTTTGCTCCCAATTAAGTAAACGCAGTGCAGTAATACATGTCTGGAGCAAACACAGAAATAACACCCATCATCAAAGACTTGAGGGATGAAGCAGTGGTGATCTTATCACATTCCCATTTTACTAATTTTTTTATAAGTCATATCAACCTAAAAAAAATTAAAATAATCAGAATCCAGTTTTGAAGAATTTATTCAAACAAAAAGCTGAGAATAGCTATCCAGGAAATCTGGACTCCTGAGAAATGGTGTTAGTGCTCCAAAGTTAAAAGTTAAAGTCCTGCTTATATAGGTAGAAAATGAAGAAATTTAGTAGAATTATAGCATTTTCTGGACAAGACTGTTTTATGAGTAACAATTTAATTAGTTAATTTGTATTCTTTTTCACACAGCTTGTTTTCATTTCCATTCCAACTAAAAAGTATATTTAACATCCCATCCCAGGCAATTAAAGTCATGAAGTCTTTGTGTGAGATAGGAAGGAGGGAAGTTAATCTATAAAGAATGTCAACAGTTAAAAGGAAAGAGACTTCCTCTGTCACATTTTAGTCATGTATAACATTCTACAAAACAATGTAGGTAAGGAAAAAGGCTAATCTGTAATCAGAGAAACAAAGGTTAAAGCTGCCTATGTTATAGCTTCCTGTTTATGTGACTCAGCTCCCACAATAACACTTCCTTAATGCTCCAAATATTTTAAAGTTCCATTAGATTCTGAATAACTTATTTTCATTTTCAAAAGACAAATAGGTCCTAGAAAATGACAAGGCATTTTTCATTAATCCAACACTACATTAAGCATCAATATGCAAATAACAGTTTTCTGGGATATAGCAGTAAAAAAGCAAAGACATATTAAAAGCTGATATTATAAAAATAAGTAATTTGTAGAGAAGGTAATAAGTGCTATGAAATAAATGAGAATTAGATGGGCTAGGGATTGGAGGCTGGGGATTGGAGGGGCAGAGGAAAGGATTGGTTTACAATTTTTTAAATAGTTGATAGATCACAAAATGGTGTTGTAAAGGTTTCTTTTATAATATAAAATTGATATAAAATCCTATTAGAATATTTAGAATACACAGGAAAAAGGACTAAAAATAATATTACCTTTTGTTCAGATACCCAAAGGCAAAAATCTCATGTTCTTCTTTTATTTTCTCTCCCTCGGTTTTTTGGTTTTATTTTGGAAGAGACAATGTATATTATAATTTCCACACATTATCTAAAAATATATTTTACCCTACTTTCAACATTACAGATTGATTTTTATTTTTTCTCTTATCAAACAAAAATAAAACAAAGCAAATTATAATAATATAATAACCAAAACATTTTATTTAAAATCTACTCTATTTTCTCCAACAGTATACACTTACAGTTTTAGTCCTCAGAGGTAATCATTATCAGCTTCTTATATTTCTGTCTCAATGTGTTTTCTGCTGCTGTAACACAATACTGAAATTGGGTAGTTTATAATGAGGATACATTTATATTCCCACAGTTCTAGAGGTTGTGAAGTCCAAGAGTAAGGTGTGGGCATCTGCTGAGCCTTCCTGGCATATCATCATATGAAGAAACACAAAAATAAAAAAGGCAAAAAAGGGCAAAACTTGCTAGTTTGTAATGGTTCTAATCCTACGCATAGGGTCAGGGTTTTCATGGCTTTATCACTTCCCAAAGTCCCACCTCCTAACACTGCCACAGCATCAATCAAATTTTAACATGAGTTTTGGAGGGGGTAATTATTCAAACTATAGTAAAATCCTTCCAGAATATTTTGTTCATGCTCAACCATATATTAGTATATTGTATATTTTAAAAAATTTTATATTTATAAAATGTATAAAATAATGTATATTCATAGAAAAATAAGTAATTTATATATTTCTATTTCCTCCTTCACTCACTCCCTAGTAACCAGTATTCCACTCTCTGATTTTATGAATTTGACTATTTTTAGATTCTTTACAAAAGTGAGATTATGCAATATTTGTCCTATGTTCTATAGATGCATTCAATATTTCCCTCTTTTTTTTAAGTCTGAACATTATTTTATTTTGTGTATATATAACACATTCTCTTTATCCACTTATCCACTAATAAACATTTAAGTTGTTTCTATATCTTGGCTATTGTAAATAATGCTACAGTGAATATAGGATTGAAGATATCTTTTTGAGATATCTTCAATTCCTTTGGATAGGTACTCAGAATTGGGATTACTGGTAATTCTATTTTTAATTTTTTGAGGAACCTGCATACTGCTTTTCACAGTGACTACTAATTTCCAGCAACAGTGTACAAGGTTTCTCTCTCTTCTTCACATCCTCAACAACAGCTTTTATCTTATTTTTTGATAATAGCTGTTCTAACAGGTGTGAGGTGATATTTTATTGTGGTTTTGATTTGCATCTCCCTGACGATTAGGGATTTCTATCATTATCTCACAGAGCATGCAGGTTTGTTACATAGGTATACAACGTGCCATGGTGGTTTGTTGCACCCATTGTTCTGTCATCTACATTAGGCATTTCTCCTAATGCTATCCCTCCCCTAGCCCCCCACCTCCCAACAGGCCCTGGTGTGTGATGTTCCCCTCCCTGTATCCGTGTGTTCTCATTGTTCAGCTCCCACTTATGAGTGAGAATATGAAGTATTTGGTTTTCTGTTCCTATATTAGCTTGCTGAGAATGATGATTTCCAGCTCCATCCCTGTCCCTGCAAAGGATGTGAACTCATTTTTTATGGCTGCATAGTATTCCATGGTGTATATCTGTCACATTTTCTTTATCCAATCTATCATTGAAATGCATTTGGATTGGCTCCAAGTCTTTGCTATTGAGAACAGTGCCACAATAAACATATATGTGCATGTGTCTTTACAGTAGAATGATTTATAATCCTCTGGGTATATACCCAGTAATGAGATTGCTGGGTCAAATAGTATTCTAGTTCTAGATCCTTGAGGAATCGCCACAATGTCTTCCACAATGGTTGAACTAATTTACACTCCCAAAAACAGTGTAAAAGCATCCCTATTTCTCCACATCCTCTCCAGCATCTGTTGTTTCCTGACTTTTTAATGATCGCCATTCTAACTGGCATGAAATGGTATCTCACTGTAGCTTAGATTTGCATTTCTCCAATGATCAGTGATGATGAACTTCTTTTCATGTTTGTATAAATGTCTTCTTTTGAGAATTGTCTGATCATATCCTTCGCCCACTTTTTGATGTGGTTGTTTGTTTTAATCTTGTAAATTTGTTTTTGTAAATTTGTTTACGTTCTTTGTATATTCTGGATATTAGCCCTTTGCCAGATGGATAGATGGCAAAAATTTTCTCCGTTCTGTAGGTTGCCTGATCCTTCTGATGATAGTTTATTTTGCTGTGCTGAAGCTCTTTAGTTTAATTAGATCCCGTTTGTCAATTTTGACTTTTGTTGCCATTGCTTTTGGTCTTTTAGCCAAGAAGTCTTTGCCAAGGCCTAAGTCCTGAATAGTATTGCCTAGGTTTTCTTCTAGGGTGTTTATGGTATTAGGTCTTACATTTAAGTCTTTAATCCATCTTGAGTTAATTTTTGTGTAAGGTGTAAGGAAGGGATCCAGTTTCAGCTTTCTGCATATGGTTAACTAGTTTTCCCAATTATTAAATAGGGAATCCTTTCCCTATTGCTTGTTTTTGTCAGGTTTGTCAAAGATCAGATGGTTGTAGATGTGTTGCATTGTTTCTGAGGCCTCTGTTCTGTTCTATTGGTCTATATGTCTGTTTTGGTACCACTACCATGCTGTTTTGGTTACTTTAGCCTTTTAGTATAGTTTGAAGTCAGGTAGCGTGCTGCTTCCAGTTTTGTTCTTTTTGCTTTGGATTGTCTTGGAGATGCAGGGCCTTTTTTTTTTTTTTTTTTGGTTCCATATGAAAATTAAAGTAGTTTTTTCCAATCATTTGAAGAAAGTCAGTGGTAGCTTGATGGGGATAGCATGGAATCTATAAATAATTTTGAGCAGTATGGCCATTTTCATGGTATTGATTGTTCTTATCCATGAGCATGAAATGTTTTTCCATTTGTTTGTGTCCTCTTTTATTTCCTTGAACAGTGGTTTGTAGTTCTCCTTGAAGAGGTCCTTCACACCCCTTATAAATTGTATTCCTAGGTATTTTAATCTCTTTGTAGCAGTTGTGAATGGGAGTTCACTCATGATGTGGCTCTCTGTCTGTTATTGGTGTATAGGAATGCTTTTGATTTTTACACATTGATTTTGTATCCTGAGACTTTGCTGAAGTTGTTTATCAGCTTGAGATTTTGGGCTGAGACAATGGGGTTTTCTAAATGTAAAATCGTGTCATCTGCAAACACAGACAATGTGACCTCCTCTTTTCCTAATTGCCTGATTGCTCTGGCCAGAACTTCCAATACTATGTTCAATAAGAGTGGTGAGAGAGGACATCCTTATCATGTGCCGGTTTTCAAAGGGAATGCTTCCAGTTTTTGCCCATTCAGTATGATATTGACTGTGGGTTTGTCATGAATATCTCTTATTATTTTGAGATACATTCCATCAATACCTAGTTTATTGAGAGTTTTTAGCATGAAGGGCTGTTGAATTTTGTTGAAGGCCTCTTCTGCATCTATTGAGATAATCATGTGGTTTTTGTCATTGGTTCTGTTTATATGATGGATTCCGTTTATTGATTTGCGTATGTTGAACCAGTCTTGCCTCCCCAGGATGAAGCTGACTTGATTGTGGTGGATAAGCTTTTCGATGTGCTGCTGGATTCAGTTTTCCAGTATTTCATTGAGGATTTTTGCATCAAGGTTTATCAGGGATAGTGGCCTGAAATTTTCTTTTTTTGTTGTTTCTGCCAGGTTTTGGCATTAGGATGGTGCTGGCCTCATAAAATGAGTTAGGGAGGAATCTCTCTTTTTCTATTGTTTGGAATAGTTTCAGAAGGAATGGTACCAGCTCCTTTTTGTAATTCTGGTAGAATTCGACTGTGATTCCCTCTCTCCTGGACTTTCTTTGGTTGGTAGGCTATTAGTTGCTGCCTCAATCTCAGAACTTGTTATTGGTCTATTCAGGGATTCAGCTTCTTCCTGGTTTAGTCTTGGGAGGGTGTGTGTGTCCAGGAACTTATCCATTTCTTCTAGATTTTCTAGTTTATTTGTGTAGAGGTGTTTATAGTATTCTCTGATGGTAGTTTGTATTTCTGTGGGATTGGTGATGATATCTTCTTCATCATTTTTTATTGCATCTATTTGATTCTTTTCTCTTTTCTTCATTATTAGTCTTGCTAGTGGTCAATTTTGTTGATCTTTTAAAAAAACCAGCTCCTGGATTCGTTGTTGTTTTTTTTTTTTTTTTTTTTTTTAAGGGTGTGTTGTGTCTCTGTCTCCTTCAGTTCTGCTCTGATCTTAGTTATTTCTTGCCTTCTGCTAGCTTTTGAATTTGTTTGCCCTTGCTTCTCTATATCTTTTAAATGTGATGTTAGGGTGTTGATTTGAGATCTTTCCTGCTTTCTATTGTGGGCATTTAGTGCTATAAATTTCCCTTCACACACTGCTTTAAAAGTGTCCTGGGGATTCCGGTACATTGTGTCTTTGTTCTCATTGGTTTCAAAGAACATCTTTATTTCTGCCTTCATTTCATTATTTACCCAGCAGTCATTCAGGAGCAGGTGTTTTCATTTCCATGTAGTCGTGCGGTATTGAGTGTGTTTCTTAATCCTGAGTTCTAATTTGATTGCACTGTGATCTGAGAGACTGTTATGATTTCTGTTCTTTTGCATTTGCTGAAGAGTGCTTCACTTCCAATTATGTGCTCAATTTTAGAATAAATGCAATGTGGTGCTGAGAAGAATGTATATTCTGTTGATTTGGAGTGAGAGTTCTGTAGATGTCTGTAGAGTTCTGTAAAGGTCTGCTTGGTCCAGAGCTGAGTTCAAGTCCTGGATATCCTTGTTAATTTTCTGTCTCATTGATATGTCTAATATTGACAATTAAAGTCTCCCACTATTATTGCGTGGGAGTCTACATCTCTTTGTTGGTCTCCAAGAACTTGCTTTATGAATCTGGGTGTTCCTGTATTCGGGGAATATATATTTAGGACAGTTAGCTCTTCTAGTTTCACTGATCCCTTTACCATTATGTAATGCCCTTCTCTCTCTCTTTTGATCTTTGTTACTTTAAAGTCTGTTTTCTTAGAGACAAGGAATGTAACTCCTGCTTTTTTTTTTTTTTTCCCAATTGCTTGGTAAATATTTCTCCATCCCTTTATTTTGAGCCTATGTGTGTCTTTGCACATGAGATGCATCTGAAGACAGCACACCAATTGGTCTTTACTTTTTATCCAATTTGCCACTCTGTGTCTTTTTATTGGGGCATTTAGCCCATTTATATTTAAGGTTAATATTGTTATGTGTGAATTTGATCCTGCCATTATGATGCTAGCTGGTAATTTTGCCCATTAGTTGATGCAGTTTCTTCATAGCATCGATGGTCTTTACAATTTGGTATGTTTTTGCAGTGGTTGGTACTGGTTGATCCTTTCTATGTTTAGTGTTTCCTTCAGGAGCTCTTGTAAGGCAGGCCTGGTGGTGACAAAATCTCTCAGCATTTGCTTGTCTGTAACGCATTTGCTTGTCTCCATCACTTATGAAGTTTAGTTAGGCTGGATATGAAATTGTAGGTTGAAAATTCTTTTCTTTAAGAATGTTAAGAATGTTGAATATTGGCCCCCACTCTCCTCTGGCTTGTAGGCTTTCTACTGAGAGAACTTGCTGTTAGTCTGATGGGCATCCCTTTGTGGGTAACCGGACCTTTCTCTCTGGCTGGCCTTAATACTTTTTCCTTCATTTCAACATTGGTGAATCTGACAATTATGTGTCTTGGGGTTGCTCTTCTCGAGGAGTATCTTTGTGGTCTCTGTATTTCCTGAATTTGAATGTTGGCCTGTCTTGCTAGGTTGGGGAAGTTCTCCTGGATGATATCCTGCAGAGTGTTTTCCAACTTGGTTCCATTCTCCCCGTCATTTTCAGGTACATCAATCAAACGTAGATTTGGTCTTTACACGTAGTCCCATAGTTCTTGGAGGCTTTGTTTGTTTCTTTTCACTCTTTTTTCTATAATCTTGTCTTCTCGCTTTATTTCACTGAGTTGCTCTTCAACCTCTGATATCCTTTCTTCAACTTAATCAATTAGGCTATTGATACTTGTGTATATTTCACAAAGTTCTCGTGCTGTTTTTCATCTCCATCAGGTCATTTGCATTCCTCTCTTAACCGGATATTCTAGTTAGCAATTCGTCTAACCTTTTTTTCAAAGTTCCTACCTTCTTTGCATTGGGTTAGAACATGCTCCTTTAGCTCAGAGGAGTTTTTTATTACCCACCTTCTGAAGCCTACTAATGTCAATTTGTCAACCTCATTTTCTGTCCAGTTTTGTTCCCTTGTTGGCAAGGGGTTGTGATCATTTGGAGGAGAAGAGGCATTCTAGTTTTTGGAATTTTCAGTCTTTCCGGGCTGTTTTTTTCTCATCTTCGTGGCTTTATCTACCCTTGGTGTTTGATGTTGGTGACCTTCGGATGGGATTTCTGTGTGGGTGTCCTTTTCATTGATGTTGATGCCATTCCTTTCTGTTTGTTAGTTTTCCTTCTAGCAGTCAGGTCCCTCAGCTGCAGGTCTGCTGGAGTTTGCTGGAGGTCCACTCCAAACCCTGTTTGCTGGGTATCACTGGTGGAGGGTACAGAACAGCAAAGATTGCTGCCTGTTCCTTCATCTGGAATCTTCATCCCAGAGGGGCACCTGCCAGATACCAACTAGAGCTCTCCTGAATGAGGTTTCTCCTGTAGGAGTATGGCCCCTACTTTGAGGTGTCTCTCAGTCAGGATACATGGGAGTTAGTGACCCACTTGAAGAGGCAGTCTATCCCTTATCAGAGTTTGAACACTGGGCTGGGAGATCCACTGCTCTCTTCCGCCTGTCGTGGCCTCCCAAAGTGCTGGGATTACAGGCATAAGCAAACATGCCCGGCCTTTTTATTTACAAATTTTAAAAACAATTAGCTATTTTTCTTGAGTCCTTCAACATTGACCAATTGGTTGATGTTGATTTTAGAATTATTATGACTAAAACTGTTAAACATTTTTAATGTATTTGATCCATGACACTTACTCTTTTTTGATGCCCCAATAGTACTATGATCAGTGGGAGCCTCTTCAAGTTGATTTCTTGAACTTTTGACGTTACTCTAGAAGTTCTTTTTGGCTTCCCTGCTATCTGATATAACAACATTTTTTTCATGTTTATCTGGTACATATCATGATGCCAATCTAAAATCAACCATTTCTCTAAGGAACCCTGATTTCATATAATGTTGTTTCTGGAGGCCACAACCTGAGAACTAGGGTGATTATTGTTCCTTTTTAATGTTTTCCAAAGCCTTCTCAACGCACAAAGCTAACACTTCTAACATTTAAAATAAATATTGTTGAAATATATATGCAAAATGTACAAATCATAAGAGTTATAGCTTAGTGAATTTAAACAAATTGATTATGACTATGTGACTAGCACATATATCGAGAAGCCAAACGCCATTAGCAACACAGAAGTCCTAGTTGGGTAATTGCCAGTCAGAAACTTCTCCACAAAGAGAAGCAATACCTGAGTCATAACATCATAGATTTGCATTTTGTGTATAAAATTAGAATTTTGTTCATCACTGAATTTTAGTAGCAACTGGATTTAAGTAGCTAGTGGTTTACACTGCTACTGTTCTGATTTCCAAATATAAAATTTATTCTTTATTCACACTGAAAAACACCTCCGCCCAATGGAAGACAATGCAAATTCCTATCGTGTCCCTGTATCCAGGTGAAGTCCAGGATCTCTGCGGAATACTGAAAGAGAAGGCAATCTTCAGATATAGATGTTTCTCTTCATATGTAGCAACTTGGAAACTATGATTGCAGGGATATTTAGGAGGGAGTGGGATATGTGAGTCTGAAGATAAAATGATGGTGCAGAGCCAGGATATGGCACTATAAATCCAAGCCTAAAGAGCAATTATAATGTCTATGTCATTTTTTATTTTGTTTCTCTTTATTATTATTATTATTTGAGATGGAGTCTTTGTCTCTTGCCCAGGCTGGAGTGCAGTGGCACAATCTTGGCTCACTGCAACCTCAGCCTCCTGGGTTCAAGAGATTCTCCTGCCTCAGCCTCCCAAGTAGCTGGGATTACAGGCACCTGCCACCACACCTGGCTAATGTTTGTATTTTTAGTAGAGGCCAGGTTTCATCATTATGGCCAGGCTGGTCTCAAACTCCTGACCTCAGGTGATCCACCCACCTGAGACTCCCAAACTGCTGGGATTACAAGTGTGAGCCACTACACCTGGCTGATGATTTCCTCAAGTTATGTTTTAAGATCTATTAATTTTTTATTGAAAAACATTTATTTTAAAATTTTTGTAATATAGTTGTTTCATAGATTCATAAAAATGATAAATAATTTTAGTTTATAAACATTAAATAGCTATCTGTCTATATATAATATATAATATATAAATAATACTATATAAAATATTTATAAATATATGATAATATTTATAATAAATATTATTTATATATTATATATTACATATAAATATTATATATGTATAATTATATAGATATATATGTAAAAATATAATATATAATCATATGGGTATTATATATATGTAATTTAATTATTTATGATGCACCCTCTAGTAACCAAAGTTCTGTTTGGATGGTAAATAATACATCCGAGGTCTTTACCGTTAACAACTGGGAAGATGAATGTATCTTCTACTTGTAATGTGAAGACGGTGGTGGGCAAACTGCAGAGGAAAGACCAGGTTATTGATGATGGACTTGCTAATTTTGAAATGCATATTAAAATTCATGGAGTGATATTCAACTGGCAGTTGCATTTATGAATGTGGAATTTAAGAAAGAGGGAAATCTGATGAGAAATATAAATCTAGGAGTCATCAGCAAATAGATAGTAATCAATATCATGAGATTAGATGCAGTCACCGAAGAATGAAATGTACGTAAAGAAAAAATGGTGATCAAGGACTGAGTCATGGTACATTACAACATTAAGATAGGGGAGAGAAAAATTACAAAGGAGGGTCGGGAGGAACAATTAATGAGGTAGAAGTGCACTTATCACATTTATTGAAAGCCAGGTGAAGAAAATTTTTCAACAGACAGGAAGTAGTAGATTCTGTAAAATGATTTTGATATACTAAATGAAAAGTATTTGGAACCAACCATTTGATGTAGCACACAGAGTTCTAAATAGTATTTATACTTAAATAGTAGGGTAAATGATTGTTATAAATTTGGAGAAAATGAGGGGAAAGGCCAAAGGGAGATATAAAGGGGAACAAAAAATAGGGACATCTACCAGGGTATGTAAGAAAAGATAAATCATTTTTTAACATGAAAAAACAATTTTACTTTTTTATGAGAGAGAGAGTTGTATATAGAGCAAATAAAAAATAAAATAAAGAAATTATGAGTTACAGGGATAATGTTTTATGAGTAGACAAAAGCAAGTAAGAGTTAATTTAAAAGTACAAAGATTAAGATGTGAACAGACATCTCACCAAAGAAGATATATACATGGCAATTAAGCATATAAAAAGATGTTCAACATATATCATTCCAGAATTGAAAATTAAAACAAGATACCATGACACAACTATTAGAAATACTAAAATCCAAAACGTTAACAACATCAAATGCAGGTTAGTATATAAAGCATCAGGAACATTAATTATTTGCTGGCGGGAACAGCCACTTTGAATGACAGCCTGGTGGTTTCTACAAAGCTTAGCATAGGTTTGATATAAGATCTAGGAATCTTGCTCCTAGATATTTACCCAAGTGAAGTGAAAACTTATGTGAACACAAAAACTTACACATGAATGTTTATAGCAGTTTGACTCATAATTGCCAATAGTTGGAAGCAACTAAGACATTATGTATGATACCGTCATGCACATACAGAATATTATGCATTTGTTTACATCAGAACTGTACAGCTCAAAAAGTGAACTCTAATTTATTTATTTATTTATTTATTTATTTTTGAGACAGAGTCTCGCTCTGTCGCCCAGGCTGGAGTGCAGTGGCCGGATCTCAGCTCACTGCAAGCTCCGCCTCCCGGGTTCACGCCATTCTCCTGCCTCAGCCTCCCGAGTAGCTGGGACTACAGGCGCCCGCCACCTCGCCCGGCTAGTTTTTTGTATTTTTTAGTAGAGACAGGGTTTCACCATGTTAGCCAGGATAGTCTCGATCTCCTGACCTAGTGATCCACCCGTCTCGGCCTCCCAAAGTGCTGGGATTACAGGCTTGAGCCACCGCGCCCGGCCGTGAACTCTAATTTAAACTATAGGCTTTAAAAACAATGTGTCAATATTGTTTCATCAAGTGTAATAAATAAATGTACCACACTAATTCGAGATGTTAGCAAGAATTGTGAGGAGGTGAATAGTGGGTATATGAGAACTCTGTAATGTCTGACCATTTTTTTTCTGTAAATCAAAATCTGTTATAAAAAATTAGAGCCTATTAAAAACAAAGCTATAATGAACATATAATTTTATTTTTAAAGCGGAAGAATTATATTGTCACATGAGCAGAAATCATTTATAATAGATGGGAGATCAGCACATTTGAGTACAGATTCTGATAGATGAGGAGATAAAGGGATGGATAATGGTGGAAATTGTTTTGATTGCTTCAAAATTTTCAGTAAAGAAAAAACATCTGAAGCTCAGAATAAGGATATTTAAGTGTCAGAACTTTGAGATAAGAAAAGAATATGTAAAATAATCTCTTAACCAAGTGGAAAAGTCAATGCATTGGGGAATTATGGTATAATTGCAATGCAATTAAGGGCTCGGTTGTTTTCTGTGGTTTTTGTTTCAAACCAAGACCAGTCAATATGGTTTTGTATGATGTTTTTTCCTCCAGATATACCCAGATGTGTGGTACATGTGTAGAATAGACAGGCATTGAATTTTACAGAGTTGTGGTTCTGCAAAGCCAATATGATACAATATGAGGAGGAAAGAGAGGAGAAAGTGCATGAAAGAAAGAAATTTTAAGAAATTGACATCCATCAATTATTTTTGAGAAGACTGCCATAACAAAATGATAGAGACTGAGTGGTTTAAACCACAGAATATTTTCTTTTCTCATATTTCTGGAGGCTGTAAATCCAAGACCAAGGTGTCACGTGTTTGGCATCTCCTGAGGCCTCTCTTCGTGACTTGCAGGTAGCCACCCTCTGTTGTGTTCTAACATAGCTTTTCCTTGTGCACATGCATCCCTGGTGTCTCTTGTGTGTCCAAATTTCCTTTTACGTGGACACAAGTCAAACAGAATTAATTTAATCAGACTGCCTTTTTAAAAGCCTTATCTCCAAATGCAGTCACATTCTGAAGTTCTGGGGGTGAGGGCTTCAGCATATGAATTGGAAGGGAGGCACAATTTAGCCCATAGCACTCGCCATTTTGAGCCCCCCAAAGTCTCACACACAAAATGCATTCACTCCTATCCCAGTAGTTCAAAAATCTTAAGCAATTCCAGCACTCATTTTAAGTTCCAAAAATCTAATTTAAATCAAGGGTGGATAAGACTCAAGTTATGATTCATCCTGAGGCAAAATTCTTCTCCAGGTATGGATCTGTGAAACTGAACAAGTTTTCTGCTTTCAAACTACAATGGTGGGACAGACATAGAAGTGACATTCTCATTTCAAAAGCGAAAGATTGGAAAGAAGAAATAAGTCCTATGTCCTAAGCAAGTTCAAATCCTAGCAGGGCAAATTCCATTGGATTTTAAGCTTTGAGAATAATCCTCTTTAGCCCAACACTCTGTCCTTTAAGCCTGCCAGGGTGGCAACCCCATGCCTGCAGCCCAGGACAAGAGTAGCCTGAGTCACGGAAACTAAGAAGGGGTCAGCCTCACCCCCTTGAGCCACTGCTCTCCAAGTCAAGGGTAGAATTACCTCTGGGGTTAATCCTTCTCATTTCTTAAAGGATAAGGCATGTTCACAGCCAGATAGCTCTATTTTCTCATCCTGTAGGATCCCAGAAGTCTGATACTCTTGCTACATTTTGTCCCTTTTGGTCTCTTTTTGTCCTGGCAAGTATTTATGCTTGTATAACCCAACTCTTTTCCTGGATTCTGCTGAAGTGGCTGAACAGATCCATGAGTCACATCTGTAATCTACTGAGTGATTGATTGTACACTTATACCCTTGGTGTTCTCTCCAGAACAAACTTTATCATTTTTTGAAATATGGGTAGGCTGTGAATTTTTCAAATGTTTGAGTTCCTATTGCTTAACAATTTCTTGATTACTTCTTTGAAAGTCCTTTCTCCAAATACAATCAAATTCTGAAGTACTGGGGATTTGGACTTCAACATATAAATTTAGGAGTTGACAAAGTTCAGCCGATAAGACCATACAATTTTAATTTGTTAAAAATGGGGGAAAGGGCATCAAATAGAAAAAGATCCATGGATTGGAGTCATCTAATGTCAAAGGATTTTTTTGAGTTATAGAAGAAGTACACTGTTCTTTGGTGCTCAGAATTTGGAAGACTTGGAAATTAGACTATGAAGTGTTTTCAGTTTTCAGTTCTTGATAACATCACGGTATAAGGTATTTCTATGAGCAACTGAGACAGAGAGAAAAATGAGTTCAGTAGGGGAAAGAAGTGCAAAGGCATGAGAAGTCAGCGCCTTTGGAAAGACTATATATTTTGAAATAACAAAAAAATTTAAGAGGAATCATATAGAATATAGTATGTGAGCAGGTGATAAAATCATTGAGAAATAAGAACTAACATACTAAGGATATATAAAAATAAAATTGCCATCATATGTGTGTATATATATATGACCAATAATAAAAGGTGTTTAATGATCTAACTTGATGTCATGAGATTCAAAACTGGGAGCTTTAGGGATAAAAGGAGAGTTGTATGACAGTATCAGCAAGAATTAAGGAGGACACATACCATACCTATAGACGGGGGAGGTCTGAGATTTGTGGGTCCCTGCAGAGAAATCAGAGTCCTGAGGGAAAAATTAAATTTTCTTTAGAACAAGAAGGTATAGAAAATATTTAGGGAAGAGTTTGATGATGATGATGTATGAATACTTTGCAGAGTTTTAGGAGTTGGGGAAGGAAAATAATGGTATTAAATAGGATTCTACTTGACATGTTTCAGAAGTTGAAGAGTGGTTGAAGGATTTTAGGAATTGAGGAAGGGTTATTAAATAAGAATGTAAATAGCCATATAAACATTAGTTTGCAGAAGATGACGGATGACTTGGGATTCTGGGCCTTCCAGTGATAACTAACATAAGTGGGTTCATGGGCCTAATTAGCCTCATTAGATTCAAGGCTGATTGTTGTGCTGGGAGTTGTTGTAGTAGGTAGAAGGAATGATTTCTAACACCCCCCCTAACTATTTATTGATAGAGGCAGAAGTGACTTGAAACAAAAGTTTTAATCCACCTGCTTAGATCTGATAATGGAGGTAAAAGTTCTAGGCGAAGCTTATCTTAGTCCTGGTATAGGCTTCGTATTGTTTAATTGGTAATTTCAATTTCAACTGCTGTTCTAGATCAGTTTAACTAAATTATCTGATTTTATGGTTCAATTTTAGTCTGCATATAAGCTAATTATTTTACCCTGATAAGAGACATCATGACTAATAGATGCATTGAGAGGTATAACACGAGATTCAAATCTGGTGAAATTTAAAGATATACTGACAGGCTGTGCATAGCACATCTTAGGTGCTTTAAACGCCTTGATAAAAATCATATGGAGGACACATCAATATACTTTATATCCACTACCTCTCTGAGATAGGTGTGCCTTTTTTGTAGATTTTCCTTGGATGTTTGAATGCAAAATATGAGATGTTTGGGACTTTTCTGGTACTTTTTTGGGATATTTCTGGGACTTTTCAAACTAACCTTAAACTCTGCCAGTTTCAAGCTGGGCCCTTGGCAAGCCAAAGGTCAACAGTTGTTCAGACTGCATTACAAGCATCCATGTCTTTTGATTCTTTTAGTTAAATATGTTCAATTTTTGCTGTAAGTATGCATTTCAGGTCAGGATGCATTAAAATCTTGCGACACACTTTGATGGGAGAAACACAAAAGGAACTCCTAGGTTTTGGGACACATGATCAAGTTCTCTTTCACTAAATAATGATTTTCTTTTTGGTAAAAATGTGTAGTTTGCTTTGGGTTGCTGTACAAATTGAATGTCTAATCATAAAACAGCAAATGATCATGAACTCTAAGGTAGCTATCGTATAATGGGTGTAATATAGGAATAGGATATTTACTACTTGCTTACTCATATTTGAAAAATGCTCTATTCTCAAATGAAAGTTATATTAACACGACTATCTGGCAGCACCTCTCTCTATCAGACTGGGAATTATCAGATGCTAAAATGTACCTTTGAAATTATTATGTGTTGATTTATTTTCTATCTTTCACACTAGAAAGGAAACTTTATAGAGATCAACAACTTTGTTTTGTTCTTTGCCATATCACCAACACCTCAAAACGTATTTAGACTATGGTAATACATTTAAAAATATATATATTGTGAAGAACTCAATGAGAGAGACTTGCCTAACACCAATGTTCTGGATCTAGACAGCCTGTATCCTAAATATCTCTTCAGCTTCTTTTGCAAATCTCTCCTACGAATCCCTTATTGCTGTTTAATTACACATGTGTTTGGCAATAGTTTTAACAGTCATTCTGTCTTATAATCCACTAATGATATTAATGAGAGGGTAATCTGGAAGAGAATAATAAAAGAAAGGGTAAATATCTCTTTTGTAGAGGAAATATTTCTAACATTCTCTAATAATCAAATAAGGAGAACTAGATTCATTATAAGAGTCTATGTAAATATCTTTACATTCCTGTCATCATTATACAACACTAATGGTTTCATCTAAAATTTTGAATATAGCATTTTATAGTACCATTAATATCCAGTTTTAAAAACTTTACCCTTTAAGAAATTACTTCAGGTTGCAATTACATGGCTTGTGTTGAATAATTAATTAATCAGTTGCTTTTAAATCCGCATCATATTATTTGACTTTACAACCTCTCACAATGATGAGTCTATTACCTACCATGAAAAAAATCTTTTCTCTCGGTCTAATTTTGCGTTTACTGAAGTTTACCCTAACCATTCATTATTGTACTGTAGCGTACTGTAAGAACAAACAGAAGATCAATTTTCTTTTTCTTTTTCTTTTGAGACAGAGTTTCACTCTTGTCACCCAGGCTGGAGTGCAGTGGCACAATGTTGGCTCATTGCAACCTCCGCCTCCTGGGTTCGAGTGATTCTCCTGCCTCAGCCTCCCATATAACTGGGATTACAGGTACCCACCACCATGCCCAGCTAATTTTTGTATTTTTACTAGAGGCCAGATTTTATCATGTTGGCCAGGCTGGTCTCAAACTCCTGACTTCATGTGATCCACCTGCCTTGGCCTCCCAGAGTGCTGGGATTACAGTCATAAACCATTGTGCCAACCCAATTTTCATATCTTCTGCTTTTTTAAAGACCTTTCCATTTTTTAAATCACATAATCAAAAAGACATATACACCATTTTTAATACAGAAAAAAATATACTGTGATACTCCGTGATATAATATTTAAACAGCTCCCAAAGTTCCCTTTCACCGTATTCTGAAGTACAGATCTTATTGCTCTTTCTGAGGTCTGGTGAATTTTTCAACCATTGAGTGTCTTCCTTGGGCATCCATGTCCATCTAACAATACACGAAGTCAAGTAGAGTTTGTAAGGGGGCTTGTGACATGGCTTATATTTTGCTGGGGTTTCTCTCGCCACACTCAGAATAAATTAGGATAATAAAATTAATAATGATATCAAATAGCTTTAATTGTGAGCCTCCACATGTACCAGATATGGTGCTTTACCATTTATATTTATAATTTTATTATGATACCTATTATAGAATAGGTACTAATATTGCCTCATAGCTTAGGTGAGTGCAGGAGCCTATAATCACATAGTTGACAAGTCAAAGAACTAGTATTACAACTCAGGGGTGACCTTGTGCCCAGTATTACACCAATCTTTTATAACCAGGAGAAAAGCTAGATGTCCAAGGATGTATTACTCATGTAATTAAATCTCATTTTTATTTATGACCCTTGAAAATATCAATAAAATAATAAATGTTACCTATTTAATAAAAGGAAATCTGTGTCTAGATAATACAAGTGTTAAGCACATGATAGTAGTGAAGCTATTGTTGATTTTTGTTTAATAAATGGCTCACTATGTCATTTATGCATATCACAGACTGCAAATTTGCATCCATGATTGAGTCTTGGTAAATTACTGTAAATCTATCTTCACAAATGTAAAGTACAGATTTGATCATTACTGTCATGTTTAATCACAGACTACAGTGCATTTTTAAGAGTGCATGAAAAATGTAGTGCACAACTTAGGGTCTTTTGTACCAGTGTTGGATATGTTTCAAATCTCCACTTACTGCTCTAGGGTAATGGTTAGTATTTCCCAGGACCTGGTTTCCTGACTTGATTTTCAACATTCCTACAGGTAAGAGAATTCTTTGAACAATGAGACATAATACAATACTCAGAGCCTTCATTGATTACACTGAAAAAAGAACATTGCACAATTTTTTAAGAGCAAAAAAAACTGGACTGATTAATTTTATATTTTTTATTTCTGTCATACTAGGTCATCTTCAAAAAATGTAGTTCTTTTTCCTACTTACCTGCTTCCTCATTTCTACTGAACAGGAAAACATTCCTAGAGAAGAATCGCATAAATATACAGATGATCAGATCTGTATTTGGGTGAGATTCTTTCTTTCTCTAGTCAACTTTTATCTCACATTTTTAAGTGCATCCCCACTTTCCCTGGGTACTATGAAACTACCACATTCAATCATTAAATAATGTTCTCTTATTTTTTTGTTTTTTTTAGTAGAATAGTTTCACTACTCCCTTGCCTTAACCAAATTTGGGCTCTTCTGTGTGGGCACTGCTTCCCTTGGGCTGTGTAGTGTATTGGCACCATATAATAAAAACTTGGATGCAAATAGATGGTTTTCAGACTTACTCCCACTGTTGATTTCAAGCTATTCTGCTTCCATCCGTTGCTTTCTTATTTACCAATCACCACACTTCTTGATTACCATCCACCTACTGACCATTTCCTTGGGCTCTGAAGACTTTAATAAGTGGTTCCTCTTTTTACATGTGAATGCCAACTATTAGTCCAAGAAACATAATGCTAAAATGAACTTGCTTCCACCTATAACTGATAATTTCTTGATACTTCCAATGTTATCTTTATATTTTATTAGACTTAAATAAGCATGCCCCCCACACAGTCCTTATGATGAGGACAAATGCAGATGATGTTTACCCGATAAATTTGTTATAAAGAGAGCCATTAGAAAAACAAAAACCAAAAAACAAAACAAAACAACAACAACAAAAAAAACAAATTGAGGAAAAACCCCTCAGATATCTGGCTTGAGCTGAGAGAATAAGAAAGAGGAGATAGATTTTTTTAAATCCTCTTATCAGCAGTTACCATAAATTATTTTTTAATTTTAGGGTTCAAAACAATTGTTATGTATCTGAATGATTAATGCTTTCTATTTTACCAACACAATTCCTTGGGTATGTATGTATCTTATCAACTGAAATTCTCTACTCCTGAAATCTTAGACTTTAATATTCTACCTGACACTTAACATCGTATCTTTTGATTATTTTATTCATTGACTTTCAGTTCACTGTATTTTCAAAGACATTTTGACTTTCATTTTCTTTAGCTTGTTTTAATCACTTGCTCTCTG
Organism: Macaca nemestrina; assembly: GCF_043159975.1. Taxonomy (NCBI): domain Eukaryota; kingdom Metazoa; phylum Chordata; class Mammalia; order Primates; family Cercopithecidae; genus Macaca; species Macaca nemestrina. The sequence continues at coordinate 82,660,496 of NC_092129.1, forward strand.
AGTGCTCATGGGCTGTTTACTTAATCTGTGTGCTTCAGTTAACTCTGTAAAATGTTAGATAATGGTATCAACTTTATCTTTTTGCTATAAAGATTCAACAAGAACAATAAAAACATTTCCTAGCACACAGTAATTATCAAATTATTCTTACTTATTCACATTAATCATACTATTCATATCATCATTTTATTATTATGTTGTCTGTTCTCCAAATTAGTCCTTTCCTCACTTTTCCTTTCTTTATTCACCAAATTCTCCAATGATTTCATATTCTCTTTCTGCATGTTCAACTATCATGCTCATTTTGCCTTTTCCTGGACCCACATAGGAAATTGCTACTAATAAATCAATCCCATTAATATAATTACTTGTTCTGTTCCCATACCTACACTTCTAAGAGATGCCGAAGAATAAACTACACAACGAAAATGCTAGAGTCGTTAGCAGCTACTCAGCTGCTTAAGCTGGCCCACAAGTACAGACCAGAGACAAAGCAAGAGAAGAAGCAGAGGCTGTTGGCCCGGGCCGAGAAGAAAGCTGCTGGCAAAGGGGATGTCCCCACTAAGAGACCACCTGTCCTTCGAGCAGGAGTTAACACCATCATCACCTTGGTGGAGAACAAGAAGGCTCAGCTGGTGGTGATTGCACATGACGTGGATCCCATCGAGCTGGTTGTCTTCTTGCCTGCCCTGTGTCGTAAAATGGGGGTCCCTTACTGCATTATCAAGGGGAAGGCCAGACTGGGCCGTCTAGTCCACAAGAAGACCTGCACCACTGTCACCTTCACACAGGTGAACTTGGAAGACAAAGGCGCTTTGGCTAAGCTGGTGGAAGCTATCAGGACCAATTACAACTACAGATACGATGAGATCCGCCGTCACTGGGGCGGCAATGTCCTGGGTCCCAAGTCTGTGGCTCGTATCGCCAAGCTCGAAAAGGCAAAGGCTAAAGAACTTGCCACTAAGCGGGGTTAAATGTACACTGTTGAGTTTTCTGTACATAAAAATAATTAAAATACAAATTTTCCTTCAAAAAAAAAAAAAAGAAAAGAAATTCATGATTTCCAATATCTGCTGTTAGTTCAACACCACTTGGCAATTCGATTACAGGTCACGAATCAGTCTTCATTAGGCCCTTTGGTGGTGACTACAGACTTTCACTATGCTCTCAAGTCTTTTGTATATCATTTTATCCACATTATCCACAGTATATAAAATGAAAACAGACACCAACTTCCTAAATTTCATATACCTCTCATTTACGAATTCATCTACCCTTGAACTCATGGATATTTTCTATGTTCCTTGAGATGGACAAAAGTTGCCTCTCTGAAGTCTAAGTCATTTCCCTGGTTTTATTTTATCCCAGACTCTTTTAATCTCTTCTTGGAAACTACTTTGTAACTCATGTTTGTTTCTTTGCATTGAAATACACAGGCTCCAATGTATTTCCATTAAGACAAAAAGAGAGAAAAAAAAAAAAAAACCTTAAATATTTTTCCTTCAATTTCCTACTCTTTCCTGTTATAGTCAAACTATTAGCAAGAAAAGTCTGTGGTCACTGTCCTGATTTTCTCAGGATATGTCTACACCTTAGTCGTCAGCAGTTTGTTTTCCACTTATTCTATTTACCTTTCCACTAAATCTATTTTGGTAAAATTAGTTTATTGGAACATTATTTATAATGGTGACTAACCTGTGATAAATGTCATGTAGTGTCTCCCTACCTCTCTCTTTATTCATCTGTCATGTGTTTTGACCTCCAAATTCAAATTTATTTTGAGAAACAAAATAAACATTTTTAGAGCAAAAATGCATGGTGCTATGTTCTCCATTCTGTCTCTTTTCACTGCATAGCAGAAACTTAGGGATAACCAGGGATGGTATCATGTTTTCATCTAAATTGAACATGGCTGATGAAGCTTTCTAATGCCGCCTTCGGAAGGTGTTTTTGGTTTTGTTTTAGATTATGGCAGTAATTTCAAAAATTATGGATATTGGGAGAACTTTATTCAGTGTAGTAGTCTTTGGCTTATTAATTGCATGGCATTATATAACCTTCTAATATAATATAGTGGCTGTCTGTCTGTTCTAATCCCAAGGCTCTAGGGGTTCTGCAGAGCCTTGTTAATGGCTGCTGTGGCTGGGAGGGACCTCATAGACCTCACAGACCTCAGAAGCAGCATCTTCAACCAGGGCTGTTTCATCATAACATATATCCCAATTACATATTTTAATCAATTTTGAATCTATTTAAATCTCATTGAAGGGCTTAAATTTTCAAATTTAAAAGTTGTAAGACATATACCTGACATATACATTAGAGCAATAATCAGTTTTACTTACAAAGTTATAAGACAGGTAATATTATTACCTTCATTCTATAGAGAAAAAAAAAAGCATAGCTTTCAGGTATAAATGCTAAAGATGACTCAGTTGGTCATAGCTAGAACTGAACTCAGATCAATCTAATTTCAAATAATTTGTTTCTATGATACCGAAATAAAATATGTTTTGTCTAACACAGTGCGTGCCTGGCAATAGTAACAATAGGGGCCTACACAATTTCTGTTATCTAGTAAATCCTCAATTATAATATGATTCTTTCTTATATTTACAAAATGGTTTAAATATTACAAAGTTCTTATAAAGTCCTGGTTTTAGTTGAAGCCCAATGCACTTCTGTAATGTACACAGACTAGAGAATAACATTCTCGTTTTTCAGATAAGAATACAGATACTTGTATAAATAAATGGACTTGAACATAATTAGCAAGTGGCACAATTATTTGACTTTTTGCATTTTCCCCACAAAATCAGAGTGATTTATGGGAAACATTTATTTTGTTTTGTTATTTTTGAGACAGGATCTCACTTCATCACCCAGGCTAGAGTGCAGTGATGTGATCAGAGCTCACTGCAGCCTCGACCCCTATCCCCGGCTCAAGCGATCCTCTCACCTCAGCCTCTCTAGTGGCTGGGACTACAAGCACATTACACTACACCTGGCTAGCTTTTGCAATTTTTGTAGAGTTGGGTTTTCGTCATGTTGCCCAAGCTGGTCTCAAACTCCTGGGCTCAAGTGATTCTTCTGCCTCAGCCTTCCAGAGTGCTAGGATTACAGATGTGAGCACTGTACCTGGCCAAACAACAATTTTATATTTCACTCATAGATGAGAATAAGAAGGGCAATGTTATAAAATAGTTCAAAACATTCTTACATAATACTACTTGATAGTATCAATTATAACCCATCTTTTCATTTTTCCTTTAGCTTTAAACAAAATTTTATTTAAAACAGTTTTTTTAATCTTGAAGTTCTGACACTTAAATATCCTTATTCTGAGATTAAGGTGTTTATTCTTTCTTTACTGAAAATTTTGAAGCAATCAAAATGATTTTCACTATTATCCACCCCTTTATTGCCTCGTCTATTAGAATCTATACTCAAATGTGCTGATTTCACATCTGTTATAAATGATTTCTGCTCATGTCACAATATAATTCTTCCGCTTAAAAAATAAATTTATATGTTCATTATAGCTTGGTTTTTAATAGGCTTTAATTTTTTAGAACAGATTTTGATTTACAGAAAAAAATGTGCAGAAATTACAGAGTTCTCACATATCCACTATTCACCTCCTCACAATTCTTGCTAACATCTCGAATTAGTGTGGTACATTTATTATGCTTGATGAAACAATATTGATACATTGTTTTTAAATCCCATAGTTTAAATGAGAGTTCAGTTTTTGATTTGTACAGTTCTGAGTGTAAACACATGCATAATATTCTGTATGTGCATTACAGTACCATACATAATGTCTTAGTTGCTTCCAACTATTGGCAATTATGAGTCAAACTGCTATAAACATTCATGTGTAAGTTTTTGTGTTCACATAAGTTTTCACTTCACTTGGGTAAATATCTAGGAGCAAGATTCCTAGACCTTGTATTAAGCCAAAAATGAACTCAGATAAATTAAATAGAATTCTCACTGAAATATCCATTGTTTGGATAAGTAATGAGCACGTCAGACCAAAATCGAGAAAATTAAATATTTTTGAAAAACTGTTTTATTGCTGTCTCTAAATAGAAGATTTATATATATTGCTGTCTCTAAAATTAATTCTTTAAAAAAAATGAAGATTAGTTCTTTAAAAAAAAGTTGAAACAAACACTGATTTTCTGTGGGAATCTAATTGCTGAAGCTACCCTTTTAATATTTATGGCTATAAATGCTTTAGATAGCTGTTTCTTACATGACCCATAGTATTGTAATCCAGTGTGAACGAACATTCTGGTCCAGAGGGTTTGTACAAAAAAGTAAAGGCTGAGAAACACACCACCCACCAGTAGACAAATGTCAAAACAAAATAGCTAGAGCTGTTTGCATCCTCCTCGTCTGTCACTCCAGACAGTGAGAGTGGTGTCTTTATAATGCAAATAAATAAATAAATAAATAAATAAATAAATAAATAAATAAATGCAAGAAAAGAAAAGAAAAAGAAAAAAAGAAGAAAACAGTTTGCCATATATTCGTTTTTGAAAATCATGAAGCACAAAGGTGGAGATGGAGAATATGCATCGCAAATAGCAGTGATTAATATACTACAACAATATTGTCTTTTTAAATCAAATATCAACATATTGTGACTTCTAATATTGATGGCTTTCCTATGTACTTTAATATTATTATTTAAATTATCTTTAAATTGAAGTGTGTGAGTGTTCTCTGTACATTTGTGAGGTTATATTACTAGGACTTTTAACTTTGAGACATAAGAATAATCAAATAATTAATTAATAAATGTTCCCTTCCAACTACAAGAAAGACAGTATGCTAGTAGAAGAATGAATAATCGGTTAAATGAGTTAACAACATCCAAGTTCAGATGTTTCAATTTTCACTCTTGAATTAAGTTAACGCAAGTTTCTAAAACCAAAGAATTTAAACACACACACACACACACACACACACACACACACACACACACACCCCAAGTAAATATAACGTAGTATTTTGAGATGAAAATATTGAAAGCCTAAAAATTCAAATCCCTTTATTCTGAGAAAGGAATTCAACATTACCGTAACTTAGTTTTCTCACCTATAACATGGAAAAACAAATATAGTTGTTTTATAAATTAATTATTGCCACACTCTTAAATACAGTGTGAATTATTTACCAATAGTATTACTATAAGATATTCTAATTTTGTTGTTGAATTCTGTTGCTATTACTTTTAAATCTTTCATTTCTGTTTGTATGTGTTTCATACAATCACATATTGTGCTACATACCTACACAAGAGAAAAAAAGTTTGCATTCAACACAATTGTATTTATTTACATTTTCTACTTTACACTTGATACATTGCATTAAAATATTCTTTGTTTTCTTTCTCTAAGATTCACTGTGAACAGAGAAATATGTATTATTATTTTTTATTTTCAACTTATTTTTAAGGCTGCTGTAAGTATTGCCTGCATATTATTTAAAATACATATAAAGTTCCTGGAATAATAAGTTTTGATCATGCTTCACTTTTGCTGTGAAAAAGACCCCACTAATATACCACTTTACCTGTGAATTTATGTGTGTAAATACATTACATGTATAAATATATACATGTTACTACTGAAGTAAAGCATAGAAAATATGCAAATAAAGCTATTTATAGATGAATTATTTGTATAAATATATGATTTTAGAAATGTTATCACAAAATGTAAAGTAAAATTAAAACGATGAAAATTTAATGAACTTTTGAAAATTATTATTTTGTATTTTCTACTTGGCTCCCTCAGTACCCTAAGAAACAACCCATTTTAGTGTCCCAGTATGTACTGTTTAATGGTATTTCTATGCTTTTCCTGATTTATAACAAGAAATAATATTAACCTGTATTTAAGGCAGGCATTGTCCAAATGTTCACAGCTGATATTTTAAAATGTGGCAATAGAAGTCAAAAGGAAAAGTGATGTTTTTATGTAACAGCAAATAGAGTATAAGTACTTTTATTAAAATAAAAAAATGTCTATGATTAAGTTTACATAAACAATCAATTCCCTAATTTACAGTCCTGTAATAGGAAATACCTTTATATTGAGTTTTGCTGTAATACACTTTACTTATTTTATTCAATGACAAAATATCAAACTAATTCAAAACATTAGTCAGAGTTTGAAATTTGCTACATTAAATTTTTTATTTCTTTATTGGGTAAAAATTTAGACTATTGAGAATAATATCCATCATACTGACATATACTACAAACAAATGCTTTGGTGGTTATCAAATACCTCTGCTTTGTTTTGACATTCCATCACCTTCAAAAGCTATTTATCGACTTATATATCCTACTACTACAAACACTATGCTTTCTTTGGAAACTGTGTGTGACAGAACAAATGAACACTAGTCATAGCTTGCAAGAGCTTTATCATATAATTCAGTTTATAAATACATTGACATAAGTCTATATTAAGCAAATGAGGATTTGCTTATTTATTTTTATTTTTGTTTGATTTTAATGTTAATTTTATTATATTTTAAATTGTATACAAATATTTAAGGTAAGTGTCCTTAAGCTATCAAGCAATAAATAAATTACCAGACATCTAACAAAATTTCATTCTTATACATATCTATGTGACATGACTTCATCCTCATATGTTGAATCACAAGATAAAATACTTTAGAAAATGATTTAATGTCATGAAGGATTTTCGTGTTTTTGTTTTTTGTTTTTTTGTTTTTAAGTCAACAGTATTGCTATTTTAGTTTCTTCTTTTCTTTTTTGGTATTATATTATTAAAAGCTTTAACCATTCTCATATATACAGGGATGTAAAATAAAAATAAGATTTTTGATTCAGACTTTTATAGAGTTTGTGTTTGGTGAGTGCCCTCGGAACATGTTGGTTCATTCCCTTGAGTACTCGGGGGGAGCCAGGTGGCTAAGCGGAAGTTGGGCTTGGCATCCTGTGGTCAGCAGGGAGTCAGACTGAAGGAGGACACTGAAGAGCTCCTGCTGAAGGAGGCCCTTTCATGCTAAGAGGGTCTATAGGAATAAGATTTTGTAATTTCTTCTGAACAATGGATTTATTCCTTCTGGCCCACGAATAGTACTAAGGATCGTATTCCCTCTGCCTGAAGTAGGACACTTTTGTTATTTAATTATCACATCAGCTTTTCAGTCATCAGGGAAGAAAGTAATTAATAAAAGCTGTTGGAAACAGTCCACTTCCCATGTTTCGTTCACCAAGATTGTGTTTTCTTTAGTTCTGGGAAAGTAGCGAACACCGAGTATCCAATTTATTCTGCTGCAATTTCATCGTGAAGATACAAAATAGCCTGCCTGTCTGCCTTATACAGTATATACCTAGGGTAGTGTTTTTCACATTAAAGCCCACAAAACACTGGTGTTTGCTGAAAGTCTATCAGCTGTAAGTTTTGAGGTGAAAACAGAATTAATCAATGATATCTATGTAACAAGTATAAAACATATAATTATTATTATCAAATATATAATTTTCCCATGATATCTTCCATACTTTTATTTATTCCCACTTGTCAAAACCATGTTATTTTTTATCTTTTTTAAAAATTTAAGCTATTTAATTTTAGACTTCCGGGAACGTTGCAAAAATAGTAAAGAGCTCTCATATACTTTTCACCCTGTTCCCCTAAAATATGTTACGTTAAAAATAATATTAATTTACTCAGAAAATGTTCAGTTAATAGAACGTATTGCTCGGTTAGTGTATTCTCATGTAGTTTCCGTATACTTTTTTCATAAGTTAATATTGCTTTGCGTAATATGTCTCTAAATCGCAGAGAGATATTGGTGTCTCCAAATTAAATAATTAAAATAGAAAGTTAATAAAAAATAATAAGATGCTAGAGCGGTGGTGCATGCCTGTAGTTTTGGCTACTTGGGAGGCTGAGGTCGGAGGATTGCTTGAGCCCAGAAATTCAAGACCAAACATAATGAGACCTTGTCTCTAAATAAATAATTTTAAAAGCCCCTTGTCAGATGCATAGTTTAGAAATATTTTCTCCCATTCTACAGCCTGTTTGTTCACTCTGTTAGTTTTTTTTTTATTTTGCTGTCCAGAAACTTTTTAGTTTAATAAAGTTCCATTTGTCTATTTTTGGTTTTGCTGCATTTGCTTTTGAGGTCTTAGTCATAAATTATTTGCCTAGGCCAAATCTAGAAAAATTTTCCCTAGGTTTTCTTCTAGTATGTTTATAGTTTCAGGTCTTGCCTTTAAGTCTTTGATCCATCTTGAGTTTATTTTTGCATATGGTGAGAGATAGAGGTCCAGTTTCATTTTTCTGCATATGGCAAACCAATTCTCCCTGTACCATTTATTGAAAAGAATGTCCTTTCTCCAGTGCATATAAATGCCAGCTTTGTCAAAGATCTGTTGGATGTAGGTGTATGTCTTTATTTCTGGGTTCTCTATACTGTTCCATTGGTCTATGTGTTCATTTTTATACCAGTGCTATGTTGTTTTGGTTAATATAGACTTGTAGTAGAATTTGAAATTAGGTGAGGTATGCCTACAGATTTGTTCTTTTTGCTGAGAATTGCTTGGCTGTTTGTGCTTTTTCTGGGTTCCATATGAATTTTATAATTGTTTTTTCTAATTTTGTGAAAAATGACTTTGGGATTTTGATAGAAATTTTATTGAATCTGTAAATTGCTTTGGCAGTGTGATCATTTTAATGATATTGATTCTTCCAACCCGTGAGTATGGGATAGTTTTTCATTTATTGGTGTTGTCTGCAATTTATTTCATCTGTGTTTTGTAGTTTTCCTGTAGACATCTTTTACCTCCTTGGTTAAATATATTTCTAGGTATTTTTTCTTGCAGCTATTGTAAATGAAATTGACTTCTTGATTTAATTCTCAGCTTGATCATTATTGCTGTATAGAATGCTACTGATTTTTCTATGTTGATTTTGTATCCTGAGACTTTACTGAAATTATTTGCAAACCTAGGAGTCTTGCAGAGTCTTTAGTGTTTTCTAGGCAGAAGATCATATTGTCAGCAGAGATATTTTGACTTCTTCTTTTCCAGTGTGGGTGCATTTCATTTATTTCTTTTGCCTGATTGCTCTCACGAGCACTTCCAAGTAGTATGTTGAATAGGAGTGGTGAAGGTAGGCATCCATGTCTTGTTACATTTGTTAGGTGGAATGTTTTCAACTTTTTCCCTTTCAGTATGATGTTGGCTGTGAGTTTGTCATATATGACATTTATTATTTTAAGATGAGTTCCTTTGATGCCAAGTTTGTTTAGTGTTTTTATTAAACCATGATTGATTTTTCATCAAATTCTTTTTCTGCATTTAATGAGATGATCATATGGTTTTTGTTTTTAATTCTGTATATTTGATGGATCACATTGACTAATTTGGGAGGAACTAACATGCAGAATCTACAACAAACTCAAACAACTTAATGAAGAAATAACAAGTAGCTCTATTAAACAATGGGCAAATATATGAAGACATTTTTCAAAAGAAGATATACAAATGGCCAAAAAGCATATGAAAAAATGCTCAACATCAATAATCATCAGAAAAATGCAAATAAAAACTACAATGAGATATCATCTTATAGCAGTCAGAATGATTATTATTAAAAAGTAAATTAAAAAATGATATTGGTCCTCACCAATATCTTTTGGTGGATGCAGAGAAAACGAAATGCTTATCCACTGTTGGTGTAAATTTAAATTAGTACAACCTCTATGAAAAACAGTGTAGAGAGTCATTCATCAGAGAACTAAATATAAAACTACCATTCAATCCAGCTATTCCACTATTGGGTATCCATCCAAAGGAAAACAAATCAGTATATCACAAAGATAACTGTACATATATGTTTATTGCAGCACTATTTACAATAGCAAAGATATGGAATCATTCTAAGTGCCCATTAATACATGATTGGATAAAGAAAATATATTTGTATAGATATATTAAAATATATCTATATTTACATTACATATTGCATTTACATTATAAATACACATAATATATATTTTACATTGTTTTATATCATATTAGATAAATATATAGACCTAATGTATATATTTACATTATATAATATATACATTATATCATATATTTACATGTACATAATAAATATATAATAATACATTGTATATTTTATATAATTATGTATATGTTATATATTTTTATATAGCACATTTAATTATTATTGTATTCATATATAATTACATTATGTATATAATTATTATTCTATGTAATAATTATTATAAATTAAGTATTTATTACGTACATATAAACATAATGTATATTATATTGTCATATATGAGTGATAGGTATTATTAATAATATATGTTATTTTATATATATTCATAATATAGCTCATATGTGTTTATCAGCCTGATTTCCAGTGGTCAGTATCAACATTAAGGTCATAGTGCCATCCTTGGGTTGCCAGAATATGCTTTGCCTACAAGCACAGCTGGTTGGGATTGGCTTGAATTTAATGTCCATTTGGAGGCAGCCCCTAAACAATGATTGACTGACAGGTATAAAACTATAAATACTCCAGTTACCTTGCCTCAGGATGATTTTGAAACATATTTTATACTGTTTCCAAGATTTCCTTGACAAGTTTAAGCTTCAGATACTCCCTGCAATAAAGTCAGTTACTCACTGGCTTAATAATGCTTCCCTATTGGGAGAGTTCACTTTCCTTCACTTCAGTTTATCATTTTCCCTCTGCTCTTCCAGTGTCTCCCCATCTCACACGTTAACAACGTGTGTTTCATTCTTCTATCAGGGTCTGCTTGTTGGTGGGGATGAGGGGAGAGGATGGATATCAATTAAAATAACTCATAACATTTATGATTATTTAACAATTTATGATGGAGACCTGTGCATTTTCTACTAAGTTAAAGCATTTAATTTTCTAGATTTTGGTCTGACACGTTCATTACTTATCCAAACAATGGATATTTCAGTGAGAATTCTATTTAATTTATCTGAGTTCATTTTTGGCAAATATCCAAGTTCTCTGATAAAACTCTAACGAGTGAAATTTAATGACTTATAGCTGCCGATACTTTCTAATTTAGTAGAAATACATAGTAAGAAACAGTTCTAATGAATATAAAATTTAGTTTAAGTTATCTGTCACCTAACCAGAGATCCATTGGTGAGTTTACAAACAATGTAGTACCTGACAATAATATGAAATGATTATGGCTACTAGTGTTTAGTAATATCGTATTTTAATTTTATGATATAAAATTATGATTAATGACTTTCTTAAAGTTCCTAAAATATTTTTGCTCCTGTGAGCTGATACTCATTAATTGGAGGTCAAATGCCAAAACTGAGTAAAATAGGATTAGGGTACCTGTGCAATACTCTCAACCACAGCCTTCAAATAACGGAAAACCAGAGCTTTAATTACTTAGGAATTCATAACACTTCCAGTAGAAGGGAGTGGTATAAATGAGTTTTAATATGAAAAATTAAAATAGGATTTGCACCTGTCTGTATTCAGCTCCTTACCCAATTCTAAAAAAAATTTTTTTAGGGGTGAATTGTTTGGAGAAGCAAACATATCTCTCAGATGGAAATTCTTCACCAATATCAACATCAACATTAAGAGATGAGGAATTTAATTTCCACTGACTGAATGTGAGATCCTTAAATGTGAATTGTCACTGTTTCTTATTCTCAGTGCACATACTTTTCAGGGTACAAATGTCATGTTTGATATTTTAAAAGTGTGAATTGGTTATCTATCTCTGTGTCTACCTATCATCTATCTACATCACTTATCCTTCTTTGTGTGAGAAATAGACTCCTATTATCCACGCTAGCTCATATAAACTTTCCATTGAGTTCTCACAGCAGCCCAAGCTCTTCAAAATGACCTACAAATAGATTAAAGTCATGTTAAATAATTTAAAAGATTCCATATTTTCTGGCTTTTGTGTAATCAAACTATCAGCAGGCAGTATGGACTCAACAGTAACCTGGTTAGAATATATTCTTACGCATTGTAAAAAATGGAAATAAGGATTTTATGGTTTTTTTTCACTCTTTGTTGAATTTTCAATCTTTGTAAACAGGATATATTCTTAGTTGTTGATAAATTAGCTACTGAGAGTCTTAAAATTATACTGTCATACTCTTCTGAACGGGTATTGCTTAATTTATAGTAACCTGCCATTTCTTATCTAGCAGCTTTGCATTCAGTGTTTCATGTAATGGACTCCATTTCGTTCCATAAATTTATGTTCCACATTATCATGGGTTTTGTTTCCCTGGTAAGACTAGAATCAAAATATCACGAAAGAGAGAGGGAAGAAACCAATTCAAAGAAAAAATGTACTTACAGTCCTGTAAGAGATTACTGGTTTCATTTTTTATCCTGCAATAAATAAAATGGCTAATATTGTCTTAACTTGGAGGTGACCTTACTATACTTTAAATAATGAAAGAAAAATGATTTATGGTGATGCATTTTATGCTATTACATTTGGACATGTATAAATGATGTGCAGAATTTCTATAATGCATCAATTTACCCATGTTATCTAAAGGTACAGTACAGTACCTTTCTCTATTTGGCAGACCGTGCACTTCTGCTGTGTAAAATATACCTTAAACTATACTCAGAACAAAATGTCCATAATTTACACTGACATATCAGTACAACCTAGAAAATATATGTTTAATTTTATTTAATGAAGTAAAACTTCTGATATATGACAATGCTTCCTATAAACATTTTACAAACACCTAGAAAAAAGCAAGCATCTGTATATATATATGATATTTTCTATACATTGATTGTTAGTCAGATGTGAATTTCATTTTTATATTATTTCATTGTATTCTTTCTTAGTTTAATTTTAAAAAGTTATTTTAAAGATAGCTCTTTAGTAAAGTTTAGGGAAAATGTATTAAATGTCCAGATTATTTTCTAAATTACTAAAATAAAAATATATATGTCAGAATATATTACATATGTAATATACATATATATGACATCAGAGTTTCATTATTTACATTAGATAGAGTTAACCTGATATATAGGCATCTTGTGATATTCATACCTATAATTAAGAGGCAACTTTCCAGTGTCTGTATAGAAAGACTATTATCTAGAAATACTCTAGGGACAGTGAGGATAACTAAGTTAGAGGAAGCAATAGGGCTTAAGAATGCTGGAAGGGGTCAGGTCTCAATATCATCATTGCTTATAGTCAGTACAAATAGGCTGATTACATATCATCACTGCTTATATCAGGGAAGAAAGGTTACTTTCACACCAGTAAAGTTCGTTGTCCTGGCCAGATTAGAAATACAATATTTTTGAAGGTGGGTATCTCTTGTGCATTTATTAGCTTAGATTTGTTGTTCATTTACCTCATGGATAAGTTTCTTTAGGAGTTCTGAAAATGTGTTTTTTCACTTTTAGAATGCCAAATTTATTTTTTTCTCGGAAAACATTGTTTTATTTAATTCTGTGCTTTCCAGGTTCTATGTTGTATTGTGACATTTTTGGTTGAAAGAAAATACATAGACATAGAACATCAGCAAATTTGATATAATGTTAAACATTATCATCTAGCTTTAAGTTTGAACATAAGTAGTTTTAATTTCAATAATTCTTAAGCTCTGTGGATTAAGATACCTGAAGAAATGATTACTTGTTTTTCTAATTAAATGAGTGTTAACATCCTTACTTATAGTATTGGTTAGCTGATTCTTGTTATGAGAGAAAAAACATAAATCTTTGTATCCATTATCTCACCATTTAAATAAGAATGACAAATTATTAGTATCTGCTCTTGGGTTTCAGCTCCATTAAAGGTCTGACTTTTTAAATAACATTAAAACAACTCTTCAAAGTCTGAATTAGCTTTCTACCCATGCATGTAATTTTAGAATATTTTATGACACTATTTTTGATGAGTTATAAGGTTTTTTTGTGTTTTTAATAACATATTTTAATATACGTTCTAAAAATGTAAACCAAAACAAGATTGAGTCATACTACAAATTTAACAGAAGAATTAACTTTACAAAATAGAATCATGAATACATGAATGTACAACTTTTATTTTCACTTTTCTTCACTGCATTTTACTTCACTTTTATTTTGTGTGCTGTTATCCTTATAAAATTAATTTTTACCATTGTATTATTTTTACAATGAATACTTGGGAAATACTAATAATTTCCTGTTTGAAAAATTTTGACTTAGCCATAGTATGGTTTAAAAAAGGTATTTGTGTTTGGAATTCCACTAAGTATAATGTATTCTCTATTAAATAATTTCATTAATCCAGCTTTAAAGATGCTTTATAACTAACTATGTTGAATGAGTTTTAACAATCCTCTGAAGCCTCTATCCTCTTGGGAATTTGTTTTTGCTAGACAAAATGTGGACATTATTTAGGAGATATAAAGTTTCTTAGAAATTACAAAAAGATGGGGATTAGCTCTATATGAGAATATTTCAGAACACAATAGTAAAAATATGGGAATCAGAAATTTCAGATGTTTGTGCTGGATTGCTGTATTTCTTTCATTTGCTTTCTTTGTCCTCTGCTTTATTCTCTTTTCCGCAAAAGGATTATTCAGATTTTAAATTAATTGCTCAAGGAATGCTGGATCCTCACCACTAATCTGACTTGCATGGGGTTGTGTACACCACCTGCGATATTGGCAGTAATATTATCCTCTCCTCTTCTGCATATAAGGAACAATATCACGGGGAGATGGGGTGTGTACATCCCCTGCGCTATTGAGAGTAATACCATTTTTTTCCTTTCTGGATATTAAGAACAATATCACAGGAGGGCTGTACACCCCTTGTAATATTGCAAGTAATATTATCCTCCTTGCCAGTGGATATGAAAAACGATATCACAGGCAAGGTGTTCACCCCCTGTGATATTGAAAGCAATATCATCCTCTCTGAACCTGGATATTGGGAACAATATCACAGGAGGGTGTACACTCCCTGTCATATTGGGAGTAATATTATCCTTTCTCGTCATGGATATTGAGAACAATATCACAGAGATCGTGTTCTCCCCACCTGTGACATTGGAAGTAATATCCTCTCCCCACCTGAATATTAGAAATAATATCACGGGGGGCTGTACACCCTTTAGAATATTTGGAGTAATATCATTCTCTTTTCTTTTAGAAATTAAAAACAATATCATGGTGGAGTGTAAACACTCCGAATATTGGGAGTTATATCATACTCTTCTCTCCTGGATATTAGGAACAATATCACAGAGGGGTTTCCAGCCCCTGTGATACTGGGAGTAATATCATACTCTCCCCTCCTGAATATTAGGAACAATATCACGGGGGGATGTAAAACTCCTGCGATATTGGAAGTAATATCGTCTTCTCCCCCGTGGATATTCACAACAATATCACAGCGGGGTTTAAACTGCCTTCGATATTGGGATTAGCATCATCCTCTTTTCCACTGGATATTAGAAACAATATCACAGAGCGGGTGTACACCCCCTACAATATTGACATTAATATTATCATCTTTCCTCCTGGATACTGTTAACAATATCAAAAGGGGGGTGCACACCCCTGCAATAGAGGGAGTAATATCATCTTCTGTTCCCTGGATATTAGTAACAATATCATTGGGGATGTGTCCACTCATCGCAATATTGGGAGTAATATCATCTTCTCCCCGTCAGGATACTAGGAAAAATATCTCAAAGGGGTATACAACCCCTGCGATACTGGGTGTAATATAATCCTCTCATTCGCTAGATATTAGGAGCAATATAACAGGGAGTGTACATGCCCTGAGATATTGGGAGTAATATTGTCGCCTCCCTTTCTTGATATGAGGAACAATATTACAAAGAGAGTATATACTCCCTGCGATATTGAGAGTAATATCATCCACTTTCTTTTGGATATTAGAAATATTATCAGAGGAGGGGTGTACATCCCCTGAGATATTGGAAGTAATATGATTCTCTTTTCTCCTGGACATTAGGAACAATATCACGGGTAGGGTGTACACACCCTGCGATATTGTGAGTAATATCCTTGTCTCTTCCCTTCGATATGAGGAACGGTATCACATGAGATGTGTACACGCCCTGAGATATAGGAAATAGTAGTATTTCTCCCCACCTGGGTATTAGGAACAATATCACAGGGAAAGTGTACAACCCCTGTGTTATTGGGAGTAATATCATCCTCTCCCCCCTGGATATTAGGAACAATATTTTGAGGTGGGTGTAAACTTCCTGCGACATTGAAAGGAATATCATGCTCTTCGCTCTGGATATTAAAAACAATATTAAAGGGGGATGTACACCCTTTGTGATATTCTGCGTAATATCACCCTTTCCCCACCTGAATATTAGGAACAATATCACAGAGTGGATGTACACCCTCTGCAATATTAAACATAATATCACCCTCTTTCCTTCTGGACGGTATAGGCAATATCACAGTGGGGGTGTACACCCCCTGCGATATTGGGAGTAGTATAATCTTCTTTCCCCTGGATGTTTGGAACAGTATCATACGGAGGGTGTACACCCCCTGCAGTTTTGGAGGGAATATCATCCTCTCCCCTCATAATTATTAGGAACAATATCAAGTGGGTGTTCACCTCCTGCCGTATTGTGAGTAACATCATCCTCTCCCCTCCTGGATATTAAAAATAGTATCAGGGGGACACACCCTACGATATTGAGTTATATCATCCTCTCTTGCCCTGAATATTAGGAAAAATATCACTAGAGTGGTATACATCCTTTGCAATATTGGGAATAATAACATCCTCTCTTCCACTGGATATTAGTAAAAACATCACAGGGAAGGTGTACACCCCCTGCTATATTGAGAGTAATATCATCCTCTCCCCCTTTAGATATTAAGAACAATATCACAAGGGAAAAGTACACCCTCTGTGAAATTGGGTGTAACATTATCTTCTCCACCCCTGGATATTAAAAACTGTCAGAGGAAGCATGTGCATTCTCTGCGATATTGGGAGTAATATAATTTTCTCTCCATTAAATATTAGGAACAGGATCAAAAAAGTGTACACTCCCTGCGATATTGGGAATAACGTCATCCTCTTCCTTCTGGATAAGAGGAATAATACCACAGGGGATGTGTACAGCCCCTGCAATACTGGAAGGAATATCAAGCTCTCCTTCCCTGGATATTAGGAACAAACTCACAGGGGGATTTTACACCTTCTGCGATATTGGGAGTAATATCCTCTCCCCACCTGGATATGAAAAATAATATCGCAGAAGGGGTGGACACCCCCTTTGATATTGGGTGTAATATCATCCTCTCCCCCACTGGATATCAAAAACAATATCACAGGAGGTTGTACACCTCCTGCGTTCTTAGGAGTAACATCATTCATTCCCCCACTGAATATTAGGAACAAAATCACAGGAGTGGTGTACATCTCCTGTGATACTGGGAATAATATCTTCATCTCCCCACCTAGATATTCGGAACAATATAACAGGGGAAGTGTACAACCCCTGCGATATTGAGAGTAATATCATCCTCTCCCCCTCTGATTATTAAGAACAATATAGCCAGTTATAATATTGGAAGTAATATCACTCTTTCCCCCATGGATATTAGAAACAGTATCACAGGGGGTATGTACACACCCTGCAATATTGACAGTAATATCATCCTCTTTCTTCTTGGATATTAGGAACAATATCACAGGGGTTTGTACACCCTCTGTGACATGGAGAGTCATATCATTTTCTCCCTGCTATATAGTAGGAACAATATCACAAAGGGGTGTACACCTGCTGCGATATTGGGAGTAATGTCATCTTTTTTCTTCTGGATATTAGGAAGAATACCACAAAGGATGTGTACACCCCTGCAATATTGAAAGTAACAGCAACGTCTCCACCCCTGTATATTAGGAAAAATATCACAGGGGTGGTGTACACCCCTTGTGATACTGAGAGTAATGTTATCCTCTCCTCACCTGGATATTAAAATCAATATCACAGGGGGACCGTGCACTACATTTGATATTGAGAGTCATATTATCTTTTCCCTCTCTGGATATCAGAAACAATATCGCAGGGTGAATGTACATTTTCCGCGATATTGGGAGTAATATCATTCTCTTTACCCCTGGATATCAGAAACAATATCACAGGGGTTTGTACACCCCCTGCGATATTTATACTAATAGTATCCTCTTCTTTCCTGGATATTAAAAACAATATCACAAGGTGGGTTTACACCCCCTTTAATATTGGGATAAATATTGTGCTGTCTTCCCTTGGTTATTAGAAACAATATCACAGAAGAGGTGTAGACTCCCTGCGATATTGAAAGTAATAACATCCTCTCTTCTCTGGATATTAGGAACAATATCACAGAAAGTGTGTACACCCCTTGCGACATTGGGAGGAATATCATTCTCTCCCACCCTGAATATTAGAAACAATATCACAAGGGGTGGTTCACCCCCTGTAATATTGGGCACAATATCATCATCATCTCTCTCTCTCTGTCTCTCTCTCTCTGAATATTGGGAACATTATCACAAGGGAAGTGTACAACCCCGGTGATGTTGGGTGTAATATTATCCTCTCTCTCTTTGGATATCAGAAACAATGTGACAGAAGGTGTGTACACCCCCTGCGATATTGGGAGTAATATCATCCTGTCTCCACCTGGATATTAGAAACATTGTTGCCTGGATGGTATACACCCCCTGCGATATTGGGCATAATATTATTATTTTGAACCCTGGATATTACGAACATCATAACAGAAGAGGTAAACACTCCTGCGATATTGAGAGTAATATTATCCTCTCCCTTTTTGGATATTAGCAACAGTGTTATAGAGGAATGTACACCCTCTGCGATATTTGGAGTAATATCATCCTTTCCCCATTTGGATATTCGGGAAATATAACGTGGGGGTGTACACCACACACAATATTGGGTGTAATGTCCTTTTCTCCCCCTTGTGATATTAGGAACAATATCACAGGGGAAGTGTGTACCGTCTTCTTTCTGGATATTAGGAACAATATCACAGGGTGGGTGTACACATCCTGCGACATTGTGAGTAATATTCTTCTCTTCTTCCCTGTATATTAGTAAATATATCACAGTAGTGGTGTACACCTCCTGCGATATTGGGAGTAATATCCTCTCTTCCCATGAATATTTGGAACAATATCACAGGGGGGTTGTACACTTTCTGCGATATTGGGAGTAACATCATTCTCTTTTTCCCAGGATCTTAGGAACAATATCACAAAAAGGGTGTACACTCCCTGCAATATTGGGAGTGATATCATCTACTCCCCCTGCGAGTATTAGAGACAATATCACAGAGGGGATGTACACATCCTGTGATATTGGGAACAATATTATCCTGTTTTCTTTAGGGTATTAGGAACAATATCACAGAAGGGTTGTATACCCCCTGTGACACTGAAACTAATGTCATCCTCTCTGCCTCTGGATGTTAGAAACAGTAGCATGGGGGAGTGTACACATCCTGCGATATTGGGAGAAATATTATCCCCTCCATAACTGGATGTTAGGAACAATAGCACAAGGAAGGTGTACACCTGCTGCGATATTGAGAGTAATATCATCCTTCCCCACCCTAGACATTAGGAACAATATCACAAGGGGAATGTACACCCGCTGCTATATTGGGAGTAATAGCATCCTCTCCCTTTCTGAATATAAGGTACAATATCACAGGGAGGGTGTATTCCCCCTGCGATTTTGGGAGTATTATTATCCTCTTTTCCCATGGATATTCTGGGTGTACACCGCCCTGTGATATTGTTTGTAATATTTAGGGGGGAGTTGATATTACTCCCAACATCGTAAACACCCTGTGTGTGCATCCTCTGTGATATCGTTAGTAATATTCAGGGTGGCAGAGGATGATATTACTCCCAATATCACAGGGTGTGTATGCCATCCTATGATATTGTTTGTAATATCTAGGGGCAGAGAGGGTGATATTACTCCCATATTGCAAAGAATGTACACCTTCCTGTGATATTATTTATAATATTCAGAGGGGGACAGGATGGTATTACTTCCAATATCACAAGGTGTGTGCACTCCACTGTGGTATTGTTTGTAATTTTCGGAGGGGGGAGCATAAAATTATTCCCAATGTCCCAGAGGTTTTACATCCCCCTGTGATATTGTTTGTAATATCCACTGGGGGAGAGAATGATATTACTCCCAATGTCGTCAAGATTGTACACGCCCCGTGATATTGTTCATAATATTCAGGGGGAAAGAGGATGATATTAGTCTTAATATTGAGTGCACACCCCTATGTAATGTTGGTCATGGTGTCCAGGTGTGAGAGTATGTTATTACTATTAATATCGCAGGGGGTGTGCACCTCCTTGTGATATTGTTCATAATATCAAAGAGGGGAGAGGATGATATTACTCCCAATTTTGCAGGGGGTGCACACCACCCTGTGATATTTTTGCTATTATCTGGGGAGGGGAGAGCATGATATTACCCCCAATATCTCAGGGGGTGAACACTTTTCTGTTCTATTGTTTGTAGTATTCAGGTGGAAAGAAAATGATATTAACCTCAATATTGCAGCCAGTTTACATCCTCCTGTAATATAGTCTGTAATATTCAGGGAGGAAGAGGATGATATTACTTTCTATATCACAACAGGTGTAGAACCCAATGCGCTATTATCTGTAGCATCCAGGAGGGGAGAGGACGATATTACTTCCCATATCACAAGGTGTTAACACCCTTCTGTGATATTGTTCGTAATATCCAAGTGGAGAGCGGATGATATTACTGCCAATATCACAGAGTGTGTACAACCTCCTGTAATATTGTTCGTACTATTTAGGGGGTAGGGGGGTAAGGATGATATTACTCCCTATATAGCAGGGGTGTACACCTTCCTTTGATATTGTTTGCAATATCCAGAGTGGAAGATGATTATATTACTCCCAATATTGCAGAAGGTATACACCCCTCTGTCATATTCGTAATACCCAGGTGGGGAGAAGATGATATTACTCTTCATATCCTAGGAAGTGTAGAATCCCCTATGATATTATTCCTAATGTCCAAAAGAAGAGCAGATGATATTACTTCTAATATTGCAAGGGGTGTACACCCTTTTGTGATATTGTATGTAATGTCCAGGGAATGAAAAGATAATATTACTCCCTATATCTCAGGAATGTACACCCCCGTGTGATATTGTTCATAATATCCTGTAGGAAAGAGGATTAAATTACTCCCCATATTGTAGGAGGTGTACACTCCCCTGCAATATTGTTCCTAATATTTGGGAGGGAGGATAATATTGCACACCATATCGCAAAGGGTGTGCACTGCCCTGTGATATTTTTCATCATATCCAGGGGGTGAAGGATGATAATACTCTCCATATCTCAAGGGTGGACACCTTCCCTGTGATAATGCTCATAATATCCAGGGGAGAGAGGATAATATTACTCCCCATATCCCAGGTGTGTACACTCCCCAAGATATTGTTTGTGATATCCAGCGGTTAAGAGGATAACATTACTCCCCATATCGCAGGGAGTGCATGGCCCCCAGTGATATTGTTCATAATATCCAGGGAGGATGATATTACTTCTTATATCACACAGATGTACTTTCCCCTGTGATATTGTTCATCATATCCAGAAGAGAGAGGATTATATTACTCCCCATATTGCAGGGAATGTACTTCCCCCTGTGATATTGTTCGTAATATTCAAAGGGAAAGTGGATGATATTACTTTCCTGTGATATTGCTTGTAATATCCAAAAAGAGAGAGGATGATATTCTTCCCAATATCGCAGAGGGTGATATTCCTCCCAATATCACCTTTCTGTGATAATTTTTGTAATATCCGGGAGGTGGGTAGAGGATAATATTACTCCAAATATCACAGGGGGTGTACACTCTCCTGTGAAATTGTTCGTAATATCCAAAAAGGAAGACGATGATATTACTCCCAATATCGCAGGGGGTGTACACCCCCCTGAGAAATTGTTTCTAATGTTCAGGGGAAAGAGGATAATATTACTCCCAGTATCGCAGGGGGTGTAAAACACCCTGTGATATTGTTTGTAATACCCAGGACGGGGAGAGGATGCTACTACTCCTCATATCTCAGTGGGTGTACACCCTTATGTGATATTGTTCATGATATTTCAGGGAGAGTGAAATGATATTACTCCTCATATCGCAGAGGGTGTAGACCTTCCTGTGATATGGTTTGTAATATCCAGGAGGAGAGAGGATGATATTACTCTCTATGTCGCAGAAGGTGTACACCCATCTGTGATATTATCGTAATATCCAGGGAGGGAGAAGATAATATTACTCTCCATATTGCAAAGGGTGTACATCCTCCTGAGATATCATTTGTAATATACGGGGTTGGGAGAGGACGATATTACTTCCTATATCACAGAAAGTGTATACCCCCTGTGATATTGCTCATATCCAGAGCGGGGAAAGGATAATATTACTCCCTATATCACAGGGGGTGTGCTCCCCCTTGTGATGTTGCTTGTGATATCCAGGGGTGGAGAAAATGATATTACTCCCCATATTGCAGAAGGTGTATGCCCACCTGTAATATTATTTATAATATTCAACTGGGGAGAGGATAATATTACTTCCCATATCGCAGGAGGTGTACACCCACCTATGATATTGTTCCTAATTTCCAGAGTGCGAGAACATAATATTACTTCCCATATTGCAGGGTGTGTACACCCCCTGTGATATTGTTTGTAATATTTGGGGGAGAAGAAGATGACATTACTCCCCTATCCCAGGGGGTGCACACATTCATGTGATATTGTTTGTAATATCCAGGGAGGGAGAAGATGATACTACTCCCCATACAGCAAGAGGTGTACACACCCCTGTGATATTGTTTGTAATATCTAGGAGGGGAAAGAATGACATTACTTTCCGTATCGCAAGGGGAGTACGCCATTTGGTGATGTTGTTTGTAATATCCAGGGAAAGAGACAATAATATTTCTCCCCATACCGCAGAGTGTATACACCCCCTTGTGATATTGTTTGTAATATCTAGAAGAGGAGAGAAGGATATTACTCTCCATATCGCAGGGAGTGTACTTTCCCTTGTGATATTGTTTTTAATATCCATGGGGGGAGAGGATGATATTACTTCTCTGTGATGTTGTTCGTAATATACAGAAGAGAGGATGATATTACTCCTCATATGGCAGGGGGTGTACACCTTCTTGTGATATTTTTCGTAATATCTAGGAGGGGAGAAGATAATATTACTCCGAATATTGCAGGAGGGGTACACTGTGCTGCGATATTGTTTGCAATACCCAGGGGGAGAGAGGGTGATATCAGTCACAATGTCATAAACACCCTGTGTGTACACCCACTTGTAATATTATTCTTAATATCCAGGAAGGGAGAGTAATATCAATTACTCCCAATATCACAGGGGGTGTTCACAACCTTGTGATATTGTTCGTAATATTGAGGGTGGAAGCGTATGGTACTAATTCCAATATCGCAGGGGGTGCACAATTTTCTGTGATATTGTTTGTAATATCCTGGGAGAGAGAGGATAATATTACCCCCAATATCACAGGGGGCGTACACTATCCTGTGATATTGTTGGTTATATCAAGGTGAGGAACGATGACATTAGTCTCAATATCGTTTGGGGTGTACACTCCCCCGTGATATTGTTACTAATATACAGGGGCAAAAATGATGATATTACTACCAATATCACAGGGGTGTACACCGCCCCACCCCCGCTTGTGATATTGTTCCTAATATCGTGGAGGGGAGAGCATGATATTACTCCCAATATAGCAGGGAACGTGCAACCCCCTGTGATATTGTTTCTAATATCTGGGGCGGGGGAGGGGGTCAGAAGATTGTATTAATCCCAATATTTCAGGGATGTCCACCCACCCTATGATATTGTTCTTAATATTTAGAAAAATTGAGGATGATATTACTCCCAACATCGCTGGGGGTGTATTTTCCCCTGTATTATTATTTTTAATATCTGGGAAGAAAATGATATTAGTACCAATATTGCAGGTTGTGTACACACCTCTCCCCTGTGACATTGTTTTTAATATCTAAAGCGAGAGAAGATGATGTTACTCCCAATAGCGCAGGGGGTGTACACTCCCACCGTGATATTGTTTCTAATATCTGGGGGTGGGGGAAAGAATGATATTACTTTCAATATCGCAGGGTGGGTAAACTCCCTCTGTGATATTGTACCTTATATTCAAGGATAATATTAATCTCAATACCACAGTGGATGTACACCCCCCCTTTGATATTATTCCTAATATCCAGTGTGGGAAAGATGATATTACTCCCAATATCACACTAACGTACACGCATGTAGAGCTGTACACCTCTACGATATTGTTCTTAATATCCAGTTGGGGGGAGCATAATATTTCTCTCAATATCACAGGGGTCTTACACCCTCCTGTGATATTGTTTCTAATATCCAGGAGAGTTGAGAATGATGTTACTGAAATATTGCAGGGGTTGTACACCCCCTTTTTGATACTGTTTTTAATACCAAGTGGCAAAGAGGATGATATTACTCCCAATGTCATGGGGGGATATAACTTTTCTATGATATTGTTTCTAGTATCCAGGGGCAGAAAGGATGATATTATTTCTAATATTGCAGTGAGTATACACTCCCCCCCCGCGTGATATTGTTCCTAATAATCAGAAAGGGAGAGGATATTACTCCCAATATCGCAGAGAGTATACACCCCCTCTGTGATATTGTTCCTAATATCAAGAAAGGGAGAGGATGATGTTACTCCCAATATTACTGGAAATGGATACCGTCCCTATGATATTGTCCCTAATATCCGTTGGGGAAGGAAGAATGGTATTACTTCCAGAATCGCATAGGGTGTACATTTCCCCATAACATTGTTTCTAATATTTAGAGGGGGAGAAGGTGATATTACTCCAAATATTGCAGGGATGTACACCCTTCCTGTGATATTGTTCCTAATGTCCTGGAAGAATGAGGATGATATTACTCCAAATATCCCATGGGGTGTACACCCCCCTGTCATATTGTGCCTAACATCCAGGAAAGGGGAGGATGATACAACTTTCAATATCACATGGGCTGTACACCCACCTTTTTATATTGTATTTAAAACCCAGGAGGGAGAGGGTCATATTACTTTCAACATTGCAGAGGGAGTACACCCCCTGTCCCGTGATATTCTTACTAATATTTAAGGGGAAAGAAGATGATATTATTTTCAATATCCATGGGATGTACACATTCCTGTGATGTGGTTTCTAATATCCACAGTGGGAGAGGATTATATTACTCTTCATATCACAAGGGATGTACACCCTTTCTTGGATATTGTTCCAAATATCCAGGTGAAGAAAAGATAATATTACTTTCAACAATGCAGATAATCTGCAACCCCCTTGTGATACTGTTTTTAATATTTAGTGGGGGAAAGGATGATATTACTCTTAAAATTGGAGGGAATGTATACAAACCCCCGTGATACTGTACCCTGTATCCAAAGTGAAGAGGATAATATTACTCCCAATTTCGCAGGTAGTGTACACCCACATGTGATATTGTTTTTAATATCCGGGGGAAAGAACAACATTACTCTCAATATCTCAGAAGGCGTACACCCCCCTTTGATATTCTTCCTTATATCCAGGTGGAGAGAGGATGATATAACTTTCAATATCACAGGGGGTGTACACATCCCTGTGTCATTGTTTCTAATATCAAGAAAGGGAGAGCATGATATTGCTCACAATATCACAGTAAATGTACACACCCCCTGTGATGTTGTTTCTCATATCCAGTGGGGGAGAGAATGATACTAATCCCAATATTGCAAGGCGTTTACACAACCCCCTTCTATATTAGGAGTAATGTTATCCTCTCTTTCCCTGGATGTTAGAAACAATATCACGTGGAAAGTGTACACACCCTGTGATGTTAAGACTAATATTATCCTCTTCTTCCCTGGATATTAGAAACAGTATCACAGGGGGGTGTACACCAAATGCAATCTTAGGAGAAATATTACCCTCCATGTTCTGGATATTAGAAACAATATTACAGGAGAGTGTGTAGACCACCTGAGATATTGGAAGTAATATTATCCTCTGCCCTTCTGCATATGAGGAACAATATCACGGGTGGAGGGGTGTACATACCCTGCACGATTGAGGGTAATGTCATTTTCTTCATTTCTGGATAGTAAGAACAATATCACAGGAGGGCTGTACACCCCATGCGATATTGTGAGTAATATTATCCTCTTCACCCATGGATATTAAAAACAATATCACAGGCAAGGTGTACACCCCCTATGATATTGAAAGTAATATCATCCTCTTCAAACATGGATATTGGGAAAAATATCACAGGGGAGGTGTACATTCTCTGCAATATTGAGAGTAACATCATCCTTTCTACCTCTTGGATATTGAGAACAATATCACAGAGGTGGTGTTTCCCCCACCAGCGATATTGGGAGTAATATTATGCTCTCCCCACCTGAATATTAGAAATAATATCAAAGGGGGTGGGACTGTAAAATAGTTCAACCATTGTGGAAGACAGTGTGGCGATTCCTCAAGGATCTAGAACTAGAAATACCATTTGACGCAGCAATCCCATTACTGGGTATATACCCAAAGGATTATAAATCATGCTGCTATAAAGACACATGCACACGTATGTTTATTGCAGCACTATTCACAATAGCAAAGGCTTGGAATCAACCCAAATGTCCATCAAAGATAAACTGGATTAAGACACTGTGGCACATATACACTATGGAATATTATGTAGCCATAAAAAAATGATGAGTTCGTGTCCTTTGTAGGGACATGGATGAAGCTGGAAACCATCATTCTCAGCAAATTATCGCAAGGACAAAAAAAAAAAAAAAAAAAAAAACAAACACCGCATGTTCTCACTCATAGGTGGGAATTGAACAATGAGAACACTTGGACACAGGGCAGGGGACACCACACACCAGGGCCTCTGGTGTGGTGGTGGGAGGGGGGCAGGATAGCATTAGGAGATATACCTAATGTAAATGACAGGTTAATGGATGCAGCACACCAACATGGCACATGTATACATATGTAACAAACCTGCACGTTGTGCACATGTACCCTATAACTTAAAGCATAATAAAAAATAAAATAAAAAAGAAATAATATCAAAGAGGGGATGTACACCCTTTAAATATTGGGAGTAATATCATTCTCTTTTCTTCTGGCTATTAAAAACAATATCACAGCGGGTGGACACCCCCTGTGGTATTTGGAGTAATATCATACTCTCCCCTCCCGGATATTGGGAACAACATCCCAGAGGGGGTGTACACCTCCTGCGCTATTGGAAGTAATATCATCCTCTTCCCTCAGGATATTCACAATAATGTTACAGGGTGGGGGTTCACCCCCTGCGATATTGGAATTAATATAATCCTTTTTTCCACTGGATATTAGAAACAATATCACCTGGGAGGTGTACACCCCCTACGATATTGACATTAGTATTATCGTCTTTCCTCCTGGATAGTATTAACAATATCAAAAAGGGGTGTACGTTCCTGCAATAGAGGGAGTAATATCATCTTCTACCCCCTGGATATTAGCAACAATACCACAGGGGATATGTTCACTCCCCACGATATTGGGAGTACTGTCATCTTCTTCCCGTCTGGATATTAGGAAAAATATCTCAAGGGTGTGTACACCCCCAGCGATATTGGGAGTAATATCATCCTCTCATTCCCTAGATATTGGGAGCTATATAACAGGGAGTGTACACCTCCTGCGATATGGGTAGAATATCTTCTTCTCCCCACCTGGATTTTAGGAACAATATTATGATGGGGCTACAACCTTTGCGATATTGAGAGTAGTATCATCTTCTCCCCATCTGATTATTAAGAACAATATCACAGTGGGGTGCACACATCTTGCAATATTCGAAGTAATATCATCCTCTCCCCCCCCCCGGATATTAGAAACAATATCAAAGGGTGGATGTACATACCCTGCGATATTGACAGTAACATCATCTTCTTTATTCTTGAATATTAGGAGTAATATTCTACTATTTCCTTTTGGATATTAGGAACAATATCTCAAAGGAGGGAGTGCACTTGCTGCGATATGGGAAGTAATGCCATCTTTTTTCTTCTGGATATTAGGAAGAATACCACAAAGGATGTGTACAACCTTGAAATATTGAAAGTAATACCAACCTCTTCCCCCTGGATATTAGGAAAAATATCACAAGCTGGTGTACACCCCTTGCGATACTGGGATAATATTCTCTCCTCAACTGGATATTAAAAACAATATCACGGGAGGGGGGTCGTATACCCCCTTTGATATTGAGAGTTATATTATTATCCTCTCCCTCTCTGGATATCACAAACAATATCCCAGGGTGAATGTACATTTTCTGTGATATTGAAAGTATTATCATTCTCTTTACCCCTCGATATTAGGACCAATATCACAGGGGGTTGTACACCTCCTGAGATATTTATGCTAATAGTATCCTCTTCTTTCCTGGATGCTCAGCTTCAATCTAATAACACTTAAAATTTTACCTCTTTTAGAAAAATATTTCCTAAATGCTAGAACTAAGTGGTATTATTTTTCTCATTCCACAACAATGTTTCTAAAATATCCTAAATGTCTCTTCCTTTGACATAAATTTTGTGTAATTAATTGTATTTAGTTTTTAATTAAAATTAGCATACCTGTTATTTAGTCCAGCCCTAGGTAAAGGAGAGAGAGACCTAAACTGGGGTTGTCAAATATTTTTTCTACATTATGGCAATCCCTAAAGCCTCTTGAATGTTGTTACAAAGGATTATAGAGCTAAGTTTAGATTCAGCAGGAAATAGTTTAAAAATTGATTAATGATGTCCGCCCTAAATACACAAGTAAACTGTGGTAGCAAGTATACCGAGTATATGCTTTAAACTTTGGTTTATTAAAACAAGTAATTTTACGTTGTAAAACAATTTAAAAGAAGTTCAATTAGCTGAGCATGTTGGTATGTGCTTTTAATCCCAGCTACTGAGGAGGCTGAGGCATGAGAATCTCCTGAGCCCAGAAGGTCAAGGCTGCAGTGAGCCATAATTGTGCCAGTGCATTCCAGCCCAGCCTGAGTGACAGAACAAGTCTGTCTAAAAAAAAAAAAAAAAAAAAAAAATTCCAACATTTTTAAAAACCTTATGATAAACTAAAAGTTATAGATTTTGAAATACTCAACATATATAGATTATTTTAATCAAAAATATTATTTTAATCATTAAAATCATTATTTTAAACAAAAATATTAATAGTATTTTTCTATATATTTTAAGCATTCATTGAACTAAAATGTAATACATCAAACTAATCTCTGTTTAATGAAATTTGTTAAGGTAACATGATCGAGGCTGATTTTTTTATGAGTTTGCATATTAATTTTCACTCTTGCAGTTTATATTTTAATGATTATTTCTACAGCTTATTTGTTTCATGGCCACCTGCTCAGTTCTGCTATGTTGCACCTAAATACCGAGTGTCATTGTGATAAATCATCTACAGTCTTCTGAAGTGGAGATCTGAGAAAGAAACCAAAGATTAAGAACACAAATGTCTAATTGCTGCTTGGGTGATATTATATTAACTTTTTCTTTAATTTACTTTGTAAGAGAAAATACGGTGATTTTAAATTATTCACCACATTTCCTTCCAATGTGAAACTCTTTTTATTGTGATTAGATTTTTACATTAAGTGTTAATGCTTTTTACTAAGAAGCGGGTTAATTGTACCATCTATTTTCAATTAGCCCTAATAGAGTGCATGTATAGCTGTAGAGTCTATTGTGCATGTCCTTATAGAAGTGAGGAAATGAAGTAAAAGCTATTATTTTGATGTCCTGATAAATTATATTCCATATTATTTTAGATTAACAGAATGAATGACTAATGTTCCATGTAGACATGAGCTGTGACAGCATTTTTGGCTCTTAATAAATCTGAATACTGGCTGATATCCAATCCTTTTTTTATAGAAAATTAAATCTAGATTATCCTATTACCATTAGTTACTGATTTCTAAAAGTTGAAATATAGTCATTATTGACATTTCATCACTAACCATGCATTTTAAAATATTTAAGTTCTTTGTTATCTTATGAGAACATGTGTGCCAAAGCTTAATGGGAGGTATTGAATTAAATATATTGTTCTTCACTTAGTGAAAAATGAAATGTAAACTTTTTAGTTTTGGAATTGTGAATAAAAAATATATATATGTATATGTATTTAAATATGTATATGTAGATATACATGAAAACTTTCTGAACAATAATGAAAAGGCTATTTAATGGTTGATAAGAATTACAAAAGTAACTGAAAACAAATTAATTATGCTTTCAAAAGGTCAAATATTTTCCTTGCCATATTTCATAGATAGTTTTAATTCAGGAACATCAATACCTCAAAAATATATCAAATAATAGTATTGGAATAGGTGATTACAGTTAACTGACAATTCTTAAATGTTGAAGTCTTGTTCTGTTTTCTGTGTATCTGCTGGACTTTTAGTTGCCAGGGTTTGGGGTCAGGGATGAGTAAATTGGGAGAGCATGGAGGATTTTTAGAGCAGTGTAACTACTCTGTATGATACTATAATGGTGGTTGCATGACACTATATATTTGTCCAAAGACACCGAATGCATAACACCAATAGTGAACCCTAATGTAAACTTGGCTTTGTACTGCCTCATCAATTACAACAGATGTACCATTCTGGTGGGAGATGATGGTAATGAGTGAGGGTCTGCTTGTGTGGGGGCAGGTAACATAAGGGAAATTCCTGTGCTTTCTGTTGAATTTTGCTATAAACCTAAAAGTGCTTTAAAAAATAAAGTCTGTTTAAAAAGAAGCAGAGAAAAAATTAAATGATCTCATAAATGTTAAAAATTTATAAACTACAAGAGTTATAGAGAATAATGGTATTACATTGTTCCATATAAATTTTAGAAACATTTTCTAAAGTAGCTATCTCTTAAACATTTCTGAGTTAATAAATTGACTAAACATTTCAATATAAAGAAGAGTTCTTTAGATTCATTTAAGCTAGAATTATCAAAATAGATTTCATTATATAATCCATTTTTAGAGAACATCTATTAACATTTTATTGAGCTGATATTCCTCAAAATAAGGGATACAAATAAATTTATGGACTCAAGAAAAGCAGCAGAGAAATGGTAGAGTAAATAATAAATCAAGTCAAATTGTATATTAGCATTTCAATATAACAAAATCAGGTGGAAATTATTTTAGGTCAGTAAAGGCAGTCAAAAATTAGAAAACTACTAATGTATTCATTTATGCAAAGGAGAAATACATGATAATTTTGACATCTTAAATGTCATTTGATAAAAACAAACATCACGTCTGTATAAAAATTTACCTTAATGATGGAATGAAAGTAAACATCCTTAACAGTAAGAAAAGTATTACAATAGTAGAGAAAATATCAATTCTAATAATTAAACATGAAAAAATGCTTAAAGATGATTTGAAGGATTGAAAATGAAATTATGTTTTTAAACTATGATGACTATCAGAATCACCCATGAAACTTTTAAGGAGTGGAAATGTTTGTGCCACAAACCTGAGAATTTTGATCTTGAAAGTTTGATGTGTGTCTACATTATTTGTTTACTTCAAGATAAATGATAATAATAGACGTAATAACAACAACGATATTTATTGAGTGATTTCTCCATGTCTCAACTGTTCTGAAGTTTTTGATGTAAATTCTTTAAACTTTATAAAATCTGTATAAAAAAGAGCTATTATTATTTTCATCTTACAGATGGGGAAACTAAAGTGCACAGAGGCTAACTAAATAGGCTGTAATCTTTATGAGACAAAAAATGGGACGCAATTCATCAGCTGAATTTGGATCTGCTTTTTTTGTAATTAATCAAAATCTCAGGTACTAGCCTCATTGGAGCTATATTTGAAAAACGTTCTTCTAATCACTTGACATTAAGACAGTACCTATCATTAGTATATATCTTATAGTTGATACTGCTATGTCTATTTCCCCAGGTTTCCATTTACTCCAGTCATAGCAGATTCAAGATACGTTTTATTCAAGGAAAGGTTCCTTGAATTAGAGTTTTAGATATAAGTTCTATCAAATTGCTTTCCTTCTTCTATATTTTTAATTACAAATATGTATATTGAAGTTTGTCAGTCTTTTCTATCATTTTGTTTTCAGAAATCTTTACAGTCTTAAAAATATTGAGAAACACAGAACTTTTGTTTGTGTTCATCTTATCTATGAATATTGACCAATTTAGAAATTAAAGCTAAGAAATTTATAAAACACAATAATACACAAAACACATCGTATTAGTCACAGAGCAATGATGTCACCACGGGACATACAGTCTCCAGAAGTTATCTGCATCCATCTGAGAATGAGAATTAAAAAGCCAAATGATGTTTTAGTATTAATACGAAATAATTTTGTTCTCCTACACCACCTGAGACAGTCTAGAGGACCTGAGGCATCTCAAACCACATTGTGAGAAGTTGCCATGTTGTTTAACTTCCATTATAACCTTTCAAATATCTTTTTAATATCTGTCTCCATTTTTTACTTTTATTATTTAATTCTCTGTGTCCCTTTCCAAACTTTAAATCATATATATAAAATTATATGTTAAATCATATATATTAAGTCATATTAATATATATAATTATATATTATTTTTATATATAATATATAAAATTATAATTATTACTTTATTATTTTTATATATATTTAATATATATTGAATATATTTAATATATATTAAAATTATATTATTTTATATATTATATATAATTATAGTATTATATATATTAAATCATATAACATCATATTAATATATAAAATATATTAAATCATATATATTAAATCATAAATATATAAAAAACATTTATTTTTGATTGAATACCTGGTAACTTAGTCTTCATTTCTGAGGTTTAAAATTTTATTTTTCAATTTTTCTTAGTCTCATCAGTTTCCTCTTTCCCTATTCTTGCTGAGAATCCATTTTATTTCTGAGACTTCTGATTCTCATGTTCTTTCACATCTGCAGTGCTTTTGCTTTTTATTCAAATTGCAAAGATATGTTAAAGTTTTCTTTTGCTTCTAAGATAGATCTTCTCATATGTACCTAAGTATGAAAAGTTTTGGTCCTTATCTTCTTTTTTCTTCTATTCATCTTTTGTAGATCTAGTGCTTTTAGTTTTCTTGTTGATTTTATGTATGCTAGCTTTTCCTGAAATAACTGTGCACATTATCAACAGAGAGTATCAGGGGTTTGGATTTCTTATCAACTTTCTTAATTTAATGATACTGTTTTCAATCTGCCTCTCTTATTTCAGTCTGCTCTTGTCATTAGTTACATTTTTCTTCCTACCACTATTTTCTTGATCCAAGGGATACCTCTTCTTTACAAGGCAACATCTCTGTCACTCAAAAGTGGCCCTTTCTTAAGAATGCCACCTCTGGTTGTGTGTACTCTCTACTCTTGTCTTTTTAACCTCCTAACTGATGGTGCTTTGACCAACTGTATCACAATGTGCTCAGTTGTTACCACTCAGAGTTGGGGCCTCTCCTTCTTGAAGTAAACTCCAGTTGATGTTTTCTGAGCTCTTTTACCACCAGGATACCTTAATACTCAAGGTTTTCCAACTACAGCTAAATTTTCTCCGTATTACAATGTCAGCTCAGACACCGATTCTACTTACTGTAAATGTTTACTTTTCAATTTATCTACAGCATAGTTTATAGTACTCTTTTTTTGTTGTTGTTATTCTGTAGTGGTAGGTGATGGACATTTTTCCTTTTTTTTTTTTTTAAGTATAGAGAGATGCATATCTAGGCATCTGCTGTTATCTTATACACTGGCAGCCTCCCACCAAATTTATAATTATTACGCTTTCCATATATGGATGTTCTACCTGATTACTTGTCAAATATTCTTTTTCATTTTTATCATCTCTTATTCTTTTCTTATATTTTCTGGGCTGTCCTTTATTACTTTGATTTAAATATTGATTCTTCATTTTGTACTTTGTAAACCCAATATCTGTGTGTTTATAAGTCTCCTTCAGCTTTATGTTGTTTTGTTGGCTCTCATTCAAGGTATTTAGGGGTTTTGTTCCTTTGATATATTTCTGTATTTTGAGGTCTTTAATTCTGAGCTCATCCTTCTTTTTTTCTTTTTTTTTTTTTTTTGTAGTAATTGTTAGAGACCTGAGTTAAGATTTTGTTTCTTTAGTCTATGGAGCACCATGAACACAGGACTATTGCAAAACAAATTTTCTATTTGTATTTTTGGGTCCACAGTGGAAATGTGAGTCAATCTGAAATCCATATGAGAAGTAGTTTGTGGTTACCAAGTTCAGGGGAGACGTATTATTGTTGTTGCTTTCTCCCTGCTACTTGGTATTAAGGCTAGATAGACAAGATACTCTGCTGACCTTTTCAGCATGGTGCTCTAATTTCTCATGAATACCTAAAGGGACTATGATGGCATTTGAAATTCCATACTTATGTACTTGGCAAATTGGATACATCCTTGGACTTATCTATCTCCTTTCTCCTCTGCCCAGTGTAACTCTGAAAACAGTAGCTAAATGTTACAAAATTTCCACAAATACTATCTATTGCATTATTATTTTACTACTAGGTTTCCTGTTGTTATTTTTATTTTGCTTCATTTTTTTTTCCTTGCCAAATAAACAAGGCATGTAAAGTAGCTGTTTTGTTTTGTGTTTTTTCTCTCTATATTCTTATCCAGTCTTTCTCAGTTGTTTCCACTGGGAGCAGGATTCCCTCATTTCTTCTTGTTCATGATAGTAACCTGCTTTATATTGTGACTGATCACAACAAATATGACAGCCAAGTGAGTGGAGAAATCAAATAGTATCTACCATTTTCCTACAAATCATATAAAAATAATATATTCCCACAAATCATATAAAAATAATACATTATGTCACCCCAAATCCTTGGAATATTTGATTCCACATGAAATTCATCTGTTCTATGCCTATATAAAAATTGAATTAACATAAATAGAATATATTTAGGACAGTACCTGAGAAGAAAATAATGCTAAATGAAGAGATTATTTGTTAGTCTTTTGCTCATCCAATCAAATTTACTTTCTGTAAAATAAGAATGTACCCAAAATGAGGCTTGTAATATTTCTGAAATTCTTCAAATGTATTTTTGTAATATTTGTCTAACAGTTTTATTATAAATTAATGTATGACCCAAACTAAAACCAACAATAATTCTTAACTTCTAATTTGTGTACAAATTTGCTTATTAAAAAAAATTAACTGAACTAGAAACTAAGAAACCTTCTTTTAGTCTTGGCTCTTCCTTTAAGTATCCTGTGCTTCTACATAATCTATTTGAGTACTCAAGTGATGCTCTTTTTATCCATAAAATAAAAAGAATAAGGTTAAATATTCAGTAAATTTCTTTACATATTTTAAAACGTTTTTGTAGCCGAACTCCAAAGCAACTGGCTTTTTAAATGAAATTAGTAATCTCTGGGATAGAGATTATAAAACTGCCACAGAATTGTTTGATTAAAATAATTCATTTATGAATTCTTCATTTAGTAACAGAACGCACGAATTTCAGTTACTACCATTGAAAGTCAAGTATTTTTCCAGCTTTTGTTGTAGCTAGATGTGGTCATAAGACTAATTTCTGGCCAACAGTATAAACACAACTGTGACATATGCAGTTTTTAATGTTGCTCATAAAGACAATAATTAGACTTTCCATTTTTCTCTACTTCTTGCTTGGTGGGATCGTGAAGTGAAAGTAGAAGCTAAATAATCATTTTAGATTTTTAGATGAAATCTACATCTACAGAATAGCAGAGCAAAAGATAAAAGAAGCCTAGGTCTCCAACCATGTAACCACCATATTAGCTTTGATACAGGAGTGAGTTTCTTGATACTTGAGTCATTTTCATGACAGATGACATTTGTATCAACTAATGTAATTATATATAATAAAATAAGCATAAATAATATGTACCTGACACATATTTTTTGTTGACTTACAACTTTCAGAAAACAATGTTACAGGAGTGTTGTAATTGAATAAATCACTTTATAAATGCTGCAAGATATATATTAAGTAGAAGAAGTATTTACAAAATTGTGAGCTTATTTCTTTACATATGGTTTTATAATTTGCAAATTTGCTCTTTTCCTGTCAATTCTTTAACCCCAAATAAATATGTGCATTACTGTTTCATTGACACTTTACATAAAAGAATACAGAACCTTGATGGTGAAAATATTTAGCCAAGCTTAACAATTGTTGGATACAATATTTATATACTTTTTAAAAATTTAATTATCAGAAAGAAAAATCTAGTATAATCTTAATATTTAGGGGCATAATAGACTTTGAAGCCCTTATTATCTTTCACCTAAAGTGATAAAATTACCTTTTAAATTGTATATTTGTCTCTAACAGTTTTCTTTCTCTTCTTATAATAGCACATGATGTCGTTTAACTAATGAAACTTATAAATTGACATTAGTTATAATAAAATTTATTACTTTAAAATGAAGCAGTATTAAGTATTTTATTTGGCCAATTGAAGAACCAAGAACCAGTGATTTTATGATTATGATAATTCCTTTAATTAAAAAGAAAGAAGAAAATATTAAATATAGTAAAGGAAATATATAAACAAGTCAAATATTAAATAATTTATCCTTTTTGGATATAGTTTATAGATCCTCTCCTTGGTAATTGAATCATTTCCTCCTGTTTATTCCTAATCTTCGTTTTTATTAAGGCCTTTTTTTTTCTGGACAAACTTTTTATTGTAGAATGAGTTTGAACATAGTCCCCTATAAAAGGGAATAGTCTTCCTAATTTACCTACCATCGTACTGCAACAATGACCACCACGTGCCCAGTCTTATTTCATCTATATCCTCCCCACCCACACAATATTTCAAAGCAAATCCCAGACACAATAGCATGTTATTGCTAAAATTCTCAGTAAATATCTTTTAAAATAAGCCTCTTCTGGGAACATCACACACCATGGCCTGTTGTGGGGTCGGGGGAGGCGGGAGGGATAGCATTAGGAGATATACCTAATGTAAATGACGAGTTAATGGGTGCAGCACACTGACATGGCACATGTATACATATGTAACAAACCTGCACATTGTGCACATGTTCCCTAGAACTTAAAGTATAATAAAAAATAACAAAATAATAAAATAAAATAAGCCCCTTCTTAAATGTATTCACAAGATCACAATCACATCTAAACCTAACAATGCTAATTCTTTGTAATGTCTTATTTCCTTGACTAAATCATGCTTAAGGCAGTATTTCTCAGATACAAAGATGCATTAAAAAAAACCTTGCAGACTTTATTAAAAATGCAGATTTTGATTAAATCATTCAGGGGTTGGATCTGAACTTTCCCCATTTGATTTCATTGTTTCTTATCACACTATGAATAATAAAGAACTGAAGTACTTTATTATCTCCCAGAATACTCAGATCCAAAGTTTTAAATAAAAACAAAGCATATTGACTTATTTTCCACTTTTATTCTTGCAACTGTGTTACAAACATTTCTAAAATGTTTTATTTGAAAATTGTTATACTTAGAGAAAATTTACAAGTACACAAAATAACTATACATCCTTCATGCATGTTTCGTAATTGTAAATATTTTACCATAGCTACCAAATAACTCCCCCCGTCTCATTTTTTATCAATGCGTGTTAATATTTTTCTGAAGTATTTAAGAAATCAGACACGGTCTGTAATAACCCTTAAAATATTTCCATATTTAGTTCCTAAAACAAGGACACTGCTTACATAACCAAGTACAAAATAAGCAAATTAACATTGATAAAATACTACCATTGTAAGAGATTTAATTCACTTTTGGTGTTCGATTAAATCCAGGATCATGTGTTGCATTTAGGTAACATGCCTCTTTAGTCTCCTTCAACCTGAAACTGTTCCTCAGTCTTTCCTCGTTTTTCCTTCCATGACCCAACTACCCTGAAAGATTATGGGTTAATCACTTTGTAGAATAGCTTTTATATTGTATGAGCAGATAGTGAATTCAGGCAGTAACACCACAGAAGTTTACAGTCACCTCTCAGTCAGTGCAATGTGTAATGAGGCGCACAATGTGCACTTGTCCCATTGCTCATAATAATTTTTATCACTTGATTAATAAGTTGTCCATAAGATGTTCACACTTTGGTAATATTTTATGGTAACATATTTTGAGTTTATGTAGATATGCTGTTTCTCACAAAACAAATATCAAATAATTTGGAAATTATTTTGAGTCTTGCCTGAATCCATTATTGTCATGATGATTGCCTGCTGGTGGTTCTCTAATTCAATCATGTCTCTATTCATTGTATTATTTAATATTATTCTGGCAGGTGGAAACTTTTCCTTTCTTTTTTTTTTTTTTTTTGTTGTTGTTTTTGTCAGTACAAGTTCCAGATTCCTGTCTTTATTTAATGGTTTATAATCTTTACCTTTCATTATTTATTTTGATGCTCAAAATTTCCCAGTTTTCGTCAGTTTCTATTCGCTATTAATCTTTCCCATTATTCTTAGAGAACTTTCTTCCTGTTTGACGAATATTTTTCAGTCTCACTTTACACTGTTCTTGCTCCAGCACCACAACCAGCCATTTGTTTCCAAGAAACTTGGGTTCTTATTGCTGAGGATTGAGTGTACACTGTGCTACTAAAGTGTTGTTGATTATAGGTTCTCGACAAATGCTAGTTGTATTAAATGTGAAAAAATTATTTTAGTATAACTGTTGATCAATATAGATAAAATTTAATTTTATAAATATATTATTGCACACCTTTATTAATAACATATCTTCTTATATAAATAAAATTATTAACAATTATTTAAAATTTATATTAAATATAAAAGTATCATTAAATTGAATGAGCAGAAAATGAGGCATACCTTCTTTGTAATAAGAAAAGGAAACCAACTAAACATATTTGGTAGAAAAAATATTTTTAGACAATTCTATTTGCAATTACAATAGATAAATTTACAATTTAAAGAATAGATTTTTATAAGTTTTTCATTTGATTATGATAAAGAAATTTGTGTGTAAATGACGAATGGTTCAAGGATTAAGGCCAATTGTGTCATGCTGGGTTAAATATTTTTATAACGAAGAAAAGCTATTAAAATTATCCCAAATGAAAAACATACTGGTTTAAAAGAAACATGTGCCTTAATTTGTTAAGCTCTAACCTTTTCTGTATTAGAAAAATACTTTGACACAAACACTTTACAAATGTCAGCAGAAAATCCATACTCCATTTCTTCACATTGGTTTTGTGACATTGTGCTCGCTGATATTCGACAAGGGATAAGTTGGGATTGATTTCTTCTGCCACTGCTCTTTTCTGTTGTATTATGGGAAATTAAAGGGCTAGAATGAACTGATTCCCTTACAACCTAAACCTACAAAAGGTAATCGTATGTGCTCTCTGGATCTTAAGAGTTCAATAGAAATTTTAGAAATGGCACATTACTTTAAATTAAAGTAATTAAGAAAATATTGAAGTCTGTGAAGGAGAGACATGCTTCTTGCATACTTTATTAAAATGATTTTATAATTATTTTAAAAACTGATTTTGTATTTTGGGTAGGAGTTCTTAAACTTGCTCTCAAGCTATCCTTAGATAAATGCATCCAAAGATGAATATTAAATTCTGGCCTTAATTGTTGTGGAAAATTACGGACAATTGACAAGAGCTCATAGAAAATTCAAGTATTTCTAAATGTCAGGAAAATTCAATTTAAAGGAAGTAGTGCATTTAATCAATGTAAGAAAAAATTAACTTAGTTAAGATGGAGAATAATGGACTTCTATTACTTCATAAGTAATATTAATTCAATTAATTTTTGGTGAAAGTCTAAACTGATACAGGTTTTTTATTAAGGGACACATAATGAAATCTCTCAAATTAAGGAATACATGTGCTTTGACCCAGTCATTTAATTTCTAGAAATATGTCATTTGAAGGTACTTGCAAAATTATGCTGTTATATGCCTTGAGATGTTCATTGCAATACTTTTGAGTAGCAGAAAAAATACTAAATTTGCATTTTATAGGTCAATTTAAATAAATTTTTTACATCTATATGAAGAAATGATATGCAACCATTAAAAATAAAGTTACTCTTCTAGGCCTTAAAGAAAAAATCTCCAAAAGAGATTAATATTTAATATCCTTAAAGGCAAAATGTATAATGATGTGTTTAATGTGTTCACTTCAGTATGAAAAATAGATGTACTGCACAGTATGAAGTATTTAAATTATATATGAATGATTTTGGAGAGGTATGAATAGTGGTTACCTTTAGAAAGGGACACTGGGATATGGGGAATGGGGGAAATTTACATATTTCATTTTACATATTTTTCTATGTTACAATTTTCTGACTACATTAATAGTTAAATAGATAAACATATATATATTTTAAAATTAAGTGTTTCAAGTAAATTCAAATAATGGCATAATCTTCTACCAAAGATCTTGCTAAATGTTTAAATGAGAACTGAGAAATTAACAAATATTGTGAGGCCTTTGAAAACTGATTCAGATTGATGAAATTTTATGGTTTAGGTTTTAAAAAAAGAAAACAGTGTGCAGGAGACAAATTGTATAGTAACAGGTTTTAATTAAAAATGTACTTTATTTTTAAGAGCATAATCACATAAACAAATGAATTATATGCAAACCTGTAGCAAAATATGTATTTGCATGATTATGTTCAATTGTTTGCTTTAAATATAATCATTATAGTTAAAGAATACAAGTAAAAAAATGAAAATATGTTGATTATCTCCAAATGTGTATTGCTTTGTTTATTGGACTAAGATGTGTCAGTAGTTTGTCTATCCACTGTTAAAGTCAAAATATACGGATATGCTGGAGTTAACAAATAAGCACTATTCACATTAGAATTGTGAATCATAGATTGGCTAATTGTTCCTTCTTGCCGTAGATATAAACTTTTTTTTGTTCTATTGCCTCAACATTTCCAATGTTACTTGCATATGCCCCTCTACTTCCCCAAACACACACAGTCGCACACACACACACACACAGACACACATTTTTCCTAAGTTGCCATGTATACAAAATCAGGACTTACCACATATTTTGTTAAGTAAAGGCTCGTTGATGGTTACTTCTATGTGTAAACACGGAGGGTATTTCTGTTTGAAATTAATATCTTTATCAGAAAAGCACATTGCCCTTCATAATGTGAGAGGGCTTTATCCAATCGATTGAAGGGCTAAATGGAAAAAAAAAAAAACTGACTTTGCCCCAAGTAAGGAAGAATCTTCAGCAGAAATCTTCCGGACTGCATTTACAAAATGGCTCCTTCTGCCTGACTTCCCTCAAACTGGAACATCAGTTCTTCCAGGGCCTC
Source organism: Macaca nemestrina (assembly GCF_043159975.1). Lineage (NCBI taxonomy): Eukaryota > Metazoa > Chordata > Mammalia > Primates > Cercopithecidae > Macaca > Macaca nemestrina. The sequence goes on from NC_092129.1 coordinate 82,702,223, forward strand.
CAGCAAGCCAGCCCACATTACAGATTGAACTTGCCTGCTGCCATGACCACATGAGCTAATGATTATATTATATGTATAATATTATTATATATATATCAGGTAGGATATATATTATTATATATTATATAATTTATAATATATATTATATTGATCTATAATAATAAAATGTATATTATTATATATCTATATATAAAATATATCCTATGTGATATATAAATCTTATATTCATTCTATTTCTCTAGAAAACTAATATATGCTGTTATCTGACCTATAGAGTTTACAATACAAATAGTGGCCTTTGTACATACACTAAAATATATGTTTTTGTAAGTAGAGAAAATTTCATTAATAATATTTCAAAAGAATGTACAAATGATATATTTACATATATACAAATGATATATGCACAAATGATATATTTACATAATATATGTACAAATGATATATTTACATAAATGTATAAATAATCCAATTATGTACTCTAAAAGTTTCCTGAATACAGTGTTCAGAATCCATTGAACAATGTTCTTATAGAGTAGTTCAAAAAAATAATGGGCCAGCAAATGTGGGTTGAGCAAATGAAATAATAAGACAAACAATTCAAATACTCATACATATTTATGTAATTAAATTTTTTTCTTGTCCTACAAATAAGTACTCATATTTTCTATTGGCAGTGAAACACTATAAACCTTGGTAACATTTGAATCTGGTGCCTTTTGTTTCAGGTCTACAGAGCAAGAGCTGTGGAAAAGCAATTATCTGTAAATGGAATTGTATTAGTGATAAAAACTGATCTTTAGGGCTAGGATCACACTAGCTCTATACTCTGCATCCTAGATAACAAACAGAGATGTTTGTTTATGCATTTTATGGGGGGGGGTGTGTGTGTGTTTGTGTATGTGCGTGTGTTCATATGATTTTAGCAACCTCATAAGGTAAGGGGCTTTGGGGGCAACTCCTCTTGCCCATATCTAGGGACAGTTCTAATAAATCTACCCTTACTTTGTGAATCTGAACTGAAAAGTTTATGCCATCTTTCTTTTGTATCTATGAGTAATACAAATTTAATCAAATAATAACTTCCAAACATGCTTCTTGAACTTTTTCTTGATTCATATTTTAATGTTCTTCACATTACTAAGTTCATCTTAAGGTTGTCAGAATGGGACATTTGGAAATTGTAAATGTTCACCTCATCAATATGTCACCTTGTTAGTCTGCTACTTTCCAGGAAAAAATATTCTGTGTTATATGCTGATGTTAATTTTAAAATGACATGGATCAATGACCAAAGAGTTTAAGTATTTATTTCGCTGGATATATATTATTCTATTGCTTAGTAGACGTCAGTGATAGATACTTACACCTTTCTGATTAAGCGCCTGTTGAACTTTAGATTGCAATAATCAAAGGGCTGTTCAATTTAAATTTTAGATTATTTAAGAAGTCTTCAGCCAAAAAGACATTAAAATACATGATGATTACTGTAGACGTTATGAAAAAGGCTGTTAAATCCAGTGGGAATGTTCATCAGCATACTGTAATCAGTAGCTCGAGAGAATGCTTAATTACAGTTATTTGGGTGACAAGTTGATGTAGTAGTGGCATTGAAAGCAGAAAAGGATGCTTGGATTAACACTTGCAACATGTAAGAGGATATGAAAATGCATCGGTATCAAAGAGAATGTCTCATTTATGACTGTTTATATTAATCTCTCTTGTTCTACAAATTCCAAATGCAATCCTCACCATTACTTCACTTAAATTTATCTCAGAGAGAAACGCTTCATTTTGTGTGAGAAACAAAATTTTAGATATTAAAGAAGGAAACTTAGTCTATTCATTTTATTTTATTTACTTTATTTTTGTAACTTATCCAGTGTTTATTCATTAAAAAATAACTTTGATTTGTTTATCACCTTATTTCAACTTCTTGGTAGTGTAGAAGATGTGCAATTATTTTTGACTTATTAAATAAAATTTTATGATAACCTATTTCTTTTTAAGAGCCATCTTTAAAGGTTCTTATTTATCTTTCATTGTGTTTATAAATAATTAAATTCACAGAAAGCACTTTTACAATACTGGTATATTAGTTTCCTATGGCTGTTATAACAAATTACTTCAAACTGTGTGGCTGAGAACAACATAAATTTATTCTCTCATAATTCTGGAGTACAAAAGTGTAGGCATTGACAAAGCAGCTGTTCCCACCAGAGGCTCCAGGGCAGATTCCATTCCTTGTATCTTCCAGCTCCTAGACGTTGTCAGCACTCCTGGGTTTGTACCTGCATCACTCCAGTCTCTGACTTTATGGTCACATCGCTTCCTTCTCTTCTCTGTTGATTTCTCTTCTCTGTCTCTTATAGGATACTTGCCATTGAATTAAAGGCCCAGCCAGGTAAACCAGGACGACTTCATCCTCTCAAGATCCTTAACTGGATTACATCTGCCAATACTCTTCTTTCAATAAGGTTATATTCATAAGTTCCAGAGTTAGGATGTTCACATGTCTGTTTTGAGGGCTGTCAGCCCACTGCAATTGGCTTATCTAACAGTATAGTCTATATTGCATTTCCTATTGGGAATAATACATAGTTTTTGAAAGCAGATGCTAATAGTGTATGGGAGATTAATTAAATATGATATACATTAGAATACTGTATTATGTTATGTTTCAATATTGAGAATAAATGCTATATTTTTGGGTTACATCCAATTCCATAAATAGTAACTTTCATTTTAACAGATCATGATTTCTTTAAATCAACTTATTTTATTACCTCTAATTTTTATGGGAGAACTGAAATACTTTATCTGTACTGATTATAAAAATGAACACTTATTTTAGCATTATGAAATTATCATGTATTTTGCCATTCTATAAGCCAAGTGTTGTGATAAGCAAGAAAATAAAACCTCAAGTATTTACAACTCTAGTAAATAAAACATATTAGAAAATAACAATGTAATTGTGATATAATACAATATTGTTGTTTGAATACAAGTGTACACATACACATATAATATAATAGAATAGAGAAAATTATAATTAACCTTGGTCACAGTGAGCACAGTAGGCAAAGTTTCAGGGAGTTATGTGGTATCTGAGAAATTCTTTGTAAGACAAATAAGAGTTTGACAAACAAAAAAGGCGGTATAGACAGAAACAGTGGCAGAAATGGAGTTATAATAATACCAAATTGCTATATAATAAATGGGGTGGCAATAGAATGATCATGTTGGGATTTCTTTATGCCTTGTTATGATGGCTGGACTTCTGATTGGTAAAGGAAACAAAAATTCTGAAAGGAAAAGGGCATGAAAATACAAAATTTGTATTTTAGTGGAATTATTTAGTAACAGTGTAAAACATAAGAGTCCTTAAGATTTGAAGTCAGGAAATATGCTTCCTTGTCGATTCCAATGAGAGATAACAACAATCAGATTTTTAGAAAGAAAAGTATAGATGAAAATAAAAACATGATTACGAAAAATTTATTATAGTTAAAAAGAGCATTTGCAAAATAAGTTATAATTTAAGACTTCTGCATAGAAACCACATGACAAGGCAACTCCAAGACTCTGAAACTAACCTATAGAATTGATGTCAACAATTCATTTTACTGCAGTTAGTAAAACAACTATGAGAAATATTTAAGCTATTAGATGATCTGATACTTCAAACAGCAGTAATCATATGGGACATATTCTATCATTATAATAAAATGAAGTAAAATTTTTTAGAAAATGTTTTTCACTTTAAAAACTAAAAATATAGGTTAATGAATAATGCAGTCAATAATCTGACAGGCAAAGAAAATACAAATTCTAAAGATTTAAAAGGTCAGATACCACCAAAGTTATTCTTACAGGTCTATCTATGCTGTTAAACATTTTTCTTACAAGAAAATAAACATTTTATAGCAATTTTTACATAAATAATTAAAAAGTATATTAGAAGATTTCGAATCAAAAATAAAAGAGAAATTAAGAAATGAAAAAAGAAAAAGTGAGAAAAATCATTTGTTTTTGAGGATATACATATATTTTGAGTAATAAAAATAATGAAAACTGTTCTAATTGGATTTAAATCTGTAAGTTTATAATACTGGATTATTAGTACTTTATGTACATATAAGTCTTTTGTTGAGTACATTTTTCAAAGGATGGAAGAGGAAAAGAAGGGGAAAGGGAAAAGAGAGAGAGGGAGTGAGAGAGAGAGAGAGAGATGGCAAGCCGCACAATTCTGTTAATTAAAGTAACATTGTGTATTATGCTTAATAAATCTTAAATTGTTGGTACTTTCAATTGACTTGTTCTTTAAGCCAAAAGTTCACTAATTTAGAGAAATTTTTTCCTATAGTTATTCAAGTCCCTGAGATGCTCAGAGCAAATTCTGCTAATTGAGGACATTCTGAGTTTCAACTATTTTCATTCTGGAATGTTCACACATTTCAGCAAAGTATTTTCTTGGGTATCATTTGTTGACAAACTTTTGTAAGACAGACTCACTGAAAGATTTATCTCTATCATTCTTTCAAACATTTCACCATAATTTAATTAAATAAAGCCCTACCTCATTAATGTCTTTTGATTCAAATGTAAAACATAATTTTAAGCAGTTAAAAAAAGATTGAATCAAAAAATTATTTTGGCTGTTACAGTGGCTCAGGCCTGTAACCCCAACACTTTGGAAAGCCGAAATGGGAGGATCATTTAAGGCCAGGAATTCAAGGTTATAGTGATCTATGATTGTACCACTGCAATCCAGCCTAGGTGACAGAGTGAGACCTTGTCTCTAGTAAAATGAATACATTTAAAAAAAAATTGTTAATAAGATGAGAGATTTGAAAGCACAAATAGAAACTTTTAAAATTAAGTTCTGTATAACATTTGAGTTATTACCTACGTTGGTAGGATTACTTTAAACGTCATCGTGTATGCAAGCTATAGTTTCCATAATGCAACTTTCTAAGGCCTGTGAAAGATAAAGTTTGGCACTCCTTCCAATGAAGAATTTGTTTTAAGATTTTCCAAGTCGTTTTAAGAAATATATAGCCAAACTTTAAAGGGCTGTCAATTCATTAAATATCATTTTAAGACATTTATGTTTTAAAAGTTATTCTTCGAAGACACAAATATTCCTGAAATTCAGTTTATTACTAACAGCAAAAGGAAGTTGACATCTGCATGCTGAATCTCTTTAACCCCGTATCAGCCTTGTCATAAACGTGTATCACTGTAGTTACTCTAAATCTTTATACCTATAATATTGACTCACTTTGATAATTATGGCTTTGGGTTTTAGAGAATGCACAAAATTGTTTAGATGCATAATAAATTAGATTTAAACCAAAATTTTATACATAAAAACTAGTGTTTGCATTGCCAAACAGAACAGATAGAATGATAATATGAACTGGGTAAAATGGTAGACATAATTTTAAAAATATCAGGCATTACATTAAATGCAAATGGATTAACTATACTTATTAAAAACAACTTCGGACTGGATTATTTAAAGTCAGCTTTATATGAGTTAATATACATATAGATGTATATTCTCTATACCATATATATGCTATATTGAAAATAAAATCATGTAAAACCATATGATCATTGAGAAAAAAAGAAAACATCCATAGCTATATAAATATCAATCAAATTGACTTAAGGTAAAAATCATAATGAAAATAAAGAATACTTCATAATGATAAAAGTTTCAATTAAACACGAGTTGCAACAATTCTAAATTTTATGTATCTAATAGCATAACCACAAAATATACAACAAAAATAAAACTACACAAAGATATGGAAAATTCACAATTATATAAATAATTTTAACACATCTATTAATAAAAACAGAAGTAAATAGCCATTAAAATTTGATCACAATTAGTAAACTGGATAAATGCGCAAAAAAATAACAATGTATATAAGAACAGCAGAATGTACACCTCAAACACACACAGAATCTTTACAATAAAATGGACTATCTGCTGAACCACGAAGTCTAAACCGCTTTTCTTGTTACTTTCATCTGTATTGTTTTCTCTTTAGCATGTTGGTGTGTGTGACATAGAAGCTGACTCTAAAATTAAAGTGCTAATCAAAATACATTCTTGAAGCAAATTAAGATAGGAGAATTGCTATATCAAGACTTATAAACTTACTATAGTTAAAACAAGGTGGCATTGGAGCAAGTGACAAATGGGCCCACTGACTAGGATAAAGAACCAGTAAGAAACTTATTGTCTTTTTAAAAAACGATCCTGGGTCTGGGTGCTGTGATTCACACCTGTAATCCTAGTATTTTGAGAGGCCAAGGCGGGTAGATCACAAGGTCAGCAGTTCAAGACCAGCTTGGCCAATATGGTGAAATCCCGTCTCTACCCAAAATATAAAAATTACTCAGGTGTGGTGACAGGCACCTTCACTCCCAGCTACTCATGATACTGAGGCAGGAGAATCTCTTGAACCCAAGAAGTGGAGTTTGCAGTGAGCCGAGATTGTGCCACTGCACTCCAGTCTGTGAAACAGAGCGAGAATTCGTCTCAAAAAACTAATAAGAATAATAAATAAAAATAAAAATAAATGATCCTTGGTCAATTGGATGCCCATACTAAAAAGGAAGAAACAATTTGGTCTCCACCTTAACTATCGGTAAGGAAAGAAAATCTAGTAGATAAATAATCAAGAGGCTTGAATAAACGTTTTGCAAAGGAAGACACCAAATATTAATTAAACATAAGAAAAGGTACTCAACCTTAATAAACCTCAGAAAAATTGACATTTAAACCACAATGAGATACTATTATATGCCCGTGCAATAAATAAAATTTAAAACACAAATAAACCTAAATGTTAGCAAGTAAATTTCATGCTTTGAGTTTTCATATATAGCTGATAGGAATGTAGAGGTACAGTCATGTTGGAAAACTATGACATCATTCCAGTAACGTTTAACATATTCATATACCATGACATAGCAATTTCACCACTATATAAATATCCAAAATGAATATGCATATACATGTACTAAAGGATATATAAAAGAGTTTTTATAAGCACGTTAATCGTAAGAGTCACAAATTGGTAACAACTTATGCCCATCAATAGTAGATGCATGAGTAAATTTTGATTTATTTGAACAATAGAACATTAAGCAAAAATAAGTACCAAAGAAACAGTTATACTCAGTAACATAAGTACATCTCACAAACATAATATTGGATTTAAGAAAACACATGCAATTAACTTGAAAATACATAATTGTGTATATATATATATTTAAAAAAATGAACCTATAGTATTCATGAATGTGTATTTAGAAATTAAATATGTAAAGAAAAACAAATTAGGGAGGCTGACGCAGAGCAGTGGCCTGAACCAGGGAGGCAGAGCTTGCAGTGAGCCGAGATGGCGTCACCGCACTCCAGTCTGGGCGACAGAGTGAGACTCTGTCTCAAAAAAAAAAAAAAAAGAAAAGAAACAAACAAAAACAAATTAGGGAGGCTGAGACAGGAGAATGGTATGAACCCGGAAGGCAGAGCTTGCAGTGAGCTGGGATCACGCCACTGCACTCCAGCCTGGGCGACAGAGCGAGACTCTGTCTCAAAAACAAAGAAAAAAAAAAAAAAGAAAAAAGAAAGAAAGAAAAACAACTTAGAAGTTTATGGTAACTTCTTTAAGGATAAGATAGTGGTGACTTTGGTGGGAGGTGTGGACCTTTGTGGCTGAAACAAAGTTAGTTTGAGACACGGCACAAGGACTACTTCCATGGTCCTGTCGCTGTCCTATTTCTTGACCTAGGTGGCTTCTGCATGGTTCTTCACTTTGTGATAATCAATTGTGCTACATATTTTGTTGATTTTCCTTATGTGTATCTTATTTTAATATACATCTTTTAAAAAATATTAGTCAACACAAGTTTTTAAAAAATGTTTATTGTTTTCATTGTAAATTGACAAATTATAGTTTCATAAATTTATAGAGTAATCAAAGTAATGTTATGATTTATAAATACTATGTGGAGTATTTAAGTCAAGCTATTAACATAATAGTTACCTCAAAGATATATCATTTCTTATGGTGAGAACATTTAAAATTTACTGTTAGCAGTTCTGAAATGTAGAATACATTATTTTTTACTGTAATCACTCTACTGTGTAATATATCTCAAAGTATTAAAAAAAACTTTATTCCTCCTAATTGAGGCTTTGTACCCTTTGACTATCATCTCCCCATTTCCCTGCTCCCTAGCCTCTGTAATAACCATTCTATTCTCTGCTTCTTTGACTTTGATTGTCTTAGATTCCATGTAAGTGAGAACTTACAGTATCTGTCTCTCTGTGTCTGATTTATTTCACTTAACATAATGTTTTCCAATTTCATCTATGTTGTTACAAATGACACTTCTTGCTTTTTAAGGTTGAAAATTATTCCATTGTGTATATATACAACTTAAGTATATTTATAGGAATGATATTTAAAAAGATGAATCTTTCACAGTTAATACATAAATTGATTCTATTATACTCTAAAAAATAAAGTGCAAAAATAAAGTGGCATCAAATTTGGAAAAATAATATTTAATGTAAGCAATTGTGGTGCAGGACAGGCAAGCCCCAAATTAGGGGCTTAGTCTAGGAGGGTTCTTGGCTTTTCTCAGGAAAGAATTTAAGGGTGAGCCAATGGCGTTAGACAGCAACTTCTATTTAAGCAACAGCATAATGCAGCAGCAGACTTATTGCTCCTTGCAGAGCAGTGCCACCCAATAGGCAGTGTGCCCAGAATAGCAGCTCAAAGGCTGGTCTGCATTCATATTTATACCCACTTTTAATTACATGCAACTTAATGGGCAATTTTTGCAGAAATTTCTAGAAAATGGGTGGCATCTTCTGGGTTGTTGCCATGAAAAGGGGCAGTAACTTCTGAGTGTTGCCATGGCAGCAATAAACTGAAATTGCACACTGTTGAGTGTGTCTTATGGGAAGCTGCTTCTGCCAAACACCTGCTTTAGCTATTCCTCAGTTTGGTCCTGTTTTGTCGAAGCTCCCTGCTTTGGAGTCCAGTTCTACCTCCTACCACCATTAAAAAAAAGTATTAATAATTTAGAAAATAAACATTAACACAATTAACATAAAATAATTACGATGAATTAAAAATTAACTAATGCTCAGAGAAAGTGAGCATAAGAAATACAGGTGAATGTTCAGTGAGCTGAGATCATGCCACTGCACTCCAGCCTGGGTGACAGAGCAAGACTCTATCTCCAAAAAAAATAAAATAAAATAAAGAAGAAGAAGAATTACAGGTGAATGCTATCAACGCTTGCTCAAATACAGAATTCATAAGGATGAGGAAAATAAAGGGTTTGTAAAGTAAATTATTGATACACTTAATTATTTAAATAATACATTGGTCATTTAAATAGTTAAATTTTTTTGTTAAATATAAAACATAGTTGAAGGCATTTTCAAGACAGATAAATATATACAACAAATATGACAGAGTAAAACTATGTGTTAATAAAAGCACCAAGGCTAAATTTAAAAGATAGTGAAATATATAGAAAATTCACTAAAATGAAAATCTATTTATTAAATAGCTGAAGTATTTTCAAACTGAAAAAAAAAAAGTAAAACTATCTGTATTACATATGCAATTTTTAAAGCCATTACCTAATGTCAGCAATGATGAGACTTAATTATGTAACACTGTTAGGTATGAAATAATAAGCAGAATTTGGATATTTGTGGGTATTTAGGTTTGATAATTGCCCTTTTTTATATATACACATTTATATTTACAGGTACATTTGCACATATATACACATACACATCCGTGTGTGTGTGTGTGTGTATATACACACATCAATATCAATATATGCATGTATAATTTTATTTTAATAGATGAGCAAAGCAGATAGAAAGACTAGTAGTACTTGGCCAGGTGAGGTGGCTCATGCCTATAACCCCAGCATTGTGGGAGGCCAAGGCAGGGAGAGCACCAGGTCAGGAGATTGAGACCATCCTAGCTAACATGGTGAAACCCCGTCTCTACTAAAAATAAAAAATAAAAATAAAAAAAAAAATTAGCCGGGCATGGCGGTGGACACCTGTAGTTCCAGCTCCTGGGCAGGAGAATGGCGTGAACGCGGGAGGTGGAGCTTGCAGTGAGCCGGGATCACACCACTGCACTCCAGCCTGGGCAACAGAGCAAGACTCCGTTTAAAAAACAAACAAACAAACAAACAAACAAACAAAACCCCAAAAAAACCACAAACGACTAGTAGTACTTGGATCTTGTTAATGTTATTTAGTTTTATATATATTCACACATTTTTCTGTCACTGAATACACTGCAAACCTCCAATTTAAGTTCTATAGAATTTCTTTTATTAACAAAAGTTTATACTTAAAGGATGTCACTCCTCTCACCAATCTCTCTGCGTTTTCGTTACTGTCACACAATATGTTCTTATAAGAGCAACTGATATCATTGAGTCCATTGATATCATTATTAGATATGCTGAAAATTTTATCATAATGCAGTATCAAAATTCTCACAAAGCAATTATACTCATAATAAAATTTACTTTGTTTAAGATATATGTGCCTGATACATTGTGGTTACAGAGAATGAGATACCCAGACAAGTCACTGCTGAATGAAGGGCTGTGGAAAAATGGGAGTGACTCGCCCTAACCTTTATTGGCAGCTAAACAGAATAAAAACATTAAGGGGGCGGGAGGGGGAGAATATAGTAAATCCAGGGGGACAAGGAACAATTAACAGGGGCAACAAAAACAAAAACACATTCTTAAAGCCAGTATGAAAATAATCAATTTCACAAGAAAAGTTTGCTCGCAGTTGAGAGAAATGTTTTTAGATATCATTAAGTAATTAAATATGTTTTCCACATGATGGCTAAATGAAAGAAGGGAAGTTAAATAATTTAAATTTGGTGAAAAAGATTTGCAACAGCCATTGACTGAATAGAAGTGGGACATAAATTTTGAAAAGCAAAATAATTGATGAAGAATGAAACACTAATAAGATTTGAAGTCATAAGTATTTCTTGCACCAATATTCAGGATATTGAAATCTCAGAATTGATGACCAGCTAGAAGTGAAGAGGAATACATTGTATGATCTACTTAAATAAATCTCAATAAATTAAGTAAGAGAAGATAAAGCCGTGTGGCAGAATAGATACTAAAATGGACATATCCTATTATATTAATCCATCATGGAGATAGTATATCTGAATTTTTAGAAACTTGGTGTCCTGTGATGTAGCTATATAAGCCTCCACATTATCTTAATGTGAAAAACAAAAAACAAAAAAAATGTATATGGTTTTAGTAATTGTGTGGCATTTTCTACATTCATTTGCAGCTTCTTCCCTGCACATCTGTCTTTCCTTTCGAGGAATAAAATCACACTCGGTTTTAAAATCAACTGGAGAGCATAGGAATGTATGCTTATGTCACTAAATATACTTCTCAAATGATCAAATATTGTGGTATGGTGGCATAGCATGCATTTTCAGTGGTTGCAATTTCACTTTTGCATATATGAATAGTATGAAAAAATATCTTAACGATTTACTACCAAAATAGTAGTAAAAATTATGACTGGACACAGTGGCTAACGTGTGTAATCCCAGCACTTTGGGAGGCTGAGGTGGAAGGATTACTTGAAGTAAGGGGTTTGAAACCAGCCTGGGCAACAAAGCAAGACCCCTTATCTACAAGCAAACAAACCCAAAAACACAGTTTATGTAGCCACAGAATAACTAAATTTGTAAGAGATTTAAAAGGCAACAAGTCAGGAAAAAAGTTGAAACCCGTCAATATGTTTCCTATCCTGTATTTGCAATGACCATTCAAAAGGCAAGCCCCTGTGCCATCACTTGAGTTAATTCTCCAACATTCTTTCCCATTCTTTATTGCTGTGCACTTTCTCCCTCCCTCTTCAAATTCTTAATCACAATACACAAAACCCGTTTTCTCCAATCTCATTTCGCTATAAAGGAACATCTTCCAGAAATCTGTTTCCTCTTTGCCAAATGCGCTATTCACAAAATATCTGTTATATCCCATATACAAATCTGGTCACAGAGTATCATGTCAGTGTAACTTATTGAATTCCTGCTTTCCAACTCAAGCAGCTTGAGAATTTTGTAACCTAGAAGAAAACATTTTACTTCACCCCAACTCCTGCCTTCAACAATCTCGTGACAGTTTGTGTAAACTGCTTATCCTGAATCCTTCCCACATATTTTCCAGAGATTTTTATCCCCATTGTATCAAAACTCCCCACATTGCTGAACTCAGTATCTTGTCAGCTGCCTTGAATGAAGTTGTAGAGACAATATAACTACCGAGAGCTGAGAGCTTCTCTTTCAGTTCCCCATCCAGCACCAGTCCATAACCTAGAAGCCAAGCTGTAAATTCCCATTTAATGATGGAATCAACACTTCTCTATGATATTTGACATAATTATTATGTATTCTCAAAATACTGTGTATGTATTTGTGTGTCTTTATAAGTGTCATATATATATGTATGTTGTGTATCATCTATCTATCTGTCTATCATTTATCTATTATCTATTTATCTATCTGAGAACACAGTCCTTTATTTCTCTTTCTAACTCACTTATTGTACCCTAGGGGTCTGCTTTATGGATTCTACTCGCATTACCTTCCCCTAAAAGTCTGGTTCCATTTAGTTTATAGGCTCTCCCTCTAAGTTCTAAATGACTCTTGATATTTTAAATATCTTCTATAATCAGGTACTCCGAAATATAGGTGGCTAGTCTACAACTTGTCTGTAAATTTCTGTGCTGGATGATTTGGAACATGTGTATTAAAATCTATGCAATATATAATATTTATGTAACATATCTACTATGTCCCAGGCACTGCTCCAGAAACTGAGGTTGCAGTGGTGAAAAATCAAGCAAGATGTATACCTCCTAAGAAATTTTGTGATAATAATTATTTGATAATTAGCAAATAAACTAAATTTACATACTTAACATATACTGAATTAAATAACTTTATAATTACACATATTATAAACATCAGATTTATTTATAATTATAAATTCATATAAAGTTTATACATGAAAGTGTATAGTTGTATATATTTATGATTTCACATATTTATAAATGAAAGAAATGTATTAAACATGAATATCACCCAGAAAATGAGAAGTAAAGTAAATGCCAGTGAACATCAGTTTTTTATCTCATCTTCCTTTCATCTCACCCTCTGCTACAATGCCAGAGAGTCAGGTGCTCCAGGAGGAGGTAGAAAGGAAGAATTCTGTCCCACTTCGCAGACCATAGTTTTGTGGAGAAGGTTTAATATTACACAAGATTGGAGTTTGGCTATTATCTGGGAATGGATATTTTAATTACTGAATTTAATTTGTAATTTAAAGTTATTATAGGACGTTCTATGACTGACCGTAACAGTCATGGGACCTACTGAGTTTTTATCCAGTGCCTTAGAAAGAACTTCCTCCTATGAACATATTTAAAGAATAAAGGACAAAGTAAGTAAGCTTTATTTTGAATTCAAGTAAGGCATGGTATAAAGTCGAGAAAGAAACATGAGATTAATCCCATGTGCCCTGCCTGTTCTACACACTGGTTATAATGTGATGGAAATAAAATCCAATTGGATAGAGAGTAACAGAGGGAGAGGTTGGAAACGTTGTATAAGGTAATCATGGAAACACTTTCCAGCTGTATTTTTAATTACCTTGTATATCCTTCTTATGAAAAATTTAATTGTTTTATTTCATGCCTAACATATTTAAAACTAGATTTACTACATAATATGGTTTGGCCATGTCCCCACCCAAGTCTCATTTTGAATTGTAATCACCATAATCCCCACGAGTCATGGGAGGCACCTATTGGAAGGTAATTGAATCACTGGGCAGTGTCCCCCATGAGGTTCTTGTGATAGTAAGTGAGCTCTCAAGATCCGATGGTTTTATAAGCATCGGGCATTTCCCGGGCTGGCATTCATTCTCTCTACTCCCGACCTGCGAACAAGTGCTTTCTGCCATGATTATGTTTCCTGAGGCCTCTCCAGTTATGCGGAACTGTGAATCAATTAAACCTCTTTTCTTTATAAATTACCCAGTCTTTGGTATTTCTTCATAGCAGCATGAGAATGGACTAATACATTGTATTTTCTAGTTTTTCCTTACTTCTTGTGTGCGTCTCCTCAACTGTGATAGTAAGCAGTTCAACAACATTACCTGACCCAGGCCTTCAGGTTTGTATATCCTGAGCTGGATATAAGAGCAGTGTGAGCCGATTTTCACTGAGAACTGCTGAGAGCTGATGTAAAAGACTGTATTGAAGAGGGTAAAGGTGGAGTTCACAGTAAAATGAACAGTCAGAAAATGAGGTTATGGCCAGAAAGAATACATCATTGTCCAGGCAGACATTTCAAGGAGAGATTAAAAAACTCAGTAAGTGGGAAGAAGAAAGAACAATGAGAGACCTCTCCATTTAGATGGACTGAAGATTCAGATATATTATATCATATGTAGAATCAGGAAGAGACCTCCTGTTTGAGATTCTATTTTATCGTCTCTTTCTGCCATATATATAGGAAGAGAAACACCACCATTATTCAAACCACACAAACTAGAACCCTGGAATTTTCTTAGAATTCTTTTTCATATTCATCTCCTTCCCCATACCAGCATTCCCACCTAATCAATAATAAAGTCGTATAGATATTACTTTCTAAATATATCTTGTTTCTGGTCCCTTTCTAACCACACTGACCTGATATATACCCCTTCATATTTTTATGGGCACTATGATATGTGATTTCCCTTTTTGAAATCTTGCTCTTAGTTCAGATTATGTTTATACTTCTTCCATGTGGAGAAATTTAGAAAAATCTGGCCACCAAACTCACCTGGTTAAATCCAATCAATGTCGACCCAATGCTCTCTGAACAAAGTTCTATTCAATAAATTGCATTCAAGGCCCACAATTATCTAGCTCTGACCACAGCCTCATTTGTTTTCTAATCTTTATGTATCTTTGCTCGTGTTCTTCATTTTCCCTGCATGCTCTTCCTGTTGTTTACCTGCACAAAGTTCTCTGAATCCTTCGATGATTTGGGCCTGGATCTCTTTGGATTAGATTTCCTTCCTTGGTGTTCCTGGAACATAACTTAAGAAGAGTGCTTTATTGCTTTACATTAAAAACATCCCTTTAGATTATTCAATAACCCAACAGAACATAAATCTAACGATTTGCGTAAATCTCATAATCAGCATGTTAAATGAAAAAAATTCATATATTAAAGGCTACATACTTCATGAGTTCCCTTACATGATTTCTAGAAAACACAAAACTACAGTGACAGAAAAAACAGATCATTATTTAATTTTGAGAAGAAATCAAAGGTAAATTACATGAAGGACAATTGTTACAAAACTGCAAGTGTTTTTAAAGAATATTCCCATAGATCAGTTCTAAATGAAGCCAATGATTCCTTTCAAACTTTATCTAGAATCGTGGAATTTTTATTAGTGAAAGTTCCTGCTGTGTATAAGCTTCACAATTCAGTACTCGTTCTGCTCTGACTTCCATATTCAAAGACTAAACCATGGCAGCATATGAGCTGCATTGCTCCCCACTGCTTATTTTATCAAAGAAAAATGAATAGTCAAAAGAGTCAAATATTTGTGTGCCTTGGGCAGATATTACTGGTGTGGATTTTAAGAAACATAAATTCTGAGTTCTCTGCCAATAACAGAATATGCCTATCATACATCTAGCCATTTGTTGTTTTAAGTTATCAAATCATCACATTTTCAATACAATAAGTTAATTCTTACCATAAAATATTTTTCTGGTAATTACTATATTTTGTCTACCCTAACTGTATTTCCTTATTTCTGAAAACGTTTCAGTGAACTGCATTCCTAAATAGGTGTCAGAGTATTTGGATCCTTAAAGCTATGGCATTAGATTAAGTAGTTAATTGTATTTTTGAGTAATTTAAATATAATTAAACAATCATGCTGTCTATATATTATTATGATTTTTTAAAAGTTCTAATACACCAACTTCTACCTCTCTGAGGGAGCTGCAAATCACAGGCACTTATTTAAATTTGTGGTATATATTGATTTGTGACAACTAATTGAAATGAAAGATTTTTTAGTCCTTTATGAATTATCTGTAACCATTTCAGAAATACCAATTGCAACTAGCCTTTAACTTTCCTAAACAACAATTCTTCTTCAATAAAATATTTATCTTAAAACAACAGAAATCCCAAATGCGATCATTTGGGAGCTGTTTGGATACAATTAGAGAAGTACCTTGAATCAAACTGGCTCATATGACAAAGCAGTGGTTTGTTCCCCAAATGTGGTCCCCAGAACAGCAGCATCAGCATTGCCTGGGAACTTGAAATGTAAATTTTTTAGCCCCATCATATACTAGATCTACTAAATCAGAAATCTGACTATTGGGCACTGCATTATTTGTTTTAACAGACAGCAAGATGATTCTCAGAATCTGCAATAAAAATATATTACATTACTTTAAAAACAGCAAACACAGACATGTGGCAGTCTCTCATTTGTGAAATATTAATTTAGGGCTTGTGGACAGACACTGCCTGGCAAAATTTTTGAAGCGAGTATTGAGAACAAAATTTAATTTGAAACATAAGCTTTTGCTTAGGTATGCAAACTATTTCAATACAAAAAGTGTTTGCATGGGTTTGCAAATATTCCCTAAAGAAACAATGAAGTTTTTGTTATTGTCGTTTTGCACTATAGCCTTGTCTTCCTGAAAACAAACAAACAAACAAAATACCTGAAAAAAATATTTGTCAAGAAGACAAATGGTCTTAGTCCTCAATTCTAGTTCTAAAAGTTTAATAATGTAAACTTAGGTGGTCTCAACTTTTCATTTTGTCTTTAGTCATTCTTCAGCCCAAACGAGATGATAGGACTACTCCACCTAAGCAGTTCATTGACTTTGCGGGATCAGTTTTTCAACTAAGACGAAATTAAGGTTGATATGGTAGCACTTATTAATCAAAAATGTAATAAAAAGTTACCTAATCTATAGGAAAATGTATCCTTGTTAGTTTAAGAGTATAGGGGATTGTCTTGTATTGAAAGCATCTTTATTGTCTATCCACATATTTTTTGTGAATTTCTCAGCTAATGTAGAACAATTATTTGTTTTCCTAATATCTTTTTAGCATAATGTGTCTACAAGTGTCATTTATTTCTGGTGTTATAGTCGAAGTAAGAACATCTTGCTATTATCTGTAAAGCCAGCAGAATTTTTCTAGGTATTTTCTGCTTTTGTTTAGGTCTCTTTCATATTGTTCAGTTAGGAGTTAGCAACATGGCCATGGGGTTATTTTCTACTTCAGCTTTTGCTTTCATATTAAGTCCTCTATTTCTGTCTTAAGACCATTCACCAAGAATGAGAAGAGAACATAGGTTGCATATCTTTCATGACCAATACCTGAATGTTTTCTAAAGGTTTTGTAAAGGCTATCCCTGATGTATGAATGAGAGAGAACTTCAAACATGAGATTTTATTTTAATTGAAGTCTTTTCCTTTCCAACTTTGAGTTAGGTTGCACAAAAATATCTTCTCTTTATGTGTCTTTGGAAATGTCAGGCTTCCAAAAAGAAAATAGGCAAATGGTCTCATATAAAATGATGCCATGTTTCTAATTTTTTTTGGTATTTTCTGTTTTTATGAAATTTATCTTTAGAATAATGAGGTATAATTTATTAATCCAGGGTTGACCACATAATTTGTGGGCTCAGTGCAATATAACAATTTAGGACTCCTGTTTTACAATTATTAAGGATTTTGAGATGACAAAACCAGGTTATTGACTGCACTGGTTGTATATCCATGAAGCTGACTGAATTAATGCTTTCAAAGAACAAATGCTTATGCCTGTTTACTAATTATTTGTATTTTTTCAACTTGTTAAATTTCCTGCAATCTAGTCAGCCTCAGCATTTCTCAGCAATAAAAATGATTCTTGTCTTATCATTTATTTTCTCCACTGGGATACCAGCAACTTCTCTATTCAGACTTAAATATGTGTCTCAAATTGGCACAAATTTTGTAGTTCCTATTAGGCCACCATTTATTGTAAATCTGCTGGACTGACATTATATATACTTTTCTAAGTATCAACTCTTATGACAAATAACAGTCAAATCAACATAAGTGTTTTGTCATTAGTGTGCCATATTGGAATCCTCCATTCTGTACAGCCTCAGATCTTAGAACACTAAAATATATATATTCTCATATCTGTTGTCCATCAATGATGTAATTAGTGTAAATATTAGTTGACCATTAATATACGGAGTTTCCTAATCTTTACAGTGTGGGACAGTTTCATTCTTTATTTTTTCTATGTTTTTTCATGGTAGAGGAGGTATATAAAGAGTTTATTCCCATAATTATTCTGAAAAACCTAACACCATTAAATAGTGTTCACTCATTCCTCTGTAGAGATATTTTTTCCTTATTATGATTTTATATCATCTTACATTGAGCCATGATAAATACTCCTCACTAGTTGCCATCCATTCAGTATCAGATAAAATTAAATGATCCCTAAGATATTATCTCAGAACTTTCTTTTATCACTCTATAATTGTTCCATGGATGTCTTCCATTATCATTGTTTCAACTATTATTTCATGAATATAAGTATCAAGATGTACTTTGTACTTTTAAGTCAAAATATGCATGTTTTTCTATTTTATTTAAACTTTCATTTTCAATATTAAACCTCTTTCCTTTCTACATAAAGTCATTCTCCATCTACACTGTATCAGTGTGTTACTTGAAAAGTTCTTCAAAAATGTTTATTGATTTATATTGTTAAACCAAACTAAATGCGGCCTGAGAATGACTCCATCCTTGTGGATGAACTGTAACTGAGTGTAATAATGAAACGAAAACCTAACTTAATAGTATATGCACCTGTAACAATAGCTGAGTGTTGGTCAATCCCAGTGGCCATACTTCAGCCACTCAGAGACTGCTGAGTGTTCAAACTATGTTTGAGTAAGGCAAATGGTGAGCTGTAGCCAATCTGTTCCTGTATCTCACTTTCCATTGCTGTATGTTACTTTACCTTTTTGTCTATAAATTTGTTCTGACCACGAGGCACCCCTGGAGTTTCTGTGAATCTGCTGTGATTCTGGGAGTTGCCTGATTCGCTAATCATTCATTAAAATCCTTTAAATTTAATTCAGCTGAAGTTTTTTAAAAACATTAGATTCATGCATAAACCATACAATAAACATGAGCTTATTTTCACTGAAAGATTAACAAATTTCAAAATATTAAAATAATCTAAGACAAAATATATCTGTTTTAGTTTTCTATATAGTATAATTCTAATAAAGTTATTTATAGTGAAAAAAATAACATGACATTGCCTCAATTTGATTTGAACTGAATTTGGTTGCTTTGCTCTTTTGAAGTGTGTGTGTTTCTATGTGTGTATGTTTACCCTTATATAACTTTGAAATGGAGGTTTTATATACATATATATACATACACATGACTTGACAAATTAATATTTTTGAGTAAAGTTAGAAAAACAACTTTTTAAAATTTGCATTATAGTCCTCATTGAGCAAATTAAAGAGCATTGTTTAAAAGAATGTTAAATTGAGTCTTTAAATAACATTTAAAAATAACATGTTTATAATTGATCAATGTTACGTTTCTATCTTTTAGAAATGTGTTCAAATCTTAAAATTGTTCTATTTGTTTTTTGACATCTAACCACTCACACTTTTAGGTTTAGCAATTTTCAGAAGGTGAGAGCTATGCTTAAAAATATTATTGAAGCAACTTAGATTATTTAAGGAGAAAAATAACACTTTAAATAATTTTAATATAATATTCTATATTTCATGACTGTTGATCAATGATTTCAATGCCATTATTAAAAAATAAAAGAATTATAAGCATGTGAATGTTATATATAATTAAGACTTTGAAGAAAAATATCTACATATATGCTAACTTTCCATTGAAATACATTTTATTACTTTTATTCAAAGTAAAAGTTCAGTAGTTTATAAGAAATAAGAAATAGTATTGACAGTAGTTGTTTCTCAGCCTTTCAGTGATTATAATACTTAAGTATATTTCAAGTCAAAATATTAACATTTCAATTACAGTTATGCGTTATGCATTGTTTAACAACAGGAATATTTTCTGACAAATGTGTTGTTAGGCAATTTTATTATTGTGCTAGCATCGTAGAGTGCAGGCTTACACAAATCTAGGTGGTGTAATGTACTACAGATCTAGGCTATATGGTATATTTTCATGCTCTTAGGCTACAAAGCTGCACAGCATGTTACTGTACTGAATGCCGTAGGCAACTGGAACGCAATGATATTTGCAAATCTAAGCATAGAAAAGGCACAGCAAAAATATGATATAAAACATAAAAATGGTACCCCTGTACAGTGCAGCTTTATGAAAATCTCATGTGACAACCATTGTATGTGCCGTCCATCATTGATCAAAATGTCATTATGAGGTATATGATTACATATAGCTTGCAGTAATATTTGACTAAGTATCACTTTCTTAAAAAGTCTGTACAATTGAGTAGAAATATCACAAATTGAAATGAAAGGTTCCTAAATTTAATTAGAAGGATCATCACATTTTTGTTCTAGATGCTTAATTTGATAGCTACCTCTGCTACTTTCAACTATGTCATATCGAAAATATTGATTATATTTTCTGAAACTTTAGTTGGTTAAAAAATTCTAAAATATTTTAGAATATTTTACAAATGTAGATTGATTACTTGTTTCCATAAATAGGCAAAATAGGCATTCAATAACTATAATTTACAATTTAGTACTATACTAAACATATGTATTTACTGCTTAGATTATAGAAATGGATCACTTTTGAAAGGGATTCATGGAGGAGAGATAACATTTTTGTCTAAATAGAGTACAATATATAAGAATTACTGATTGTGTCATCTACAGGGTAAAGTAAATAATTTTTCTATATGCCAAGAAGATTTTTATGAGAAACTGAACTTTGAAATAGTTTGAAGCAAAAAGCAGTGTTTCCTTTGTGTTTGAGGGTGCAGTTTTTAGGTAGAGGAGAAATATTTATAAAGAAACCCAAGTACAAAACAGCATGTTTTGCTTGGCAAAATGTAAAATGCTGTATGACATAAAGTGATTTATTCACAGCCCCGAAATCAGAAAAGCTCAGAACATTGACCTGTCTTTACCGTGTTTGGTGAAAAATAGACCCTACCCAAATTGACATGTTTCTTTATAATCTTTATTTAACCCACTAAATATTTATATAACTTTGGTATAGAAATCTTAATACACTTGGCTGGGCATGCATGTTATCCCAGCACTTTGGGAGGCCAGGGTAGACTGATCAATTGAGGTCAGGAGATCAAGACCAGCCTGGCCAACATGGTTAAATCCTATTCTACTAAAAATACAAAAAATAAAAAACTAAAATTAGCCAGGTGTGGTGGCAGGAGAATCACCTGAACCTGGGAGGCAGAGGCTGCAGTGAGTCGAGATCACAACGCTGCACTCCAGCCTGGGCCACAGAACGAGACTCTGTCTCAAAAAAACAAACAACAACAACAAAAAAATAGAAAGAAATATTAGTTCACGCGACTGTGAGTGCTTCCCCAAACCCTTATAAATGTTATATAATAAAATGATTTGCACTGTATTGTATTTCCAAATTATAAAAGTTTTTCAAATTTTAAATGTATCTAACACCAAGAGTTGTGAAAATTAAATTATAAACCTCGATCATACCAATATAGTATTAAACATGTACCAAGGAAAACTGGTAAACATTGATTGAAATTATGCTATACAAATGGAATATAGTAGAAATATTATTTTGCTAGGCTTATAATAGTACTGTTTATTTTGTTACAATGGTCAAAGTTTGGGAGAACAAACATCAATTACTTTATACAACATTAAGACAATGTGATAATGAGTGTTAGAGAATTTGAGATAATAAAAATGTTTGTTTTTAATTTGTAATATATGAACAGAAAAGCTGTAACCATGCCTGCTGAAGTGCCTTTGGTGATGAAGATTGCCCTGTATTCAAACTGCAAATGTCCTCCCTGCAAAGGCACTCTATCAGCTGGAAGCTGGACAGAGGAGAGACTCCTAAAAGATAAAGGAGAAGTTGTCAGCTACCAGTGAAAGGAATTTATTTTATGCCCCCACCCCACTGAGTGAGAGATTATTGAGTGAGGTGACACCTGAGATTTTACAGTAAGTGTTGCAGGGAGCAAGCATTTGAAGTAGACAGCATCTAGTAGGGCCCCAGGAGAGAGAATATGGGCCAAACGTGAAGATCAAAGCTTGACTAGTAAAATCATTTCACAGCATGAAAAAGTCAAAATATAAGAACCCACATGTTAATAAACTGCAAGCTACTGAAATACACTCAAAGGGTCAGACCTTTCATGGCATGAAGGAATCAAAGTTTGCTAGTTTCATAAACCAGTTGCCGATTCAATTGTGGTCATTGTTCATTGAAATTATTTTTATAATTCAGGGGCAAAACCCTTGCCTTTTAAAAAGGGAATCTTTTAAAAAGGCAATATGAGTATCTTTGGAGTACGTGAACACCCAAAATCATATATTAAGAAATAATATCAATGAGATAGATACTATTACATTGTAACTGAATTTCTCATATGTAAATATGATCCTATTCAATCTTAAAATAGAGTACATTTATTGTGATAGCACCCTATTATAATATTTTATGCTCTGTAAATAGATGATTATGTAGATACAATTTTTAAATTAACTTCTCTATTTCACCTGTCCAGAGGGTTCATATATTAAAAATTATATACTTAGAAAAGGTCCTGGGACAACCAGGACCTTCAGCTGATTATATAATTTTTGACAACCAGGACCTAATTATATAATTGTTCTATAGTTTTGAATTATTAAAACTTTCAGTGAAATTCTTTGAATAGATAACTTCACTAACTGATAACGTTGTTTTATTTATAATTATTTCATGGTTTTGTTCTTTATCCATAAATGGAAATTATATAATCAGAAATTTTCTTATTATAATACGATGTACATCTTCTATTTTTTTCTGATAATGTTGATTTACTCTGTTTAGCTTATTTTAAAAATTACATATAGTGAAATATACAGATCTCAATTTCACAATTCTATAAATTTGACACTCACATTGTAAAATAGTATCTAATCAAAATAAAGAATATTTTCGTCATGTCCAGAAGTTCCCTTTTCTCTCTTTCCAGTCAATTCCAGCTAACTTTAGGCAACTTCTGTTTTGATTTCTAGCACGTTATATTAGTTTTGCCTGTTGCCAATTTCTTATTGATGGGAGTATACAGTAGATGTTGATTTGTGGCCAGCTTCTTTTGCTTTATATAATGCATTTTGAAATTAATGTTATTACGTGTATCAATACTTATTTCTTATCTTTTGGTAGTATTCAATTGTTTAAATACCCCACAATATTTATTTTCTGCTTATGAACACAGGTTTTTTCTAGTTTTTAACTTTTATAAATGAAGTTGCTAAAAACTTTTTGTGGACATATGTGTTCATTTCTCATGCAAAATATTTAGGGTATGTTTAACGTTAGAAAGAACTGACAAAGAATTCTGCAGAGTAGTTTTGCCATTGTCCATTCCCGTCAACTCCAGTTATTGTACATCCTTACCAACATTTGGCCTTATCAATCTTTATAATTTTAGTTATTCTAATGAATTTGAATTGATATTTAAATATGCTTTTAAATTTTAAATTACATTAACTTGACTACTAACAATGTTGAGTACTTTTCCACGTGCATGTCAAATTATTATATATCTTCTTTATGAAGTGTCTTTTAAAATTATTTGCCCACTTTTTCTTTTCTTTTCTTTTCTTTTTTTTTTTTTTTTTTGAGACAGAGTTTCACTCTTGTTGCCCAGGCTGGAGTGCAATGGCGCTATCTCGGCTTATTGCAACCTCCGCTTCCAAGGTTCAAGTGATTCTCCTGCCTCAGCCTCCTGAGTAGTTGGGATTAAAGTCATGTGCCACCCTGCCCAGCTAAATTTGTATTTTTTTAGTTGAGACGAGGTTTCTCCATGTTGATCAGGCTGGTCTTGAACTCCTGACCTCAGGTGATCTGCCTTTTGGCCTCCTTAAGTACTGGGATTACAGGGGTGAGCCACCATGCCTGATCTGCCCACATTTTAAATTGTTTGCTTTCTCATTGTTGATTTGTAGGAATATATATATATACACACACCATATATACCTATATACACATAGATATAAAGATATATATGTTTTTGTATACATAAAGATAGATAATATAGTCATATTTTTAGATACAACTCATTTGTTACATATATGTATTTCAAACAATTTTTCAGTATAGTTTTTTATTTACCTGTATTTTCTTCTATAATGGGGTCTTTTGAAAAGCAGCAGTATCTAGTTTGATAAATTACACTTCATTATATTTTTCTTTTACGGTAGTGCTTTCTGGCTTTTGTCTGAGAAATTTTACCTAGCCCGACATACTAAAATAATCCAGATTTTCTTTCCCAAATTTATATTTTTCCGTATTTATCCAGTTGTTTCAGATTAAAAATATTTCTCTTGAATATTGCTGAAATTATGTTGATTGTATACATGTATGATTAGTTTGTAGATGCTCTATTTTGTTACATTAGTCTAATTGTCTAGATTTATATTATTTCCTAAAGTCAGGTAATGTAAATTCTTCACTTTGATCATTTTCAAGATAGTTTTAGTCTTATTGTCTAGCAGATTTTGGAGTGATGGTATTCACTGTGACCTCAGTTCCTTACATTCTGTTAGAATTGCCTTTGGAGACCAGGGAACACTCCAGAGGTTCACATTGTTATCTTTTAATTGTTGGTGGCTACACTGATGGTTAATAACATTCTGTCTCCTTAAGCCTTAATCTTAGGCATGGTATCCTTACATTGCAGAGGATTGGCTGTCCCAATATTCTTGTTCTTCCTTCATCTGTAGTATGAGGTCCAGCATTTATTCCTACTCCTTTTTGTTTAGTAGATTATATTTTTCTGTTCTGTTTCTCCAGAAACAATAATTTACCCTTATACCGTCAGCATACAGTTCTGGTTGTTCTTTCCCACCATAGATGCTTTTCCCCCGTAGATGCTTTTGTATCCTAGGGGAGCTAAACAGAAGGATCCGTGCAAAGTCTGTGGCCCTCCCATAGCTGCTGTTGCTCACCACCAAAGACATGTACTATGATGGGTTGATAGGATTTGGCTGTGATCCCACCCAAATCTCATCTTGAATTGTAGTTTCCATAATCCTCATGTGTCATGGGAGGCAACCAGTGAAAGGTAATTGAATATGGGAGTGGTTACCCCAGTGCTGTACTCAGGATAGTGAGTTCTCATGACAGCTGATGGTTTTGTAAGTGGCTTTTTCCTCTTTGTTTGGCACGTGAAGAAGGACATATTTGCTTCTCCTTCTGCCAATATTGTATGCGTCCAGAGGCCAACTCAGCCACGTGGAACTGTGAGTCAATTAAACCTCTTTTCTTTATAAATTACCCAGTCTTGGGCAGTTCTTTATAGCAGCATGAGAATGAATACCATAAATTGGTACGAGGAGTGGGGTGCCACTCAGGTATCTCTAAAGACACCTAAAAATATGGAAGCAAATCTGGAAATGGGTAATAGGCAGAAGTTGGAACAGTTTGGAGGGCTCAGAAGAAGATAGGAAAATGTGGGAAAGTTTAGAACTTCCTAGTGACTTGGAAGGCATAGGAGACAGGAAGATGTGGGAAAGTTGGAGCTTCCTAGAGACTTGTTGAATGGCTTTGACCAGAATGCTAATAGAGATATAGGCAATGAAGTCCAGGCCAAGGTGGTCTCAAATGATGATTAGGAACTTCTTGGGAACTGGAATAAAGTTGATTCTTCTAATGCTTTAGCAAAGAGACTGGCAGCATTTTGCCCCTGCCCTAGAGATCTGTGGAACTTTGAACTTCAGAGAGATGACTTAGGGTATCTGGTGGAAGAAATGTCTAAGCACCAATGTGTTCAAGAGGAAGCAGAGCATAAAAGTTTGGAAAATTTGCCATCTGATGATGCAATAGGAAACATAAATAAATAAAAAACTTTAGGGAGAAATTCAAGCTCACTGCAGAAATTTTCATACATAATGATGAACAAAACTATAATCACAAAGATAAGGGGGGGGAATGTCTCCAGGGCATGTCAGAGACCTTCATGGCAGCCCTTCCCATCACAGGTGTGGAGTCTTAAGAAAGAAAAATGGTTTTGTAGGCCAGGCCCAGGGCACCACTGCTGTGTGCAGTTGTGGGACTTGGTGCCCTGGCTAAAAGGGGCCAAAGTACAGCTTAGACTGTTGCTTCAGAGGGTGCAAGTCCCAAGCTTTGGCAGCTTCCACATGGTGTTGAGCTTGCAGGTGCACAGAAGTCAAAAATTGAGATTTGGGAACCTCCACCTAGATTTCAGAGGATGTATGGAAATGCCTGGATGTCCAGGCATAAGTTTGCTGCCAGAGTGGAACCCACACAGAGAACCTCTGCTAGGGCAGTGAAGGGGGAAATGTGAGTTTGAACCCCACACACAGAGTCCCTACTGGGGCACTGCCTAGTGGAACTGTGAGAAGAGGCCCACCATTCTCCAGACTCCAGAGAGGTAGATCCACTAATAGCTTGCACTGTGCATCTGGAAAAGCTGCAGTACCTGTCATTGAAAGTAGCCATGATGGGGGTTGTACCCTGAAAAGCCACAAGGATGGAATTGCCCAAAGCTATGGGAGCCCACCTCTTGCATACAGCAAAATTAGGACATTAGATATGGAGTCAAAGTAAAACTTTAGGTTTAATGGCTGCCCTGTTGGATTTTGGATTTGCATGTGGCCTATAGCCCCTTTATTTTGGCCAATTTCTCCCATTTGGAATGGGTGTATTTACCCAGTATCTGTACTCCCGTTGTACTAGGTAGTAACAACTTACTTTCAATTTTACAGATTTATAGTCAGAAGGGACTTTCCTTGTCTCAGATGTGACTTTGGACTTGGACTTTTGGATTAATGCTGGAATGAACTTAGACTTTGGGGGACTGTTGGAAGGGCATGATTGTGTTTTAAAATGTGAGGACATGAGATTTGGGATAGGTCAGGGACGGAATGATATGGTTTGGCTGTGTCCCCATTCAAATCTCATCTTGAACAGTGGTTTCAATAATCCTCACATGTTGTAAGACGAACCCGGCGGGAGGTAATTGAATCATGGGGACAGTTATACCCCTGCTGTTTTTGTGATAGTGAGTGAGTTCTCACAAGACCTGATGGTTTTTCAATGGTCTTTTCCTCTTTGCTTGGCACTTCTGTCTCCTGCTGCCATGTGAAAAAGGACATGTTTATTTCTACATCTGGCATAAGTATAAGTTTCCCAAGGCCTCTCCAGCTATGTGGAACTGTGAGTCAATTAAAACTCTTTTCTTTATAAATTACCCAGTCTCAGGCAGTTCTTTATAGCTGTGTGAGAACAGGCTAATACAGGTGTTTTCTGTGAACTCAGGCTCATATTCTTTGTCAGTACCCAGTGGATTACACTGTTAAAAAGTCTGCAAGATTTTGTAAACTTCCCCTAATTTCCAATATTCTAGAGTTCCACACTTTCTCACAAAAACACTGAGAACACTGGTGAGAACTGCTGAGGACACTGTAGGAAAGTCATTGAAGCTAGGGAAAAAAAAGAACCAAAAAAGTTATCTATTAATAAGGAAAGGGTAAGTACTGATCCCATAACTAGATATGTAGTGGTGAAGGAACAAGGCTGGAAACAGTTAATTTTCTAAGACCCAGAGACCCTGGACCTGCTTAGGACTGAGGTTTAATCATGCAGATTAAACCTGAATCTTAAACAGTCTTATTCCCCCAATCAGAGTAGCAACTATCTGGAGTGTTCTGCTAGCTCCGTAGACATTCCTAAGAGAATTGTGACATGAAAGACCTACTTGAGGTTTCCACCAAGTTCTTCTATCTGAATTCTTATGTGCTTTTGACTCCACGTAGATCAGGTAAGCAAATATTCACATATTGTCTCTCATCAGGGGCCAACTTCTCCACAGATCAACAACTAATAGATTGTCTTGCCATCTCAAATTTTTGATACGTTCCAGCAAAGTTAGAGACTTGCTGTTTGCCTGGTCCTTTGTCAGTGTTCTTGTATGAGTGGGAGTGATATTCTTTGCAACTTTCTACATCCTTAAGTAGACACATGAAATGCAATAATGATTTTACAAGTGATATCTAGTTTTTAAAACTTATTTTTGGTGGTTTGCTTACTGTATCATAAGTTACTCCTTGATAGCTAGAGCCAGAAATCAGTAATTTTTCCCTCATTTATTTTGTTTGTTTTATGGTAGATTCTTTCAACATGCATACTAATTTGCTTCTTCCATTTTCAGAGTTTGTTTTGAAAATAATCTCTAGCTGCTGGTCCCAATAGGTTGTTTTGTTATTCATGCAAAAGATAGGTCAACATGTAAGTATTGTTTTAAATATGAATTCAAATAATTCTTGAGTCTTTTTTCTATTTATGAAAGAATCATATTTTGCCAGAAATTTCCTGGAAAGCACAAAATTGATTGTATACCATTTTATGATTTTATCGTCATTGTATTTTGACTTGTAGCTGTGTGTACCATTTTAAGAATTTATCATCATTGTATTTTGAATTGCGGCTGGCTCTAGATCACCTTTGAGCCTGCACTAATTATGGTGTTGAGAAAAGTGAAGAGAAAGAAGACATTCATGATGACATTTTGAAGGTTAAGAAAGTACAAAGAGTGTTCTCTTTGATTTTGAGTTATCTCATATACTTACAGATAATAAATATAGAGAACCCTGAACTCATTTCTTAGTTCAGCACTTATGTTTGTATTTATATGTTGATTTCTTACTTCCAAAAAAGGATTACAAGAATGAGCCAGAAACAATATTTAGAAAGCTTGTTTCTGCTGCTGTAAAAATAAAGTGAATAAAATTAATATTATTGCTGTATTTCACATTCTTTAAAATATTCTAGAGCTTGGGAAAATCTCTTAAATTACAGGCAATATGGGTCAATGTCCTACAGTAGTTTCTAAGACTTTTCTGCTTATATCAACAGTTTTAATTTCTAAATTTCACCAAGAGGCTCTCCCCATTAGAGTGCCAAAAAGAAAAAAAAACCTCTCTTCTTCATTTTTACATGTTGATAGATTTTAATTTAATCTATCTGTAAGGTTGTCATACTTTCTGTAAGGTTTCCTTTGATTCTTAATGCCAGTTTGTCAGCTGGTGATTCCAAACTGTTACACTTGGCTTGCAATCTTTAAAATACTACTTGAGAGTAGAGTTCTATTTTAGCTTTCCGCTGTCATCCTTCATGAAAGCTTTAAATGAAATATTGACATTTTTCATATTCCTTTAGTATATTATATGCACCCTCTGCAGTTCTTCACGTTTTTGCCTGAAATAATTTTAAACATAGGGATATATAATTTTACATATCCTTCTTATCAGTTTGAGCTTTCACTGACAAGCTATTATCTTTGAAATATTTTGCCCAATGCTATAACGTACTGTAAGGGAAGAAGTGGGATTCATTGCTTCCAAATTCATTTGGGCAGAAATAGAACATCATTATTGATATTTATGATTTTTCACACACTTAAAATTTTGGTAAATGAAGTGCATCTGGGTCTTCAGTTGGGCCATCAAAATTAGTGCCGAAACAATGTAAATAAGACATATCATTCATCAGTTGATTATGAATTAACACACTTGTTTCATCTTGATGATATTTATACCCGTCAAAAACCATTACCAACTTCAGTACATCATTTTTTTTTCTTTTTTTTTTTTTTTTTTATACAGGGAATTTTGCTCTTGTTGCTTAGGCTGGAATGCAATGTTGTGATCTCAGCTTACTACAACCTCTGCCTTTTTGGTTCAAATTATTCTCCCGACTCAGCCTCCCAAGTAGTTGGGACTACAAGCATGCATCACCACTCCCAGCTAATTTTGTATTTTTAGTAGAGATGGGGTTTCATCATGTTGGTCAGGCTGTTCTCACACTCCTGACCTCAGGTGATCTACCCACTTCAGCCCCCTGAAGAGCTGGGATTACAGGCATGAGCCACGATGCCCGGCCCTTCAGTACTTAAATTATTTCAAATACTGTGAAAATCACTGAGGAGTTAAGTATGTGAGAGGAGTATTATTGATAGGAATTTTAGTATAAAAATTATTATTTTTCAATTAACTAATTTGTTTATATTATAGTAGTCATCATTTTACAAGAAAAAATGTATGATTTTGTAAAATGTAAGTTACATATTTATAGGAACATTTCAATTTTCTCACTTCTACATTTCCAGCACATGACAAAGTGTTTTATAAACATAAAGGGCTTGATAAATAGATGCTGATGAAGTACATATATGAATAAATGTTTGACTTTGTTTCACATTAACTAAAAGACTACTTCATTGAATAACCAATTTTCAGTTCCAACCTTCATTTTTGACCAAAAAAATCTTAGTCCTTTTGGACTTTAACTGCCTCATCAGTGATAGTAGAGTTGAGTTCATTGGTTTCCAAGATATTTCTTAAAACAGTCAATTATTTCATATATCTTTGATGCAACCATAAATATCCCTAATAATCTGGTTTCCAAACTATTTTTTTTTTTTTGCTGATGAGTCAATTCATGTTATTTTTCTTTTTGCCTTACTACTTTGTTGATTGAAACAGAAGCATGGAAAATATAATTTATTGCAAAGTTCATACACAAGTATGTTTCTATTACTTTCATTATTGATTCTCTGCTTATTTTATTTTGAGTATCTTTTTCAGAGTGGCTTTAG
This sequence comes from Macaca nemestrina, assembly GCF_043159975.1. Classification (NCBI taxonomy): domain Eukaryota; kingdom Metazoa; phylum Chordata; class Mammalia; order Primates; family Cercopithecidae; genus Macaca; species Macaca nemestrina. Next base: position 82,733,278 of record NC_092129.1, read on the forward strand.
ATATATGTTTATTTCTTCATTCTCTAACTCTGAATTTCATGACACACCTAAAAATAAACTTCTCTCATAATCTAACAGGGAATCTATAATTAGGTAAAGCAAAAGCAAGTCAAAACTTATCTAAATCAGTTGAGCATTTTAAATAATTTTTAAAATATAACCTTATAATCTTTGATATAAAGTTTTATAAATAAAATTCTAGAAATTAATTTTTAAAAGAGAGCCCTATTTGGGTGTAATGATGGAAATTAAATAGTTAAATGATCATTTAATATGGAACTATCTATATTCTTATTTAGTAATACCTTAATGAAATAACATAAGCAATGTTACATTGAAAGATATAAACACTTTACTATAAATTATGACCATAATTTTTTTCTCTAATATCAACTTGGGTGGGAAAATATTACTTTAGGATTTCTTACTTGTATCATTAAAATGGACTGTGTAAATTCAGGATTTAATACATGAAATGTAGTACTCATGCAATTCACAGTTATATTATTTTTAAATTATCTAATAAATTTACTGATATAAATCATTATTTAAAAAGTCAAAACAAAGTTGCTAATTTCATTTTAATAACCAGTTAAGCCTAATATTAAAGATTTGGCTTAATGGCAATACTTTTAGTTTTATGAAAAATCATGTAAAACCATTATATTATTTCATCATTTATTGTAAAATAAAAATTATTAAATGAAGTGGAGAGACTTTTGTTTAATATATAAGATTATTAATTTATAGCAGTTATAATTGACAAAGTTCAAAATATGAAATAAATTAGCCAATAAATATGACCAAATTCATAAAATTTCCTTTTAGGCCTAGTTAAAGCTGTTTACAATAATATACTGGGACACGAATGCTCAGCTGCTATATTCAGATATTAATTATAGACTCTGGTAATATTTCTTGACATGTAAAATTTTAAAAATCAGTGGCCCAGAATGTAGCTGACATAAATTAAAGAAATTATTTTTAACATTTTATGTATTTATTTGACAAAAATTCTGTCTACTATGTACATGTTTCAAAATATGTATACATTATGGAATCACTAAATTGAGCTAATTAACAAATGCATGAAATTACATACTTTTCATTTCTTTTGTAGTAAGACTACTTTGGCTTGTTCCTGATCTTAGAGAAAAGGCTTGTAACGTTTCACCTTTCAGTTTATGAGCTGTGGGTGTGTCGTATATGATCCATACTGTGTTGAGGTGTATTCGTACATACCTAATTATTCAGAATCTTAAAATAAAGGAATGTTGCATTTTGTCAGTTGCTTTTTCTGAATATATTGAAATGATCATATAGTTTCTGTCCTTCATTCTGTTACTATGGCATATCACATACTGATTTCTGGTTTCATACCAGTAATGGTTGGAAATGATACTTGATATAATTGCAATCTTCTTAACTTTGTTGAGACTTGTTTTGCGGCATAATATGTGATTTATCCTAGAGGATGTTCTATGTGTGCTTGAAAAGAATGTGTGTTCTGCTGCTGTTAGGTAGAATGTCTTGTATGTGTCTGTTAGGTTCATTTGGCCTACAGCGTACCTTAAGTTTCATGTTTTCTTATTGATTTTCAGTCCAAATGATTTGTTCCCTGTTATAGTTCCTTAATATTGTTGTATTACAATGTATCCCTCCCTTTAGATCTATTGATATTTACTTTCTATATTTTGGTGCTCTGATGCTGAGTGCACATACATAATTGTTATGTTCTCTAGATAAATTGACCTCTTTATTGTTATGTCATGGCCTCCTTTGTCTCATTTCACAGTTTTTCACTTAAAGTCTATTTTAAGTGTTATAAATGTGGCCACTCCTGCTCTCTTTTGATTTCCATTTGTGTGGAATACTTTTTTCATTCCCTTACTTTCATTGTGTGTGTATCCTTACAGGTGAAGTAAGTCTTTTGTAGGCAGCACGTAGTTTAGCCTTTTTATTTAATCATCAGCCATTCTATGTCTTTTGACTGGAAAATTTAATCTATCATTCAGGGTAATGGTGGATAAGTAAAAACTTACTACTTCCATTTGTTAGTTATTTTCTGGTTGTTTTGTAGTTTGCTCCTTTCTTCTTCTCTTGATGTCTTCGTTTGTAATTAGGTGATTTTCTTTAATGATACGCTTTGTTTCTTTATGTTGTTATCTTTTTTGTATATACTATAGGTTTTTGCACTGTGCTTACCAAGAGGATTGCAAAAAACATCCTATAGTTATAAAAAGCTATTTTAAACTGATAAAAATTAAGTTTGATTGTATAAAAATCTCAATACATTAAAAATTTTTAAGAACTTTTTCCAACTTTTATTTTAAATTTCAGAGGTACATGTGCAGGTTTGTTACAAAGACACATTCCATGATACTGGGGCTTGAAGTACGACTAAACCGGGAAATGAGCTCAATAAATGAGTAAAGTAAGCAATAGGTAGTTTTTCAAATTTTGCTTATTTCTGTTCCCTCTCTTGTATTTTCCAGTGTCTACTATTCCCATCTTAATGTCCATGTGCACCCAATATTTAGCTCCCACTTATAAGTGAGAACTTGCAATATTTTGCTTTCTTTTTCTGTGTTAGTTCACTTAAGATAATCATCTCAGGCCGGGCTCGGCTCACGCCTATAATCCCAGCACTTTGGGAGGCTGAGGCGGGCGGGTCACAAGGTCAGGAGATTGAGACCATCCTGGCTAATATGGTGAAATGCCATTTCCACTAAAAATAAAAAAAAAAAAAAAATTAAAATAAAAAATTAAAAAATTTAGCTGGGCATGGTGGCGGGTGCCTGTAGTCTCAGCTACTCAGGAGACTGAGGCAGGAGAATGGCGTGAGCCTGGGTGGTGGAGCTTACAGTGAGCCAACATTGTGCCACTGCACTCCAGCCTGGGCGACAGAGCAAGACGCCGTCTCAAAAAATAAAAATAAATTAAAAAAAAAAAGTCATCATCATCATCATCTCCAGTTGCATACAAATTGCTGCAAAGGACATGATTTCATTCCTTTTTACGGCTTCATAGAATTCCATAGTATATATGTACTACATTTTCTTTAACCAGTCCACTGTTGGTGGGGACTTGGATTGGTTCCATTTTTTGCTAATGTGAATAGTGCTGTAATGAATATATGAGTTCATGTGGGGGTTTTTTTGGTAGAAAGATTTATTTTCTTTTGGTTATATATACAGTAATGAAATTGCTGAGTTTGATGATAGTTCAAGGCTTAGTCCTTTGAGAAATTTCCAAATTGCTCTCCATGGTGGCTGAACTAATTTACAATCCCACCAATAGTGTATAGGTGTCCCCTTTTCTTTGAAGTCCCACTAACGTTTGTTAATTGTTTTTACTTTTATTTTTTTAAAAAGCCATTCTGACTGGTGTGAGATGGTATCTCATTGTGGTTTTTATTTTCATTTCTGTGATGATTAGTGATTCTGAACATTTTTCCTATGTTTGTCAGCTGCTTGTATGTCTTCTTTTGAGTAGTGTCTGTTCATCTCCTTTGCTTGCTTTTTAATGGGGTTATTTGGTTTTTTCCCTCATTGGTTTAAATTCCTTATAGAGTCTGATACTAGCCTTAGTTGGATGCATAGATTTGATAAATATTTTCTCCCATTCTGTAGGTTGTCTGTTTACTCTGTTGACAGTTTCTTTTTATTTGCAGAAGCTCTTTAGTTTAACTAGGTCTCACTTGTCAATTTTTGTTTTTGTTGTAGCTGCTTTTGAGGACTTAGCCATAAATTCTTTGTCAAGGCCAATATCAGTAAGGACATTTACTACGTATTTTCTAGGACTTTTATAGTTGGAGATCTTCCATTTAAGTCTTTAATCCATGTGGAGTTAATTTTTTTATATGGCGATAGTTAGGGGTCCAGTTGCTTTTTTTTTTTTTTTTTTGAGACTGAGTCTTGCTGTCTCCCAGACTGAAGTGCAGTGGCGCGATCTCTGCTCACTGCAAGCTCCACCTCCCCAGTTCACGCCATTCTCTGCCTCAGCCTCCCAAGTAGCTGGGACTACAGGTGCCCACCACCACGCCCGGCTAATTTTTTGTATTTTTAGTAGAGACGGGGTTTCACCGTGTTAGCGAGGATGGTCTCGATCTCCTGACCTTGTGATCTGCTTGCCTCGGCCTCCCAAAGTGTTGGGATTACAGGCGTGAGCCACCGTGCCAGGCAGTTTCATTATTTGGCATATAGATAGCCAGTTATCTCAGTGCCATTTTTGAATAGAGAGTCCTTTCCCCATGGCTTATTTTTGTTGACTTGTTGAGGAGCAGACTGTAGGTGTGCAGCTTTATTTGTAGGTTCTGTATTCTGCTCCACTGGTCTGTGTGTCTGTTTTTGTGCCAGTACAATATTGTTTTGGTTACTGTAGCCTTGTAGTATAGTCTGAAGTCTGGTTACTGTGATACCTCCAGCTTTCTTCTTTTTTCTTAGTATCACTTTGTCTATTCAGGCTCTTTTTTGGTTCCATATGAATTTTAGAATATTTTTTCCTAATTCTGTGAAAAAAGATGTTAGTTGTTTGATGGGAATAGCACTGAAACTGTAAATCGCTTTGGACAGTATTGCCGTTTGAACAGTATTGATTCTTCCTATTTATGAGCATGGGATGTTTTTCCATTTGTTTGTGTCATCTATGGTTTCTTTCAAAAGTGCTGTGTAGTTTTCCCAGGAGAGATCTGTCACTTCCTTGGTTAGATGTATTCCTAGGTATTGCATTCTTACTGGGGCTTCTGTAAATGGAATTGTATTCTTGATTTGACTCTCAGCTTAAACGTTTTTGATACATGGATATGCTACCGATTTTTGTACATTGATTTTTCTATCTTGAAACTTTGCTGAAGCTGTTTATCGGTTCAAATAGCCTTTTGGTGGAGTCTTTAGGCTTTTCTAGAATCATATTGTCAGCGAAGGGAGATAATTTGACTTCTTCCTTTCCTATTTGTATGTCTTTTGTTTGTTCCTCTTGCCTGTTTGCTCTGGCTAGGACTTCCAGTAAAGTATCGAATAGGATTGATGAGATTGGGCATCCTTTTGTTTTTCTAATTCTCAAGGGGAATGGTTTCAGTTTTGCTCATTCACTACGATGTTGGCTATGGGTTTGCCATAGATGGCTCTTATTGTTTTGATGGATGTTCCTTTGAAATCTAGTTAGTTGAGGTTTTATCATGAAGGTATGTTGGATTTTACTGAAAGCTTTTTTTTTTTTTTGTATCTGGTGAGAGGATCATATGATTTTTGTCTTTAATTTTGTTTATGTGGTGAAATACATTTATTGATATGTGCATGTTACACCAACATTGCATCCCAGGAATAAAGCCTACCTGATTACAGTAAATTAATTTTTGGTGTGCTGCTGGATTTTATTTGCTAGTATTTTATTGAGGATTTTTGTGTCTATATTCATCATTGGCCTGTAGCTTTCTTTTTTCATTGTGTCTCTGACAGATTTTGGAATCAGGATGATGTTGGCTATGTAGAATAAGCTAGAAATGAGTCCCTCCTCCTCAAATTTTTGGAATAGTTTCAATAGGATTGGTGTGAGCTTTTCTTCATACTTCTAGTAGAACTCAGTTGTGAATATACCTGGTCTAGGGCTTTTTTTGGTTGATTGACTTTTTCACTACTGATTCAATTTTGGAACTTGCTATTGTTCTGTTCTGGGTTTCAATTATTTCCTGGTTCAATTTTGGGGGGTTTTGTGTTTCCAGGAATTTATTCATTTCTTCTAGACTTTTTACTTTGTGTTCATAGAGGAGTTTACAATAGTCTCTGAGGATCTTTTATGTTTCTGTGGGATCAGTTGTAAAGATCAACAAAACCAAAAGTTGGTTGTCTGTAAGGATAAACAGTACTTCTCTTCCAACTCCCTCAAATGCTAAATTTCTGGTAATTTACATCTTTTTATATTGTGTGTTGCTTAACAAAGTATTGTTGGTATTGTTATGTTTAACAGATTTGTCTTACAGTCTTCATATTTAAAATATAACTGACTTATACTCCACCATTACAGTATTGAGGTATTCTGAATTTTACAGCATGCTCACTTTCACCAGGAAGTGTTATACTCTCCTATGTTCAGATTCCTAATTACCATCCTTTTCTCTCACCCTGAATAACTACTTTTGGCATTTATTTTAAGACCAGTTTGGTGATGATGGATGTCTCAGTTTTTATTTGACTAAGAGAATATTTATCTCCCCTTCATTTTTGATGCATGGTTTTGTTGAGTATAGTATTCTTGCTTAGAGATTGTTTTTTGTTTGTTTGTTTGTTTCCTTCAACAGTTTAGGCATGCCATCTTACTCCCCAGTCTGTAAGATGTCTGCTGAGAAATGTGCTGTTAGCCTGATTAGAAGTCCCGTATAAGTCATTTGCTTTTTTTCCCTTGCTACTTTCAGAATACTCCCTTCGTCTTTGATTTTTGACAGTTTGGTTTGGATTTAATCTGTTTGAAGTTTTTGTCCTTCCTATATCTGGATATTTATATCTTTATCCAATTTTATTTTTTTTTCTTTTCTTTTCTTTTCTTTTCTTTTCTTTTCTTTTCTTTTCTTTTCTTTCTTTTCTTTTCGAGACAGAATCTCACTCTGTTGCCAAGCTGTAGTGCAGTGGTGCAATCTTGGCTCATTGCAACCTCTGCCTCCCCGGTTCAAGTGATTCTTCTGCCTCAGTCTCTCGAGTAGCTGTGACTACAGGTGCACACCACCACACCCAGATAATTTTTGTATTTTTAGTATAGACAGGATTTCACCATGTTGGCCAGGATGGTCTCGATCTCTTGACCTTGTGATCCGCCCGCCTTGGCCTCCCAAAGTGCTGGGGTGACAGGCGTGAGCCACTGTGCCTGGCACTTTATCCATTTTTCAGAAGTTTTCTGCTATTATTTCTTTAAATAAGTTTTCTGTATTTAGTTTTTCTCTTCTTCACAAATAATCTTATAACTCAAATATTTTACTATTTTATTGCTGTTCAATATATCCTGTAAGCTTTCTTCATTTTTTAAATTATTTTTTCTCTTTTCTTCTCTGACAGTATGTTTACAAATAAACCATCTTTGAGTTCACAGATTTTTATTCTTCTGCTTTATTAATTATGTAATTGACACTGTCTATAGCAGTTTTCATTTCACTCATTGTATAATTCATCTCCAGAATTCTTGTTTAATTTTTTAACTGTCTCAATCTCTTTGTTAAATTTGTAATTTTGGTCATCCATTGTTTCCCTGATTTCATTGAATTATTTCTCAATATTTTCTTGAATTTTATTGCGATTCATTAAAACAATTACATTGAATGCTTTGCCAAGCAATTTTCATATCTACATGTTTTGAAGCCAGTTACTTGTAGATTATTTTGGTTTATTTTTGGTGGTGTTATGTCTTTTTCTTTATATTCGTTGTTACCTTATGTTGTTGTCCACATATTTTAAGTAACCACTTATTATAGTCTTTGTAGACTAACTTTGTCTGGGGAAACCTTTCACCCATATAGAGATCCTACGCAGGTCATCTGATGTGGTCTGAGGGTGCACATGCTGCTGGAGTCATTGGAAGGCTTGCCTGATTCATTGATCAACAGGTGCGTAAGCCTGGAGCCTGGTCCATGAGGTTGGCCTTGAAGCCTAGATCCACTGGGGCAGACCTGTTGATTGGGTCTACAGGGATGGAGGTAGAGCCTGGGTACATAAAGGCAGACCTGGAGTTTGTATCTAATCCAGGTAGTAGATAGAAGTCAAATTATCTCTCTTTGCTGACAATATGATTCTGGTCTGATTGACCAGAAAACTGGGTCTACAGGGACTGAGCTGACGATAGGATGGGCCTTGGAGCTGGCAGTGGGGTAGGTTTTGAGTATGACTCTACAATGACTGGTCAGGCATTGGGATGGACTTGGGACCAGGGTCCTCTGGGATGGACATGGATCTTGAGTCCATAGGTACTATCTTGGAGCCTGGAGATCTATAGGAGTGCTGTTGTATCCTTAAGCCATGGAATTCAGCTTGGCACTGGTACCTACTGGTGTAGGCCTATGCCCTGAGTCTTCTAGAGCAAGGCTGAACCCTGGAGTCAACAGGACTTGAATGGAGCCTGGGATGCAGGGAATTGCTTGGTGCTAGGTGAGCCTGAAGTCTGTATCAACAATGATCAGTTTGTTTGTGTCCACAGATGCTAACTAGTGCTGCGGTGGTTGACTAGGTGTTCAGGCATGTCTGAGTTATGTGACTGTGGGGACTAGCCCAGTGCTGGGGTATTCTGGAGCCTGTGATCACTGAGGTTGGGCTGAAAGGTAGGGTAGCTCAGAGATAAAGTCTGTTGCACAGGCCTGAAACTGAGGGCTATGGGATCTAGCCTTGCATGGGTGCAAGCATGCACCTTCAGTTTGCAACTAGCAGTCTAGAGTCTGGGGCAATGGAGGCCTGCTTTGTTCTGAGTTTTAACAGGTTGGGTGTACTTTTGGGATCTTAGACAAAATCCAGAGCTCAATCCACCCTCCTTCTCCCATCCAGAGGTTATCTCTCTCTCCATGCTATGCTCCCTGGGTTGGCGAAGAAGTGATGCAGGTAATGTAAGATTGTCATTCCTACACTTGTCACTCATCTCTTCTTATGTTTGTGCTAGATCCTGGTGGTGTAATTTTTCACCTGATTTCCTTAGCTCTTGTGAAGGTATTTTTGTGTGTGGATAGGTGTTTGAATTGATGTTTCTGCCAGGGAGTGAGCACCGGAGAGTCCTATTCTATCATCTGGCTGGCCTTCATCCCTAAAGAACCTATTAAACAAATCTTGAGTAGCATCTTCAACTTTAATTTAAAACAATTATTTGCATTATATGGCTACTTGAGTATAAAAATTTCAGGCCTGCCTGTCTCTGTAGACTCCACCTCTGGGGACAGGGCACAGCTAAACAAAAAAAAGCAGCAGAAACCTCTGCAGACGCAAACGACCCTGTCTGACAGCTTTGAAGAAAGCAGTGGATCTCCCAACACGGAGGTTGAGATCTGAGAACAGATGGACTGCCTGCTCAAGTGAGTAGCCTAACTGGGAGACATCCCCCAGTAGGGGCAGAACGACACCCCACACCTCACATGGTGGGGTACACCCCTGAGACAAAGCTTCCAAAGCAAGAATCAGACAGGTACACTGGCTGTTCAGCAATATTCTAACTTCTACAGCCTCTGCTGTTGATACCCAGGCAAACAGGGTCTGGAGTGGATCTCAAGCAATCTCCAACAGATCTACAGCTGAGGGTCCTGATGGTTAGAAGGAAAACTAACAAACAAGAAGGACACCCACACCAAAACCCCATCAGTACATCACCATCATCAAAGACCACAGGCAGATTAAACCACAAAGATTGGGAAAAAGCAGGGAAGAAAAGCTGGAAATTCAAAAAATAAGAGCCCATCTTCCCCTCCAAAGCAATGCAGCTCATTGCCAGCAACGGATCAAAGCTGGACGGAGAATGACTTTGACGAGTTGAGAGGAGAAGGCTTCAGTCCATCAAACTTCTCAGAGCTAAAGGAGGAATTACGTACCCAGCGCAAAGAAACTAAAAATCTTGAAATAAGAATGGAAGAATGGATAACTAGAATAATCAATGCAGAGAAGGCCATAAATGAACTGACAGAGATAAAAACCATGACACAAGAAATACGTGACAAATGCACAAGCTTCAGTAACTGACTCAATCAACTAGAAGAAAGAGTATCAGCAATTGAGGATCAAATGAATGAAATGAAGTGAGAAGAGAAATCTAAAGAAAAAAGACGAAAAAGAAATGAACAAAGCCTTCAAGAAGTATGGGATTATGTGAAAAGACCAAATCTACGTCTGATTGGGATGCCTGAATGTGAGGGGGAAAATATAACCAAGTGGGAAAACACTCTTCAGGATATCAACCAGGAGAACTTCCCCAACCTAGTAGGAGAGGTCAACATTCAAATTCAGGAAATACAGAGAATGCCACAAAGATATTCCTCGAGAAAAGCAAATCAAAGACACATAATTGTCAGATTTACCAAAGTTGAAATGAAGGAAAAACTGTTAAGGGCAGCCAGAGAAAAAGGTCGGGTTACCCACAAAGGGAAGCCCATCAGACTAACAGAAGATCTCTCAGCAGAAACTTTACAAGCCAGAAGAGAGTGGGGGCCAATATTCAACATTCTTAAAGAAAAGAATTTTCAACCCAGAATTTCATATTCAGCCAAACTAAGTTTCATAAGTGAAGGAGAAATTAAATCCTTTACAGATAAGCAAATGCTTAGAGATTTTGTCGTCATCAGGCCTGACTTACAAGAGACCCTGAAGGAAGCACTAAACATGCAAAGGAACAACCGGTACCAGCCATTGCAAAAACATGCCAAAATGTAAAGGCCATCGAGGCTAGGAAGAAACTGCATCAACTAACGAGCAAAATAACCAGTTAATATCATAATGACAGGATCAAGTTCACACATAACAATATTAACCTTAAATGTAAATGGACTAAATGGTCCAATTAAAAGACACAAACTGGTAAACTGGATAAAGAGTCAAGACACATCAGTTTGTTGTATTCAGGAGACCCATCTCACATGCAGAGACCCACATAGGCTCAAAATAAAGGGATGGAGGAAGAGCTACCAAGCAAGTGAAAAACAAAAAAAAGCAGGGGTTGCAATGCTAGTCTCTGATAAAACAGACTTTAAACCATCAAAGATCAAAAGAGACAAAGAAGGCCATTACATAATGGTAAAGGGATCAATTCAACAGGAAGAGCAAACTATCCTGAATATATATGCACCCAATACAGGAGCACCCAGATTCATAAAGCAAGTCCTTAGAGACTTACAAAGAGACTTAGACTCCCATACAATAATAAAGGGAGACTTCAACACCCCACTGTCAACATTAGACAGATCAACGAGACAGAAAGTTAACAAGGATATTCAGGAATTATACTCATCTCTGCACCAAGCAGACCTAATAGACATCTACAGAACTCTCCAACCCAAATCAACAGAATAGACATTCTTCTTAGCACCACATCACACTTATTCCAAAACTGACCACATAATTAGAAGTAAAGCACTCCTCAGCAAATGTACAAGAACAGAAATTATAAAAAACTGTCTCTCAGACCACAGTGCAATCAAACTAGAACTCAGGACTAAGAAACTCAATAAAAACCACTCAACTACATGGAAACTGAATAACCTGCTCCTGAATGACTACTGGGTACATAATGAAATGAAGGCAGAAATAAAGATGTTCTTTGAAACCAATGAGAACAGAGATACAACATACCAGAATCTCTGGGACACATTTAAAGTAGTGTGTAGAGGAAAATTTATAGCACTAAATGCCCACAAGAGAAAGCAGGAAAGATCTAAAATTGACACTCTAGCATCACAATTAAAAGAACTAGAGAAGCAAGAGCAAACACATTCAAAAGCTAGCAGAAGGCAAGAAATAACTAAGATCAGAGCAGAACTGAAGGAGATAGAGACACAAAAAACTCTCCAAAAAAATCAATGAATCCAGGAGTTGGTTTTTTGAAAAGATCAACAAAATTGATACACCACTAGCAAGACTAATAAAGAAGAAAAGAGAGAACAATCAAATAGATGCAATAAAAAATGATAAAGGGGATATCATCACCAACCCCACAGAAATACAAACTACCCTCAGAGAATACTGTAAGCACCTCTACGCAAATAAACTAGAAAATCTAGAAGAAATGGATAATTTCCTGGACACTTACTCTCTTCCAAGACTAAACCAGGAAGAAGTTGAATCCCGAATAGACCAATAGCAGGCTCTGAAATTGAGGCAATAATTAATAGCCTACCAACCAAAAAAAGTCCAGGACCAGATGGATTCACAGCTGAATTCTACCAGAACTACAAGGAGGAGCTGGTACCATTCCTTCTGAAACTACTCCAATCAATAGAAAAAGAGGGAATCCTCCCTAACTCATTTTATGAGGCCAACATCATCCTGATACCAAAGCCTGGCAGAGACACAACAAAAAAAGAGAATTTTAGGCCAATATCCGTGATGAACATCAATGCAAAAATCCTCAAAAAAATATTGGCAAACTGAATCCAACAGCACATCAAGAAGCTTATCCACCATGATCAAGTGGGCTTCATCCCTGGGATGCAAGGCTGGTTCAACATATGCAAATCAATAAACATAATCCAACATATAAACAGAACCAAAGACAAAAACCACATGATTATCTCAACAGATGCAGAAAAGGCCTTTGATAAAATTCAACAGCCCTTCCTGCTAAAAACTCTCAATAAATTCGGTATTGATGGAACATATCTCAAAATAATAGGAGCTATTTATGACAAACCCACTGTCAATATCATACTGAATGGGCAAAAACTGGAAGCATTTCCTTTGAAAACTGGCACAAGACAGGGATGCCCTCTCTCACCACTCCTATTCAACATAGTGTTGGATGTTTGGGCTAGGGCAATCAGGCAAGAGAAAGAAATAAAGGGTATTCAGTTAGGAAAAGAAGAAGTCAAATTGTTCCTGTTTGCAGATGACATGATTGTATATTTAGAAAACCCCATCTTCTCAGCCCAAAATCTCCTTAAGATGATAAGCAACTTCAGCAAAGTCTCAGGATACAAAATCAATATGCAAAAATCACAAGCATTCTTATACACCAGTAACAGACAAACAGAGAGCCAAATCATGAATGAACTTCCATTCACAATTGCTTCAAAGAGAATAAAATACCTAGGAATCCAACTTACAAGGGATGTAAAGGACCTCTTCAAGGAGAACTACAAACCACTGCTCAGTGAAATAAAAGAGGACACAAACAAATGGAAGAACATACCATGCTCATGGATAGGAAGAATCAAAATCATGAAAATGGCCATACTGCCCAAGGTAATTTATAGATTCAATGCCATCCCTATCAAGCTACCAATGACTTTCTTCATAGAATTGGAAAAAACTGCTTTGAAGTTCATATGGAACCAAAAAAGACCCTGCACTGCCAAGACAATCCTAAGTCAAAAGAACAAAGTTGGAGGCATCACGCTACCTGACTTCAAACTATACTACAAGGCTACAGTAACCAAAACAGCATGGTACTGGTACCAAAACAGAGATGTAGACCAATGGAACAGAACAGAGTCCTCAGAAATAATAACACACATCTACAGCCATCCGATCTTTGACAAACCTGAGAAAAACAAGAAATGGGGAAAGGATTCCCTATTTAATAAACGGTGCTGGGAATATTGGCTAGCCATAAGTAGAAAGCTGAAACTGGATCCTTTCCTTACACCTTATAAGAAAATTAATTCAAGATGGATTAGAGACTTAAATGTTAGACCTAATACCATAAAAACCCTAGAAGAAAACCTAGGTAATACCGTTCAGGACATAGGCATGGGCAAGGACTTCATGTCTAAAACATCAAAAGCAATGTCAACAAAAGCCAAAATTGACAAATGGGATCTAATTAAACTAAACAGCTTCTGTATAGCTAAAGAAACTACCATCAGAGTGAACAGACAACCTATAGAATGGCAGAAAATTTTTGCAATCTACTCATCTGACAAAGGGCTAATATCCAGAACCTACAAAGAACTCAAACAAATTTACAAGAAAAAAACAAACAACCCCATCAAAAAGTGGACAAGTGATATGAACAGACATTTCTCAAAAGAAGACATTCATACAGCCAACAGACACATGAAAAAATGCTCATCATCACTGGCCATCAGAGAAATGCAAATCAAAACCACAATGAAATACCATCTCACACCAGTTAGAATGGCCATCATTAAAAAGTCAGGAAACAACAAGTGCTGGAGAGGATGTGGAGAAATAGGAACACTTTTACACTGTTGGTGGGATTATAAACTAGTTCAACCATTATGGAAAACAGTATGGCAATTCCTCAAGGATCTAGAACTAGAAGTACCATATGACCCAGCCATCCCATTACTGGGTATATACCCAAAGGATTATAAATCATGCTGCTATAAAGACACATGCACATGTATGTTCATTGCAGCACTATTCACAATAGCAAAGACTTGGAATCAACCCAAATGTCCATCAGTGACAGATTGGATTAAGAAAATGTGGCACATATACACCATGGAATACTATGCAGCCATAAAAAAGGATGAGTTTGTGTCCTTTGTAGGGACATGGATGCAGCTGGAAACCATCATTCTTAGCAAACTATCACAAGAACAGAAAACCAAACACCACATGTTCTCACTCATAGGTGGGAACTGAACAATGAGATCACTTGGACTCGGGAAGGGGAACATCACACACTGGGGCCTATTATGGGGAGGGGCGAGGGGGGAGGGATTTCATTGGGAGTTATACCTGATGTAAATGATGAGTTGATGGGTGCTGACGAGTTGATGGGTGCAGCACACCAACATGGCACAAGTATATATATGTAATAAACCTGCACATTATGCACATGTACCCTAGAACTTAAAGTATAATAAAAAATAAAAATGGCCATAAAAAAAATTCTGATGCCTGAGAATTAATATATAACATGAATATTTTAGGATCTGTAACTAGAAAGTAAAAAATAAAAGTAGAAAATAGATGCATTCCTAATACTGGAATATATATATATATTTACCATAAATTTCTTTTATATAGAACATAATGCTTTGTTCACAATGTCTATATACAGGGTTATATAGATAGATAAATAATATTGTTAAACAATATCTATATACACATAATTTAAATTATCTTAAATGTGTGTATAAGCCTGTTTTTGCATCAGTTAGTTATTATGCCAGTTCCTCAAAATAAATATAGAAATTTTACATTAACAATTAGTAAGATTGTATTAGACTTGTATGTCCTATGTTACAAATGTTGAAATAATTCATTAGGAAAAGTTATTCCTGGTAAACAAGTATGATCATATCTTGTAGAGAAAGAAATATAGCAAATATAATGAAAAATGTAATTATAAAATATTATGTCAGAGTAGTGACCAAATATATTAGTCATTTAAATAAATATAAATGGGCTTAATGCACTTAATAAAAAGAAATAAATAAATTTGACACACAAAACAAATTTGAATTCTATACTGTAAAAAGACACAGTACCCTCAGAATGATTAAGAGAGTTTAAAATTAAAGAGATGAACAGGACATAGCATCTATATAGAGATAGAGATGAGAACAGGGACAGAAACAGAGAGAAAGTATGGTAATCCTGATTTACTCTTCAATCTCCAAAGATGCCCAGAGATGCTAAAAATGAAACAATTGTAATACTAAAAGGTACAATTCAAGTTGAAGATGTTTATATTTTTGTGCCAAATAAGACAGCAAAACCCATTATGAAGCAAAAGTTACAAAGAATTAGAGATGTGAAGATAGAAACACCATAATAACCGGATGATTTAATAAACTACTACGTTACAAGGCAGATTGGGCAAAAATAAATACATTTCGAAATAGAAAAGTGAATTAACATAATCAATTAGATAGATTATATTCTTATATTTTGATTGCTACACCCTGATGATAGGATATGCCTTCTCCCCCAGTGCTTATGACACAATTACAAAAAGTGATCATATGATTTGGTCACAAAAGAAACATCAGTACTTACCTGAAAATCAAAATATAAACCACATTCTCTGACAACACTGTAGTACAGCTAGAAGCTATTAGCAGAAACAGAAAGCAAACATCTTGTATTTGCCAGGGTTCTGCAGAGAAACAAGACCAGTAGAAGAAACACCCCTACCTCTGTTTCCAGCACACACTCAGTGTCTTTGGGATGCTGAATTTTAAATATACATCACAAAAGATAAAAGGTCACACCTAAAAGAGACAGAGAAGAGGTATTTATGAACATTTTCAAGGAACAATTTGTTTATTTTCTTGAGAAATGACTAGACAGTTGGCATTTCTTATTTAAACAGTACATTTATCAAATGTTTACCACTCACCTTTATTTAAACAGAGAATATACAAGAAAGTTGCTTTGTTTATCAGGAAAGATGCAGAACAAATAAATTTTTTTTACCTCTGCTTAAAGTGTGAGTCTCTGGTGAACAACCTGCTCCTTTCTACAGTGAGCATGTTGCAGTAGCATAACTATCACTGGAGTGATTCTGACATTTGGTTGATAAGATTTGCATTAAAATATATTTACAGAAATTCTGTTTAGTTAATATATAGCTCTTCACAACCTTTATCAATTTCAAACACACTTGGTTTTCTCATGCATAAAACTTACTGAAATGTTTGTCAAGAGAAGCAATTCTAAATAGGAATGCAAATAGATAAAGAATACTATAACTGATAGTTCCCCGTAGAACTGAGATAAAGCAAACAATCAAAGGTAGGATAATAAATTCTTGTTTTATTCATCTACATTTATTTTACAGCAAGTGTCATATGCAAATATACACCATTAGCAGCATCTTTCTTGCCACAGTGGTTTATATGTTTTTGTAGCTATTTCTTCTGTGGTATTTCATAATTTTATTCCTTAAGCTCCCAAGTAATAACTGTAAAGAGTATTTCTCTCTCTGAAGTATATTATCTCTTCATTTGTAGCAGTGTTAAGACATGTGGGAAATATTTTCTGTGCTAGAGGTTTTTTAAACCAATTTATATTCATAAATATAGTATTGCATACCAATAGGCTATCGAGTTCTAGTTCATATACAAAGTTTATATGTTATAACTGAAGTTGTGTATACTTTGCCATGTATTAAACTTGGAACATGTGTTGTCTTCAACTTAAGATGTAAAATGGGTTTTGAGTATTAAGAAAGCAATTAAATATTTCTAGTATTAAGTACAGCCCTTATATTTCTACATCTGAATTACAGTAACAGAATAGACTAATTTTTGTTTTGATAAGTAAAATAAATTTAATGTATTAAATTTGGAAAAAAAAGTCACAGAACATTGGCATTGATTTTGCAATACATGCATGTAAATATACATACATAGATTAAAACAACATTGTCAATATTGCCTTCTGGTTACCTAAAATTTGAAGTTAAATAGAAAAAAACTTGGGGCTACTTTTGTTAACTACATACTCTGATGAAAGAATAATTTTAAAGTAGTAAAAATCGTCTTTTTTTTCCAAATAATGAAACCCAAAGATTCAATACGTGAAGTTCAAAAGCAAAGTTATGAAAGCTTCTGCAAAAGTTTCTTATTTCCTGATATAGAGTCAATGTGTTGAGCTTGTCTTAACAGAATGTTCTGCTTACCACATTATCATTCTGATCTCTAGAAATAATATCTCTCCTCTTAAACTTCAGCTACAATAATTATAGCTGTATTAGGCCTATAATTATGGATGTGGAGTTATATTATTTTCCTTCATTTTCTGAGTCTATATTGCATCTACATGTTCTTATTTTTGCTCAACTAATCTTACATAATTTTCCTAATAACCCAGTGATATAATACAATTTGGTAAATATACTAGCAATGAATCACTGCCTGCTCACTCCTTGCAGGCTCAGACATACTATGTACAAATCTTACAGATTATTAGGTTGATGATAACAAGAATGATGCAGATCCTAGAGTGGTATTTCTAGACATTAAGTTGGCTAGGAGTCATCTTCCTAAATTCTCAAAAGTGAGTTTTGGAGCAGTTGGGGGCAAGTACATTAACTACAAGGCTCTATCTTCCACAAAGGCTATTCATCAATGATACATTTTTAGGTAATGTGATATGGTACTAGTTAAAAACATGTCCCAGAGCAACTTATGGAATGTTCTTTTATGGCTTCCTTGATGTTGCTTCCCTAATAGGTTAACAGAAAACTTTGTCACAAGTTAGTTGTAACCCATGACCTGAACAATTTCAACTTAACTTTCCCTGTGAAGTTTCTTTGTGTTTAGCAGTAAAGAAAAAAAAAAAGGAGGATTCTTTAATCTTCCAAGCTCATTACACAGAAGAAGCTGTGCTATATATCACTCCAATTTCACTCTCTCCTTTCTCCCTCTTTCTCTCTTTCTCATGAAATATTAATGCCTTTTTTATGATGAGATTTGTCATGGTGTAGTTGTTTTTGACTCATTTAGAAAGATTAGAAAAAAGTATGTATCAGGAAAGACAAATTAAATTGACGTTTAAAGTTAGCTTCAATTTTTAATTTTAATTAATATTTGGTAGGGACAGAGCATGATGATTTACATAAAAAAGAAGCAATTAATAATCTATATTGTTTTTGTGTCAAAACCAAAGCATATTATAAATTAACACTTTATATAAAAGATAAAAAGACATTATGGGGTGAAAGAGGGCAAGAAGTGGGGAAATTAATGTTTACTATGTATACATAAAATATCTCACTTAATTGAGCCAGCCTCTCTTAGCTACAAATTTTGAATTTTTACAGATAAGGAAAATGGATATCTGAGAGTTTTTATTAGTCCAAGCCATTCAGAAGGCAATAATTTTAATGCCTAAGTCTATGTCCCTGCTTTTTGGTTCCAATTTGTTTCCTTAATTTTAAAAATATAATACATATATGAGTAAAGAACAGTGTGTTAAAAATGGCTTACATGAACTAGCACTTATTTAAAGGTGGATGACTTTAACTCCCTCACTTTTTTTTTCTTTGAAATCTAGGAAAAATATTCAACTTCTCTGTCTTCCTTGTCTTCAAAATGAGGGAGGTTGAGTATCCAAACAATAATGTTGTTGGGAGGAAGCATAATAATTCATTTAAATCACCTAACATAACTCCTGACACTTAAGGTTTTATTAGTGCCAGATATTAATAATATTCTCATTGTTACCATTTACTGTTATTATCATTATTACTACTATTAGAATGAATGTTTGATAAATTTGGTAAAAAGGAGAAAGCAAGAGAAAGATCTGGAGTATATCTCCAATGGCCTTGGATCACTTTCACTCACCCTCATTTATTATTTCACTCACTCATAAGCTTCTTTTTTGCTTTATTCAATTGATAAATATTTATTAAAAAACAATTTTGTATCACTCAATGTGCTACACACTGAAGAAATCTGAAGAAACTAGAGATTCTCTTATTTTCAAAGGTCTTATTCTTCATTGAAAGATTACAAAAAAAAATTACTACTTTGTGTAATATATATAATTTCAGAGTTAATCTCTAAATAGTACTGAGGAAGCTTAGAGCGAAGCCCGTAATCCAAAATGAAAGGTTTGGGGAATGTCCCAGAAGTGATCAACTCTGAATTGGACTAAAATGTGAGCAGACAAGCACTAGTTGGAACAATAGTGTTAAGGTGATCTGAACAGAAGCATCAGAACGCTCAAATCCCCAAAGATGAGAGAAAGCCTGAGAATTGCTGAGAATGCTGCCTTGGGTCTGGCAGAATGAGTATGACGCGAGCGGGGAATGAGGCTGTCTCACTGAAGTGAGGCCTTTCGACGTGCAGAACATTTACTAGAAAGTGCTCTTGGGATTCGCACCATGGAAAGGGAAAAGAAGTAAGATTTGGTAGAGGGGGATGTTAAGCTGCCATGCATTCCCAGTGAAAGCCCCAGCCAACCTCATGGAGGGTTCAGAGTTGATATTCCTTCAGAATTGTTCTGAGTTAGGAAGGGAGGCTGTGTCTTTGTATTCCTCATTATCATCCGCTAGATGCAGGATGTCCTTGGAAGGAGTTGTCCAAGGGATCTACGTGGAGCACCACGGGGTCCAATTAACTCATTCTAAGAAGTTACTGCTGGCCACTTGAACAATTTTTAATCAACGCAGTGATAATATGTGAATCTCGCACTTTCTTTTTGCTGTGTTCTGAATTTTGTAGAGGAGGACAGTGCTTGCTTGCTGAAGGGAACATTCAGACTGCACTTTGTGGTTCCACATCCTTCACTATATGTAAACCCACCTGTTCCTGACTATACAACTAAAAAACGTCTGTGCCAGCATTTCTATCTCTTGCCTGTATTACCACGACTGCTCCTGAACGATTTCTCTTGCTTACACTCTTGCCCCTCTAAAAGCCCTTCCCCACATAGTAGCCAGATTAGAGGTGTTGCGCCGCAAATGACATAGTGCGGCGCTCTTCCTTAAACCCATTCAGTGGCTTCTCATTCTACTAAGAATAAAATCCAATCTTAGTGTCCTCTTTCCTAGTTCCTTATTTTTGATGAAATAAGGAACTTTTACTAATGTCTGCTTTTGAGCCAATTTGTTTCTTTTCCAAAAAAGATGTGTGAATTTAACAGATGCAGGGAATGTCCTAAAAGTAGGTGGGACAATTGGCATTTGATAAGAAAAATACCTTTTTTAGCTGAGTCTATTTGCCCCACTTTTTTTTTTAGGCTTGACCTGTATGACAATGTTTCAAATGCTATGTTAAAACAATGTCCAGAAGCTTACCAACTTTTTAATGATATATTAATTATGCATAAAAATAAGAAAAGCATATTCAATCAATTCTAATACCTTGTATTATTAACATATCATTAAGGGAAATTTTATGGATTTTCCAGTTTCTAATAAAAATGTAAAGCAGGTTCATATTCACATAGCATGTCACAATTTGCAATCTAAAAATCATTCCCCCGAAAATAAACTGTGTTTAGAATGCTTCATGAGTGGCCTGAAATTTTTATATATTATTAGTACTTAGAGTCTTTCTGAAACTATGCAAACTACTCTATATCAATAAACTCATTTTTCTTACACCTACCCTAGGAGGTAAATGCCAAATTTACCCAGAATTCAGAAATGTACGTAAAATAACAAGATTTCTCAGCTAATAAGTAACAAAGACAGGACTGAAATCCTGTCTGTGACTGGCAAGCTCATGGCTTTACTCATTAAGTAATTGGACATTACAGCTCATATTTCAGAAGTGCAAAGAGTGGCTCATCATATTGAACTTTGATAAACATTACTCTTTTTCCAATTTTTGCTTCAAGTGAAGCAATTTTAGCAGTAGTTCCTATAGTTCCTTCTATATTATATTTGTATGAAATGTTAGACTTCAAAAATAATTTTAAGCAGTTTATGGAATTATTAAAACAAAAATCTGAAGAAAAAAATTAGATGCTATATCATGTTATTACACTTCACTTATTCACATTGAGGAGACAGGCTTGATTGTCTACTGATGTGAGAATATGAAATTTTTCTCATTCTATAAAATAGAAATTTCCATTGAAATAACTCATTAAAAATCAATACTGTCAGGGAAGTATTCATTTAAGACAAATAATACTTTGTTATGTATGAGTATTTTTGTATACAATACAATCCAAAATCAGTCATCTTTAAGAATAACATCATCTTGTATTTTATACTTGAGTAATAGCATTTATGTCAGTTCAAATTTATAATAGGATAATTTAATGCAGATTTCTTTTAGAAAATAAAACTGGCATTACATACCTCCAGTTTTATATTTCTAGGAAACTGATAAAATCCAAGCACTAGTTCTATTTAAAATAACCTAGGATTAGAAGAAAAGTAATAAAAATTTTGATGTATTTATTAAATACCTTTACACATAAAACATAATCAACTTCTTGTATTTTTTATCAATCCAACAATTGGATAAGTTATATAAGAAGTGGCTTACTGCTTTATGTATGTAAATAAATTTAACTTCAGCGGATTATGAAATTTATTGAAGGTCACAGTATGATGCATTTTAAGGAGTGAATCTTTGGAATTAGTTAAATGTAGATTTGAATTCTGCTTCCGTCATTTGCTAACTTCGTGACCTTTGGCAATTTATTTAAATTTCCTGAACCTCAACTTTATTATGACCAAAACAGGATAATATCTATACTGGCAATTTATTAAAAAGATTACAGCTGGGCATGATGGCACACACCTATAATCTGAGCACTTTGGGAGGCTGAGGCAGGCAGATCACTTGAGGCTAGGAGTTCGAAATCAGCCTTGCCAACATGGCAAAACCCCGTCTCTACTAAGAATACAAAAATTATGGTGGTGCATACCTGTAATCCTGGCTACTCAGGTGGCTGAGGTAGGAGAATTGTTTAAACCTGGGAGCAGAGGTTGCAACAAGCCGAGATCATGCCATTGCTCTCCAGCCTGGGCTACAGAGAAGGACTCTGAAAAAAAAAAATGACTAGTAACATATAGCAAGAATACTTGACATATAGTAGAAATGTGTTCATAATAAAGTCACATAATTCCTAAATGAGCAGAAGCAGGGAAAGAACTCAGGAATCCAGAATTTAAGTGTACAGATTGTTTCACTAAGCATTTTTAAAGACACCTATCTCTCAAACCAAATACTTCTTTTACAGTAGCCATTGTGTAGATTTAGACAAAAAGTCTGGATTCATCAAAATACAGAGCTAGTTCAAAAACTCAACAACAAATGCTATATAGTAATATAGTAAAGGAACTTCCTATTCTGAGACTATTATGGTATTATGAGAACTTCTTTAACATCTTTGTATAAAATTTTACCTTTTTAAACGCAAGTATCTGAGTGTCTCTGCAGGACTGTTTTTCAATAAAATTTAGCTGAGATTCTTGTACATATAAATATATTACAATTACACATGTTCGTTGAATGTTAAATAAACATGGGTGTCAATTTTTATCTCACGCTTCTGGAAAGAACCCTAACATATGTATTCTGGCTTTTCAAAATGTTCTTTGCCGTGTCCACCTGTACTGCAGTGAATCCTGTCTCACTGGCATTGATATGCCACATCTTAGTCATAGTGACATGGAAACTGAAAAAAAAGAATGCTTTCAGCATAAAGAAAAGTAGACCTGCATTATTTCAGTAAATTACTTTTCCTCAACTTTGAAACATGAGTTTTCCACTTCTGATTTTTCCTGTATTCAGATTAAAATTCAGCAACAATTTCCCTGTCATATTCGCTGTCATGCAGAAAATAAAAATTGCTCATACTTTCCTAAGATACTCAGATCTTTGGTGACAGATTTTTGTGTGAATTACTCTGGCAGTAAATTTCCTAACACTGCTCTTTTGGTTGGTACAGGCTATTAAGTGCTGCTGAAAGAAATTTTTTTCTTTAATTTGTTGCATGTTTTATTAATGATTCTGTATTTCCTAGATTCAGTGTTCTGAAAATATGCCAATAAATTGATTTTATACATCTTAATTGATTATATATTTATAAAATAAAAATTATGAAGCTGGATTTTGTAGATAGTAATGCATTTAAATACTTAAATGGTTTTCCCTGAAGTCTGCAATACCATTTTTAGAATTGGTGTTTCTTTCAAACGTGTCAGCTATTAGAGTGTAGGACTTCTTAGTTTATTAGTAATACAAATGTTATGACTGAATTAGAAAGGCTTCCCTAATCAGTGAAAGGTCTTTGAAAGCTCCAAAGTAATTATATCTTGTAATTATCAGAAAGTAAGTTCCCAAATCATTCCGACAGTCAAGCATTTAGTGGGCTTGAGCCTGCAGCTATATGTGAATAAGATTAGTTGCTAATTATAGCAAGGGAAAATAATTAAGGGTAAATAAATTTTTCATTTTAGCTTGCATATGATATTTGAAATAAAGATGTTTTCAGCCTTTATGAAAGTATTTCTAGACATCTAGAGTATGGAATGTGATTGCATTTTTTAAAAAATGGTAAAGAAGAGTGTTTCAAATATTTTGTAAAATAAATAAATGTGCTGAACAGTTATGCTCTAATTACTGATTTAGCTTTATAATGCCAACTAATTTATTGAGTAGATTGAATTAAGAAAATGCATGGACAGGCAAAGAAATACATGTTAGTATTTAATGAACAAATAATTATTGCCATATTGTTGGTAAGACTGACTTGTATAATTTGTCTTTATTTTAAATGATCCACTTTTAAATTCCAATAATAGGAAAGCAATTATCCAGACAATTTTTCCCAAAATATCTTCCAATGAGCATAGGTTCTGCTAGTAAAAAGAACTATTACATATCACAAAAGCATTAGATATATTTTGAAAATTCTTGGTTAAGTGAAATTTTGATGTTTATTAGCTGAAAGATTTATCATGTCTTCTTCCATGCACTGTAATACTTCATTTAGGGATTATATGATGCAGAATTTCTCAAATTTTCTTAATCAGAAACCTGCACTTCCCTAAAACACATGTTGTAATATGTTAATCTACATTTTATCCACTTACATGCTTTATTGTTCAAGCAAACAAATTAATCTACGTAATAGTAGTTTCCACAAGTTTCCACTTACTCCATTGCTTTATGTTTTGTAATGGCATTTCGAAATTATGGATTATATTCTTTACAGCAACATTTCTGAAATTTGATATTGTTAAACTACTTTTACCAATCACTGAGTTTAAAAATATATGTGTAAGATTATCACATATCTTATCTAATAATATTAAATTAGTATTTCAATTTAAATA
This sequence comes from Macaca nemestrina, assembly GCF_043159975.1. Lineage (NCBI taxonomy): Eukaryota > Metazoa > Chordata > Mammalia > Primates > Cercopithecidae > Macaca > Macaca nemestrina. Next base: position 82,757,671 of record NC_092129.1, read on the forward strand.
ATTATATTACATAAAATGCTTGATATTTTGTAAGCTTTAACCAGGTTACCTATTCAGGTTGGTGAATAAAGACCATGAGGTGTTGGTCAGGTTTCACCATCAATCAATGTTTTCTTGTAAATGTGTACAACCCCTAAATAGAGCTAGAAGTAAAATAGGTCATTGAGAATGGCAGCCAGGATTGGAGTGAATCTATAAGATATTTGGGCATAATATATAACACTTAGAATCAGAAGTTATAATGTCTTTTCTTACTGAAGACTATTTTCTGTCTCCAAAACAGATCCAAAGCTGATAAATTTCACTCAAAAGCTGGAATTTCAAGTCTTTCAATTTGGTAGACAAAATTTTTGTTTCCAATCAGCTTCTCTTGCCTTGAACTCTGGAAAGTATTTCTTCATGATCTGCTACAGTATTTGAATTCATTTTAAAGTATACTTAATAATACTTCATCAGCTTCTTTCGCCAATGAGTGAAGACAATTACCATGTGTTAAGAAAGAATAAAACTGTTGGATATCTCTGCTTGGACCCCATTTCAATCTTCTGATGATATTATCTTATTGTCTTACCACAACATTAAGAAATTGTGATCTTTCAGGACTGTGGGTTCAGGAAAATATGAATAATGAAAGTATCATTGAGATTCGTCACTCAAAAAACACTTGAAATCACTGAAATTGATTTAATGGCATTACTTATGTCATGAAGAGATCTTTTTATTTCAATTCTCACTTTCTTTTTTTTTTTTTTTTTTTTTTTTTTTTTTTTTTTTTTTTTTTTTTTTGAGACGGAGTCTCCCTCTGTCGCCCAGGCTGGGGTGCAGTGGCCAGATCTCAGCTCACTGCAAGCTCCGCCTCCCGGGTTCCCGCCATTCTCCTGCCTCAGCCTCCTGAGTAGCTGGGACTACAGGCGCCCGCCACCTCGCCCGGCTAGTTTTTTGTACTTTTTTAGTAGAGACGGGGTTTCACCGTTTTAGCCAGGATGGTCTTGATCTCCTGACCTCGTGATCCGCCCGTCTCGGCCTCCCAAAGTGCTGGGATTACAGGCTTGAGCCACCGCGCCCGGCTCAATTCTCACTTTCAAATCTCTCATTGAATATCTAACAAAATTTAGTGTAAAATAGTAGTTAGCAGTGGAGAAGTACACTCATGGACCACATTTCTGCTCTGAATGCTAAAAAGATGTTTACTCAGTGATGAAGAATTGAATATATTTATGGCATTTATTATTTTTTAAGATTAATTTCTTTTAATCTTAATTTTTCTATTTGAGATTTTAAACATGTCTTAAATCAGTGATGACCTCTTATTTTTTCCCTCTTAGAGTAAGTCCAGATTGGAATTTAGATAAAATTTATTATTTTTTCATATACAAATGACTCTTTTTTGGTTGTACACAGAGAGCTGAAGAATCATCAGGAATGATCTCAGTGCATTTTCTAGTCTATATTATGACTTACAGTCATTACCTAACAAAACATCTAATTTCCTGTTACATGTATTATTGGTGTAAGATAGAAAGTTGCCTAGCTGTTCTCCCACATAAATAAATATAATATGTTCAATGAGCTGGTTCAATTCAGTAGATTACTTTTTCCAAATGTATAGCAAGGCATGTCAACATGTGCGATCATAACTGCTCTAATGCTTTATGAATCAGTGATACACAATGTAGAGTAGTCATTCCATATGGAATTCTGGATAAAATTTTTTCTTCCTATTTCAGATCATAATATTTGCCACTGAATTCATAATGAGTTTTGTAATTATAAATCATGTGTGACTTCTTTCTGTTTTTATTGTTACAGCAGTGTTGAGAGATGAATTTATATTTTTGTTCTCTTCTAAGACTTTACTCACAAAATTCATCTATCTCACATTTTAAAACATTACGTTGAGGTTATTTTATTTTAAAAGGCTATTGGTTTATCAAAAAATAATGCACATTATTTTTAGAAAATAAAATGAAAGCCGTTATGGCTTCATGTAATGATACGCCAGTATCACAGAGGATTGGAGCTCCTTTTATTTTGGAATGTCGTGGCATCTGTGTGAATTGTAATGTTTGTGTAACTATTTCCCTAAGTGTTTTTTGAAAGTTTATAGATCACTCTCTGGCCATTCCTCCACTCTTTAAATAGGAGAATAATTGTATTGACCATCTTCTGTTTATTTCCTACCCTACCCCAGATCCATTATTAGCTTTGTCCCTCTCTGCGTTTTTGCCACTATAGAATTCATTATCTGAGCCACTTTGTTAATAGGATGTTGGTTGAGTCTAATCAATGAATGGCAGCAGAGATTAAAGGGAGGAAGAGACAGATCAGTATGCTTTTTTCTGCCTTTTATTGCAGAAGCTAGATTTGTTGGTACCCAAGGTCTAAGTTAATGGAAACGTTTTCACTTCTCTGAACTCTCACATAGTCCCACTAACATTATTTCCATGCTTTTCAGTTCCAAGAGTTATTCCTACCTTCTCAAACTGCTAGTAATTTTGTATCTTATCTTCTTTTGTTTGTTTTTTTGCTACATCCATTGTTTTGTAAGTAATCCCTTTTTTCAAAACTTATTCAACTTAATCATCTTTGCTACTTTTTAAAAAAAAATTGCTGAGATACAGTAGTTTAATACATTTAAATTCTAAAAATATAAATGATAGCACAGATGATGTACACATGGTATAAGTAATATAATGAAATAAAATGGTTTAAACAAAAGACAAGTTCTCACAGTGCATGTGTAGCCTCTTAAATATAACAAATTTTATATGTTTTATTAGAAAGCAATGGAATTTCCTTTAAAAATCATAATCATTAATTTTGTATTTAAGAATCAATTTCAATTAAAACAAATTTCACTTATTTTTTAAAATTTTTATTGCAGAAAGAACCAATCTTCACAAATGCTGTCCACCGAATACATAAGAAAGGTTCTTTGACACTTTAAAAAATTTGAGAAAAAATATATAAATAAAAGTAATAATCTGCAGCTTTGAGTGTAAGCAAAGGGCTAACTATCAAGAGAACCCACTCCCAATGATTAACGTGGGTTCTTTTCTATTTGCTATGCATCTCGGCTGGTTTGAGAAATAAAGGGAAAGAGTACAAGAGAGAGAAATTTAAAGCTGGGTGTCCGTGGGAGACATCACACGTTGGCAGGTTCCATGATGCTCCCTGAGCCATAAAACCAGCAAGTTTTTATTAGCGATTTTCAAAAGGGGAAGGAGTACACGAATAGGGTGTGGGTCACAGAGATCACATACTTCACAAGGTAATAAAATATCACAAAGCAAGTGGAGGCAGGGTGAGATCACAGGACCATGGGATGGGGCGAAATTAAAATTGCTAATGAAGTTTCGGGCACGCATTGTCATTAATAACATCTTATCAGGAGACAGGGTTTGAGAGCAGACAACCTGTCTGACCAAAATTTATTACTCTGGAATTTCCTCATCCTAATAAGCCTGGGAGCGCTACAGGAGACCGGGGCTTATTTCATCCCTTGGGCTTCGACCATAAAAGGTGGCCACCTTCAGGGGGCCATTCATAGACCTACCCTCAGGGCGCATTCTCTTTCTCAGGGATGTTCCTTGTTGAGAAAAATATTTCAGTGATATTTCTCCTATTTGCATTTGAAATAAGAGAAATATGATTCTGTTCCGCCTGGCTCACCAGCGCAGTCAGGCTCCAAGTCTTATTTCCCTTGTTCCCTGAAGATTGCTGTTATCCTGTTCTTTTTTCAAGGTGCCCAGATTTCATATTGTTCAAACACACATGCCATGCTCTACAAACAATTTGTGCAGTTAACGCAATCATCACAGGGTCCTGAGGTGACATATATCCTCCTCAGCTTACGAAGAAGATGACAGGATTAAGAGATTAAAGTAAAGACAGGCATAGGAAATCACAAGGGTATTGATTGGGGAAGTGAAAAGTGTCCATGAAATCTTCACAATTTATGTTCAGAGATTGAGGTAAAGATAGGAGTAAGAAATTATAAAAGTATTAATTTGGGGAACTAATAAATCTACATGTAATCTTCACAATTTATGTTCTTCTGCCACGGATTCATCCGGTCCCTCCATTCGGGATCCCTGACTTCCCGCAACAGCTAACTTTAGTTACATGGAATCATATACATAAATAACACTCAAGGAAGTAAATAAATAGATGAGAAAAAGGCAATGCAACAAAATTCAATGTATTAATAAATATGGAATTAATCCCCAGGTATCAAATATTGATTAAACCAATATTTTAACCACAAAAAATGTATTCACAAATGAACACAAATTTAATGTTATATTTGTAAGGATAATCTTTACTTTTAAAATTCCATCTATATTCTCATGTTAAATAAATTAATGGAATACAGGAGCCACAGATTAATATTTGGATATGTGAAGTCACTAAAATGACAGCTTTCTTTAAAATACACAACACAAAATTTGCTCTGAGATGCAAAGATTTGTCCCAACACATCACTGGAGAATTTGGTTATCTCTTACGGAGCTCAAGTTAAAGGACAATCGGATAATAATACATTGGATTTATAGCTCTATATATAGAAAGGATGTTTCTTCTTTGTAAAGCTTATGGCAGAGACAAAGAATTTTAGAAAGGTAAAAAAAAAAAGGTTATTCAAAATTCACAGAAGAATGTGTCACATATATTGAATGTTTTCATGTATTTCCTGCTCTACTCAAAGCAGAGAGTCTGGATGAAAAGATTCGATTTGGTCCATTGTAAATCCATGGGCAAGAAGTCCCTTGTGAGAAAAAACACTACACTCATTGTAGCTGAGAAACATTTTAAAAATCATCTAGCTGTAATATTCTTTTCCTCCGTATAAAAGCATTGTTCCGATTATCCTTACTACTTCCACAGAGAGAGGGTAGTAGTCATTCATTTTCATTTCACAGTAATAAAAAACGAACAATGAGTCTTCTCACTGTGTTTAGTAATAAATAATATTGGGTCTCTGCGTGCTTGGTTTGTTAATAGAGCCCGGATCATGTGTATTTGTTTCTTAGGCTGCCATAACAAATTACCATAAATTTGGTGGCTTTCTGAAAAAAGACATTTATTCTCTCATGCTCAAGCTGGAAGTCTGCAATTAAGGTATTGGCAGGCCCATGCTTTCTCCCTCCAAGGTTCTAGGGGAAATTCCTTTCCTGCCTCTTTCAGCTTCTGGTGGCTCCTAGTGTTCTTTGATTTGTGGTAGTGTATCGCCAATTTCTGTCTTCATCTTCTCAGTCTCTGTCTTGGTCTTCTCTGTGTGTCATAGAGAAAGACGTCAGTCATGGACTTAAAGCCCATTTCTTTTATAAAGACATCAGTCATGGACTGAAAGCCTATTTTAAATGCAGTATGATCTCATGTCAAGATCCTTAACTTAATTATATCTGCAAAGACCTTCTTTTTGCCCAAGTAAAATCTCATTCACATGTCCAGGGTTAGGACTTAGACATACCATTTTGGAAGATACAATTCAATCTACTATACCATGTGAACAGCATGCATTTTCATTGCAAAGCAATGAATAACACTGGGTTGTCTTTGTGTTTGTGTGGTTTTGGTAGGATAATTCATGTTTCCAAGGCCCTATTAATCTTGGACAGCTGAAAGAGTGAGTTTTAGGAACTACATTTCAAAATCCACAGGTTCTAGAAAGTTATCACTTGGGTTTCTTCACAATCTTTCTGTGTAGTTTCAGTTTAAATTTCCTTCTAAGCATACTTCCCCATTTTGAACTTCATATTCCAAATTCCTAGAGAAGGAACTTAAGAACACTTTGTTTATTTCAAATAAGTATCTTTGGGGCTCTGTCAGCAGATGTCACTAATATGAATAAAATTTTATTCCTGGAGTTACTAATATTCTTGTTTCTTACTTTTCCATTCAAATGCATTATGAAACTTATAAACAATAACTTGGCAGATTTTGTACCATGAAGTCTTTAACTCTGCTTTTGTTGATAAATATGAATGCTTTCTGAAAAACCAATCTGACATTTTATTAAAAATTTCTGGGAGTTTTTGAAAGAAGAAACAAAATTAATATGGAATAGAGTGTCTGCAAGGAGACTTGATAATGTCCTATATATATGTACTCTGAAAGACTAGAAAATTGTTCTCCAAAATACCTCATCGGAAAATTAAATTATTGTCTTTTTAAGTGGAATTATTCCTTCAATAAGGACCAAAAAAAAATTCCTTAAGTCCTGTCACGTCTCTATGTTTTCTGGTATCACACTTTAAATGCATTGGTCATTGATTCAGTTTTGAAATGTCATTATTATTTTTTAGTTACTGAAGCATATTTTTTTTTCCTTTTACAAAGCCTTTTTATCTACAAAAAATATATTTTACATAAAAATCCTTTCTCTTTGTAATTTCTACTGTTTTTGTATTCTTCTCAGTTTACCCTTTTGGGATCCTTCCTTTATTCTAAGATTGCAGAATTTATTGCACATTAGTTTTAATTATTTTTTAATGGCCCTTTATGGTTTTTTTTTAATTCTTATTGATTTAGATTTTTTCAAAGTCTACTACTTTAGATTTTTGTATAAAGTCTACTACTTTCTCTTACTTAAATTTTTTGATCCCTTCCTAGAAATAATAATAAAAATAAAAATTAGAGGAATAAAAGCAGAATAACCATTATGACTATAAAGTACGTGTGTAAGCATTGGGATTTTACTTAGCGGGTTTTCCTTTTTCATTGATTTGAAATAGAATAATGTATGCTAATAAAAAACAAAATGAAAAAATATGAAAAGAAAAAACTATGAAAATAACACAAATTTATATTTTTCTAATATTATTTCTGGTTGAATTGCTTTGTTTCCTGGGACATTAAAGGCTTGGCATGTAGCTGATATTAGAGACAAGATGAACTTATTGCTACTTTGTGCCTGTGATAAATCAGTCTCAGGAAAAAAGATAGGCGTTTGCAGAACTTTTTCCTCATCAGGCAGGTCATCTCTTGTACTTACTACAAGGAGAGGAGGACAGGGAAGAAAAAAACACACTAAACACTTCTTGTGAGCAAGTAAGTATCAGAGAGAGAATCCAAAAATGTGTGTCTATGTGGATATACCTGTGTGCGCGTATGGGGGTGCCTACACTCTGTGGTGAAAAAGAGCATTGTCTTATAGTACTTCCGTTCCGTAAAACTAAAACTAGTGAGTAGATTTTATAGTACGATAGTTTTAGGCAAAATAAAATATCTTTTTTTTTTAAAAGTTAATTTTGGGTTGACTACCCCATCTTCGGGATATTCCTTGAAATACTCAGAGTCTGAATAACCATTTTCTTGACATAAAATAGAAAGAAGCTTCAAATTTGTGGCCTCCAGCTCATTTTAACTCTGAAACACACAAGTGCAATGAGAATTAATTTAGAAAATAAAAATCAATACATAAAATTATTTTGGAACAAATTTTATCAAATATATGGATATGACATTGTTTCTCATTACAACTTTTCCCTCAGCAAATGAATTGCTGCCTTTGAAACTATTTTCTTTTTATTTTCCAATGTTATATTTATGTGGTACCTGTAAAGTCAGCTTGTAGTATGCTTACTATGATCTTGACTTTTATAATGTAAAATTACATTACATAAAATTCTAGGAAGGGTTAACACAATGGGTTATTAGCACCTAAGTTTTATCAGGAATTAGTAAAATGAGAATAAAATTATTACTACTGGGTTGGCTTAGAGCTCATGTAAAATATCTTGAGGGAATATATTTCAATAAACTTCAATTGTCTCACATTTAGTTAATATCAGTGGAGTAGATGAGTATTACCTCTAGCGATTTTTCAGAATTAAACCAAAATATGTAACTATATGAATGTGGGTTAAAAATACCTATATTAATATTTAATTTGAAACTTGAACTGAGAAGAATGTTAAATATTTGACAAACAGATATCCATCACCTAAAATAATATTAATAGTTTTTATATGCACAATATTTTAAAGTTTATAGGCAAATACATATAATCACTGACTGTAACACAGTTTCTGACATCAGATTCTTAGCAGTCCTTTTTAAAAGATAAGGTAATTTGGAACACATAGACTGGGAACTTTTCCTGCAATATGTTTATTTTAGTACCTCAAATCTGCTAGTTATTTTACTAAAATTCACCACTTCTTTATGTCTTAGGACATTTTTTAAATGTCACAAAGATGTAAAATAAAGACATGATTCCTGACTTGAAATATACGGTTTGGAAAATAGAAATATACGGTTTGGAAAAATGTACAGACTATGTTATAAACAAATGGTTTTAACATAGGATAGTTTTGAAGTGAAAAATCAATATTAGCAAAAATATGATGAGGACAGTGTTCTATATAGACGAAAGGAAAATGTATTAGTCAATGTCAAATATCCATGTCTAGTATACGTGAGTAATTTTAACATACCCACATATTGTGAGAATTCTTTTTATTTATTTATTTATTTATTTATTTATTTTTGAGACAGAGTCTCGCTCTTTTGCCCAGGCTGGAGTAAAGAAAATCATTGTTGTTTTTGGGTAAAGAATGGGTTTCAAAGAAGCAAAAGTGAAATAAGAAACATCAGTTAAGAAGGCAATAGAAGTAACACAGGTTAGAAGTAATTCTGCTTTGGTTTAGAGTGGTGGTAATGATATGGAGAGAACTAGGTGGATTTCAGATAGATATATTTTAGATATTGAATTGGTGAGTATTTAATAGAATGCAATAAAAAAAAGAAAAAAAAGGAAAACCAAGGTCTACCGTAAGTTTTTGCTCTTATCATCTACATGAATTATGTTGCTATTTACTAAGATGTGGCAGACTGAGAATAGAACAGGGTTGCTACAAAACCAGCTCAACTTCAACCATTTTAAATTTGACATATTATCAGAAAATCAAAAGGCTATATCAAATGGGAAGCTGGATAGAAGAGTTTGAATGGCAAGCTGGAGAGAAGAGTTTGGAGTTGATGGCATTCATCTGAGCTAGAGATAATTATATGGGGATCATTACTTATAGATATGACTTAATTAGTGCATCACAGACATACTTCATGTGGAAACTTTCTATCGGAGCAGCTCTAGAGTCTGTTCATGTCTACATTTGAATAGCCACACCATTTATGTTACCAAACTGAAAAATATATTCTTTCTTAACATCTTTTTCAGGCTTAAATAACTTCACAGTTTTATTTAAGAATGAAGTATTAGTGCTTATTTTAAACTTGGGTAAATATAGGTGCCAGTCAGTGGTGGACTGTATCGAGAAAATGTTGCACATATATACCATGGAATGCCACACAGCCATATAAAAGAATGATATCATGGCCTTTGCAGGAACACAGATACAGTTAGAGACCACTATCCTATGTGAACTAATAAAGGAACATAAAACCAAATACAACATGTCTTCACTTATAAGTGGGAGCTAAACGTTGGGTACACATGGACGTGTAGATAGAAACAGTAGACACTAATGACTACTAGAGAAGGCAGAGAGGGAGGGGGCAAGGGTTATAAAAGTAACCATTGGCTACTATCCTCACTACCTGGGCAACAGGATCGACTGTACTCCAAACCTAAGCATCACACTATATACTCATGGAACAAGCCTGCACATGTAACAAGCCTGAATCTGAAACAATTGAAATTACAAAAAAAAAAAAATGGGAGTAAATGAATAATTCAAATTATTTCAGAACTCAAAGGAACTATCTACACTAATAATAAACTTAGTTTTCCATTATTTCATGACAGAATTGCTTGCCAGCTTGAAATTAACCCAGTTTCTAGGGTTCAAGTTCACAAAAACATATAGATCTAATTTTAAAGTAGCATACTAAACTTGTAAGTATACAATATTTATTATTTTTACAGTCTTAATTTTTCACACTTCAACATAAGCTTTAATAATATCATTCCAGAATTTTGATGTATATCATTAAAATCACAGTATTATAGATCAAAAAGTAAATGTAACATTCTATGTAATAAAAATATAAAACAGAGCATATTTTAGGTGATTAATTATCATTTCCCGACCAAATCTGGAAGTAATGAGCCTGAGGTTATTGAATATTTTTTGACTAATGAGTAATTTTTAAAATAAATATTTATTCAGCATATAATCAGAAATAGATTAAGTTGGTCCCAGTGGACACAACAATAAACACAAAAAAGTTCTTTTCCTTTAAGAAACTTATATCCAAATGAAGGATCTAGAGTGACAAATAGATAAATACAAAGTAGTCATATATTTCAGAGTCATCTGAATCAGAACCACTTTAAGTCTTTCTTTTAGAAGGAAAACAGATTTCGGCCCAGCATAATCCAGACACTTTGGGAGGCCGAGGGGGGCAGATCACAAGTTCAGGAGTTTGAGACCAGCCTGACCAACATGGTGAAACCCCGTCTCTACTAAAAATACAAAAATTAGCCAGGCATGGTGGTGCGCACCTGTAATCCCAGCTACTCTAGAGTCTGAGGCAGGAGAATCACTTGAACCCAGGAGGTAGAGGTTGTAGTGAGTCGAGATCGCACCACTGCACTCCCAGCCTGGGTGACAGAGCGAAACTCCATCTCATTAAAAAAGAAAAGAAAAGAAAAGAGAAAAGAAAAAACAGATTTCTCAGTGTAGGCACTGAGAATTTGTCTTTTATGATTGAAAGAACGTAAGTGTTATGCAAGCATTAAATTTTAAAAACATAATGTGATATATATTGCATTTAAGGATATTTATAGGGTGTGAGGAAAGCAAGAAGCCTAGCCTGGCTTTAAGATATTAGGGAAATTCTTGTTAAAAACTGGAGATCTTCCTATAACTTTTCATTATCATACAAAAAAATAAATTAGAGTATTAAGCCCCATTATTCAAGGCAAGTACTTTGTCTTAGCTTGGCTGCCATGGCAAAACACTATAGACTGGGTGGCTTAAACAACAGTTAAGTATTTCGTCACAGTTCTGGAGACTAGGTGGCCATGATTAAGGTGCCAGATAATTTGGTTTCTTGTGGAGCTTTCTCTTTCTGGCTTGCAGACTTCTACTTTCTTTCTATGTTCTCAAATGGCCTTTTCTTTGTGCTCACACACAGGAATAAGATCTTTGATATCTTTTTATCTTCATATAAGGTCATCAGCCCTATTTATTTAGGAAAAGATGCCCCAGAGAGTCGCCTTGCCCCCTCCACCACATAAGATCACAGTGAGAAACCACCATCTATGAAAAAGGAAACAGTCCCTCATCAGATAATTAATTTGCCAATTCCTTGATCTTGGACTTCCTAGCCTCTAGAACTATTGAAAATAATTTTTTAGGCTGCAAGTGATGGCTCATGTCATCACTTTACTGTAATCCCAACATTTTGAGAGGCTGAGGCAGAAGGATCTCTTGAGCCCAGGAGTTCAAGACCAGCCTAGGCAACATAGTGAGTCCCTGTCTCTACAAAAAAATAAAAATAATAAAAAAAAATAGCCAGGCATGGTGGCACACACCTGTGGTCTCAGCTACTCAGGAGGCTGAGCTAGGAAGACCACTTGAGCCCAAGAGGTAGAGGCTGCAGTGAGCCATAATGGCACCACTGTATTCCAACCTGGGTGACAGAGCAAGACTCTGTCTCAAATAGGTAAATAAACAAACAAATAAATAATTTTTGTTGTTTTTAAGCTACCTAGTCAATGATATTTTGTTAAAGGAGCCCAAATAGACTAGGATAGGGTCCCACTTTTATGACTTTATTTAACTTTAATTATCTCCCTAAGAGTGTTATCTCCAAATACAGTCACATTATGGTTAGGGCCGGAACATGTGGATTTGGGAGTACACAATTCAGTTCAGAGCAGCAATTAAATGAATCACTAGAAAATTAAATGTAAAAAAGGAATGCATACAAAGTACAATTTCCAATTTTTAAAATTAAGTCCAGCAAACATAAAATTATATCTCAAGATGGTATACAATTTTTAAGTATTTACTCTCAATTTCTGAGCTTAATTTTTACAGTCTGATAGCGGTTTGAAGACAATTACCAGTCTACAGAGCATACTTTGAATAATTATTTCGACATAGGACTTAATTTTTTTATCATGTAGATATAAACAAAGACCTATATAGAAATAATTGTTAAAACATTTTATCTGAAGTCACCAGAAGCAAATACCTATACTCATCTGGTACAGTGAAGGGAACTAGGCCCTGTAGTATTTATAAGATTTGGACATGTAGGAGATCTGCATATGTGGATATGTCTATAAAGAGTGATGGTCTATTTGGTGGGAAACAATAGTCCAAGTACCATGTCAACCAGACAAAGAAATGAGACTTTGTGATATTAGGCTTTCTCCTTAGATTTTCTTTAAATGGCAGTGTTTTTCTGTAATGTAGATGTAAATATTTACATAATTGCTCAAAAGATATGTAAAAATGAGTATTTTAGTCCATTAGCTATGATATTTTTGACTTTTAGTCCCAAAACAGATATATCAAAAACTGTCACATCCATATCAAACCACAAATGGATTTATTTCTTTTACTTCTTCCCATAGGAATGCAGGGAGGAATTGTAAGGGCTGGAGTTTAAGAAGGAAAAAGAGTTAGCCTCAATTGCCACTATCAATGATCATTCAAAAATATGAATTAACCTTAGCTCTTATGAATGGTTATTTGGTATATCCTTAAGGACTCCTTCTATAAGACTAACTATTTCTCTAATTTATTTCCTCCAACATCAATTAGGCTTGATAAAGCATAAAAAACTGAATGTCACATTTGGTGTGTTTCTGGATGGCTGCATTGATTTTTGGCTTGTGAATAAATTCAATTACATGCAGCATTCAGAGGTTTCTGTAATTGTAATTTTGTTGGATCTCCTCACTCAATAACTTCTCAATTTCCTAATCTCCTGTAAGGTCAAAGGTGGTAGAGTGTAGAGTAATTTTTTAGAGCAGTACATGAGTAAAATTCAATATTTAATAATGGGCAAAGCAAATGCTATTATGCACATGGCATTTGGCTTTTAAAATTCATATTAATTGCAAAGTACCATCTGTTCAAGTTCCATGATTCTGTAGTACCTGAAACCCTGGACACTTTAGAAAATACAAAATTGTAATTTCTGCCTGGAAAAATGCTTTTTATTCTGCAATACTAAAACTGTGAACAAGTTGATTACAAATTTTTGGAGCTTAAGTTTAAATTATGAAGTTTATAATAATAGTAAATATATTTATAATGTGTTGTGAATATATCACACACTACAAAAGAAAAAAGAGAACAAAGATGGTGTTTCATCCTAGGACAAGAGTTGGGAATAAGGGAAAAGGACAGAAAAGAGGAGCAGGAGAAGGAAGAGGAGAAGGAGAATAATGCCAACAAGAAAAGAGGAGAGAGAGAGAGAGAGAGAGAGAGAGAGAGACAGAGAGAGACAGCATGCGCTACATTACCAAAAACATTTGTACACACACTCACATACACACATAAATCCAATACAGGGAGGGGGCAGAGCAAGATGGCCGAATAGGAACAGCTCCAGTCTCCAACTCCCAGCGCCAGTGACACAGAAGACCGGTGATTTCTGCATTTTCAACTGAGGTACTGGGTTCATCTCACTGGGGAGTGCTGGACGATCGGTGCTGGTCAGCTGCTGCAGCCCGACCAGCGAGAGCTGAAGCAGGGCGAGGCATTGCCTCACCTGGGAAGCGCAAGGGGGAAGGGAATCCCTTTTCCTAGCCAGGGGAACTGAGACACACAACACCTGGAAAATCGGGTAACTCCCACCCCAATACTGCGCTTTAAGCAAACAGGCACACCAGGAGATCATATCCCACACCTGGCCGGGAGGGTCCCACACCCACGGAGCCTCCCTCATTGCTAGCACAGCAGTCTGTGATCTACCGGCAAGGCAGCAGCGAGGCTGGGGGAGGGGCGCCCGCCATTGCTGAGGCTTAAGTAGGTAAACAAAGCTGCTGGGAAGCTCGAACTGGGTGGAGCTCACAGCAGCTCAAGGAAACCTGCCTGTCTCTGTAGACTCCACCTCTGGGGACAGGGCAATAACAAACACAGCCGAAACCTCTACAGACACAAACGACTCTGTCTGACAGCTTTGAAGAGAGCAGTGGATCTCCCAACACGGAGGTTGAGATCTGAGAAGGGACAGACTCCCTGCTCAAGTGGGTGCCTGACCCCTGAGTAGCCTAACTGGGAGACATCCCCCACTAGGGGCAGTCTGAAACCCCACACCTCACAGGGTGGAGTACACCCCTGAGAGGAAGCTTCCAAAGCAAGAATCAGACAGGTACACTCGCTGTTCAGAAATATTCTATCTTCTGCAGCCTCTGCTGCTGATACCCAGGCAAACAGGGTCTGGAGTGGACCTCAAGCAATCTCCAACAGACCTACACCTGAGGGTCCTGACTGTTAGAAGGAAAACTATCAAACAGGAAGGACACCTACACCAAAACCCCATCAGTACATCACCATCATCAAGACCAGAGGCAGATAAAACCACAAAGATGGGGAAAAAGCAGGGCAGAAAAGCTGGAAATTCAAAAAATAAGAGCGCATCTCCCCCGGCAAAGGAGCGCAGCTCATCGCCAGCAATGGATAAAAGCTGGACGGAGAATGACTTTGACGAGATGAGAGAAGAAGGCTTCAGTCCATCAAATTTCTCAGAGCTAAAGGAGGAATTATGTACCCAGCACAAAGAAACTAAAAATCTTGAAAAAAAAGTGGAAGAATTGATGGCTAGAGTAATTAATGCAGAGAAGGTCATAAACGAAATGAAACAGATGAAAACCATGACACGAGAAATACGTGACAAATGCACAAGCTTCAGTAACCGACTCGATCAACTGGAAGAAAGAGTATCAGCCATTGAGGATCAAATGAATGAAATGAAGCGAGAAGAGAAACCAAAAGAAAAAAGAAGAAAAAGAAATGAACAAAGCCTGCAAGAAGTATGGGATTATGCAAAAAGACCAAATCTACATCTGATTGGGGTGCCTGAAAGTGAGGGGGAAAATGGAACCAAGTTGGAAAACACTCTTCAGGATATCATCCAGGAGAACTTCCCCAACCTAGTAGGGCAGGCCAACATTCAAATCCAGGAAATACAGAGAATGCCACAAAGATACTCCTCGAGAAGAGCAACTCCAAGACCCATAATTGCCAGATTCACCAAAGTTGAAATGAAGGAAAAAATCTTAAGGGCAGCCAGAGAGAAAGGTCGGGTTACCCACAAAGGGAAGCCCATCAGACTAACAGCAGATCTCTCAGCAGAAACTCTCCAAGCCAGAAGAGAAGGGGGGCCAATATTCAACATTCTTAAAGAAAAGAATTTTAAACCCAGAATTTTATATCCAGCCAAACTAAGTTTCATAAGTGAAGGAGAAATAAAATCCTTTGCAGATAAGCAAATGCTTAGAGATTTTGTCACCACTAGGCCTGCCTTACAAGAGACCCTGAAGGAAGCACTCAACATGGAAAGGAACAACCGGTACCAGCCATTGCAAAAACATGCCAAAATGTAAAGACCATCGAGGCTAGGAAGAAACTGCATCAACTAACGAGCAAAATAACCAGTTAATATCATAATGGCAGGATCAAGTTCACACATAACAATCTTAAACTTAAATATAAATGGACTAAATGCTCCAATTAAAAGACACAGACTGGCAAACTGGATAAAGAGTCAAGACCCATCAGTCTGCTGTATTCAGGAGACCCATCTCACACGCAGAGACACACATAGGCTCAAAATAAAGGGATGGAGGAAGATTTACCAAGCAAATGGAGAACAAAAAAAAGCGGGTGTTGCAATCCTAGTCTCTGATGAAGCAGACTTTACACCATCAAAGATCAAAAGAGACAAAGAAGGCCATTACATAATGGTAAAGGGATCAATTCAACAGGAAGAGCTAACTATCCTAAATATATATGCACCCAATACAGGAGCACCCAGATTCATAAAGCAAGTCCTTAGAGACTTACAAAGAGACTTAGACTCCCATACAATAATAATGGGAGACTTCAACACTCCACTGTCAACATTAGACAGATCAACGAGACAGAAAGTTAACAAGGATATCCAGGAATTGAACTCATCTCTGCAGCAAGCAGACCTAATAGACATCTATAGAACTATCCACCCCAAATCAACAGAATATACATTCTTCCCAGCACCACATCGTACTTACTCCAAAATTGACCACGTAATTGGAAGTAAAGCACTCCTCAGCAAATGTACAAGAACAGAAATTACAACAAACTGTCTCTCAGACCACAGTGCAATCAAACTAGAACTCAGGACTAAGAAACTCAATAAAAACCACTCAACTACATGGAAACTGAACAACCTGCTCCTGAATGACTACTGGGTACATAACGAAATGAAGGCAGAAATAAAGATGTTCTTTGAAACCAATGAGAACAAAGATACAACATACCAGAATCTCTGGGACACATTTAAAGCAGTGTTTAGAGGGAAATTTATAGCACTAAATGCCCACAAGAGAAAGCAGGAAAGATCTAAAATTGACACTCTAACATCGCAATTAAAAGAACTAGAGAAGCAAGAGCATACACATTCAAAAGCTAGCAGAAGGCAAGAAATAACTAAGATCAGAGCAGAACTGAAGGAGATAGAGACACAAAAAACTCTCCAAAAAATCAGTGAATCCAGGAGTTGGTTTTTTGAAAAGATCAACAAAATTGACAGACCACTAGCAAGACTAATAAAGAAGAAAAGAGAGAAGAATCAAATCGACGCAATTAAAAATGATAAAGGGGATATCACCACCGACCCCACAGAAATACAAACTACCATCAGAGAATACTATAAACACCTCTACGCAAATAAACTGGAAAATCTAGAAGAAATGGATAATTTCCTGACACTTACACTCTTCCAAGACTAAACAAGGAAGAAGTTGAATCCCTGAATAGACCAATAGTAGGCTCTGAAATTGAGGCAATAATTAATAGCCTACCAACCAAAAAAAGTCCAGGACCAGATGGATTCACAGCTGAATTCTACCAGAGGTACAAGGAGGAGTTGGTACCATTCCTTCTGAAACTATTCCAATCAATAGAAAAAGAGGGAATCCTCCCTAACTCATTTTATGAGGCCAACATCATCCTGATACCAAAGCCTGGCAGAGACACAACAAAAAAAGAGAATTTTAGACCAATATCCCTGATGAACATCGATGCAAAAATCCTCAATAAAATACTGGCAAACCGGATTCAGCAACACATCAAAAAGCTTATCCACCATGATCAAGTGGGCTTCATCCCTGGGATGCAAGGCTGGTTCAACATTCGCAAATCAATAAACATAATCCAGCATATAAACAGAACCAAAGACAAGAACCACATGATTATCTCAATAGATACAGAAAAGGCTTTTGACAAAATTCAACAGCCCTTCATGCTAAAAACGCTCAATAAATTCGGTATTGATGGAACATACCTCAAAATAATAACAGCTATTTATGACAAACCCACAGCCAATATCATACTGAATGGGCAAAAACTGGAAAAATTCCCTTTGAAAACTGGCACAAGACAGGGATGCCCTCTCTCACCACTCCTATTCAACATAGTGTTGGAAGTTCTGGCTAGGGCAATTAGGCAAGAGAAAGAAATCAAGGGTATTCAGTTAGGAAAAGAAGAAGTCAAACTGTCCCTGTTTGCAGATGACATGATTGTATATTTAGAAAACCCCATTGTCTCAGCCCAGAATCTCCTTAAGCTGATAAGCAACTTCAGCAAAGTCTCAGGATACAAAATTAATGTGCAAAAATCACAAGCATTCTTATACACCAGTAACAGACAAACAGAGAGCCAAATCAGGAATGAACTTCCATTCACAATTGCTTCAAAGAGAATAAAATACCTAGGAATCCAACTTACAAGGGATGTAAAGGACCTCTTCAAGGAGAACTACAAACCACTGCTCAGTGAAATAAAAGAGGACACAAACAAATGGAAGAACATACCATGCTCATGGATAGAAGGAATCAATATCGTGAAAATGGCCATACTGCCCAAGGTAATTTATAGATTCAATGCCATCCCCATCAAGCTACCAATGAGTTTCTTCACAGAATTGGAAAAAACTGCTTTAAAGTTCATATGGAACCAAAAAAGAGCCCACATCTCCAAGACAATCCTAAGTCAAAAGAACAAAGTTGGAGGCATCACGCTACCTGACTTCAAACTATACTACAAGGCTACAGTAACCAAAACAGCATGGTACTGGTACCAAAACAGAGATATAGACCAATGGAACAGAACAGAGTCCTCAGAAATAATACCACACATCTACAGCCATCTGATCTTTGACAAACCTGAGAGAAACAAGAAATGGGGAAAGGATTCCCTATTTAATAAATGGTGCTGGGAAAATTGGCTAGCCATAAGTAGAAAGCTGAAACTGGATCCTTTCCTTACTCCCTATATGAAAATTAATTCAAGATGGATTAGAAACTTAAATGTTAGACCTAATACCATAAAAATCCTAGAGGAAAACCTAGGTAGTACCATTCAGGACATAGGCATGGGCAAAGACTTCATGTCTAAAACACCAAAAGCAACGGCAGCAAAAGCCAAAATTGACAAATGGGATCTCATTAAACTAAAGAGCTTCTGCACAGCAAAAGAAACTGCCATCAGAGTGAACAGGCAACCTACAGAATGGGAGAAAATTTTTGCAATCTACTCGTCTGACAAAGGGCTAATATCCAGAACCTACAAATAACTCAAACAAATTTACAAGAAAAAAACAAACAACCCCATCAAAAAGTGGGCAAAGGATATGAACAGACATTTCTCAAAAGAAGACATTCATACAGCCAACAGACACATGAAAAAATGCTCATCATCACTGGCCATCAGAGAAATGCAAATCAAAACCACAATGAGATACCATCTCACACCAGTTAGAATGGCGATCATTAAAAAGTCAGGAAACAACAGGTGCTGGAGAGGATGTGTAGAAATAGGAACACTTTTACACTGTTGGTGGGATTGTAAACTAGTTCAACCATTATGGAAAACAGTATGGCGATTCCTCAAGGATCTAGAACTAGATGTACCATATGACCCAGCCATCCCATTACTGGGTATATACCCAAAGGATTATAAATTATGCTGCTATAAAGACACATGCACACGTATGTTTATTGCAGCACTATTCACAATAGCAAAGACTTGGAATCAACCCAAATGTCCATCAGTGACAGATTGGATTAAGAAAATGTGGCACATATACACCATGGAATACTATGCAGCCATCAAAAAGGATGAGTTTGTGTCCTTTGTAGGGACATGGATGCAGCTGGAAACCATCATTCTTAGCAAAGTATCACAAGAACAGAAAACCAAACACCGCATGTTCTCACTCATAGGTGGGAACTGAACAATGAGATCACTTGGACTCAGGAAGGGGAACATCACACACAGGGGCCTATCATGGGGAGGGGGGAGGGGGGAGGGATTGCATTGGGAGTTATACCTGATGTAAATGACGAGTTGATGGGTGCAGCACACCAACATGGCACAAGTATACATATGTAACAAACCTGCACGTTATGCACATGTACCCTACAACTTAAAGTATAATAATAATAAATAAATTTAAAAAAAAAATAAATCCAATACAGGTACTAAAAAATATACTTCATTTCACCCCATTAGCTATGGTATACTAGTCTGTTCTCAGGCTGGTACTAAAGACATACCCAAGAGTGGGTAATTTATAGAGGAAAGACATTTAATGAACTCACAGTTTAGCATGGCTAGGAAGGCCTCAGGAAACCTACAATCATTGCAGAAGAGTAAGCAAACACATCCTTCTTCATGTGGTGGCAGCAAGGAGGAGAACAAGAATCCAGTGAAGGAGGATGCCCCCTATAACTTACAACCATGACAACAGCATGGTGGAAACTACTGCCATGATTCAATTAACTCCCTCTGGGTCCCTCCCATGACACATAGGAATTATGGGAACTACAACTCAAGATGAGATTTGGGTGGGGACACAGCTAAACCATATTATTCCACCCCTTTCCCCTCCAAAATCTCATGTCCTCACATTTCAGAACACAATCATGTCCGTCCAACAGTCCCCTAAAGTCTTAACTCATTCCAGCCTTAACTCAAAAGTCCAAGTCCAAAGTCTCATCTGAGAGAAGGTGAGTCCCTTCTGTCTATAAGCCTGTAAAATGAAAAGCAAATTAGTTACTTCTTAGATACAATGGGAGCACAGGCATTGGGTAAATACACCTCTTCCAAATGGGAGAAATTGGCCAAAACAAAGGGGCTTCAGGCCCCATGCAATTCTGAAATCCAACAAAGCAGTCATTAAACCTTAATGTTTCAAAATAATCTCCTTTGACTCCATGTCTGACATCCATGGCCTGCTGAAGCAAAGGGTGGGCTCTCAAGGTCTTGGGCAGCTCCTCCCTTGTGGCTTTGCAGGGTACAGCCCACTGCCCTAGCTCCGTTCCCAGCTGGCGTTGAGTGTCTGTGGCTTTTCCAGGCACACAGTGCAAGCTGTTGGTGGATCTACAATTCTGGGTTCTGGAGGACAGTGGCCCTCTTCTCATAGGTTCGCTAGGCATGCCCTAGTGGGGATTCTGTGTAGGGGTTCTGATCTCACCATTTCCCTTCCACATGGCCCTAGCAGACATTCTCCATGAGTGTTCTATCCCTGCATCAAACAGCTGCATGGACATCCAGGAATTTATTGCATCCTCTGAAATCTAGGTGAAGGTTCCCAAACCTCGGTTCTTGACTTCTGTGCACCTGCAGGCTAAACACTATGTGAAAGCCGCCAAGGCTTGGGGCTTGCTCCCTCTAAAGCCATGGCCTGAGCTGTATGTTGCCCCTTTTAGCCATGGCTGGAGTGACTGGAAAGAATGGGACCACGTCCTGAGGCTTCACACAGCAGAGGGACCCTGGGTCTGACCCATGAAACCATTTGTCTCTACTGGGCCTCCAAGCCTGTGAGTGGAGGGGCTGCCATGAAGATCTCTGATATGCCCTGGAGACATTTTCTGCATTGTCTTGGTGATTACATTCCACTCCTTGTTACTTATGCAAATTTCTGCAGCAGGATTGAATTTCTCCCAAGAAAATTGGTTTTTCTTTTCTATTGCCTTGTCAGGCTGCAAAGTTTTATGCTCTGCTTCCTCTTGAATTTTGGTCAAAGCCATTCAACAAGTCTCTAGGAAGTTCCAAACTTTCTCACATCCTTGTGTCTTCTGAGCCCTCTAAGTCTCTAAGAAGTTCCAACTTTCCAACATCTTCTTCTGAGCCCTCCAAACGGTTCCAACTTCTGTCCATTACCCAATTCCAAAGTCGCTTCCACATTTTTGGGTATTTTGTTTGTTAGTTTTTTTGAGACTAAGTCTCACTCTTATTGCCAAGGCTGGAGTGCATTGGCACAATCTCAGCTCACTGCAACCTCTGCCTCCCAGATTCAAGTGATTCTCCTGCCTCAGCCTCCCAAATAGCTGGGATTACAGGCATCTACCATCACACCCAGCTAATCTTTGTATTTTCAGTAGAGACAAGGTTTCACCATGTTGATCAGGCTAGTCTCAAACTCCTGACCTCAAGTGATCCTTCCATTTTGGCCTCCCCAAGTGGCAGGATTAAAGGCGTGAGCCACTGTGCCTTTGGGTATCTTTACAGCAGCACTCCACTCTCTGTGGTACCAATTAACTGTATTAGTCCGTTCTCTTGCTGTTAATAAAGACAATCTGAGACTGGGTAATTTATAAAGGAAAGACATTTAATTGACTCACAGTTCAGCATTATTGGGGAAGCCTCAGGAAACTTACAAACATGGTGGAGAGAGAAGCAAACTTGTCCTTCTTCACATGATAGCAGAAAGAAGAAGAATGAGAATAGAGCAAAGAGGGAAGCCTCTTATAAAACCATAAGATCTCACAAAAACTTACCACAAGAATAGCTTCGGGGAAGCTGCCCCAATGATTCAATTACCTCACACCATGTCCCTCCCAGGACACATGGGGATTATGGCAATTGTAATTCAAGATGAAATTTGGGTGGGGATACAGCCAAACCGTACCATATGGTATATAAAATTGCTGATATTTTATCTTCAATTTTCAGTATCATACCTATGTCTATGTTGCCATACACTGGAATATATTGGGAAATAATACTACTTAGGTCTCCTAAGAAATCAGGAGTTTTTCTGATGTGTGTGGCAGGAGGAAGAGAAAAGGTCACATTTCTTAGAGACAGAGACAGATATTTTAGGAACATGTGACAGCTGAGCATTAGCCCAGGACAAGGTCAGGGATCAAGAATATGAACAAGTGATAGAGTGTAATTAGAAGGCACTTTTTTGGCATGTCTTAGAGGGTATGGGAGAATATAAAAGATACTTTAGAATAATAATTCACTGCTCTTGTAATTAGTGTCCTAATGTAAAATTCATTCACTTATTAGGATAGTTAAAATTATGTTTTAAAAATGGTATGGTAAAAGGTAATAACAAGCACCTAGGGTATGCGCATGAGAATGCTTGCTTGAAATGAAATAATAGACAGGATCTCTGAGGATAGAAGGTCAAGACACTACTGAGAGGGCAAAGTTGAATTGATATTTTATGTAAATATTGAAATCACCAAAATAATAATGATTGGAATCGTGCTATTTAAAAAAAAAGGAGCCTCCTGTTCATATGGAGATCTTTTAATGTACTTGATGTGGAAAATTTTCATGCAAGGATTATACTCATTTCTGATTTGTGACTTTTATATTATCCTGATATCTTTATCTTGGGAGCTTGTTTGCTATTCATTCTTAATCAAACCTACATTTTATAAGTTGGGTTGTACCAACTCGGCATGAAATTCCTAATTGCCCCTGGCTAGTAATATAAAGCAGCATTTAAGGATTTAGAGTTAAAAAGTTTAAGTAGATGGTGCTCTGTAAGTGATCAGAATCACATACAAGTTCACTTCCCTCTCTAACCATTTATGTGATGCTCTCTGCTGTGAATTAGTGTACTGATACCTTGCAGAGAAGATCAGTTGCATGATTAATACAACAGCTGATGAAGGGGAAAAATTTGGGCCCTGTTCTATTTTACAATAGTTCATTCCTGTGAGCTAAAATGTCTAACGATGTACTTCTATTTACCAATGTCTGCAACAAGAATACTAAATATTTCTTAGAGTTCTAAGTGTCCTCCAGGACAGTGTTCTCAAATTTTTTGGACACAAGGCCAATTTATATCATTAAAAATTATTGAGGATTATAAAGAGAGTTTGTGTGTGTTATGCCTATTAATATTAACTATATTAGAAATTAAACCTCATATCATTTTAAAATGCTTATATGCTAAGTGATTTAAAAATTACTGCCAAAATCTATTATCCTAAATACTTTAATAAAAATAACAATATTTTGAGGCAGACACCGCGGCTCATGCCTGAAATCCCAACACTTTGGGAAGCCAAGGCAAGCAGATCACTTGAGGTCAGGAGTTTGAGATCAGCCTGGCCAACCTGGTGAAACCGCGTCTCTACTAAAAACAGAAAGATTAGCTCGGCCTGTAGTCCTGGCTACTTGGGAGACTGAGACAGGAGAATCACTTGAACCCGGGAAACACAGGTTGCAGGTGGCCGAGATTGCACCATTGCACCCCAGCCTGGGTGACAGAGCAAGATTCCATCTCAAAACAAAAACAAACAAACACAAATGATATTTTCAAGAATTAAAGAGAAAAGTCACATTGTTTTACATTTTTGAACATCCATTTAATGTGTCTGGCTTAATAGAAGACAGTTGAATTCTTATTTTTGCCTCTACATAAATCTGATACAATATGATACCTTGATTGAAGTGCATGGAGAAAATCTACTTACAGAGGTAATTGTAAATATGTCAGGTAGTCTGTGGAAAAATCCACTGGAGATTCAAGAGAATAAGTAAAGCAATTAACCACCCAATTTTTATGAAAATAGTATTGGCCTTCTGGACTTTGAGTGCAGTTCTCTAGACTGTCCGTGTCTTAGAGGTTCACACACAAACACAGCTACATATATATACATGCTCAATAGAGTCTTCAAGCATAGAAAACAGTTCAGCAGAGATGGATATGAACACATAGAAAAAGAGATAACATTCAGAGAGAATAGCATTAGGAGGTGTCAGTAGGAAGTAGGGATATTAGTCAGGGGACTCTTGGGCTGTAGCTGAGTAAGTGTTCAAGTGTTGTTGACCTGAGTGTGCATAGGTCACAAAGAATTCGCATCTACAGTTAATTACAAAATGGCCTCAAAATGACTATGCTGAGTTAAACCCTGTGGAGAATGGTCAGAACACGAGACCGAGCGGTTAGTCTCATCCACCTAAAATGGAAAACTGCAAAATGAGTCTCTAATTGTTCTACAAAGGAAGTGTACATTAAATGCAGCACACAACAAAGAACAAAGACTATCATAGTTTAATATAACAGAAACATAGAAAGCATCGAATTACCACATATCCCATTCCTGTTAAAAAACCTACAACACAGAAAAACCGCTTCTTGAAGAGTGTTTAGTGCATTCACTGTACATGGGTCTTTCTTCTCATGACGGATACAAACTGAATCAAAATATGAAATGTGAAAAATAATAGCTCTCTACTTTGTTTTTTACTCCTTGTTCTTACTGTCACCTAGTAGCTATATTTTTAAATCTGATAAGACCATCGTAGTCTGAAGACCTCCCCTTCCCCTTACCAATCAATTGTCCTTGCTGTTACTAGTGTTAACAAAATAAGATATAAATCTAATCAAAACAGTATTGCTTAAAGTCCTTCCCTGACTTATCTCAGATGCCATGATAAACATCAAACTTTTTAGTCTATTCTGACTCTGTCCACTAATACAAGCTCACCTTCACATTTCCCAGAGATATTTTTCTAATTAATTTGTTCAGAATTTGTCCAGGCTCTCTTTCTTTTTCACACACACACAAACACACACACACACACACACACACACACACACGACCTCTGGATGTTCATGTTCATATGTATGGCAGCGACCAGCCAACCTCACCTATATACCCAATTACCCATTTTTGTCCTGACTTGTAAAAACAGAATAACCAAAGAGTAACTAAAGTAGAAAATGAAGATAGGATGACACATTTCTCCCATAATGGTGATTGTCAAAGTCTTTTTTTTTTAACATGAGCAAAATTGCTTCTACAAAAAAAAAGTCAAAAACAAAATGTATGCAAGAATACTCCACAAGTTGTATGAACAATCAAGTCCCCTGGTTTTAGAGAAATGAACTCTATTGATGAACTTTTCCTGAGACGACTACATGGGAATAACACAGCAAGGCCAGTTGTTAATATGTAGTAAGTGCTTCTTTATCTCCATTGCAAATGTATCCAAATAGAATGATTGAGTAGTGAGTAAATCTAACTTTGTCCTAGTAACAAGAAACATACAAAAAAGGACAAAGCAAATTTACCTGTTTGAGCAATTTTTTTTTCTTTTTTTTAGCAATCTAATCATTAAGAGTATTTAAATCTTCTGGTCTAACTTGTGAGTGGGGGATATAGTTGGGGCAGATAGTGCTCCAATGAGTTCCAGGTTAATTTGTGTGTGTGTTTGTGTGTGTGTGTGTGTGTGTGTGTCTGTGTGTGTGTATATGAGGGCCAGAGCCAAAAACATTATTATCCTAAATGAAAAGAAATGAGTAAAACATAAGTGCACAGCAAGGATTATATTGGCATATTTATATCTATTTCTATATTTATATCAGTGCGATATTTATATCTATAGCTATATATTCATCTACCTTATAGCTACATATATTTATATATGTTTATATATAAAGATAAATGCATATATGTCAGTCTTGACATATGCATAGATGCATATGTGTATTTATCTTTATATTTATTAACATATATAAATACATAAATATATACATAAATATAAGTATATATTTATATCGGTCTTGAAGGCAAATAAAATATTTTTCCACCAACATATTAAGTTTCAGTTAAAAAAACCTGTCATTAATATAATAATGATATTTCTCAAAGCCTGTGTGGAAAAACATGTTCATTTGCTATGTGAATACACTTAAACGGGAGGCTAAATAACAACCATTCTGTGTGAGCATGAACATGGAGGAAGAACCAATTGTCTAAGGGCATGTGTTGTAGTACTTACCTAGACTCTTAAAACTACATGCCAATGGATCCAAAAAAGCTGGCGAAGAAGGCTTAACATATCTGTGAAACCACCCTCTCCTCTTGAATACAGCTTGAATAGACCCTGATGATGCTTGTTTCTGAGACGCTTACGTATCTATCTTCTTCTGCACTGTCTTTTTTTTTTTTGACTAAGATAACACTCAGTTAAAGAGACTCAAATTTTGCCTCTTTTGGGTTATTTTGTTATCCCTATGCTGACAAAATACATATTGATTTTACAGTTCAACAATCAAAAGAAAATCTTATGTTCAACATTTTCATATCATTAGATGACTCAACAATAACTTCAGTAATAATTATCTTCCTTTTTCTTCCTCTTAAAAGGAAAGTAAAACAGTCTATTTAATGACCTGCAGGCACTTTACGTTAGTAATCCCTTGAAACTTTTAATAACACACAGAAGTAGATAGTTTTATGTATATATTGATAAGAAAAAAAAAAAAAGAAGTGCATAGGTATCAGGTAACTTGACTAAGTTTATACAGTTATTGAGTGACAGAACTAATATGGAACTCAGATCTGTTTAGCCCTAGTACATGCTCTTTGTGCCAAACTTCTTTTTGAAAGATTATGATTACTGTTCATTCAAACATGTTCAATATATAAACTATACATAACTATATACAAAGGGACCAAATGGTACATTTATAAATATGATCTTGCACAGAATATCAATGTTATGGTCAATGACCAACCACATATTGGATAGTGGTCTCATAAGATTATAATGCCGTATTATTACTGTACCTTTCCTATGGTTAGATCCACAAATACTCACCATTTTGTTGCAGTTGCCTCCAGTATTCAGCACCGTAATATGCTATATAGTTTGTAGCCTAGGAGCAATAGGCTACACTATATAGCCTAGATGTATAGTGGGATATACCATCTAAGTTTGTGTAAGTACACTCTATGTTGTTCATGCAACAAAAAGATCACCTTGTGACACATTTCTCAAAATATATCCCCATGATCAAGCAGTGCATAACTGAATAGTTGTCATAAGTATCATGTATTCAATAAAAACATTGCAATGACATACAGAAAAATTATACACATTGGAATACATTATGAAAATATCTGATACAGCAACTAAGATATCTAGTGGTTAAACATAATTTTTGTTTGTTCTACACTATGAGAGTACTGTCGTTGGAAATGGTTTTACGGTTTGCATATCAGGAATTTTAATTTTGAAAATGAACACCGGCCTTGACATTTGTGCTGTACAATTAATGACAGAGGAAGTTGTGGGACTATCAGTTCTAGACATGACAAAAGTTAAACTTAGTTCTGTTGATGATTTCATTTTACCTAATCAACATCTTAATAACAGGTGAATAGATTAAGAGCAATAAGTAGTCTCAATTGCTTATTGCTGATTGCTGTGATATTTTAAAGATTCAAATCAATAATTAAGATAATTAAGTCATTCAATGCCAATTTTCTATGCAGACATTTAAAATTATTTAAATAAATAGCTGGCATGCATTCATATGACATTTGAGTTATGTTGAGATGCTTTGCTCTATATATGATTAGGTACAAAGAGACAGGATGATACATTTACAAAGATAGTAAAGTCATATGAATTTACAATGGGACTTCTTAAAATTAACTTTGAAAAAAGTTAAAAATTAACTTCTAAAAAGGCATTATTTGCCTTAGGTGCACAACACTCCAATATTTTCATTTTCATGAAGCATTTTTATTCATATTACTTTATCATCCATTATCATTCAGAAAATTTCAGACAGCTGATAGGACACCCAATAGTGTACTCATCCATCTGTTCATCCATCAACCTTACAGCAAATGTGCAAAATGAAAGGTTTGCCTTAGGTCATAAAATCAAAGGCAGAATTTAGTCATTGCAGTTAAAGAAAAAATAAATAAATAAACATACAAAAACCACATACTTTTCTCGTGGCTAACTAAGCCTAAACTATCTTGTTGTCTTTATAAAATAATAAAACTATCATCTGAACAGATCTTAAATAACTATGTCAAATCTTGCACATTTGGCATACAATTTACTTCACACTAAAAAATTCAATCAGTCGAATCTTAATAATAAAAGCCCATAAAGATAATATTTATATGGGCACTCTTTAACAGGTAGTTTATAATGTAAGAAACCCTTAGATCATATGGTTTTTTAGGTATGTATAGGAGGATGCACACTATATCCTGGATTGTGATAACTTAAATCAACACACAGTGGTCCATCTGGTCTCTTCTTGTAACAGAGAACATGCTAATATTGCTTTTATTACAATGAATCCTTAGTAAGGGGTAATGTATAACTAGAAACATGGAATTATGCATGTTAAATTATCAGAAACCCCTAAAGTATACCTATGTGATTAGACGTTAAAAGTGCATATACATGCAGCAAATATTTCATTTGTCTTGCAATATAACCAGAAAAGGACCACTGTGAACCTCTATCTTGACGTTTGCTATTTGATTCACTGAAGTCTATAGGAAATAAGTAATCTTGAAATCTTGTTTCTATACCCATTTCTGTAATAACATTTTTCATATTTGTCCTTTCATTCAACAAATATTTTGAAACACTAATTATAAAAAATCTTTTAAAATATTGGAAATACTACAATAAATGAGACAGTATGTGCCCTCAAGTAGTTAGTGGGTGAGACGATAACAAAATTTGCTATTAAAGTACAGTGTGAAAAGAGCTGTTATGGTTCTTTGATCAAGAGGACAAGACAGCCCATAAAAAGGGCATATAATCTCTTCTTGACTATCTAGAAAACTTCACAGTAAAAGTGCTATCTAAGACCAGACTCAAGGATAAGTAGGAGTAAGTCAATGAAAAAGGGATAGAGCATTCTTTTTGTTTTTGAGACAGAGTCTGGCTCTGTTGCCCAGGCTGGAGTGCAGTGGTGCGACCTCGGCTCACTGCAAGCTCTGCCTCCCGGGTTCACGCCATTCTTCTACCTCAGCCTCCCCGAGTAGCTGGGACTACAGGGGCCCGCCACCGCACCCGGCTAATTTTTTGTATTTTTAGTAGAGACGGGGTTTCACTGTGTTAGCCAGGATGGTCTCGATCTCCTGACCTCCTGATCCGCCCACCTTGGCCTCCCAAAGTGCTGGGATTACAGGCATGAGCCACGGCGCCCGGCCAAGGATAGAGCATTCTAGTTAGAAAAAAATGAGTGGGTAAAGTTCCAGAGGAGATATAAAGCCTAACATCATTAAAGAGCCACAAAGATGAATATGAAGAGGACAGATTATGAAGTGGGTGGTAGCATGAGATGATACAGTGGTGGTGGTGACAGAAGAGTTTACCAGACACAGTATGAATTCAAATAAGAAATAATCACCACCTTACCAAAACAGTGACAGTAAAGATGAAAACAGAACAGTTGGATGTTAGTCGTAATTGGTGGCTGATTTTCTACAAGGTTGAATGAAGAAAGGTTTTGTTTGTTTGTTTTTGTTTTTGAGAAGGAGTTTTTGCTATGTTGCCCAGGCTAGAGTGCAATGGCATGATCTCGGCTCACTGGGATCTGCCTCCTGGGTTCAAGCAATTCTCCTGTCTCAACCTCCCAAGTAGCTGAGACTACAGGCACACACCACCTGCATTTTTAGTAGTGATATGGTTTCACCATGTTGGCCAGGGTGCTCTCAAACTCTTGACCTCAGGTGATCCACCCGCCTTGGCCTCCCAAACTGCTAGGATTACAGGTGTGAGCCACTGCACACGGCCAAACAAAGTTTTGTGTGTAGTGATTTGAAATAAATAATCAATAACTGGGACAATAATATTGAGTGGAAAAAACAAACTGAGTTTCTCCCACTATACTCTCACAATAGGCTTTTTACACCAGATGTGTGGGGATTTCCCCCTACCAGCAAACAAGCAATCAGTACTGAAGTGAATACCCGCTGGGTATCCTCTAATTCAGTTCTGACCCCATTTACCTGGAGATAGTGTCAGATCATACAGACTATGGGTTTAGTCTCACAAGAAAGAGACCTCCAATGCAATAGCAAGCCCTAAGTTGTTTTACCCGTGCTTCTGACTGACCTGCTATAATAAGGCTCTCAAGACCCCTCTCTTTTGGGTTTGATTAATTTGCTAGAGTGGCTCATAGAAGTCAGGGAAACACTTACGTTTACCCATCTATTATAAAAGATATTAGAAAGGATACAGAGAAAGAGACACATAGGGCCAGATATAGACAGAGGCCCAGAGCTCCCTTCCCCTCCCTGGGCATGCCAACATCGACACCTGCACATGGAGCAAAAGTGACTCTCATTTTGTTTTAGCAAAGGGACTGGTGGCATTTTGCCCCTTTACTAGAGATTTATGGAACTTTGAACTTGAGAGAGATGACTAGGGTATTTGGCAGAAGAAATTTCTAAGCAGCAAAGAATTCAAGATGTGACTTGTGTGCTGTTAAAAGCAGTCAGTTTTATAAGGAAAACAGAGCATAAAAGTTGGAGAATTTGCAACCTGACAATGTGTTAGAAAAGAAAATCCCATTTTCTGAGGAGAAATTCAAGCTGACTGCAGAAATTCACATAAGTAACAAGGAGCTGAATGTTAATCACCAACACAATGGGAAAAATGTATCCAGGCACGTCAGAAGTCTTCATGGCAGCCCTTCCCAACACAGGTCCAGAGGCATAGGAGGAAAAGTGCCCTGTGTCCCAGCTGCTCCTGCTACAGCTGAAAGGGGTCAATGTAGAGCTCACCCACCCAAATTGCATCTTGACTTGTAACTCCCACAATTCCCAGAAGTCATAGGAGGAACCTGGTGGGAGGTAATTTCCTGTGCTGTTTCTCATGATTGTGAATAAATTTCATGAGATGTGATGATTTTTAAAATGAGAGTTTTCTTGCACAAACTCTGTTTGCCTGCCCCCATCCATGTAAGATGTGACTTGCTCCTCCTTGTCTTTCACCATGATTGTGAGGCCTCCTCAGTCATGTGAAACTGGAAGTCCATTAAACTACTTTCTTTTGTAAATTGCCAAGTCTTGGGTATGTCTTTATCAGCAGTGCAAAAACGAACTAACATAGCTCCCAAGGCCTTGAACAGCTCTGCCCCTGTGGCTCTGCAGGGTACCTCCCCCACTGCTGCTTTTACAGGCTAACGTTGATTGCTTACAGCTTTGCTAGGTGCACAGTGCAAGCTGTTGATGGATCTATTATTTGAGGGTCTGGAGGATGTTGGTGGTGTTCTTCTTCAACTCCAATAGGCAGTGCCCCAGTGGGAACTCTGTATGGGGCCTCTCATGCCGCATTTCCCCTCTGCACTGCCCTAGTAGATGTTCTCCATGAGGTCTCCACCCCTGTTTCAGACTTATTCTTGGACATCCAGGTGTTTACATACATCCTCTGAAATCTAGGCAGAGGTTGCTGAGCCTCAACTCTTGACTGCTGTGCAGCAGCAAGCCTAACACCAAGGTTAGGCTTGCACCCTCTGAAATAATTGCCAGAGCTGTCTTTGGCCCCTTTTAGCCACAGCTAGAGCTGCAGTAGCTTGAATGCAGGGCACCAAGTCCCAAAGCTGCACAGAGGAGCAGTGTGGCCGTTGGCCTGGCCTGTAAAACTGGTTTTCCCTCCTAGGCCTCTGGGTCTGTGATGGGGGCTGACATGAAGGTCTCTGAAATGCCCTGGAGACATTTTCCCCCTTGTGTTAGTTATTAACATTCTGCTCCTCCTTGCTTATGCAAATTTCTGCAGGTGGTTTGAATTTCTCCCTAGAAAAACAGTTTCTCTTTTCTACCACATGGTCAGGTTGCAATTTTTCTAAACTTTTATGCTTTGCTTCTATTGTAGACATAAATGACAAATTCAGACCATCTCTTTCTTCATGCATATTAGCATAAACTTTTAGTAAAAGCCAGGCCACATTTTGAATGCTTTGCTGTTTAGAAATTTCTTCTACCAGATACCCTAAATCATTTCTCTCAAGTTCAAATTCTCCAGATATCTAAGGCAGGGGCAGTATGCTGCCAGTCTCTTTATTAAAGCATAGTAAGAGTGACCTTTACTCTAGATAACCGAAGTTCTTCATATTCATCTGAGATCACCTCAGCCTGGACTTCATTGTTCATATTACTATCAACATTTTGGCCACAACCATTGAACAAGTCTCTAGGAAGTTCCAAACTTTCCTGCATCTTCCTATCATCTTCTGAGTTCTCCCAACTGTTCTTGCCTCTGCCCATTACACAGTTTCAAAGTTGCTTTCACATTTTCAGGTATCTTCATATCAGTGACCCAGTTCTCTTAGTACCAGTTTTCTGTATTATTTCATTCTCACACTGCTATAAAGAACTACCTGAGACTGGGTAATTTACAAAAAAAAAAAAAAAGGTTTAATTTACTCAAAGTTTTGCATGACTAGGGAGGCCTCAGAAAACTTACAATCATGATGGAAGGTGAATGGGAAGCAAGGCACATCTTACATGGCAGCAGGAGAGAGAGCAAGCAAGGGAAGAAGTGCCACACTTAAACCATCAGATCTCATGAGAACTCACTATCATAAGAACAGCATAGGAAAAATCCTCCTCCATGATCCAATAACTTCCTACAGCTCCCTCCCATGACATGTGGGGATCACAATTCAAGATGAGATTTGGGTGGGGACACAAGGCCAAACCATATCATTCACTTAGTAAATAATAAATGCTATGGGAATTATAAGCCAAGAACCATGGACCAAAATAAATATAAATACATAATAATATCATACAGATATAATTTACATACAATGAAATATAGTGACATTAAGTGTTCAGTTCATTGAGTTTTAAAAACTGCACCCTTGTAACCTCCACAGCAGACAGAATAAAAAAGAAATCCATCATCCCAGAAAATATCTTAATGTCACTTTTTATTCAGTTCTGTATTATATTATATATAATATGTTATTATACATTATATATAATAATATATATTATATAGCATATTATATATAACATATTGTATGTAATATATAATATGTAATATATTTTATATATAATACTTATATACCTATAAAGTAACATATTATATACTTATATAGTATATGAGCAATATATTATACTTACATAGTAACATATATACTTATATATAGTATACTATATAAGTAACATATATAAGTATATATACACACTTATTTATTATAGTTTTGCATTTATTTGTAGTTTGTTCTTTTTTATTGTTGAATAATATTCCATTGTATGAATACACCACACTTTCCTTAACATTTATTGTAGATGAATATTAGGGTTAGTTTCAATATTTAGATATTATGACTAAGGCTTCTTTTCCAATGCTTTTTGTCATCAGATGTTTTCCTCTATTGGGTAAATACCTGAGCATTTAAATGCTAGATTATATAGTGACGAACGACTAATTTTGAAAGAAATATAAAATAGTTATCAATCATAATTGTACCACTTTACTTCTCAAACTAAATCCGATAAACATACGAATGTGCTAAGAGCTCCATATTTTTCAAGACACTTTGTATTGTTAGTGTTTTGATTTTTTTGAAGACTTTCTCCACTTGAACCTTCTTACTTCCCTTGAATTATTTTTATTAATGTCTTATTTGTCTTGTTAAGCAGCTTTATTAAAGCTTAACTGACATAGATAATACTTCTCATATTTGAAGTGCAGTTTGTCATAAATTTTGACAGATATGTAAGTTCAGAAACCATCACCAGAATTAAGATAATGAACATATCCATTTCCAAAGTGTTTCCTTGTGCCCTTTTATAATGTCTTACTCCTATCCCTCCTTGCCCATCCCAAAGCAATCACTGTTCTATTAATTTAATGTCACTCTATATGAGTTTATATTCTCTAGAGATTTATGTAAATAGACTGACACAGTTTATGGTCCTTGTTGCCTGACTTCTTTCTCTCAACATAATACTTTGAAGATTTATCTATGTTGTTGTGAGCATCAATCATTTATTCATTTTTATTACTGATCAATATTCTATTGGGTGAATAAACAACTTTATCCCAGACATTGAAGTTTAACCACTGTCAGTTAACTTGGTCTTTTTAAGATCTTTCATATATATATATATATATATATATATATATATATATATATATACATTTTTAAATATATCTATATATTTTTAAATATATCTATATATTATAAAATATATATATCTATATATTTTAAATATATCTATACATTTTCATATATATATATACATTTTTAAATATATCTAATACAACCATATTAACTGCTTCATTCTGTTCTGCTAATTCTAAGATTTTTGTCATTTTGAGATCAAATGTGATTGATTTATCTCCTCATGGGTCATATTTCCCTGTTCCTTTGCATAATTGCAATCTTGTGAATTTGACATTTTTGGATGCTGAATATTTTTATATTCCTATAAATATCCTTGAGCTCTGTTCTGGGAGGCAGTTAGGTTACTTGGAAACAGTTTGATCTTTTCAGATCTTCCTTTAAGATTTTTGGGTGGATCTGAAACAGTGCTCATTTTTGGGCTAGGTATTTTTTCACTAAAAGACATCCTTCTATACGATCGACCCAATACCCCATGAACAATGATATTTTTCAGACCGACTGGTTGGAACAGGCATTATTGTCCATTCCTCCTGGCTTATGCCTTTCTGTGCTGGAGTTTGGAAATTCTCTCAAGGCAATGAACTGGCTCATCTCATTTGTTCACTGTCTCTTAGGACACTGACTTTTATTTTTGGATACAAATGTTTTCAACATTTTCTTTACCCCAAAAAGAAGCTCTGTACTCATAAAGCAGTTCCTCCCTATTCCCTCCTGCCCACTGCTGAGCACTAAGCAACTAGTCAGTCAATTTTTGTCTTATAGATTTCTTTATTCCGGACATTGCATATGAATAGATTCATGTAATATGTGACTGGTTCTTTTCACTTAGCATAAAGGTACAAAATTTCAACAGTATTCATCATTATTGCCAAATAATATTTCACTGTGTTGATACACCACATGTTGTTTATCTTTTCATTATTTGATGGACATTTGGATTGTTTCCATGATTTAGCTATTATGAATAATACTGCTAACAACATTTTTATATATGTTCCATTTTCTTTTATTTATGGAAGAGTTTTGAAAGGATTGTTGTTATTATTTTTACTGTTCTGTAGATTTACCAGTGAAGCCATCTGGGTCTGAGATTTTTTTGGGGGGGAAGTTCATACACTATTAATTCAATCTCTTAGTTTATTACAAGTATATTCAGATTATCTATTTTTTCTAAAGTTACTTTTGGAAGTTTATGTATTTCCAGGACTTGGCTCATTTAATCTAGGCTTTCTACTTTGTTAATATATAGTTGCTCAATTCTTTTTCTTTTTGTAAGAATGTAGTAATTGATGTGGTTTGAATCTGTGTTCCCCACACAAATCTCATTGAATTGTAATCCCCAATGTTGGAGGTGGGGCCTCATGGGAGATGGTTGGATCCTGAGGGCAGATTTCTCAAGAATGGTTTAGTATCATCCTCTTGGTGTCATCCTTTCGATCGTGAAATAATTCTCATGAGACCTGGTATAGTGTGTAACACCTCCCTCACCTCTTTCTCTTTCTCCTCCTGCCATGTGAGATGACTGTAGCACCTTTACCTTCTGCCATGATTGGAAGCTTCCTGGAGCCTCCCTAGAAGCAGATGCCTGTGTTATGCTTCCTGTACAACCTGCAGAACCATAAACCCATTAAACTTCTTTTCTTTAAATTACCCAGTCTCAGGTATTTTTTCTTTTACAGCTATGCAACAATGACCAAATATAGTAATGTTCCCTCTTTATTACTGATTTTATTAATTTGAGTCTTCTTCCATTTTTTCTTAGTCAGTCTTGTAAAAGCTTCCGTTTTACTTATTTTATTTTTTTCACTTCTACTTTTGGATTTTTTGATTTTCTATTTAATTTACTCTCACTCTGTTTGTTCCTTTTCAGATGTTGTTTCTTTGGCTTTCCTTGTATTTACTCTTTGGTTTCTTTTTAGATTCATAAGGTGGAAAGCTAGGTTATTGATTTGAGATTTTTCTGCCTTTTTGGTATAGACCTTTCATCTACAACTTGTTGTAGTTGTATCCCATGAGTATTGGTATGTTGTGTTTTCACTTTCATTCATCTTAATGTGTTTTCTCATTTTCATTGTGATTTCTTCTTTTATCGTTTCATTTAATGTTAGTTGCTTAATTTTCACATATATATGAGTTTTCCCTTTCTTGACTTCAAAGCTGATTCCATTGTAGTTGGAAAGTATACTTTATATTTTCTAAATTATTTTAAGTTTAAAGAAGCTTGTTTATGGAATAGCATATTGTCTATTCTGGGAAATGTTCTATGTGTGCTTGAGAAGAATGTGTATTCTGCACTTTTTGGGTGGTATTTTATAGACATCTGTTAAGTCTAGATGGTATACAGTGCTGTTCAAGTACTCTGTTTCCCTTGAGAAAAGAATAGGTCAATCTAAACTTTCTTTTAAAAAAAATTATATTCACTTAAAATTATATTTATGTTCTGTTTCTCTAAAGAGCTCTGAAACATATAGAAAACAAGTTTAAAAGGAAAGAAATTAAAATTGGAAAGTTTACTTAGTAAAAAAATGCTTTTCTACATTTACTGTGCATAGTTGTATACATTATTATCCTAAAATAATAAATTTTTTAACATGTCTATAACCCTGTAAAACTCTCCACACTAAAGTAATGGCCTAGAAAAAGTAATACGCTCTTTTCTTTTCTTACAGAAAGTGCATTATGTTGGTAAACTGAGAAGAGTCAATGTTGAACACACACTAACTTTAGTATAATTGTGGGATTTTGATTGTATATTTCAAAATACATTAATAAATAAAATGTGTCAAAGCCCGAATCCTCGGCACCTGGAAATGTGATGTTATCTGTAAATAGAGTCTTTGCAGTTGAAATCATGTTGAGATGGGGTCATTAGAGAGGACTGATGTCATTATAAAGAGGGAAATTTGGACACAGAGATACACATGAGAATATCATGTGAAGATGGAGTCAGAGATTGGAGTGATGAATGTACAAGCCAAGGAATGTCACCAGAAGCTGCATATTGAGGCCAGGGACTCCTAAGGATTTCTGGCTGTCGACAAAAGGTAGGGAGAGGCGTGGAACACGTTCTCCCTCAGATTCCTCAAAATGCACCAAATTGCCTACACTTTGATTTCAGACTTGTGGCATCTAGAACTGTGAGACAATAAATTTCTGTTATATTCAGCCACCCAGTTTGTGGTACTTTGTTACAGCAGCCCTAAGAAAGTAATATACACGCCATTCACAGATTCCACTTATTTGGATTCTTTATATTTTCAGAATCTTAAATTGATCATTTTACCTTTTACATGTCTGAAAAATATATAACTCATTTTTGGTCAGTATAAACTCTTGAAAGTCCATATAATTATATGATAAACTATAAGGCTTACATTTTTTCAAAAATATATTTTTTCAAGTATTTTCCTTCTATTAAATTGCTATTTTGCAAATTATATGTAGGTTAGTAGATCTGAGTAGTTAAATTCAGGCTTCAACATTTAAAGCCCATATTTCTAATTTGTAATTACCTGCAAAGTAAAGTGGGTGCAATAAGTTAGTACACATTCCTTTCACATTGTTCTTTTACTTTCTTAAAAATGGAAATGTCCTCTTTCTACTGAATTTTAACAAGTTGCTAACATAGGAGATGTCAACTTTGTGAGACCATCTTTTCTTAAACACACAAGGAGTATAAATGTTTCTTCTTTGGGATGAATACAGAAAGCTACTATAATTGCTCTTCAATTACTGTTACCCTTCTTTATGTAAACTGTATTTTAAGGTGACAGAGAGGAAAGATATAATATAAGGCTTCATTTTATAACAAGATGTTTCTGTTTTCTTCATAAAGTCAATTGCAGGCCTTCATTAAGCAACGTTAAAGCAATCCATATAAATTTAGAGCATCTTTCCCTTGCTCAATTTCTTCTTTAAATAACATTAAAGATAAATTAATACATGATTTTAGAACTCTGGCAACCACAGAGACATTTTAAAAGTTATTTAGCATAAAGTATATTACCTATAGAGTCTTGAGAAGGCATCATGAAAGCCTAAGAAGAATTAGTATTTAAAATGTTTTCTCAAGTTTAGTATTTGATAAAAAATCCATTTCTTATGCCCCATAGGCAGCACAGGGAGCACTCACAGAGGAATGAAAGTCTGATGGCAGAAAATACATTGAAAGAAAAGGGAGAAAAAAAGCTTGGGAAAGTTTCACCGGTGCTCTACTGAGCTGGGTTTAACAGTAATGCAAACATATTATAGTCTCTTTTCCAGTAAACTGCTAATGAAAAATTAAAAAAAAAAGAAAAGAAAAAAATGCCTGTCTCAAAATATAAACACATAGCAATAATATCATATGAATATTTGTGCCATCCCAAATCTTCTGTTGAAATGCAATCCCCAATGTTGGAGTTGGAGCCTTGTGGGAGGTATTTGGATCATGGGGATGGATCCCTCATAGATGGTTTAGCACCGGCTCCTTGGTGATAAGGGAGTTCTTGCTCAGGTAATTCACTTGACATCTGCTTATTTAAGTGTGTGGAACCACCCCCTCCAATCTCTCTCATTTGCTTTTTATTTTGCTGTACCGTGTGCCTGTTCCCTCTTCATCTTCTGCCATGATTGAAAGCTCCCTGAGGCTTCACCAGAAGCCAAGCAGATGCCAGCATCAAGCCTACAGAACTGTGAGCCAATTAAATCTCTTTTCTTTATAAATTATTCAGTCTCAGGTATTTCTTTATAGCAATTAAATAACAGCCAAACACAGGCAGTAATGACTTTTCATCATTATATATTAAGTAAATTTGTTTAAACTTACCAAGATGGAGTATGTAACAGGATTAATTACACTGCAGTTAACCAGTGACAGAGCAAAGGAGACTATAACACAGACTTTTACAATATATGGTAGATATGAGCTGAGAGAAGTAAAATAAACACATAAAAATGCATAGAAGTCTTTCTACAATTAGGATTTTGATGTGCTTTTTAAATAGTCTATTAGTTATTCAACAAATATTTAATTAATCCCAATGATGTGTCCTGTATTAAACTAGCTACTATTTCACATTGATGTTGTCTGACTTCAAAGAATACACATTTTGGCACTGGGAGATTTCTAGCCAAAGAGACAATAGTAATACAATGTACAAAGCATTATGATAGAGTTACCACCAAATGCTTTGAGAAATATGTAGATAGTCATAGCTTTTGAATTATAATTCAAAATTAATTTATTCAATATTAATTTGTTGTTAATTATTACTAATATTTATTAATTAATAACTATCACTAGTTAATTAATTTAATTAATATTAAATTATTTTCTATGGAAAGGTAAATTAATATGTCATATCCAAAAATATTCAGTAAAACAGGAAAGCAGGAGAAGCAGAATCCTGGTTGTATTATCAAATTTACAGAAAATATATGTTTTCTGCAGTAAAAATTTAAAACAAACATACAAAAATATTAAACAGCTACATTCACTACTCTGCAGAAAAAGTTTAGCAGGAAAATAGGTCCTCTATCAATGTTTTCTAAATATTGATAATTCTGTATAATAATGATTTAATTTTAGTCTTTCATTTTTATGGTAACCTTATACCAGCAGATTATGAATTAATCAGAAAAAGACTTCTAATTACATACAACGATCCCACTTTAGACCCTACATTTGCAGTTGTGTTTAGGGCCTCATAGAGACACCACGCGGATTGATGGCCTCTGGGGTATACAAGGATGTCACCATAATCCAAATAAAGAGAAAAGTTGGGAGATTGAATCATACATGATACAAGGTGGCATAAGCATATTAAAATCTGTAAGTAGAACAATATTATTGTCATATTAAAGTAATGTTGCAAGTTTAAAAGTTACTAGCTTTGTAATTTTTTTTACATTCTGAAATACGTTTCAATATATAATCACATGAAGATACTTTCATATTGTATAGTATTGCATATTTTAAAATATTTAATTGAAATATATTATTCAAAGGATTCTTTTAAAATCTTGAGTCCTGGACACTGCTGCTGCTGAAAAGTCTTCCGCAAAGTAGATCCGCCTTGTATGTTGAAGAACAGTGTCCACAGCGCCCAAAATAATGAGTCATAGAAGCCATCTAGTTTTGGAGAGCTTCCGTCTTTCTTTTATTCAGACTCATTGGAGGACACTGGATGGGAGAGTTCAGGGTATTCTTACTCTTTTTTTCTCAACCTTTGGGTTAGAAAACCATGTTTCCATTAGCATCCCTGAGCTGGGCAGTTAAATGGTAACACGAGACACAGAGAAAAATCTCACAAGAAATCTATTTGAGCATGATGATTATTATATATATTATATATTTCCTTGGTCATTTTTTTCTTCATTATTTCAAGGAAAAATGGTGAAGAGAATTGTCCTAGGGTTTATTATATTAGCAACTCACTGTTGATACCTTCCTAGTCACTTAGCAGAGGCAGAAGAGGTATAGGCTTTAGATAAGCACACAAAGATATTTGCTGGCCCTCACATTCACTCTGTGTAGTCCAAAGTAAATCAGTGCAGGAATTATATAATATTTGTTCCTCTTTAAATATAGTTTCTATGTCATCCAAGTTTAAGAAACAAAATCCTGGATGACCACATATATGTATAACAGAAATAGAAACCATACCTCTCCACCTCCCAGATAGCATCTTGTCACCAAGAAAGTGTCCGAACTTAAGTGGGGCAGTAAATTAGAAGCAGTGAGGTGATTTATTAATTTTTCATGAAGTAATAGGACTTAAAAAGAGGAATAAGGTTATACCACTTTCTATGGCAGACTTTCCGGTCTGATCAGGAATGAAACTAAATGCTATTGTGTATAATGCAAAGTTCACTGTTTATAAGAAATGTGAGAAGTGTGGAAGAACTTGCTAAATATGAAAATATTTTCTTTCTCAATGAGCATTTCAACCAAACTCACTAGAAAATTAGTATCTAGCTTACAAGGTATAAACATATTTCTCAAGTTTCTCTGTATAGGGACTGGTTTCCCTAAAGCTCATACAAGTAAGAAAATACAAAAGAATATTCAACCTGGAAGATACAGGATCAGCATTACCTATATTATTACCTAAACTCATCCTGCCAGCTTTTTCTGTGATATTTGAACTTTACTGAGCAGCAAGGATCATTGGACAAACACAGTCCATCCATACTAAAAGGCTCAGAAATGAGGCTTTGCCTGAAGGTACAGCAGTGAGTCCTC
The DNA here is from genome assembly GCF_043159975.1 of Macaca nemestrina. Classification (NCBI taxonomy): domain Eukaryota; kingdom Metazoa; phylum Chordata; class Mammalia; order Primates; family Cercopithecidae; genus Macaca; species Macaca nemestrina. The sequence continues at coordinate 82,799,255 of NC_092129.1, forward strand.
ATAGTTATATCCCTGTGGGTAGAAATGGGAGTTTCATAGAGATTGAAAAAAATACTTAGATGGAAATGCATACGGAGATGATTGAATGAGTACTGTGTTGGAAGAAAATAAATAAAACTAAAAATAAGAGGAGTCAGCTTCAGCGTGAATAAGAGTACCCAAGCGAAGAGTATAAATAAAGTAAAAGTACCTACTCCTCTTGAGACACATGAAAAAGTAAGAATTAATGAAAAAAGTTATCTTTTCTTTTCTGAATTATAATTCCCTTCAGAAATTATCCCAATTTTTAATGCAGAAATATTTACAGGAAACAGAACCTAATGTGATATGGTTGAGAAGATTAAATGCCAGGATGGTAAAAGTACACGTGTGTCCTGCTGTTGTGTTCTTACATTTTCTGATTGAGAACTGGCACAATCTATCACAAGAATTTACAATTTAGTATCACAGATAATGCCTGGAAGCCCAGAGGTCAGGAATTTGCCTGAAAATACATATTTTATCCTGTATACGTAATTGATTCTCCAATAGTTTAGCTGTAAAGCATCTCTGATGGAATAATGGAAAAGTAATGTCTTCAGATCATCATGGACTCAAATCTCAGTTTAGGCACTGATACTAAATGGCCCAGAGTAAGGTACTTCACTTCTCTGCCCCAGCTTCAGTTTTTCTGTTAGTAAAATGTGGATAATGATATTTCATAGACTTATGGTATGTATAAAATTAAGTAACATGAAGAAGGATAAAGAATATTAGTAGGGTGTCTGGCATATATTCAACAAATATTCAATACATCATAATTCTTTATTATTATATAGTTTATTGAATATGGGAACAAACTGTTACCAAAGTAGTTGCTGAAAAATCATAAAACTTAATGAAGCCAAAAGCTGGCTCTTTGAAAAAAAAAAAAATTGATGAAACTGATACCCCTTAAACCAGACTAAGGAAAAAAAAAAAAAAAAAAGAGAGAAGGCATAAATTGCTAAAATTACAAATGAAAGAGGAGACATCATTGCAGATCCCATGGATATTGAAAGGATAATAAAAGCATACTATTAACAGCTATGCCCACATATGTGATATCTACCTAAGCTGAACAAATATTTTAAAAATCCCACTGTTTTCTGAAAGTCATAAAAGAAGAAATAGACAATATAAATAGGCCAGTGTCTATTAAACAAATGTCATCAATAATTAATAACCTTCAAAAACAGAAAGTGCCAAGCCCAGGTGGGTTTATCAGTGAATTTTATTGAAACTTTAAGGAAGAAATTATGTCAATTATCTATAATTTCCTTTAGAACATAGAAGCAGAGAGTCACCATCAGTAAGAAGGTCCTTAGAAGATGTGGTCCCTGGACATTGGAATTCTCAATCTTCATAACTGTTAGAAACAAATTTCTTTTCTCTACTGATTATCTAGTTTCTGCTAAGCTGTTATAATCCACAGAAAGTGGACTAAGACAGATAGCAATTAAGTATATAGAAAGATATTTAGTTATTAGGGAAATACAACTTTAAAATTACATTGTAACACAACTATATGCATACTGGAATGACTGAAATTGAAAGACTGGCAATTTCAAAGACTGGTGAGAATAGAAGGAAATTGACACTCACACATTGCTGGCAGAAATGAAAAAATGTACAGCCACTTATCACGTTATGAAGCAATCCTCCTTCTACATATATATGTCCTAAAGTGAATTGAAATCTTATGTTCACACAAAAGTCGCTTCACAAACATTTATAGCAGCTGTATTCATAATTGCTCAAAACTGGAAATAACACAGATGCTTAAAAAATTAATGAAGAAAGTATAAATCTTCAGAGAAATACATTATAATATCTTACATTAATGAAGAAGTAATAGATTATAGTAATGAAAATAAAAATATGTCAGTCCTCCAAAAATATTTCCCAAATACCTCCCAAAATAAGAAAATCTCCCAAAGTAAATACATTATTATTATCATTATCATCATCATCATCATTGTAATTTGGAATCTGGCAAGCTGATTCTAAAAATTGTATGCAAATGCAAATTCTGGAAATTGCTAAGAGAATTTGAAGAAAAAAGGTACATAGGACAACATCCTTCTAGGATTTTTATGGTCCTAGGTCTTACATTTAAGTCTTTGATCCATCTTCAGTTGATTTTTGCATACGGTGTAAGGCAGGGGTCCAGTTTCAGTTTTCTGCATATGGCTAGCCAGTTTTCCCAGTATGTATTAAATAGGGAATCTTTTCCCCATTGCTTGTTTGTGTCAGGTTTGTCAAAGATAAGATGGTTGTAGATGTGTGGTGTTATTTCTGAGGCCTCTGTTGTGTTTCATTTGGTCTATATATCTCTTTTGGTACCAGTACCATGTTGTTTTGGTTACCGTAATCTTGTAATACAGTTTGAAATCAGGCAGCATGATGCCTCCAGCTTTGTTCTTCTCGCCCAGGATTATCTTGCTTATGTGGGCTCTTTTTTGGTTCCATATGAAGTTTAAAGTAGTTTTTTCCAATTATGTGAAGAAAGTCAGTGGTAGCTTGATGGGGGTATCATTGAATCTATAGATTACTTTGGGCAGTATGGCCATTTTCACAATATTGATTCTTCCTATCCATAAGCATGGAATATTTTTCCATTTGTTTGTGTCCTCTTTTATTTCATTAGCAGTGATTTGTAGTTCTCCTTGAAGAGGTTCTTCACATCCCTTGTAAGTTGTATTCCTAGGTATTTTATTCTCTTAGTAGCAATTGTGAATGGGAGTTCACTCATGATTTCACTCTCTGTTTGTCTGTTATTGGTGTACAGGAATGCTTGTGAGTTTTGCACATTGATTTTGTATCCTGAGACTTTGCTGAAGTTGCTTATCAGCTTACAGAGATTTTGAACTAAGATGACAGGATTTTCCAAATATACAATCTTGTCATCTGCAAACAGAGACAATTTGACTTCCTCTCTTCCTATTTGAATACCCTTTATTTCTTACTTTTGTCTGATTGCCCGGGCCAGAACTTCCAATACTACGTTGAATAGGAGTGGTGAGAGAGGGCCTCCTTGTCTTGTGCCAGTTTTCAAAGGGAATGCTTCCAGTTTTTCTCCATTCAATGTGATATTTGCTGTGGGTTTGTCATAAATATCTTATTATTTCAAGATACATTCCATGGATACCTAGTTTATTGAGAGTTTTTAGCATGAAGTACTGTTGAATTTTGTTGAAGGCCTTTTCTGCATCTATTGAGATAATCATGTGTTTTTTGTCATTGGTTCTGTTTATGTGATGGATTCCGTTTATTGATTTGCGTATGTTGAACCAGCCTTGCATCCCAGGCATGAAGCCAACTTGATCGTGGTAGATAAGCTTTTTGATGTGCTGCTGGATTCAGTTTGCCAGCATTTTATTGAGGATTTTTGCATTGATGTTCATTAGGGTTATTGGCATGAAATTTTCTTTTTGTGTTGTGTCTCTGTCAGGTTTTGATATCAGGATGATGTTGGCCTCATAAAACGAGTTAGGGAGGAGTCCCTCTTTTTCTATTGTTTGGAATAGTTTCAATCCTAGAAGAAAACTTGGGCAATACCATTCAGGACATAGGTATGGGCAAAGACTTCATGTCTAAAACACCAAAAGCAATGGCAACAGAAGCCAAAATTGACCAATGGGATCTAATTAAACTACAGAGCTTCTGCACAGCAAAAGAAACTATCATCAGAGTGAACAGGCAACCTACCAAATGGGAGAAAATATTTGCAATCCATTCATCTGACAAAGGGTAATATGCAACATCTACAAATAACATAAACAAATTTACAAGAAAAAAAAAAAAAACCACAACCCCATCAAAAAGTGGGCAAAGGATATGGAATACTATGCAGCCATAAAAAAGGATGAGTTCATGTCCTTTGCGGGGACATGGATGAAGTTAGAAACCATCATTCTCAGCAAACTATCACAAGGATAGAAAACCAAACACAGCATGTTCTCACTCATAAGTGGGAGTTGAACAATGAGAACACATGGACATAGGGAGGGGAACATCACACACCAGGGCCTATCAGGGTGTGGGGGGCTAGGGGAGGGACAACATTAGGAGAAATACCTAACGTAGGTGATGGGTTGATGGGTGCAGCAAACCACCATGGTATGTGTATACTTATGTAACAAAATTGCACGTTTTGCACATGTACCCCAAAACTTAAAGTATAATGAAAAAAAAGAAAAAAAGGTACATAGGACAACATCCTATTTGATACTGTATTACTTATCTATTTCTATATACCACATTATTCCAAAATATAGTATCTTGCTCAGAAATTATTAAGACTTTTAGGTTAGCAACAGAGGACCATTAAATCAAGGGGTGGGTTTTCTTACATGGATCCCATATCCATGATGCTGGGCTGAGTATAAGCTCTACATTTTCCATTATCATCTAATCCCATACAATTTCTTTTTCCTCATCTTCTAACACACTCCACTGTACACTGTGCTCTGCTCTTCTATAAAGACACCAGACAAACTCCTTCAACTGAATTTACTTTGTACCTGTCCTTTAGGAAGCTTTTAACCTAGATATTCTGGGCAATTTTCTCATTTCATTCAGGTTTGTGAACCTAGAAAATCTGAGACACGTCTCAGTTAATTTAGAAAGTTTATTTTTTCATGTGCCCATGACACAGCCCCAGAAAGTCCTGACAACATGTGCCAAAGTGGTTGGGGCACAGCTTGGTTTTATACATTTTAGGGAGACACGAGACGTCAATCAATATAGGTAAGGAGCACATTGGTTTGATTTGGAAAGGCAGAGCATCTTGAAGCAAAGGCAGAAAGACTGGAAGCAGAGACAGAGCTTTCAGGTCACAGATAGGTAAGACAAAAACAGTTTCATTCTTTTGAGTTTCTGATTAGCCTTTTCACAGGAAGCAATCTGAAATGTATCTATCTTAGAAACTTTGACTAGCATGGGAGACAGGTTTGCCCTAAGCAATTTCTAGCTTGAATTTTTCCTAGTGATTTTGGGGGCCCAAGATATTTTCCTTTCACAGGTTTATGGTCCAAGTGCTCTTCAAACTAACTCATTTAATAGCTCTCGTTCTTTGTTTTTCTTCATATTACATATCTCCAGCTTCTAATTTTCCTTGTAAATTCATTTACAGGACTTTTTTATGGTTTGGTTGAAATTGTGATGTTTTTCTCTGCATTAGGCTGGTGTTAAGTGTATGTGAATGAATTACTATTGTAAAGCTTAGTTTTTGATATCCTGGATTTTGCTGTTTTTGAAGCCATTTAATTTGAAGTCTACATAATGATGACTTTCATTTCTGAATGTGATTGTTACTAGTGACCAAGACAGCCTTGACATTCCCCTCAGCCTGATGAAATTTTAGATAGGCTTCTTCCAGACTCTAGCCCCCTACCCCCCTGCCTTTCCTTAGACCATTTATTTTAGATAACTTATGGTTGCAAATCCCTTCTCTGCTTCTTTGAGATGTAAATCTTTTAAAAAGCCTCTTGTCAGTTTTATAACCCAGGAATGTCTTTCTCAAGGACCTAGGAACCACCTCTTTGAAACCTAATCATCAAGGAAGATAATACCCTTATCTCCCAGTTTCTGTGAAAGGACAGGAATCTAAGTCCTGGCTGAGCCTTGCTCTAAGTTGTAAAAGTACCTCCTGTCATAAACATATTAGAGTGTTTAATTTTCTTTGGTAAGGACAATTAGCAAACACAGATAGCCTATGATCCTTTCCAATCCCAGCTCTTAAAACCTCTTCAGCCCTTTGTCTTGACAAAGCTGGGTGTCTGGGTTTGCTCTGTGCTCTCTCCCCCATTGCTAGCACTAGTATCAGAATCAAATCACCTTCTTTCTGTTCATCTTGTCCTATGCAATTGTTCCTTACTACTAGTTAGCTTTTTGTCCAAAATCCTGAAACAAAAACAAACAGAATATTGCTGGTTACATTTACTTGTATTGTGTTAACTTGTATTTGTAATTTGTATAGTGTTAATGTAGATATATGCATATATTTTTCTTATAAAGAAAAACTTATTTCTCTATCCACATTCAAAATATAACCTCTTCTACTTCTGTAATCTTGAGTTTATCACTCAGTCTTTTAATAATTATAATTTTTAATTGATGCCTAATATGTGTCCATATGCGTGGGGAGTACATGTGATATTTTGTTACATGCGTAAAATGTGTAATGATCAATCAGGATATCCATCACTTCAAGCATTTATCATTTCTATGTGTTGGGAGCAGTTCAAGTATTCTAGCGATTTTGAAATATATAATACATTGTTGCTAACTATAGTCGCCCTACCCTACCATAAAATATTAGAATTTGTCTGGACATAGTGGTTCACGCCTGTAATCAGAGCACTTTGAGAAGCCAAGATGGGTGGATGACTTGAGGCCAGGAGTTTGACCAGCCTGCAAACGTGGCAAAACCCTATCTGTCCTAAGAATACAAAAATTACCTGTGTGCGGTGGCATACACCTGTAGTACCAGCTACTTGGGAGGCTGAGGCCCAAGAATTGCTTGAGTCTGAGAGGCAGAGCTTGCAGTGAGCTGAGATCATGCCACTGCACTCCAGCCTGGGCAACAGAGCGAGACTCCGTCTCAAACAACAACAAAAACAACAACAACAACAAAAAACAGAAAACAAAAAACACACAAAAAAACCTATGTTTGTGCCCATTAAGCAATCTCTTTTTATTCCTCCAGCCATCCACATACCAATCCCAGTTACTATTTATCATTCCACTCTCTACTACCATAAAATCCAGTATTTTAGATCCAACATATGAGTGAGAATGTGCAGTATTTGTCTTTCTGTGCCTGGCTTATGTCACTTAACATAATGATCTCCAGTTCCATCTGTGTTGCTGCAAATGGCATGATCTCATTCCTTTTTATGCCCAAATAATATTCCATCACGTGTATATATGTCATATTTTGTTTAACCATTATTCTGTTGATGGAAACTTAGGTGGATTCCCTATCTCTGCTCCTGTGTGTAGTGCTACAATAAATACAGGAGTGCAGATATGCCTTTGATATACTGATTTCTTTTCTTTTGGGTAAATACCTGGTAGTGGGATTGCTAGACATATGGTAGTTCTCTTTTTAGTGTTTTGAGAGATCTTTGATATAGTTTGAATATTTGCCTTTACCCAAAGCTCATGTTGAATTTATAATCCCCAATGCCTGAGGGCAAGAGGGTTGGTGGAACCTCTTTGAGTCATAGGGGCAGATTCCGCCTGGCTTGGTGCTATTATCATGATAGTGAGTTACTTCTCACAAGATCTTGTCATTTAAAAATGTGTGGCACCCTCCTGACTCTCTCTTGCTCTTGCTCTTGCCTTGTAATATGCCTGTTCCCTCTTCACATTCCACAATGATTAAAAGCTTCCTGAGGCCTCCCCAGAAGCAGATACTGGTGCTGTGCTTCCCATACAGACTGCAGAACTGTGATTCAATTAAACTTCTTTCCTTATAAATTACCCAGTCTCACATATTTATTTATATCAATGCAAGAATGACCTAACACAATCTCCATACTGTTTTCTGGGGTGCCTGTACTAATTTACATTCTCACCAATGGTGTATGAGTTCCCCTTTCTTCACATCTGCACCACCATCAGTTATTTTTCTTTTTAGTAATAGTCATTCTAACTGGCATACAATGATAGCTCATTGTGGTTTTGAATAGCATTTCTCTATTCATTAGTGATGTGAGCATTTTTAAAAATATACCTGTTAGCCATTTGTATCTCTTCTGAGAAATGTCTATTAATGTCCTTTGCCCACATTTTAATGGGATTATTTTATTTATTTATTTATTTATTTGTTTGTTTGTTTGTTTGTTTTTACTCTTGAGTTGTTGAGTTGTCAGAGTTCATTGTAGATTGTGGATATTAGTTCTTCATTGAATGCATAGTTTGCAAATATTTTCTCCCATTCTGTGGGTTGTCTGTTTATACTGAGGATAATTTTTTTGTGGAGTAGAAGCTTGTCAGTTTAATTAATGCTCTCATTTTTATTTATTAATTTTTTTGTATTTGCTTTTTCAAATTTAGTTGAAAATTCTTTGCTTAGATCAATGTCCGGAAGTTTTTTCTAGGTTTCCTTCTAAAATTTATATGGTTTCAGGTCTTACATTTAAGTCTTTAGTTCACCTTGAGTTGATTTTTGCATATGGTGAGAGATAGGGATCCAGTTTTAGTATTCTACATGTGGCTATCCAGTTTTTCCAGAACTATTTATTGAATAGAATGTCCGTTCCCTAATTTATGTTTTTGTATGCTTTGTTAAAGATCAATTGATTGTATTTGGCTTTTTTCCAGGTTCCCAATTTTTTTCTGCTGGTCTATGTATCACCTTTATGTCAGTATTATGCTATTTTGGGTACTATAGCCTTTTAGTATAATTTGAGATTAGATAATGTGATGCCTCCAGATTTTTTTCTTTTTGCTTACGACTGCTGTAGCTATTCAGGGTCTTATTTGATTCCATGTGCATTTAAAACCAGTTTTCTCTAATTCTGTGAAACGTGATGTTGGTATTTTGGTAGAAATTGAATTGCATCTGTAGATTGCTTTCAGCAGTATGGTCATTTTGATGATATTCACTCTTTTAATTCATGAGTATGGGATGTATTTCTATTTTTTGGTGTCATCTACGATTTTTTTTTTCAGAAGTGTTTTGTTGTTCTCCTTATAGAGATTGTATTAGCTCATTTTCACACTGCTATAAAGAACTATCTGAGACTGGGTCATTTATAAAAAGGTTAAATTGACTAACAGTTCCACTTGCTGTATGACAGGCATGGATGGTGAGGTCTTGGGAGACTTACAGTCATGGTGGAGGGGCAAAGGGGAAGCAAACACATCTTCACATGGTGGCAAGAGAGAAAGTGAGCAAAGGGGGAAGTGCTACACACTTTCGAACAACCAGATCTTGTGAGAACTCACTAGCGCAAAAAGAGCAAAGGAGGACTCTGCCCTGATGATCCAGTTATCTCCCACCCAATCCCTCTCCTAAAACTGGGAATTGAAATTCAACACGAGATTTAGGTCGGAGCAGAGCCAAACCATAAAATTTGCACCTGTCCTCTCCCAATTCTCATGTCCTTCTCATATTGCAAAACACAATTATTCCTTCCCAACAGTCCCCCAAAGTCTTAAATCATTCCAGTATTAACTCAAAAAACCACATCCAAAGTATGATCTGTGACAAGGCAAATTTCTTCCACCTATGAGCCTGTAAAATCAAAAGCAAGTTAGTTACTTCCAAGATACGATGGGGGTGCAGGCATTGGGTAAATGTTTCCACTCCAAAAGAGAGAAGTTGACAAAAACAAAAGGGCCACAGGCCCCATGCAAGTCTCAAACTCATCAGGACAGTCATTAAATCTTAAAGCTCCAAAATATTCTCTATTGACTCCATGTCTCATATCCAGGCCACACTGACACAAGGGGTGGGTTCCCAAGGTCCTGGTCAGCTCTGCCCCTGTGGCTCTGCAGGGTACAGCCACCATGACTGCTTTCACTGGCTGGTGTTGAATGCCTGCAGCTTTTCCAGGCGCACAGTGCAAGCTGCTGATGTACTACTATTCTGGAGTCCAGATAACAGTGGTCTTTTTTCCACAGCTCCATTAAGCAGTGCCCTAGTAGGGACCCAGAGTCCAACCCCACATTTACCTTCTGCACTGCCCTAGCAGAGTTTCTCCATGAGGGCTCCATCCCTGCAGCCGACTGATGTCTCAGCATTCAGGTGTTTCCATACATCCTCTGAAATCTAGGAGAAGGCCCCCAGGCCTCAGCTCTTGCCTTCTGTGAACCCACAGGCTCAATGTCATGTAGAAACTACCAAGGCTTGAGGCTTGCAGCCACCCTATGAAGCAATGGCCCAAGCAGTACCTTGACCCCTTTTAGACATGGCTGTGACTGGAGTGGGGATGATGTAGGGTGCTATGTCCTGAGACTGCAAAGAGAAGCTTTTTCCTGGGCCTGGCCCACAAAGTCATTTTTCTCTCCTAGGCCTCCAAGCCTGTGATTAGAGGGACTGCTGTGAAGGTCTCTGAAATGTCTTGGAGGCATTTTTCCTATTGTCTTGGTTATTAACATTTGGCTCCTCACCACTTATGCAAATTTCTGCAGAGGACTTGAATTCCTTCCCAGAAAGTGGGTTTATCTTTCTGGTTGGGATGCAATTTTTTCAAACTTTTATGCTGTGCTTCTCTTTTAAATATAAGTTCCAATTTTAGACCATCCCTTTGCAAACACATATGAGAATATGCTTTTTGAAGAAGCATCTTGAATGCTTTGCTGCTTAGAAATTCCCTTCACCAGATATCCTAAATTATCTGTCTCAGGTTCAAAGTTCTAAAGATCTCCAGGGCAAGGGCACAATGCTGCCAGTCTCTTTACTAAAGCATAGCAAGAGTGACCTTTACTCCACTTTCCAGTAAGTTTCTTAACTCCATCTTAGATATACTTAGCCTGGACTTTATTACCCATATCACTGTGAGCATTTTGGTTAAAACCATTCAACAAGTTTCTAGGAAGTTCTAAACTTTCCCTCATCTTTCTGTCTTCATCTGAACCCTCCAAATTGTTCCAGCCTCAGCCTATCACACAGTTCCAAAGTTGTTTTCACGTTTTCAGGTATCTCTACAGCAGTGCCCCACTTCTCTGGTACCAATTTTTGGGGTTAGTGGGTTTTCACATTGCTATAAAGAACTGCCTGAGACTGGGGAATTTATAAAGAAAGTGGTTTTATTGACTCACAATTGCACAGGTGGTACAGGAGTCATGACTGGGGAGGCCTCAGGAAAATCACAATCATGGTGGAAGGGCAAAGGGGAAGCAATTGTGTCTTTACACGAGGAGGAGAGAGAGAGTGAAGGAAGAAGTGCTACACACTTTCAAGTAAACAGATCTTGTGAGAACTCACTGTCCCAAGAATAGCAAAAGAGAAATCTGCCCCCATGAGTCAATCACCTCCTATCAGCTCCCTCCCACAATACTCAGAATTAAAATTCAACATGATATTTGAGTGGAGACATAGAGCCAAATGCCATCAGAGATCTTTTACTTCCTTGGTTATGTGTACTCCTAGGTATTTCATTACATTTTTTTGCAACTACTGTAAAAGAAATTGGGTTCTTGATTTGATTCTGAGTTTGGTTGTTAGTCTATACCAGTGCAACTGACTTGTGAACACTGATTTTTTTTTAACATGAGACTTGACTGAAATTCATTTACCAAATCCAGAGGTCTTTTGGAGGAGTCTAGGATTTTCTAAGTGTACAAGCATATCACTGACAAATATTGACTTCCTCTTTTCCAATATGGATGTCCATTATTTCTTTATTTTGCCTGATTACTCTGGGTTGGACTTCATACATTAATCTTTTGTTAGATGAATATTTTGCCAATATTTTCTCTCATCCAATAGGTTGTTTATTCACTCTTTTAATTGTTACCTTTACTTTACAGAAGAGTTTTAGTTTAATATAGTTCCCTTTGTCTCTTTTTGTTTTTGTTGTCTGCACTTTTAAGGTCTTCTCCATAAAATTCTTTCCTAGACCAAAGTCCTAAAGCATTTCCCCTATGTTTTTACCTGTTTTACCATTTCAGGCCTTACATTTAAGCCTTTACTCCATCTTATGTTGATTTTTTTATATGAGAAGACATAGGGGGCCAGTTTTATTTTTTGCTTGATATTCAATTTTCTCACCCTCCATTTATTGAAGAGGGTGTTTTCTCCACAATGTACAATTTTGGCTCCTTTGTTGAAAATCAATTGGCTGTAAGTACATGGGTTTATCTCTGAGTTTTCCATTTTGTTTCACTGATTTATCTTTCAGTTTTTATACCAATACCATGCTGTTTTGATTATGATAGCCTTGGAAAATATTTTTAAGTCAGGTAATATGATGTCTCCAGCTTTGCTATTTTGCTAAGGATTACTTTGGCTATTTGAGCTCATTTTTGATTCCATAAGAATGTTGTAATTGTTTTTCTATTTCTGTGAAGAATGGCATTGGTATTTTGATTGGAATTGCATTGGATCTGTAGATTTTACTGGAAAACATAGTCATTTTAATAATGTTAATTATTTTAATCCCACAGAATGGAATGCCTTTCAATTTGCTTGTGCCCTCTTTAATTTCTTTCTTTAGTGTTTTGTAGTTTTCATTGGAGAGGTCTTTCAACTCTTTGAGTAAATGTATTTCAAGGTATTTTATATTTTTGTAGCTGCTGTAAATGGGATTTCTTTCTTGATTTTTACTCAGTTCATTATCGGTGCACAGAAATACTACTAATTTTTGTATATTGATTGTGCATCATGCAACTTTAGAGTTTTTTTGCTATTGTCTTTAGGTTTCTTTCTATATAAGATTATGTCATATGCAAAGAAGGACAATTTGACTTCCTCTTTTCGAATTTGGATGCCTTTTTATTTATTTTTCCTTGTCTCATTGTTCTGGCTTGGACTTCCAGTACTATTTGAATAGGAGTGATGAAAGTGGTCATCTTGACTTGTTCCAGTTCTTAAAGACTTTGAGCTTTTCCTCATTAAGTATGATGTCAACTGTCAGTTTGTCATATATGGCCTGTATTATCTTGAGGTATGTTCTTGTATGTTTGTTGAGGGTTTCTGTGAGGAAGAGATTTTGAATTTTATCACATTATTTTTCTGCATGTATTGAGATAATCATATAATTTTTGTCCTTCATTCTGTTGACATGATTATATCACATTTATTGTTTTGCATATGCTGAACTATCTTTACATCCTTGGGATAAATCCTACTTGATCATGGTGTGTTATCTTTTTCACATGCTGTTGGTTTTCGTTTGCTAGTATTTTGCTGATAATTTTAAAATCTATGTTCATCCAGGATATTGACCCATACTTTTCTTATTTGGTGTGTCCTTATCCGTTTTAGATATCAAGGTAATACTGGCCTCATAGAATTAGTTAGGCAAAGCCCTTCCTCTTGTTTTATTGTGAAATGGTTTGAGGAAGATAATACTAGTTCTTTGTAAGTTTAGTAGAATTCTGAAGTGAAGCCATCCAGTCCTGGACTTTCCTTTGTTGGGACTCTTTTTGTTACTGATTCAATGTTGTTACTCAGTTTTTGTTGGTCCAGGTTTTCAATTTCTCAATGATTCACTTATGGTTGGTTGTGTGTGTCCAGGAATGTATCCATTTCCACTAGGTTTTCCAGTTTGTTGGTGTGTAGTTGTTCACAATGGTTTCTGGTGATCTGTCATATTTCTATGGTATCACTTGAAATGTTTCTTTTTGTATCAGATTTTGTTTATTTGAAACTTCTCTTGTTTTTTCCTTGGTTAGTCTAGTTAGCTAGTGGCTTATGCATTTTATTTTTTTCAAAAATCTAACTTTTTGTTGTATTGATTATATCTTTAATCTCTATTTCATTTAGTCCTGCTATAATTTTCATTATTTCTATTCTTCTAAGTTTTTGGTTTAGTTTGTTCTTGATTTTCTAGTTTCCTGAGGAACATTGCTTGGTTCTTTATTTGAAATACTTCTACTCTTTTGATAAAGGTCTTAACTGCTGTAAACTTCCCTCTTAGCATTGCTTTTGCTGTATTCTGTTGGTTTTGTTATGTTGTGTTTTCGTTTTCATTTATTTGAAAAAAATTTAAATCTCATTTCTAATTTCATTATTTACCAGTCATTCAGAAGCATATTGTTTAATTTCCCTGTGTTTGTACAATTTCTAAAGCTTCTCTTTTTTTTTCTTTGATTTCTAATTTAATTTCACTGTGTTCTGAGAAGATACTTGATATGATTTCAATTTTTTAAAATTTTGTTGAGGCTTGTTTTGTGGCTTAATATATGCTCTATCCTGAAGAATGTTCCATATGGTGACTAGAAAAAAAATGTGTATTCTGTAGCTTTTGAATGAAATGTTCTGTAAATGCCTGGTAAGTCCGTTTGGTTAATGTGAAGTTTAAATCCAAGTTTCTTTGTTGATTTTCTGCTTAGAGTAGGGCACTGAAGTCCCAGTGATTATTGTATTAGAGTATATCTCTTCCTTTAGAGCTAATAATATGTTTTATATATTTGGATGTGCCACTGTTGGATGCATAAATGTTTAGTATCATTATATCCTCTTGCTGAATTGATCCCTTTATCATTATATGATGATCTTCCTTTGTTTTATTAAACTCTATTTTATCTGATGTAAGTTAAGCTCTTTCTGCTGTTTTTGTTTGTTTCTTTGTTTGTTGTTATTGTTTGTAGGGAATGAATTTTTCCATCTTTTTACATTCAGTCAATGTGTGTCTACATATGATGAGTTTTTATAGGCAGCATGTTGTTAGGCTATTTTTAAAAATTCATTTAGCCAGTCTAAGTGGAAAGTTTAATCTGCTTACGTTCAACAATATTATTGATATGTGAGGGTTTATATCTGTCATTTTATTAATTGATTTCTGATTGTTTTGTGTATTCCTGTTCCTTTGGTTCTCTTATTATCTTCGTACTGTGCTGTTATTTGTAGTGGTAACATTGAGTTGTTTCCTTACTTGTGTGTTTGCTGTACCCATGGGCTTTATACTTTGTGTGTTTTTATGATGGTAAATATTTTTCTGATGACAGGGAAGCTAGATAGGCCTGTACTCGGGTCTCAGTAATTGCAGCAGTGGTCTAAGTGTGCCTATCCTTGGGCCCCAGAGTGGCATATCCTGGCACCAATGTTCAGTTAGGTCATTTTATGAGCCTCCAGGCAGGGTGTTGATAGTGGCAGCAATGAGCTGAGCAGGTGGATGGGTTTTTTGGCCCCTGGGTGGTGGATATGACATGAATGATGATAGCATTGGCAGGACAAGCTTCTAACTCCCAACCACTTCAGGCTGATGTTGGCAGCAGCCATGACCAGCCTGGTGGGTCAGTCCATAGGCCTGCAGGTGGCACATGTGAGTGGGTGCCAGCAATGGTTTAGTGGCAGGTTGTGTGGGTCTTGTCTTAGGCCCCTGAAAGGAGTTCTCAGGTACCAATGTCGGTGGACGGGGCTGGGTAATTCCCAGGCTCTCGATGGCATACTTGGGCACTGAGGGAGATGCAGAGCTGGGCCAGGTGGATCTGTCTTCAGGTTCTCCATTGGTGTGTGCAGGTGCTGGTTGTAGTAATGGGGGGCAGGAAAATCCCCATTCACCTGACAGAATGCTTGAGTGGGCCAGCAGCAGCTATGCTGCATCCCTGCTACTGAGGAGGGCAGGGTTGCTTTCAATGTTAGTAGCAGTAGGCAAGTGGCTAAGGAGAGTACAATTTTGCCCCAGATGGCAGCTGTAGGCAGCATAGCCTGTCCTGAGGGCACTCCTAAATGTGTGGCAGCTCATTTTGGCCCTGATGGCAGCTACCAGTCATGGCAGTGGCTCTGGGTGGAGGATGTCAATAGGCTCCAGGAGTGTGGAGATACAAGCGTTGTGGGACTCCAGGGATGGATGGAGTCTGATGGGTCTGGGCTCTCAAAATGGCACTATACTATAACTGCTTAGGTCTTCGGGTCATGTGTGACGCATTGTGAGCTTCCTTTCTGGAGTTACACCACATCCTTGTTTCCAGGCAGCTCCATGTGTTAGTCTCAGAGCCTGCAAGGATCAAGGGACTTTCCCATGGCTAGATTTGCATGAGTCCTCAGTGGGAATGCAGACCACTAGGGGTCTGTCACTTACCTTTTGCCTGCATTGGGGCACCAGCTGACTCTAGCTAAGCAGGCTGCCTTACTTCCCTTTCCATTCTTGTTTTAGGTGTTTCCTGGTACTTCTCTGTTGAATTCGAGTCTCTCTTAGATGATCTATTCAAAGTGTGATTATCTACTCACTATTTTGGTTCTTCTTTGTGGAGGAAGTTAGTACTAGATGCCTCTATTCAGTCATCTGGAAGCTAAGCATGCTTCTTTATATATTATAATTTTAATTTTAAAACACTTTAGAGTTTACAGAGACATATGTAATTATTTCTTTTTATTATTTAATGGACATTCCATGTGATACATACTGAAAAACATTTTCTACTGTGGGCCTTACATAAATGTAACATCAAATTCTTCATCTCCAGTCCTCTTGCTAAGCAAAAATTGCCCAACAGCACCTGCTAAACTACAAGGAAAATTCCCTCTTCTTCTGAGAACTGTTTTGGTCCAACTATTCGTAAAACCATCTGGACTTTTGCTGTTAAAGCTCTATAAAAAGTTGTCTTCCTTTCCCCCAAGGAAAAACATCCCTCAGAGTTATTCTCATGCTGCATCATTTTAGATTAAAGTTTATACTTAGCATTGCTCTGGTTGATATTCTCTCACTCTTATGATATGTTATTATTGCTGTAAGAATTTTGAATCACTACATTTTCATAGGCTGTTTCTTGTGTATAATATTCCAAAATGTCATTCACTATTTATTGCTTCAAAGTTATAGAATAAATCATTTGTATCAGTACTGACATTTCCTTAACCCCATTTAGCAATAGAATTTGTAAATAAAATAACAATAAAAGTCATTTAAGTAATGGGAGTTTGTATCAAGGGTGAACCTCTGTATAAGATAACAATGAGAAAGCTTCTGGGAACTTCATTTTCAACGTTCAAGCATAGTATTGAATTGCATGGCAATTTTTGACAAGAATATAATTTATATAAAAATTAACATGGATGGGATATTTTCATAATACATTTGGATTTATAGAAATATTATAGTTAAATAAATGTATCTGGGACTTAAGCATCTTATGCTGAGTATCCTAGAGCTGGAGTTGATAATTAAGACCACCTGCATCCACAGGTACTATCAGGACTCAATGCTAAGACCACTATGTTAAGGTGACTTGAACTATTGTTCTAGGATATTCTTGTGCCTGAGGATAGTGTTGAAAAACAGTAGTTAAATTCATTGTTTAACCTCAGAAAATTCCTGAAAACAATTTATTCAGAGAAGAAAATTGTCTTATCTGTGCAACTGTTCTATCAGAAAAAGAGACTGCATGCCTGGGGAAAGTCTTACTATTTATCAAACATTTGCTTATCAAGGCATACTTGAGGAACTTCACATTGCTATGCTCACCAATTCTAAACTATTTTGTAATTAATTTTGCCCAATCCCAATCTTAAGGCACAGGAAAGGTTTCTTGCCAGTGTGACGATGGAGGCACTGCCGGTTCTCTTGGCAAACCAGTGCTCCTTGAGGAAAATGAGAAGAGTGAAATAAATGAGGCAGCTTGACAAATTATGGAGCAACCTGTTCTTCGTTGTACTCAGCTTAAAAATGAGAATCATTGTATTTGCATTTTAATGTTTTTGTGAGAACTAAATGAGACAATATATTTAACATGTTTAGAAAAGTGCTAAACATCTAGGAATTCCTCAATAAAAGTTAGAATTATTAATAATTCCACATTTTTGGTAACTACTAAGGTACTAAAAATACCTAGAAATATTTTTCAGGCTCAAATTGTGTATTTGTTAAAATATTTTTCAGGTGGCAACATTTAGTCACAATCGCTGCAGAATTTCAGATTGCATGTATTACCTTGCCAATTATTATCTCTGTCAGCATAGTCTATTTTATCTTATAGATTGAGTACTATACTTCAGTGTTTTTTAGGAACACTATTTGAGAACTGATTCACCATGGAAGAATGAAAACCATAAACTATATCTCCTCTCAGACATAATGCGCTAAAATGATAGTGAAGTGAGTAGTGATATTACTTATTGTAAGCAAAAGTAACTGAAAAAGCATGAAATTTAGCTAATTTTTTAAGCATTTGTAATGGAATGCAATCTCCAGAGAAGTCGGCTGGAAAAAATGTTCTAGTTTAAAAACATTAGGATGGGACATCTATAGAGTTAAGCATAACTTTGGATGTTATACAAGGGCCAAGAAAGGCCTCTAGGAAATTGTCAGATTGATTATTTTTGACAAAACATTCAGAGAAGCCAGGTTTCTTCTCGTTTTTGAAACTCAGATAGTTTTAGGATTTCCCTGTAATATAAAATATGTTCTTGAGTTTGAGAGGCAAGGCTGTGAAACAAGTATCTAGACAACCAGGCAGTACAGGGAACACTCTACTTGTGCTTTTAAGCCATAACATAGAGGACCACCCTCAAAATCCCAGCCAGTATATTGAGTTGAGAAAAAAAAAAATAGTAGAGAAGAAAAATCATTAGTATTCACAGCTAACACTAAAGTATGCATTTTAAACATGAGAAAAAACTAAGTGGATTAGAATTTGAAATGTATTAGATTTTCTAGATATAGGATTTAAATAAGAAAATTGATTGCACTTCACATACTAGCAATAAATAGTAAGAAGAAATTATATTTAAACAGCGTTTTGTACCAATAAGAAGAAGATAATATATCTAAGATGAGTATAGTAAAAAACAGGTAGGATCTTTGTGAGGACAATTATAAAATGCTACTAAAATATAATGAAAATGAAAAATATGTATAGTAAATTTATAGTAAAAATATGTATAGTAAATATTCTCCAAATTTAGCTATAAGCTTACATAATTTCAATTGTAACTCTGATCTAATTTTTTAAGAAAATTAACAAATTCATTTAAAAGCTTATTTGGAAAGTGAATTTCAAAATAATAACAAAATGAATTTCAGAAAAAAATAACTCTATAGAAAAAATATCCTGTCATATACTGAAGCTTATTATAATGCTATGTTAAATCTGAGAATATGACATCGATACCTATATCTATATCTGTAGAGAGAGAGTGATGAAACAAAGCCCATAATCTATAGAACGTATATAGCTGAAATTGTCAAGTCAAATTAGTGAATAAAGATAATACTGTTCAAAAGTGTTAGAATTGGTTATTCATAGCGAAAAAAATAACATTAAATCATTTCATAGCATTCACAAAAAAAATTCTGAAGGAAATAATGAAATGATCTAAAAGTCAAAAGAAAAAGTTTTCTTTAGAGAATTTGCTTCTAGCCACTGCCATACACATTTACATTGTCTGGGACAAAAGGTTTTCCCTCTGAGAGGTTTAGACGTGAGTGGGCTGGGAGCAGACTCCTAGATTACTGGCTGATTGTGATAGCAGACCATGTGAATAAAGGTCCAAATACCTGAATGCTTACACCCTTAGAATTTTTCTATTTTCTATATTCCTGAAGCATGTTGTTTAGTTTATCATGGAATTTAGAGTCTCTTGGACATTTTGGCTGAAATTGTTTTTCATTTGAACTAATATGTGAAGATTTTAATCTCTGGATTCGTGTATTTATCATTCACATTTTATCTTCACATTATCAGCAAGCTAGTCCCATTGAAAAAGAAGCTGGTAACAACACTAAGGACAAAAACCCAATAAATTTATTCTGAAATTCAGCTTAATCCTCCCTGTTGCATTCCTTTTTTCATACTTTATTGCATATATTTTGTGGTAAACTACCTGCTTAGTAACATTTCTGTTTTGAGTAATAATGATGCATTGAATTTAACCTGTTGGAGATTATAAATAATTCTTGCAATTATTATAACTTTTAATATATTTTTCCAAGTTGGTTTTTTTGTTAAAATTGACATTACTAAAATCATTTTATATAGTAATAAAAACATAGAAAATCATTTCATAGAGAAAATATTTCTTATTGAATCAACTTTTTATTTATTTTCTGAGTTATTTTCCATAAAAATTTACATACTCTGAATAAACTACTAAATAAATTGTGGAGTGTAATATGGATTTGCATTTATCTTTTACTTTTAAGTGTTTCATTGATTAAATATTGCATATGTAATGATGTTACTCACATTACTCATATTCTTCTTTAGTAAGTCATATATAAAGTACACTAAAGACTACATTTATGAAATATACAAATGTAGTATATAACCTCCACTTTACTTTGCTAAAATTTAACTCAGGACATGTATTGTGAGTAGTTTCTACAGTAAAGGTAATTAAAATATTAAAGTAGAAATGCTACTTATAGTAAAACATTTAGCAATATTGACCAAATTTGTGTGAACGACTTCAAAAATGGCAATATCTTATCATTTCTTATGGTTTGAATGTCTCATCCAAAACTCACATTGAATTGTAACTGCTGTTGTAACAGTGTTGGGAGGCAGGACCCCTTAACAGGTGATTAGGTCATGAGGGCTCTGCCCCCATTGAATTAAAGCTGCTATTTGGGGAGTGGGTTAACTATTTTGGAAGTGAGTTTGTTATCTTGGGAGTGGATTCCTCATAAAATGGATAAGTTCAGACCCCTTTGTCACTCTGTCTAACTTTGTCACTCTGTCTAAGAGTCACTTGCCCTTCCACCTTCCACCAGGAATGACAGTATGAAGGTCCTGCCAGATGCCAGTTCATGCGCTTAGACTTTCCAGCCTCCAGAACCATGAGCCAAATAAACTTACATTGAATATAAATTACACAGTCTGTGGTATTTTGTTATATCCACAAAAAATTTACTATGATACCATTTATAATATGCATACCTAAAGATAACTATACATCTATAGTATATTTCTGCCACTTGATTGCCTTGTTTTTGCAATTCCAGTGACTTTATGAATAATTTTTTCCAACATCAATAATGAGATTTATTGCTGATGAGTATAATCAATAAATGTATATTGGCCACCCAAGTGTATGTGAAACATTCTGCTAAGCTTGGAGATAATGTGTTGGATAGACTTACAAGGGACCAGGAAATTTGTATTTGTAAAGAATAGTCAGTAAATAGTTCTATGGAGAAGTGTAACAGAATTGAATGCCTGAAGGCCTGAAAAGAGTATACCTTGTATGTATTGAGGGAAACCTCTAAGCAAAAGGCAGAGCATGTTCAAAGACCCTGAAGTGGGGAAGGTAATTAGGCATAATTCAAAGGCTGAAAAAGTAGTGCATAGCTTGGAATCCTGCAAATGTGAGATGTTGTACTAAATTTCACATTTTTATGCATCAAGTATTTATAATTAAAACAACACATTAGTGCTGGAGAAATGTTATTTAACAAAAAGAAAAAAAGGAAGAAAAACAAATGAACAAAGGAAGGAAGAAGGAGATGAAGAAAGACAGAGAAGGAAGGAGGCAGGTAGGGAGAAAGAGCCACTGCTTTCTTTTTTTTTTTTTTTTTTTTTTTTTTGATGTTGAGACGGAGTCTCGCTCTGTCACCCAGGCTGGAGTGCAGTGGCCGGATCTCAGCTCACTGCAAGCTCCGCCTCCCGGGTTTACGCCATTCTCCTGCCTCAGCCTCCCAAGTAGCTGGGACTACAGGTGCCCGCCACCTCGCCCGGCTAGTTTTTTGTATTTTTTAAGTAGAGACGGGGTTTCACTGTGTTAGCCAGGATGGTCTTGATCTCCTGACCTCGTGATCCGCCCGTCTTGGCCTCCCAAAGTGCTGGGATTACAGGCTTGAGCCACTGCGCCCGGCCAGAGCCACTGCTTTCTTAAAGCTAACTTTCTAATAATGGCTACGAACATTAAACAATTATCCCTACAACAATAATTTAACTTGGTACTATATAGAATTCTGAATGCTTGTCTTCAGGAAGAGTGAAAGATATATCAACAGAAATAAAAGTTAAGTTATGCTAATTTTCTTGAAATGTAAGATATTGTTTTATCGTCATTTGGGCTTCTCATCATCCATCCAATATATTTATTGCTCTTGAAAGTTTTTAAATTTACCTGCATTCATTACTTTTCATTGGACTATTGTTAGTTTCTGTTACTGTTACTAAATCATCCATATACAAGTGAAAACATGGCTACTAGAGCTTAGATAAAAATACTCTCACTTTTTATGCTTGAAATAATAAAGAATAACCAGGAGAAAAATGTCAGAACATAAACATTTCAATAAAATAGTAGAAAGCAAAACTTTTCAAACCTGAAATTACATAAAGTTGTGGAATAAAGCAGTTGGCAATATCAGAGCATTAATGGGAAGACAATGCTGCGGCCATACAACAGTGAATAGCTGGGAAAATGGAGAAGGCCTAGCAACCAATGGCAGAAATCTACTGGCAATACCCATTCTGAGTGGGCAAATCTGCAAACAGGACAAAGTTCTATCTTGACTACTTTTAAACAGAGAGCAGATAAAAAGAGCAAGAAACTAACTGGTGAGAGTGGAGTGTGAAACACAAACGTGCCAAATCTAAGATACAAAGGTGCGTGCGTGCGCGCGTGAACACACGCACACGCACACACACGCAAACAAAAGTGTCATTAAACTACTAGCTCCCATAAAGCACGGCAGAATTTAATAAGCAGGAGCTCTGCTTTATAAGAGAAGTTTTGGGTGAAGGAAATTTTGGAGCTCAGAGATGACTGTAGAAACTTCTGAACTAATTGTGTTTTGAGATGCAAAAATATTTTAATAAAATTGCCTGTCCCTTTAGAAATGATGGGCAGAGCCCTGGAGCATTGAAACCTATACAACTCTCCAAGTCCTCCTCCTTCCTCTAGGAATCTTCCGTTTAAACACGGCCAAGAATAATCCAGTTACAGAATTCTAAATAGTAACAAAATGTCATGAAAACAGGTAAGAAAATGTACAAGAGAGTCTCAAATCTTCCCATGTGTGAAGAAAAACTGTCAGAAAAATAACATTAAAAAGCAAATTGGGGCCCAGGTGAGGTGGCTCACGCCTCTAATCCCAGCACTTTGGGAGGCTGAGGCAGGTGGATCACCTGAAGTCAGGAGTTCAAGATCAGCCTAGTCAACACAGTGAAACCCCTTCTGTACTAAAAATAAAAAAACTAGCCGGTCGTGGTGGTGGCGCCTGTAATCCCAGCTACCAGGTAGGCTGAGACAGGAAACTCACTTGAACCCAGAAGGTGGATGTTGCAGTGAGCTGACACCACGCCAATGCACTGCAGGTGTGAAATTCTGCCTCAAAACAAAAACAAAAACAAAAACAGAAAACAAATTAGATTTAATAATGTAACAAAAAGGAAAATTTCCAATAAAGAAATTTTGACTCATTTATTGACCTGTTTGACTCCTTTAGTGACATTTCCAATTTAAATTCAGGACTGTGGATTTTTCCTTAACAATATCTGTATTACATGTCTATCATCTTACTTCCACACTAGCATGAAGTGCATAGAAATGCAAGATCTCACAGAAACTAGTAAAAGGCAAACTGAAACCACCAAAGATGACATTTTCAGCAATAGACTGGACATTAACATTGAATATAAGTAATTTTTAAAATACTTTGGTGAGGATAAGTGTGAAAAAAGAAAATATAAATGACATAAACTCTGACAATTTAGAAAATAATACAACTAAAAATAGGAGGAGAAAATGGAGAAAAGTTGAAAAGAGTAGTAAGCTTATGATTCTATTCTGTAAAAGCTGGGAATCAGATGTGATTTAAATGGAAAAATCTTTCAAATTAAGTGTATCTAAGGAATACACAAAAATGAAATACAAATAACTTAATGAACAAAATCAAGTTGCAAATAAGAGGAAGACATGGAGGAAAACAAAGAATGTAAGCTTATTTTATGATTATTTACTGTGGAGAACCATCATAAATAGTGTCTAAAGAAAGAGGGTTCTAAGTATACTATATAATGATATGTAGGCAAAGGAACTGTTAGACAAGAACAAATACTACTGATACAAAACATTCAAAAGGTGAAGAGGACAGAGCTTGTTTTAAAATGCTTTGTGTGTGTAAAATATAAATCATAATATACAATGACAGAACTGAGACACAACCTGTTCTGGTTTTTCAATAGGTGTAAATGAGCTTAGTTTATCTATAAAATTAGAGTAGGTCATAAAGAAAAAACAAAAAAAAACATAATTTATTTCTTCTTTATGACCTCCTTTAATTTTATAGTAAACTAAACTACAATAAACTCAACTAAAATTAAGTAATTCAAAAGTTAAGTACCAGAGTTCATAAAGTTTATATCAGACAAAGTATAAATCATGTAATAAATAGAAAATTTTGGAGTCTTGAAGTAGAAAATTGGTTTTCAGAAGAGAACCACTGTGCCCAGCCCCATTTAGTGTTCATAAGGTAGTGTATCATGTATTAAGATTAATATAATCAGTATTTAAGTGAGACCACATTTCTGTTGGTCATTAAACTCCCCTCAAGTATCATGAGTTAGTATACAGTTTGTTGAACTAAAAGTGGTGTTAAATATTACTTATCCACAGCAAATTATAGGAACTAAGAAAAGTCAAAATACATGTAATTAATAATTGTATTCACATTTAGTTTTAGCCATCATAAATGTAAATATGATTTTACATATGATCCTCTCCTCTTTAAATTTCTGGAAGTTAGGTAGTTTTCTTACTGTTTACATGAATTTCTATATTCAATAGATATCTTACTCTCATTGGACTAAACTAGGTAGGAATAACTCTCATAATGTGATATATATATATGTATGTATTTCTTGGCTCACTGCAACCTCCACCTCCTGTTTCAAGCGATTCTCCTGCCTCAGCCTCCTGAGTAGTTAGGTCTACAGACGTGGGCCACCACGCCCGGCTAATTTTTTGTATTTTTAGTAGAGATAGGGTTTCACTATGTTGGCCAGGCTGGTCTTGAACTCCTGACCTCAACCAGTCCCTCTGCCTTGGCCTCCCAAAGTACTAGGATTACAGACATGAACCTACATGCCCGGCCTCTTGTTTGCTGTATTGAAAAAAAAAAAAAATTATTAGACTTCTTTCACTGTAGCAGCTTCTTAAAAAGTATTGTTATTCCTTTCCACCATAGCACTTTACTATAACATTTTACCATACAAATAATTTAACAGATGTTTTCGATTTCCACTTCACAATATTAGTTAGAACATAGTCACTTCTCAAGTTTATTTCATATTTGGATATTATTCTTACTCAAGGGATTAACTGTAGTTATTTCTTTATTTCCAGTGCTTGCTCTCTCACCAGCTGCCACTCTCCTTTTTTACTCACTAACTACCCATCTTTATTCTATTCATTTTCTTTGCTTGGATTATATCACCCCAATTTTCAGCTGCTTCTCTTCTAATTATGATCCATGTCTCCTGTGTCTTGCACCTCTTCTGTTTCTGTTTTGTGCCTTGGGGAGTAATCAAATTATATCAATATATTTGCCAAATGCATTAATCTTTCTACATTCCCAGAGTGACCATGGTTTTGGGTATCAGAAAAGAAATGGACTCTTTTTTGTTTGTTTGTTTTTTGAGATGGAGTTTCACATTGACGCTCAGGCTGTAGTGCAGTGGCATGATCTCGGCTCACTGCAGCCCCAGCTTCCCAGGTTCCAGCGATTCTCCTGCCTCAGCCTTGTGGATAGTTGAGATTATAGACGCTCACCACATGCCTGGCTAACTTTTGTATTTTTAGTAGAGACGGGGTTTCACCATGTTGGCCAGGCTGGTATCGAACTTCTGACCTAAGGTGATCCGCCCTCCTCGGCCTCCCAAAGTGCTAGGATTACAGGCATGAGCCAGTGCACCCGGCCAAAATGGACTCTTTTAATGCTAAATTTAAACAAATATTAGTAGGTTTAAATGACTTATGAGAAAATAAATTATCAATGTCAATAAGTACTTAAAATATGGTTTAAATTTTTAAAAAGCATTAAAGACTTTCAAAAGATTTAATTAGAGCCCTTATTTGATTCAGAGCATGTTTAATACAGCATATAGTGCAACTATTCTAATCACCTCTTTGAATATTAACATGGCAACTAGCACAATATACATACTTTGGTAATATTGACACTTTCCTTATTTATCATGTGAAACTGCCAGCTCATTAAAGCGCCACCTTCATACAATTATTTTACTGTCTTACAGATTAGAGTTTTCAAGGAAGGCCATCCCTTCTCTGAATTATTCCTATTTTGTTTTCCTAACAGATTTCAATAATACTACCATTATATTGTGATCATTCAGTCATATAATGTCTACAAAATAACATATTACCTTATGCTATTAATACGTTTTAGAAACATATTTTAGGATATAAACAATCTTAACGTTTGATTTTATTCCCTTACCACGCACAAGATAATTACAAATGTTATACATAGTTAAAGGTAATATCTTAAGGTAAAAAATCATTAGTGGATTGAAAAACTGTGAAATAATTGGCACTGACTGGAGTTTTTCTTTTGCTCATTTGGAAAAAAAAGTCAGAATTTTTCACATTTCTTTCATTAATTAACTCAATATTTGCTTCTTTTTATTTTGGACTAATCTGTAATGTCAGAGACAGTATTACCTAAAATTTCAGGTTAACAAAACTTAAATTATAATTGAATAAACTCAGCAAAATGATTTTTTATAAAAACTATAAAAATTTTGCTTGTCTTCTATCTAGGTAACATATAGAATTCCATATATAATACATATATAACTTTGTTTTAATATTCTAACAATGGGAATTCAATTATTGAAAGTTTAATACAAAAAATTTTGAGTCTTGGTTTAGTAAAGCAAGTCAAATGTGGTGAGACACATTCCTTCTCATCAAAGACAAAATGGAATGTTAAAATGTTTTTGTAAGAGAAAGAAGACTAAAGAATTAAACTTAAATATAATGTTATTCAAATAATATAAAAAGTTTTAAATAAAATTCTGTGTATATTTTTTTCACTGTTATTCCTATCATTTCATCATTATTTTTGAATAGTAAAAAATAAAGATACCATTCACATTGTAAACATCTTTATCACTTTGACATTTTTTGAAACATAATTAGATTTTTTAACTCAATAAAACAATAATTCATATATTGATTGCTAAATTTTTCCAGCACAAAACAGTAAAATATTCTCATAAAATCTGATATGAAAATTTTACACAATATAAACATTCCTTCTAATAGACCACGTATTTTAGTCTACTTCTACTTAGGAAGATATTGGGCTTAAACATTAAAAAAAGCACCCAGATTCAGTAAATGATGCAGTTAACAGGGATTGGAAATTATTCTCCTACTTGAACCAAACCAAACTAGATAAAATATACGGAAAAATGGTTTTCAAGACACTAGACATCAAGAAATGAAAACTCGTGATCCCTGAGAAACTGGAAAAAGCTAATAAAAGCCATGAGTTTGCTCCAGTTTACTGCTGTGAAAGAGTTTTTGGCCATGCTGCAGAGTGTGGGAAAACAGGCAAAGCCCACGGAAACCCTGAGCAGAGGAGAAGCAGCGGAGGCAATGCTAAGAAGTGCCTGGAGCTCACACGGAAAGTACTAGAAATGAGGAAGCTGAACAGAGGAAACTCTGGCCATGGGAGGGGCTTCCCTGTAAGTATTCAGCATAGCACTGTTCAGTGAATGTAATTAAGAAAACTAGTGGGAAACATGAATAGAATCATTGAAAGAATTAGAGGTGGTAATGCCCAAAGGTATACAGGAACAACAATATTTATTCATAAAAAATAGAAAAATGCAAAAAGAATACAAAACAGATTAATAACATTAATGAGTGCTGGGGTCAGTCAAAATATCAATTTTTAAAGCAAAATAGCAGCCATTTATCATAAGATCTCTGATTTATGGTTTTAAAATGATATTTCTGTATATATATATTCAAAATGTACTAAAAAACCTTGTTTAAATCAAGGGTTAAACATTCTTTTCAAGATCCCTTGTTCTGAATAATCTATTTTAAATATCTATTTCATCAGGGTGGCCGTAGTTTATGTGATTCCTGGATATCTAACCATTTAAGAATAGCCTTTCAGTATGACAGAAGGAAAGAGATGGCCCTATAAGAAGTTCACACTGGTTGGGAGATGGGTTTATTTTATTCATATGCCTCATATTTACATATATCTATAAATCTATTGCTTTTGTTCAAACATTACATAATAACATTTTACATAGAAAGAAAACAAAATGTTCACACTGGCTATGTGCCGTAAGCATCTATATGTAGATAAGGAATCATTTAACATCTGAAAGCTTCATGTAATCTCACCATAAGGTTTTTTTAAATAATAACTTTAGGAAGGTGATATACAAAACTTATCAAATGAAAGCTATAAAAGGCAGATCTATACAGGAATCAATGGAATACTATAGTTAGAAATCCTGAATTACCTAAATAAGTGGATGCATTTATATGAATTCATGAATTAGAAGTCAATTTTCTCCAAATGTATAAAAAGATTAAATGCTATGAAAGCAAAAATGGCAGCAGGTTTTTAGTGGAAACAGGAAAGCTGGCTTTGAAATATATATGGAAATTCAGTTGTTGACACTAGCTGATAATTTGAGGAAGTACAAGGTACGAGAAAGAACCCAAGAGCAAAACGTAGTATAAAATGCAAGTATTAAGACATATAAAATAGCATGTGTTGAAAGTGTAATTTAACTTAACTTGGATGCTTTAGCTGTTTTGTAAATTTATCTTTGTTAACTATTCCTATTGTTTTACATGCTTGATACAGGAGATCTTATAGCACTACTTTTCTGACAGTCTTTCATATTAGAAATCATTCTATGGCCTTTTGTCATTCCTCTGTGTTGTTAATCATTAATTTCATCTAGACCACAGAGTTTCTATAAGTAAGGCAATTTTTGCCACATGTATTAAACCTAGACTTAAGCACTTTGATAAAAAATAAAACAGAAAAAAAGACATTTAAAGACAAATATTTCATGTCTTTTTTATATTTAAATAAAATAGCAAAATTTTGGCTCCACTTAGTCTAAGTACTGATATTTTAAAAAGCTTAATAATTACTCTGGCTAGATTTGACAAACTCCACTTCCTCTTCTTTAATATATTAGGAAATGGTATTGTTCACTTAAAGCTATTAAATGGTTTCATGTTATTTCTTCCTATCCTGGAATGTCAGCCCACATACATTATTCACATGAAGCAGAGTGAACTTTAAATAGTGAGATTATACTGGAGGGAAATGAGAAAGCCATCATTCTCAGTTTTACCCCATACTGCTATTAAAGGTTACATAGGTGGTGATCTTTCTTTTTCTTTTTCCTACTTTTTTAAAAAGTTTATTTCTCCTTTTTTTTTCTTTCAGACTCTTATCTTATTCCTTTTCATCTTCCATAATATGCACATAATTCTTCTTATTTTCTATATTGTGTGAAGGAACTGGTTGCATTATTTTAAATGATTTACCATCTGCATGTTGTGCGTTAGACATTTAAATAACTTATGATGAATAAGGTATTGTATACCGTAGTACTTTCTATTCTTTGTGTAAAATGTGATCGAGGTAAATTACAAAGTCAGTAAATATGACAATAGTAGCCTGAAGAATTCGAACACCAAGATTTATTCTTGTGTAAATTAAATCATTAAACAATGGCAATTGAAATAAAATGCTAACAGACCTTTCACTAAACAGTAAACTACACAATTATAGATGGTATTTCCTGACAATTATATGCCTGTTTATGAGCAAAATGTTTCTATAACAGCACTTCATATTTGATGATCAATAAATGCTTAAACACAAAGGGATAACATAAACATTGCACTTATTACTTAATAAGAGTTTATGATTTACGATAAAATATTTAAACTCAAACCATAAAATAAAAATACTGAAATGTATGGTTTTAAATGTTGGTTGTACATATAAAAAGTAGTAGTACAATCTAGAACCTTTAAAATTATTAACTACAATAATTTTAAAAATCAAGAGTTTTCAAAAGTCCATAACTGATATACATACGTCTTGAAACTCTTCCTATACATTACAGAAAGACAGTGAGTTTTAGTGGATAAAACAAATGCTTTGAGTAATTACAGATCTCGTTTTTTTTTTTTTTTCATTCACTTGTATGAGTAGGGGCAAGTTATTTAACTCTAAAGTTCAGTTTTATCATTGGCACAAAGAGGGAATAAAATCAATCCTATATATATATATATATATGTCTATAAGAAAGAAGCAATAGAATGAAAATAAGTTCATCTGTCCTCTGTTTCCTTCATTTTCTGAAAATGCCCCTTTCTACGATTACTCTTACTTCCCTCCCAGTTCCATAACTATTTTTTTACATATTTTAATTTTGAATTTATTAAAGACAACTCTTGGCTTTTTGGTTTCCTAAGTCCTTTCACTGAAAGATCTTCAAATATTGCCCGTGGAACTACTTTTAGACCTAGTCAAATTTTTGAACTGTTGTGACAAGTATCTGGCTGATGAGTGGCATCTTTCCTTGGATATCTCATCATTACTTTGATTTCCTAGGTTATTACTGAACTGACTTGAAATGTTACATCCACACAAAATCCTTCACACACATGTTTATAGCAGCTCTTTTAATAACTAAAAGACAAAAGCAACATTATGATATTATAGTGATGCAAATAAATAATTGATACATTCATGCAGCCATATATTCATACATACACACATGCATCAGGAGAGTAGACATGTCTCCCACATAGAAGAATCCCAGATAATTTATGTAGTTATTCCATCTTACAGTAGAAGAAAAATAATTCCTCACTACTTAGTGTGGGATGTGAATAGTGACTTCCTTCCAGTGAGTATAGGACTTGGAGAGATCAAGTAGCTTTATAGTGGAGAACCCTCACCAACATTACTACAGCCAAATAATCAAGATTAACATCAATGGTGATGTCATGTCTATAGTTTGTTCTCTTTTTAGTAAGTGATGAAGAGCACTTTACCTCAGTGATCTTCCTGATCTTCCTCCCTAAAACATAGAACCTCAGTCTAATCATGGAAAAAAATCAGATAAATACTATTGAAGCATCTTATATAAATATTGGAACAATATGCCACAAAACTACCAAGGTTATCAAAAATAAGGAAAGTCAGATAAATTGTTACAACCAAGAGGAGCTTGAAGTGACATGATGATGAAATATAACGTGGTATCCTGGCTAGGATATTGGAACAGAAAGCATTCATTACATGAAAACTAAGGAACTCTGGAAAACTATGGACTTTAGTTAAAAATATGAAAAAAATATAGTTCCTGAAATTGATAGGATCAAAGCAAAATATTGCTAAAAACTCTCAAAAATTAGAACATATATCACTGAACTGGAAACCTGATAAAATGATGATAATCATAGACAATATATTCCAGGAAACCTATTACATACACATTACCAACTCTAGAAAAAAAAAACAAAAGTGTAAATGAAGAAACGAATCATCATAGAAATAATAGATCATCCATTATTATACATGAGAACCACATCTATAATATGGATTATATGTGTGGGTCATATGGACACGTGTGTGTGTATATATAATCATTATTACAGATAAGTGGTACATTAGAAAGACCCATCTTCATATGTAACAGGACAAGCACCCAGCAAACAATGCAAAGAAAGACCTACAAAGACACAATTTAATATAATTTCAGCTGGGCAGCATGGCTCTTGCTTGTAAACCCAGCCCTTTGGGAGGTTGAGGCAGAAGCATCACTTGAGCCCAGGAGATGAAGACCAGCCTGGGCAACATAGTGAAATCATGTCTGTAAAAACAATAATAAGCAATTAGCCAAACATGTTCTTTGGTCCCAATTACTTGAGAGGCTGGGGCAGGAGGATCACCTAAGCAGTGGAGGTGGAGACAGCAGGATCACCACTGTGCTCCAGCCTGGCTGACAGTGAGAGAAAATAAAATAAAATAAAACAAATTAAAAAAATAAAATAAAATTTTAGAAAACCACAGGATAAAGTAAAGTTCACATAATTTTCATTAGGAAAAAGTCAAAGATTATCCATAATAGAAATCAGTTATACTGGCATCAGACTTCTCATCCCCAATACTAAAATCTTGTGGCAATGTAGAAATACCCTCAAAACGCTGGTGACAAATAAAAACAGTAACAAATACAGTGCAAAAACAAAGAAGCTTAGAAAAGCTAAATACATAAACAGTGTATGTGTAAACATTAAAGTATAATGTAGAGAAAATCAAATTTAAACGTTAATAAAATAATTACATTCAAAGTTTAACACAGGTAGTGTTAAAATTCCCTAAGATAGCTGACACACGGTTACAACTCAGGAATTCTTTTTTTTTTTTTAAACCATTTGCTTGTGTCAGGGTTGAGACAAATGTATTTGTATTCTTCTGGGGGATGAGTGGGTTAGGGATAGTTCGTTTCCTGTTTATCATTATCCTGATATTATAGCTTTTTACTGCAACAGTTTTCTAGGGAGGGCTGCTCTTTGACTCCAGCCCCTAGACCCTGAACTGTGACTTTGGCAATTATACCACATGACGCCTTCAGAATTAAATCTCATTTTTACCTGTATCAACAAATACTTTCAAGTTAAAATATACTTTAATATGTATTTGTCTCACTGCTCTGGACTCCTGCTTTTTTATTTGATTTGGTTATTTTTATTTGGTAGGTCTTCTTATTTTTATTTTTCCAGTTACCGGAAAACATTTGAGGAGTTTTAAAAAAATATTTTTCTCAGCATTTTTACCTTTTTTTAGAGGAAAGACTTTTGAGTAACTTAGTCCTGTTACCAGAAGTTAAAATAATCTACAAATGCAAAAATCTTATTTCTACCTATTAAATATACAAAACCATTGGGGGAGTTAAGAGATGGATGAATCTGCCACAATGGCACCTTGCCTACTTTACCTCTCTATACCCTGTCTCCATTAGTATATTTATGTCCTCTGATATTATGGGGGATGACGAGCTAACTAAAACCATGCTCACATAGTTCACATAGTGTTTTTGGTATTAAAATTCTTGTATGGCATGCTTAAAAGCTCAGACTCTTGATTTTCAGATATTTTTATTTCATATGTAACACTTCTCTATGCATGATATTAATTTGATTTTTAAATAAAACCCCAACAATTTGCCCTCCTCCTGCAAAAACAAACAGAAAAAACAAACAAACAAACAAACAAACAAAAACAGGCAGGCTAGCAGGTATTATCCTGATCTTGAAACAATAGGAAAAGAAGGCATATATAATTCTAAACCTAAAGGTAGTGATACAAATACATTTAGATGTGGTGAGGGAGGAAGTTGTGAGAGTTCTTATTAGATGGGTCCTAGCTATTTCAATGATATCCAAGATAAATTTGTCCTGTCAGAATTAAGGGACTATAGGCAATATAAAAATGGCGATAAGCTTAAGAGTTAAAATTGAGGAAAATGGAAGAGAGAGTCTTCAGGTATAAAATGATTCATAGGCTATATTAAGGACCCAGCTAGAATGTAAATCAAAGAATAGTAGTTAATTCATAGATTTCTGTGAATTTTTTTCCTCAACACTTTTGGGAAACAGTTGGAAATTTTATGGGTTAGACTGGTTGCCATTGTGGTTGTTTTGCAGAATGATGTTGGAAAGACAACATGGAAAGAGAGGTCAGGTAAAGGACAGAGTAAATAATGTGATGACTCATGTAGTGATATCTGAATAGGTAAGAAAATTAGGCCAGAAAAGACATAAATATAAACAGATGGCAGTGATGTTAGGATTGGAGACTTCATGAGTTTTCACATTACGTTTCTCAGTAAGATAATCAAAGAGCACAAAATATATACTTTAAATATATGTTTGTTGATTCGTGAGGCAAAATTTCACATCATTACATTAAATTAATGACTCCTTATAATCAAAGTTTTAACCAACTTTATTTTTTTTTTCTTTCCACAAATTTGATGGCAGGTAGTTTATTGTCATAGTTAACTTTTAAAGCAAAGTGGTTTCACCTTGTACTCCATTTGATTATCAGCACTTTGGAAATGGATGATTAAGTGGGAACAAAAATAACTTCACTGGTTACATTACTAATTATTGTTCATGTCATGAAACATACATTTGACCTGAGTTAGTATTCAGTTACTGAGAGAAGGGTTTTTCTTGTATTTGCTTTAAAAGTGGATGCAAAGAATGAACTGGTACTCTTAAGTGTGAAATTTCTTCTAGCATGATTTATGTCTAAAATCCTCTGAACCAATTTTGTCATTATATCACATTAACACTAATTGAACAGACTCAGATTTAGAGTCTTGTTGTTTGTAGATGAAACATAATTTAAATTCCAAGAAATGCAGACTGTCATTGCTTCTTATGTTAAATTAAATTGCTAGAAAATTATGCTGATATGTCTTAAAGTAACTAGAACTTTACAACTAAAAACTTTTTCTGAAACATTTAAGGAGTAATCACAATCATAAGGCAACTATTTGTAATCCCAGCATTTTGGGAGGCCAAAGTGGGTGGATCACCGGAGGTCAGGAGTTCGCCAGCAGTTTGACTAACTTGATGAAACTATGTCTCTACTAAATACAAAAAAAAAAAAAAAAAAAAAAATTAGCTGGGCCTGGTGGCACATGCCTGTAATCACAGCTACTTACGAGGCTAAGACAGGAGAATCCCTTGTACCTAGGAGGCAGAGGTTGCAGTGAGCCAAGATCGAGCCATTGCACTCCAGCCTGGGCAACAAGAGTGAAATTCCGCCTCAAAAACAAAACAAAACAAACCTGGTTGCATTACACACACCTGTAGAACACACAGGAAAAATAATAGTATGTGTTGGCTTCTGTTCTCCAGGACACTTCAAGTTTAAGCCCTGTTTTAGACCCATATTCTAGGACTGTAAAGAAGAGAACTATATCAGTAAAGCAGAATCTAGTTGTAAAAAGCTTTAAAACACACACACGTGCTTATAGATAATTTAATAAAACCTTCTTTTACAATGGCGCGTCTTCCCTAACTTTCATGCTTCTATGAACATCTGATGCACTCTCTTCAAAAATGTTTATTTCCTTCTAAAGGAACTATTAGAGAGCTGAACCAATGCCATATTTACAAACTAGATTGCTGTAGGGGGTTATCCAGGGTTTTGGTTATTTTTACATTTCATTTACTAGGTTATAGCATTTCTTTTCAGAAGTAATTAGGTAAGGCCAAGAGCCAATAATTATAGCAGAAATTATGTACAAAATCATAGCATTCAGGTATTCAGGGATACCCTTGAAATCAATTCATGTAAAGATACAATGGAAAGGAGTTTTCTAAAAATAAGATCTTCCTTTCTAAATCTTCTTTTGTTGCTGTTCAGACTTGAATTATTATTGAAAGGTCAGGTTTCTATTGTATTAAATAAATGTTTAGCAAAATGGAGACTTTTATCTATAATTGAATAGGACTTACAGTATGCACTTTTCCAGAAATATTATAAACAGAAACATCAAACTTTTATTATTTTGACCAGCATCTTAAAAATCAGTCAGATGTGTTTATGTAGGGTATCATAATAAGAAAGGCTAAAAATAACATATCCAATTTAAATTCAGTGTAAGATTTAATCACTTTCCAAATCAAACATGTATGACCATTTCAACCTAGACTGAAAGACATTTACAAAATTAGTTTCTTCCCAGCAAATAAAGTAGCATAAAAACACTGCATATAAACCACAAAGATATTAATATAAAATTACAATTAATTTGAAAGACTTCCGATTCTATTAAGTTATAATAA
This sequence comes from Macaca nemestrina, assembly GCF_043159975.1. Lineage (NCBI taxonomy): Eukaryota > Metazoa > Chordata > Mammalia > Primates > Cercopithecidae > Macaca > Macaca nemestrina. The sequence goes on from NC_092129.1 coordinate 82,834,746, forward strand.
CAGAATTATTTTAAAATGAACATTTAAAAATCAGGATATCTTGAAGCTTATTTTAAATTTGTATTCTATAGAGCTCCATAGATTAATTATATTTTAATTTCTAGTAATGTTTTCATAAATTTTAGCATTAATAATTTTCTTTGAGCAAAAAAATCTGCATCCTTTCTTTTCTGAGAATTGGAAATGCTTTGTTACAAATAAGCAAATATTTTAGGGTTTGAATTACAAGAAGTCATCTGTTTCCATTATTCTCTCTGTGAACCCGACAGAAAATAAAACTTCTGATAAATCCATTAGGTAAGCCTGGAAAGAAACAAACATTTAAAGATAACTGTAATCTTATTATTGGTCAATACATTTAAAAAGTATTATGGGTGAAGTCAAACTTTAAATACCCTTTAAAATATTTACCCATGTGGACTATGCACATTTTATTTTCTATACTATCTCTTATATATGGGTACCTTCTTTTTCTGTGTTTGCTGCCACTACCCAAATTTGATAACTATTTCTTTTTACCTGGATTGTAATTATATTCTCTCTTTAGATAACCCCACTCCAACGATTTTACTCTTGGTTGCCTTTTCCCAGATTTAAACATCCTTAGCCAATTAGGAATCTGTTCTTATATTCTCTATAGTGACTTCTCTCCATTTATTAGAATAACTCTATTTCTAGACCACCAAATAACCCCTGGGCAGCTTTGCACTATATCTTTATTCCGATTTATTTCTATTATAATTCTACATTATTTTATTATATAATATCTTACATAAATATGTTAGTGAAAGTCTGATTCTCGGTTGAATCACATTTTCGTATAACATTAGCTAAATTTACCTTTTACCCATCAGAGCAGCCTTATGTTGCCACTAGTTAAAGGTTATTTTTATTTTTTTACATTAAAAATATAATATAAAAGGATTTAAAAAATTGTTTTAACCAAGCTCTTTTTACATACTGTTTTTGTATAATTTAATTTTACGTTAAACATTTTTAGTTAGGCAATTACAGAGGAAACACATAGATTGTCCAATTTTTACAGTAAAATTATAAATAATTTATAATCCCCAATGCATGACTTTTTATATACTTTAACTTTTTATTATTATGGACTATTTTTTCTAAATAGTTGCCATTACCTGTAAATATAATACCTTCTGTAGGTAATTATATCTTTATTTTTTCCCTTTTAATGAGTTATAACTTAAATACAATAAATTTCATATAAATTAAAAACTTGGACTAGTTTAACACAGTAGACAACTGTGAAACTATCATTTAGAACTAAGGAAATGAACAGCTCCTTCCCCCAACAATGCTTCTGCATATCTTCCTGTAATCCAATTTTCCTCCATTCCAGGCACCCAATGATCTGGTTTCTGTCACTATAGCCTGCATTTTCTAGAATGTGTGCGCATGTGCGTCTGTGTGTATGTGTGCTTACATATGTATATGTGTGTATGTATATAGGTCTATATATGAACACATATACATACTTATATGTAATTATAGAGTTTTTTTTGCTGGATTCTTATGGTACACATATTTATTTTGACATTAATTTATATCACGGATGTATCAACAGGTTGTTCTCTTTTGTTGCTAAATAGTATATTCCATTGCACAAATGCATCACAAGTTGTCTATTCACCTGCTAAGGTGAATGGATTTTCACCTTTCTTAGTAATGTTTTATAATATTTGAAAGAGAGTTGTCTTTTTCCTAATATCCAAAGTAAAAAATTCAGTCTTTCATCAAGTATGACTTAAGCGTATTTTTACTAATTTATCAGTTTGATCAAGTTTCCTATTATTTCTAGTTTGCTGAGAATTGAATTTAAGTATTTCCTTTCTGCCTCTATTTAAATGATTATATCTCCTTGTTTTGTTTGTTATTATGGTGAATTCCATTAATACAGTTTGGATGTGTGTTCTGTCCAAATCTCATGTTAAAATGTGATCCCCAATGTTGGAGGTGGGGTCTAGTTGGAGGTATTGGATCATGGGGGTGGATCCCTCATGAATGGCTTAATGCCATCCTCTTAGTGAAGAGTGAGTTCTTATTCAGTTTGCATAGGATCTGATCGTTTAAAAGAGCTTGGGCTTTCCTCCTTCACTCTGTTCTTCCTGCTCTCATTGGTCATGTGACACACCTGCTCCCTGTTCACCTATCACCATGGTTGGAAGCTTTCTGAGGCCTTTACCAGGAGCAGAGGCTGACGCCATGCCTCCTGTGTAGCCTACACAACTAGGAGTCAAAACAAACCTCTTCTGTATAAATTACTCATCCTCAGGTATTTCTTTATAGCAACAAAAACTGAGACACACATACTCTGATTTATTGTCTAATGTTAAAATAACTTTGAATTGCTGGTTATGATGGATTATTCTTTCACATATTTTAATACAATTTCATTGAGTTTTGCTTTGTCTTTTCACACTGTTTTCTCTCGCCTTTGAGCATATCTTGTAATTTTTTGTTGAATGCCAGACACGACGAATTCAATATAAATGGAGGTAATTAGACACTTAGTTTGAGGTTTTTTTGTTAGTCTGGTTAGATGTTATATCTTTCTGATGGATTGATTATTTTATCACTATAAATTGTTCCTCATTATCTCTGGTAATATTTCTTGTTTTGAAGTTTCTTTTGTCTGATATTATTATAGTTACTCCACCATTTTTCTTTTTCTTTTACTTTCAATCTACTTATATCTTTGAATCCTAAGTATGTCAGCTACAGATGGCATGCAATTGAATCTTGTGTTTTAGTTCCATCTGACAATCTCTGGCTTTTCATTGGATTATTTAATCAATATACATTTAATGCCACTATTGATATATTTGAATTTACATATGCTACATATTCATTTTCTGTTTTCTATATGTCTTATGGATTTTTTCCTGTATTTTTCCTTAAATGCTTTCTTTTGCATTATTTCCTAAGGTAGAATTTTAGCAACAATTAATATTTTTTACTATTTTTGAGTTATCAGTGGTTGTTCTAGGATTTACCATATACATCTTAACTTATCAGATACAGTTTTAGAGTTACACTAACTTAATTCTAGTATGATATAAAACATTATTCCATAGATTTCCATTACCTTTCCTCCCTTTTGTGATATTACTGTTATGCATATTACATTTACAGATTTTAAAAAAATCAATGATGCATTGTTATAATTATGACTTTATATATTTTATGTGTTTTAAAGAAGCTGAGAGAAGGAAAGTGCATATTGATAGATTTTTTGTTGTTAATCTTCTTATTTATAATTTAATGTATCTTTATGTCTGTGGATTTAAGTTTTCATTTTGAGCATGTACTTTTGTTAGTTTTAAAATAATACATTTCCATTTTTAGGGAAGTTTTAGGTTCACAGCAAAATTGAGCTAAGAATGCAGAGTTCTCATACAGTTCATGTCTATACACATGCACAATATTGTCCACTATTAACATCTCATAACAGAGTAGTACCTTTGTAACAGTTGAGGAGCCTACATTTACATATCATTGTTACCTAAAGTTTACAGTTTTTGCTTACTTTAGAGTTGCTTTTTGTGTTGCACATTTTATGGATTTGGACAAATGTATACTGACATGTGTCCAGCATTGTAGTATCATAAATAATACTTTTCTTGCTCTAAAAATCCCCTGTTTTCCTATGTTCTTCCCTCTCCACTAATTTCCAGCAACCACTGATCTTTTTTTTTCCTGCTAAATCCATAGCTTTATCTTTTCCAGAATGTCATATGTTTGGAATGATATAGTAGGTAGCCTTTTTTGGATTGGTATTGGCTTTGCTTTTACTTAGTAATATGCAATTAAGTTTATATGGCTAGATGGCTAATTTCTTCTTACAGCTGAATAACATTCTGTTGTCTAGATGGACCACTGTTTATCTGTTCACCTAGTCAAAGACATCTTGGTGCCTCCAAATTTTGGTAATTAAGAATACATCTGCTGTAAACATCCATGCACAGGTTTTTGTGTGGACACAAGTTTTCACTCCTTTGGGTAAATAACAAGCGGCATAACTGCTAGATTGTATGGTAGTAGTCGGTTTACTTTTGTAAGAAAGCTGCCAAACTATCTTCAAAAATGACTGCAGTAGTTTTCACTCCCACTAAACACACGAGAATTCTTGTTGTTCCCCATCCTTAACAGTATTTGATGTTGTCAATGTTCTGGCCGTTCTAACAGATGTGGAGCAATATCTCGTTGTTTAAATTTACAGTTCTCTAACGACATATATGTTGAACATTTTTTCATACGCTCACTTGTCATCCATAATTTTCTGTGGCGTGGTGTCTTTCAGGTCTTTTGCCCAATTTTCAATCACGTTGTTTTCTCATTGCATTTTAAGAGTTCTTTGTGTATTTTGAATGATGACCTTTCATCAGATGTGTCTTTTGCAATTCTTTTTTTCTCCCAGTCTGTGGTTGGACTACAATTTAGATGTATCTTCAATTAATCTATCAATCCTTTATCAACTTTCTTTCACCACAACTTTTACTGTGGCAATATTCTTAGATTTGAACTTCTTCATACTCCATTGCAAATGAAGTCAGTTCCTGTGAGAGATATTTGCAACTCTCTGGGTCCCTTCACCTTCTCCCATCCAGTAAAATCTCTGAGCCACAGCTTTAGTGCTATACATGGGGACAGTGGTGAAACGGGAGAGTTCCCTTATTCCCCTTGCAGGACAACAACAGGGGTGTGGCTCACCAGTTCCATTAGGCTGCAACTGAAACCTGTAGAAGGGCAGGTGCAGAAGCCTGTGTGCGCACATTTAGGCTCCAGCCCCATGGCACTATCTAACGGTGTCTGCAACTCCCAAAGCCCTAGTGCGCGTGCGTTACAAAGCTCTTTCAGATTTGCTATCTGCAGATGGCTTGTGTGTCAATGGGAGGGGCCAGGGTGGCAGCCTTCTGTATCCCGAACTGTTGCTCAGTGTCCCAAAATAATTCGATCACACGCCAGCCCGAAGGATGAGTGCAAGGTTTTATTGAGCGGTGGAGGTGGCTCTCAGTGAAATGAATGGGGAACCAGAGGCGGGGATGGAGTGGGAACGTGGTCTTTTCCTGGAGTCTGGCTGCCCAGCGGCCGGACTCCTCTCCAACCGCCCCGCTGGCCGAACTTCCCTAGGCATCCAGATTCCGTCCTTTTCTCTCTTTCTCTGCCGCGTTGTTCCACCGTCGCTGGTCTGCTGGTCCACTGTTCTGCTGGTCTGCTGGTCTCGACGTTCAGTCGCTTATATATGTTCCCACTAAGGTCTTGGGTTTATACGGGCACAGAATGGGGGGAGTGGCAAGCCAGGGTCATCTTGGAAAATTCAACATTTGGGCACCAAAACAAGAGTGTCTGTTCTCACTTAGGTCTGCAGGCAGAGGCCCGAGGGAGGAGCCTTCGCCAAGGACCCCGCACTTCTCTACACAGTGCTTACCTGCCCCCCTCCCTTATTAGTTGCATACTTAACTCTAAGTGAAAAGTCTTTAGAAGCTAATCACTTGATGGATATGGGGAATGATTAGGGTTTTTTTGGCCTAGCTTTCTTGGCATGGAATCCCTGCTTCATGAACTGGGGCACGACTATTCTCACAGCATTGCGTCTAAGGTAAGCCTCTACTGCATGAGTAGGGGCCAGGCAGAGAAGAAGGAACTCTCATGTCTTAACCATAATTACCCAGAACATAGCATTAGCAATCGATAGATGGGCTTATGCTTATTATCTGCCCCTTCCAGAAAGATAGCGGTCTGACTGGGAACTTAGGAGAAAAGGCCCCCAGTGTTTTTCTCTGTACCAACTAGAGTGGAATTTTAATCTCATTGAGCTGGAAGTGGGAAAAGAAGACATGGGTCATGGTTCAAATAGCACAGATTCTCAGAGTTCTTTGCAAATTTTAATGGATGTTCTTGAATAAATATTTATTTGATTTATGTTTTTATAACTATTTTGAGTTTCTAAATGGTTTTATGTTTTTAATTTTCTACAGTTTCACTGTTCAGTTGGTCCACAGAGTTCCTCACACTGTCATGGAGGAAGTAAAACTCCTGCTAACTCCTTTTAATTGTATTTTACCAAAGAACTGGTCTGTGACATGGAAGGAAAAGACAAGACTGTGACAATACTTTAGGAAGCATTGCATGAGAAAGTTCCTTAATCTTTAGATAACACTTTAACATTGTGTCTGCAAACAAAATTATTTTGAAATGTATGATTGAATTAGCTACACTGAGAAAGGGTTATTGGGATCAGACAACCTTCTCTGACTCAAAAAAAAAAAATCTGTTCAGTCAAAATTCCTAGAAGATTATGCTGATAAAAACACAGCTATAATGAATTATTTTCAACTGTTAAAAAGATGGAAGGAAACAGAACCAGACATGATAGACAATCTGGGTTTTAGTCTTGATTATTTCTCTAACTGAATGTATGACTATGGAGAAAACAATCACATTTTTGTTCTTCATTTTATTCATTTGTAAAGTAAAGGAATGGAACACTCTTATGGGCCAGATTTGGATCCTACTTATGTGGATTCTGTTTACTGTACTAACTTCAAACACCATCTCCTTCTGGTGGATTTTATGTACCTTGCATAGATATGAAGTAGTGTTTGGTAAATACTTCTGGAATATTACTTACTTCATTAGATCAAAATTATCTGTTTACTTGACTCTTTCCCTCATGAACTATCATCTTATAAAAGGCGGGATTATCTTCCCTGAAACAGTTGAAGAATATGTTTTATATAGGAGACATTCAACTCTATTAATTCAAAATTTTAAATTAACTGATTTTTTTTGCCAACTTTATTCACATTTTCTAAAGCCTGTTTCTTATTACGATTTGATATATTTTAGAAATACTTCTGTCTCATAATGATTCACCTTTTTAACTTCTTTAAAAATTAAATAATGTTAATCTTTGACCTTTGTCTTTTTGGCTACCCTTTCTTTCAATTTTTCCTAAGACATGCAGCTATACTTTTCAACTAAGAATTACTATTCAGCCGTGCAGTGCATAGATGGTATATTTTCCCAACTTTCCGGTAAATGGTTAGAAAGGACAAATACAGAAAGTTCAGAGAAACAGGTCAGGAGGTTATTCAGCTAAGATTGCAAGCAAAAGTATTTTGTTAGTATGTCACTATTTTATAGCAGTCCCAAAAACAGAATTTAATCTTTGTAGGTCAGGACGCTAAACTTACATATTGAGCTATAAGTTAATTAGATAATCTTTTATCAATTTTCACCCAAACCTAAAAAAAATATATATTTTTAAAAATCTACCCTGCTAAATTCCATAGTGTACAATGAATGAATAAAAAGTGTTTTTGCGTCTGGGTGTGGTGGCTCATGCCTGTAATCCCAGCACTTTGGGAGGCCGAGGTGGGTGTATCACAAAATCAGGAGATTGAGACCATCCCGGCTAACACGGTGAAACCCCGTCTCTACTAAAAATACAAAAAATTAGCCGGGCGTGGTGGCGGGCACCTGTAGTCCCAGCTACTTGGGCAGCTGAGGCAGGAGAATGGCGTGAACCCGGGAGGCGCAGCTTCCAGTGAGCCTAGATCGCGCCACTGCCCTCCAGACTGGGCGACAGAGCCAGACTCCATCTCAAAAAAAAAAAAAAAAAGGAAAAAAAATTGTTTTTCCACGGTTGGTAATTTTTAGCACATTGTTTTTAAAAATGTCTAGACAAAATTAATTTCTTTATGCTTTTGTACATAAATATATTCATCTTTCTTTGTGTTGGATTGGATAAACAATTGTCTCCTCAATGTCTTTTCTTTTTTCCCACAATTAGTCCATTGGCCCAAATTCGTGTGAGAGGTAGCAGTAACCAGACATTGGAGATAGTTGCATTTTTTTCCATTTGTTTATTTCCATAAAAGGACACCAGTCGTCCTGCATTGTTTCCTCGTTGTTAACAATAAAAACCTGTCCTCTTCAGGTTCTTCAGAGAAAACACTTCAGTGACCAAGTCTTCTCAAAAGTAAAAATTTCATTACAGAATTTCATTACAGAATTGAAAATTGAAAACTATGACTTTCTTCTGTTGTAGGATGCATTTAATGGAAAGATATTTGAAAGTTATATAGTAACTTACTTTGTGATAATTAAATAAAAATTGCTCTTTTTATTATACTTATTCTACCATGTTCATTCTTTGCTATTCATGAGGTACTGGAAAAAAATCATTCAGTTCCAATAAAAGACGACTTTCTTCTGAGCACTGTGTGTTTTTGTTCATCCTACTGACTACGAGAATCTTATATATTAATTATGCTTGATTTTCTATTTAGGAACCAAGCCAAATTTGTGACACACTTCTAACAAATTATATGAGTTTAGATACTTCACAGGACTTTATATTTTTCTTCTGAAGATAACCACGTTTCTTATTTAATATATTTACATTTATGCATTTTACTATTTTTTGAATAGTTATTTGATTGAGATGTTTATTAGAAGTTTGTTAACAACTGTAATATTGCTTCAATTATCTAGAGAATGTCATTCTCAGAAATTCAAAGTAGTGGTCAGAAGATTGCTTGCAGGAGATTCAGAAAAGCAGGAGACTGACAAAGGGGCCCTAAATTCAAGTTTTCCACACATCATTCAAAAGCCTTATTAATCAACAAGCTGATATGGAGAAGAAAGAAAGTTTCTACTCTTCATTTAGCTTCATAAGAAAGAGAGTTTGGCTATATTCACACTGACTGGATTTGGAGTTTAGTTCTGCCACTCACTAGCTGTGAAATAGTTGGCAAGTCAACCAACCTTTCTGTATCTCAATTTTTAGTTCTATAAAATTAAAAAAATAGTGAGACTAAAACTTACCTCATAATGTTTCTGTGTGTGTAACCACTCTCCTACACACTCAAAATGTTGAATAGAGCTTGGTGGGGGGTGACTACTAAGTGAATGTTAGCTTTTTAATATCATTGGTTAAAGGATATATGAAATAATCAAGGAACTATGTAATTTTGCAGCATACAAATTCCTGTTGAATTGGTGTCACAAAATACATATGTGTGCATGTGTATTTATACATGTTTAAATATACGTATGTATATCATTGCTGTCCTATGATAGTAAGACATCTTTAGAATATGTGAAATTATTATTTCAACTTGAACTAAGAAAAAAGTTGGACAAAAACAACTTTTTTCTATCATCTTAACATTTACAAATGTAGAACAGATATATTATATATTAGTTCACTTAGAAATTAATAAAAAAGAATGTGAAATAATTTAAAATATTTGACTAGAAATATTATCTTTTAGCTATACTCTTGCTTTCTGTTTTCATAAATACATTAGTGAATCCTTAGGCGAATAGACCAAGGTTGATTATTAATTTCATTTCAGTTATCTTTGAACAAGATGCAACATACTAAATCATCACATAATGTGTATTATATAAATAATATTTTTGGTTATAGTTCAAGTTATAATAGTGGTTATATCAGCTGGCTTTGAGTTTATTACAATGTCTCCTTCTTCCAAGTTTATTAGAGAAAATATTTATGTTTGCAGCATTAGCAACTAGTAGCAATCACAATGTAGTAGCAATCACAGTGACTGTTTATGACCACATGATTTGGTTCTCAGCATGTTAATGATTCCTTAAAGAAAGAAAACCAATTTGAATATAATATGGGAACCACTTATCATAAAATCCAGTAGTGAAACATCACGAAGTTTAATCCATTTTTAATTTTATGTGTTTTATGCTATAATTTCTAAGAGACTTGATTAGATTCAAGGGGAAAAAATATGACTAAAATAAAAATAATGACTCACATTGGATAATTTTCCTTCCTCCAAATAAGCTATGATAATTGAAAATTGTGACGTTAGGGGTTAGGTTTAACTATATTTAAAATGATCTTTTCATTGTTGACTAACTAATCAAATGAGCTCTGATTTGAAACAGTCATCCTTTTTAAAGGCCTTTGACAAATATTACTAGGTGCCCTGTATCCACATCTCCAGTTCCATTATTTGCTTCTATGAGTTGGCTGTCAGAATGAAGTGGGGAATCAGACTGGTCTTTTTGAGGCCATTCTGCCTTGAGCAAGAGATTATAATCAAATCCCTTTGTGTCTGATTTACACAAGTAACATCTCTGGATTTTGTAAGGTGTTACTATTCCCAGTATCTGAAAATTAAAGCAACCTTTTCAGCCTCTTTTACCAGAATAAAATAGATTTACTAAATGTTAAAAAAAAAAAAAATAGAATGTGAGACCAAAGAGGTGCCAGTTCATGGATTCATTAAGGCTGGGTATGCACTCTGAGGCAGTGCTGCTTTTGCTAAAAGAGCTGTATTCCACTGTGGAGAGTCCCCTTCTGTGAGCAAGCTGACAGCTGGCCCAGTTCTGCTTCGACACATAGCTGCCCAGGAGTCCAGCTGGCTGTTTCTGGGGATGTGGTCAACAGGAGGACTGATGAGATTTCAGTTAATCAAATTTCACACAAGCCAGTAAGTTTAATTCTGCAACTCCTAAGCAAAATCCTGCCAAGTCCACTTTATGTGAGTTTTGAGCTATGAACTTAAAAACCTGCTGTGGCTGCTCTCTTAGGCAAAGGTTTTCTAGTGGTAAGGCCTTATGGAAAGGATGCCTGTGTTACTCGTTTTTCAAACACTGGGGAACATACGAGAAGTGAAGTAGTGTCAAGGGAGAAATGTAATGCTGACTTCGATAAATCAAGAGACTTCTCATCATAAGCAAAAACTATCAAGATGACTCAGTACAGATCAACCTAGCTGATAATGAGATGGTTCTCTCTTTCATTTACCTATACATTAAGTGAAAACCAATTGACTTCCTGGATATAGAAAGTCTACCTTCACAGTGGAGTATATATAACTGCTCTTACTGACTCTAGTATTTTGCCCCTCCAATTCATCTTCCACATTTCTGTCAGAATGATTTTTTCTAAACATTCATTTAAGAAAGGAAGTCTTCTCTGACTTCAAACTATTAGATGGTTTATTTTGCTCCAGTTTTCCTAAGCCTGACTTTCAATATATTCACAACTAGATCTATTTAATTTTCCTAGTTTAATCTTCATAACTTACATCTCATTTCTAAACAAAACACTCAAATTTCTAATCAGCCTGTAAGTCTTAATTTTCTACAGCCTGAATTGGTTACTTCTTCATTTATGCAACTTTATGCAATTATTACATTTAAACATGATTATTCATTTATTTGCAGAGTGCCTCCTATTATCCTGGATTTCCTGAAGAAAATAGACTACTCGAGAGACTTTTTTTTAGTCATTTATTAATATTACCTTGAACAAATGCAAAAATATTGTTGTTACTTGCTTTATATCCATTGAATACGTAAGTTAAACGTAAATTTTAATAAGAAAGAAAATTTTGACAGCAGTCCATCAGTATTGATTGTTCATTTTCTCAATTAGATTCTTTTATAAAATGATCAATCAGAAAAATATTATGCAGACAACTTACAATGTTTGGCATGCATCTCAAAACATTTGAGGCTGACATTCAGTATTATGTAACTTCACACAGAAATTACCCTTTATTTTTAATGTCAGAAGCAGAACCTTCAGTGGGAAATACCAGGGGGCTGACCACTATAAATCTTACGCTACTATTTTATAAACCACAATCTCTTTTATGAGTGAGTTTGTACTAATGGCTTTAGCAATCCATTATTCACACCTTTTAAAATATGTTAACTTAGAAGCTATGTTTCCTACAACTTGAAACACCAGTTGTATTTGGTATTTTAAGTTAGCAAAATATTAGTAATAGGTAAATGTATTTTAATTAACCAAAGAAAATGTAACACATAGTATTTCACGGTGATGAATAGAAGACTAGATATGTTGACACAATATTAACACATCATAACTTAATGAAAAGTAGATATCATCTCAATCATGGCTCTACATGTGCCATTATGCTTCATTTAGGCATATGTTTAGAAAATGATCACTCTACTACACATACATAGTGCATTATTATTTGATGTTGTAAAAAGATATAATTATCTTTGGATCTATTTTCAGAAATTTGGCAGTGTGATAGATTAATTGAAATGCCTGCCTTCCTTCCTTCTCTCCTTCCTTCCTTCTTTCCTTCCTTCCTTCCTTCCTTCCTTCCTTCCTTCCTTCCTTCCTTCCTTCCTTCCTTCCTTCCTTCCCTTCCTTTCCTCCCTCCCTCCCTCCCTCTCTCCCTCCTTCCTCCCTCCCTCCCTCCCTCCCTCCCTCCCTCCTTCCTTCCTTCCTTCCTTCCTTCCTTCCTTCCTTCCTTCCTTCCTTCCTTCCTTCCTTCCTTCCTTCCTTCCTTCCTTCCTCTCTCTCTCATTCATTCTTTCTTTCTTTGTTCACTCTTTTCTTTTCATTTTTTAAGGTTTTTTTTTTTTTCTTGCTTGTGGATATCCAATTGCTCCAGCACCATTTGCTACTATCTTTACTCAATTGCTTTTGAGACATTGTGAAAACTAGATTGCACATATTTTTTAATAGATCTAAATCTTGGTTTGCTATTCCATTCCATTGGCCTATGGTTCTCTCTCTCCCTCAGTATCAAAAAGGCTTGATTATTGTTGCCATATAAAAAATCTTAAATTTGGGTAAACTGATTTCTCTCATTTTATTCTTCTTTTAAATTCTATGCTAGCTATTTTAGTTACTTGTCTTTTCATACATATTTTATAATAGTCTCTATATTTCTAAAAGTAGATGAATGTTTGATAGGACTGTATTCAGCCTGTATATTAATTTGTAGAAAATTAATATCTTCACTGAGTTTTCCAACTTACAAATATGGTATGTTTTCCCATTTATTTGTACTTTATTTATTTCTTTCATCAATGTTATGTAGTTTTTAGTATACAAGTCTTTCAATAGCTTGTTAGATTTATGCCCATTTCATTCCCTTAGTGATTATAAAAGGTATAGTACTTTTAAATTTGGTACCCATTTTCCTGCTAATATCTAGAAAAACAATGTTTTTGTCTATTTTGTATTGTGTGATGTGCTGAACTCATGTTTCATTTTTTGGAGGTATTTGTAGATTCTTTAATATTTTCTGGATAGATAATCATGTCATCTGCAAATGAGGCAATTTTGTTTCTTCATTTCTATATGTATTCTATTTTCTTTATTGCTTTATTGCGTTGGCTAGAGATTCCAATAGTAATATATTGAATACTAGCAGTGAGATAGCAAATATCTTTGCCTTGTTCATGATTTTAGGGGAATGCCGTCTTTTAGCATTATAATTTCCTTAGTCCATTTTGTGTTACTCTAACAGAATATCTAAGGCTGGGCAATTTATAAAGAAAAAAGGTTTATTTAGTTCTGCAGGCTCGGAAGTACAAGAAGCATGGTGCCATTGTTTGTTTGGCTTGGGTGAGAGCATCATGCTGCTTTCACTCATGGTAGAAAGCCAAAAAGGTGAGGGTATGTGCAAAGAGATCATATGGCAAGGAAGGAAACAAGAGAAACTGAGGAAGCAAGACCATTTTAACAACCCGCTGTCTTGGGAATGAACCTATTTCCAAGACAGTGACTATCTACTCACCCCTGTAAGAGAGCATTAGTACTCATGAGGGATCTGCTCCATGATTAAAAGACCTCCTTCGAGGCCCCATCCTTCAAAACTGCCACATTCAAGATCAGATTGAAAAATGAGGCTTGGTAGGGACAAACCACATACAAAGCACAGCAATAATATTAGTTTTTATTTTTTAATTGTATTCTCTATAAAGTTGAGGATGGCCTTTGCTATTCTTGTTGTTTTTAGAATATTTACCAGGTATGGATATCGAATTCTTAAGAATGGTTTATCTGCATCAATTCAAAATATCACGTTTTTTTTTCTTTTTATTTAGCTTGTTCAGATAATAAACTACATTAATTTTTTTCTAATATTGAGCAAACTTTGCATCCCTGGAATACACCCCAATGGGTCATTGCTAGAGTTTGAATGTGTTCCCCAAAATTCAGGCGTTAGAATCTTAATCCCCCATGCAATGGTATTAAATGGTGGAAACTTATAAAAGATGATTAGCTCATGAGGGCTCTGCACTCATGAATGAATTAATGTTATTGTAAGACTGACTTTGTTGTAAAAGTGAATTTGACACCCACTTGCCTCCATGCTTTTTTGCCCTTACACATTTTATCATGGGAAGATGCAGCAAGAAGTCCCTCACAGAATGTACTCCTAGATCTTGGACTTCCCAGACTTTAGAACCATGAGCCAAATACATTTCTGTTTATTGCAAATTACTTATTCTCAGGTATTATTTTATAGTGGCATAAAATCATAAAATGGGCAGATACACTTATGGTGTATAATCCTTTTTATATGTTGCTGAATTCTATATGCTAATAATTTTTAAAGATTTTTAAAAATCTATATTGATGACAAATATTTTTCTGTTGTTTTTCTTTTCTTTTTTCTATTTTTGCATTGCTTTTGTCTGGTTTGCATGTCAGGGTAATACTATATAAAATAAATTTGAGAATATTATTTCATCTTTCTTTTTTGGGAAAATACTGTTTAGAATTGTTATTAAATCTTTAAACATTAGGTGCAATTTTCTAAAGGAATAATTTCAGCCTGGAGATGTCTTGAGTGTATTTTCATTTTTAGGAAATTAAATGTTCTTAGTAAATATAGAGCTATTAAAATAACCTCTTTAATATTGGGTACGTTGTGACTGTGTTTCTTATTGAATTAATAAATTTAATCTCAGTTGTCAGATTTATGAGTAGTTCTCCCTAATTAACATTTTAATGTCGGTAAGGTCTATAGTGATACCTTCTGTTTCATTCTTGTTACTGGTGATTGGTGTCTTGTATCTTTTTGTTTGTTTGTTTGTTATTCTTGTTAAAGATTTTACATTTTTATTGACAACATTTTTAATCTTTTCAATAAATCCGCTCTTTGTTTCATTGATTTTCTCTGTTGTTTCTGTTTTACATTTTATTTATTTCTGATCTTATTTCTTTTCTTCTGCTTGTTTGGATTGGTTTTACTCTTCTTTTGCTCGATTCTTGAAGCTTAGATTACTGACTGACTTCATTTATTTTTCTTATGCATAAAGTTAAGACTAAATTTCTCAGCAGTGCTTTGGCTGTATCTTACATATTATGATGTGCTATATTTTCATTTTCACATTTATTTCCATTCAGTAGTTTTTATTTTAAAATGTTTATTCATTCTTCTTTTTATCTTTTATTTCTTTGCTGAGACTTTATATTTCTTTATTAGGCTTTTTATTTTTTATGTTTCAAGCATTTTAGTAACTGTTTATTGAAACATTTTTGTTATGGTTGGTTTAAAATCTTTCTCAGGTAATTACAATGTCTCCAACACCTTGAGGTTGAATCTATTGATTTATATATATATATACAGTTTCAGAGATTCCTGGATTTTGGTATGTTAGATGATTTCCAATTGAAATCTGTACATATTTGCTATTGTGTTGTGAGATCCTGGATCTTACTTAAACCTCATGTTTCAACTGGAATTTTTTTGTAACATTGGTCTTGCAGGAAAAAAAGAGGCTCTGCCTCATTATTGCCATATGGCGTTAGAAGTCCAAGGTCCCCGTTTGGCTTCCACTGATAACAGAGGTGGGAGCTTCTCATTATGTCTTGGTGGAAGTGAAAATTCTGGCTGGCCACATCTCTTGAATAACACCATGGTGGGCTAGCGTTATTACCACTGGGCTGAGGTAAAATACCTAATTTTCTTTTGCCAACACTACATGGATGGGGAGGAATGACACGTTGCTCCTGGGTGTATATGAAAGTTCAGGATTCCTGCATGGTTACACTGATACCAAATTAAGAGAGAGTTGCATCAGTGGCCACTGGGGATAAAAGTCTCAACTCCCTACTTGGCCTTTTCCGATACGACTCTCGGAAGTATTGGGAAAGTTTGATACAGCCTTGCTAGTTTGGGTGTCTAGTCTCCCCACATAGCCTTTTTCTGGAGTGGCTGAGGATGGAAGCACAGGTTTCTCCTCAACCTCCACCCCTGTGATTAGCTGAAATAGAATGGCTGTTGTTTAAAAGGTTTCTGTCTTGTTAGCTGCTCCTTTTCCTCTCTTTTTGCTACTGAAAGCAGATAGTTAGGGAGAATTTTGTGTCTGCATCCTCAGTTACAAGTCTGGAATATAGAAGGCAAACAGAAAACCCAGTGAATTCACCCCTCTCATTTCATTGAGGTCTCAAAGTCCATCGTCGGTTTTTCTTCTCCTCCTTTTAGGGTTTTCTTATGTTTATGTTCTTTTTTCGTTTTTTTTTCTTTTTGATGCAATCTCGCTCTGTAGCCCAGGTTGAAGTGCAGTGGCGCAATCTCGGGTCCCAGTTCAAGCAGTTCTCCTGCCTCAGTCCTCCTGAGTAGCTGAGATTAAAGGCGTGCGCCACCATGCCCAGCTAATTTTTGTATTTTTAGTAGAGAGGAGGTTTCACCATGTTGGCCACTATGGTCTCGATCTCCTGACCTCCTCATCCACTCACCTTGGCCTCCCAAAGTGCTGGGATGACAGGCATGAGCCACCGCGCCAGGTCTTTTGCCCAGTTTTAATGCTTTAATTTTTCTTCTCTTGTCCTATTGCAGTTATCTAATGTCCAATACAGTGTTGAGTTGAAGGGGTGATACAATGCATCCTTGCATTTTTTGATGAACTTAATGTCAAAATATGAGCTTTTCACATTTGAGTACACTGTTAGTGGTACTATTTTCATAGAATCGTTTAATTGAGTTGAAGATGTTGTCTTCTATGTTTCGTTTGTTGACGAATTTTATCATAAATGACTGAGCAAATATTTGAATTTAATACTCAAACAGTATTTCTCTCTATATTAAAATATCATAAAAATTTTCTCCATTTTTAATTTAGTACAATGAATTACATGGACTGATTTTGTTTATTAAAACAATTACACTTTTCTTCAATAAAATATACTTTACTATGAAGTATGATGATTTTATATACTATTGGAATCTTCCTGCTAAAAATGGTGAAATATGTTTGCTCCATTAAGTTTATGCGGAAAATAGATATGTAGCCTCTTTTCTTGTAATTATTTTTTGTCTGTTTTGGACATAGGTTAATACTGACTTCACAAAACCAATCAGGAGTTCTTTCCTCCCCCTTGATTTTCAGAAGAGTTTTGTTAGTTTGCAACTTCTTCTAATGTTTAAGAAAATTGTTCAGTGAAATAATCTGGGTCTAGTGTATTGTATGGTAATAACAATAAATACAAAATTAATTTCTTATGTTAATATAGAAATATTCAGATTCTTTTTGTTGAATATCCTTTTGAAATTTGAGTTTTTCAAAAAAATCTGTAAATTTTATTTAGTTTGTCAAACTCATTGACATTAAGTTGTCCATAATATTTGTTTATTATCCATCCGAGAAATATAGAATTTGTAGTGATGTCTGCATTTTCGATTTTAATGTTGTTCTTCATATCTGCGTGCTCTCTCTCTCTCTCTCTCTCTCTCTCTCTCTCTGACTCTCTCTCTTTCCTTGATAAATCTAGCTAGATACTTATCATTTTAATAAAAGAACCAGGTTAGAATTTTATTAATTTACCATTTGTTCCATTTCTGTTTTATAGATTTTTCTTCTTATCTTTATAATTCATTTTATTTATTTATTTATTTTGATGGAGTTTCGCTGTTGTTGCTCAGACTGGAGTGCAATGGTGTGATCTCGGCTCACTGCAACCTTCACCTTGTTAGGCCAAGTGATTCTCCTGCCTCAGCCTCCTGAGTAGCTGGGATTACAGGCGAGTGCCAGCACACCTGGCTCATTTTGTATTTTTAGTAGAGATAGGATTTCACCATGTTGTCCAGGCTTTTATTTTTAAGATTTCATTTTCTTTTCCTTTCCTATTGCTTTGAAGTGGGAAATCAGAATGTAAATATTAGTCTTTCTGTATTTCTAGTGAAGATTTAGGCTATACATTTCCTTTTGAGGATTACTTTAGCTACATTCCACTAATTTTGATATAAAGTTAGTTCCCCATATCTGTGGGTTCATCTATAGATTCAGGCAACCAGAGATCAAAAATATTTTTAAAAGAAAAAAGGGATGGTTATGTCTGTACTGAATATGTACACACTTTTTTTCCTTGACATTCTTCCCTAACCTATACACTATAACAACTATTTACATAGTATTTACATTGTGTAAGGCATTATAAGTAATCTAGAGATGATTAAAAGTGTGCAAGAGGATGTGTGTAGGTTATATGCAATTATGATACCATTTTATATGGGACTTCAGCATCTGTGGGTTTTGGTATTTGCAGGGGTCCTGGAGCCAGTCCCTCATGAATATTGAGGAATGAATGTATTACATTCTCATTACCATTTATTTCAAGCTATTTTTTGCTAATTGCCTTTGTGATTTCCTCTTTAAAATATCAGTTATTTAGAATTTTAAATATTTTATTATTGATATTGATTTATTACTTAATTTTATTGTGGCCTGAGTACATAATTGACATAATATTCAGCTTTTAAAGTTTATTGAGGCTCATTTTATAACCCACTATACGGTCAATCTGGTAAATGTATCAAATATATTTGGAAATAATGTGTACTCTGCCATTGCTGTATATAAAGTTTTATGAAACAATCTTAAGTCAAGGTGGTTGATAAAGTTTTCATCTTATAATTCACTAGTAGAATTTTTGGAGTATTAGCATATACACCATGGAATACTACACAGCCATAGAAAAGAATGACATCATGTTCTTTGCAGGATCAAGGATAGAGCTGGAAGTCATTATTCTTAGCAAACTAATGCAGGAACAGAAAACCAAATACTGCATGTTCTCCCTTATAAGTGGAAGCTAAATGATAACACACGAATACATAGAGCGAACAACACACAATGGGACCTTTTGAAGGGTGGAGGGTGGGAGGAAGGAGTGGATTAGAAAAAAATTACTAATGTGTAGTAGACTTAATACCTAGGTGATGAAATAATCTGTACAACAGACACTCATGACACAAGTTTACCTATGTAACAAACCTGCACTTGTACACATGAACTTAAAATAGAAGTAAAAAAGAAAGGTTTTCATGTACAGTTTTGGAAAGCTATATTTCTTACTTTAATTTTGTCAATTATATTTCTATGTATTTTGAAGTTATGCTTTAAGTCATGAAAGATGATTTCTATTTTTCCCTGATAAATTGACTTTATGATGATATTTATCTCTATCTCTGGTAATACCCATTGTCTTGCATGAGATCTATTTTATCAGATACTCCCAAACACTTACATTTACTGCATGCATACTGTGTTTTTTTCATACAATTAGTTTCAACCTATGTACCCTTTATACTTAAACCCATCACCTATAAACAATATGTAGTTAGGTGTTTTTAAAATCCATCTTCACAGTTTCTGTCATTTAGTTTATTTTTAATCTATCAATGTTTAATGAAATCATTGATATACTTATATTTGTTTTACTGTCTTATTAATTATTTCCTACTAGTCTCTTATTTATAATCTCTGTTCCGACTTCACAATGCTTTTTAAAATTTGCATTGTAATTACCTTTTAGTTTTCCTATTATCTTTGGAAATGTATGTCTTTGCAGTTTTATAAAGGTTGTTTTAGGTATTTAATATTTATTTAACTTTTTCGAGTTCATTTACATTTAATTTTTATTAATTTGCATAAAATACAGAAATTGTATAATAATGTATATACATATTACCTACCTTTTATTTTATAGCTATAATATTATCTATATTCATTGTTACAACTCATAAGGTAATTTTATATTTTATTACACATGTATTACATGTATTTGCATTAGTCCCTTTTCACGTTGCCATAAAGGTATACTACCTGAGACTGGATAATTTATAAGCAAAAGAGTTTTAATTGACTCACAGTTATGCATGGCAGGAGAGGCCTCAGGAAACGTACAATCATGTTGGAAGGTGAAAGGGAAGCAAGAACCTTCTTCACAAGATGGCGGGAGAGAGAGAGAGCTCAGTGGAAACTTCCACTGTTAAAACCATCAGATCTTGTGAGAACTCTCTCACTACCATGAGAAAAGCACTGGGGAAACCACCCCTGTGATCCAATCACCTCCCACCAGGTCTCTTTCTCAACAGGGATATGGGCATTACAATTCAAGAGGAGATTTGGGTGGGGACACAGAGCCAAATTATATCATTCCACCACTAGCCCTTCACAAATCTCATGTCCTTTTCACATTTCAAAACCAATCATGTTTTTCCAACAGTCCCGCAAAATCTTAACTTATTCGAGCAATAATTCAAATGTCCAAATACAAAGACTCAGTCTGAGACAAGGCAAGTCCCTTCCACCTATGAATCTGTAAATTCAAAAGCAAGCTAGTTACTTCCAAGATACAATAGGGGTACAGTCAGTGGGTAAATGCTTCCATTCCAAAAGGGAGAAATTGGCTAAAACAAAGGGGCCACAGGCCGTATGTAAGTGTGAAACCCAACCAGGCAGTCATTAGATCTTAGAACTCCAAAACCTCATTTGAGTCCATGTCTGACATCCAAGGCATGCTGATGCAAGAGGTGGGCACTCAAAGACTTGCACAGCTCCACCCCTGTGGCTTTGCCAGGTACTGCCCCCCTGGCTGCTTTCATGGGCTGGCGTTGAGTGCCTGTGGCTTTTCCGGCTGCACAGTGCAAGCTGTTGGTGGATCTTCCTTTCTGGGGTCTGAAAGATGGTGGCCCTCTTCTCACAGCATCACTAAGCAGTGCCAGTTCCCCAGTGGGGACTCTGTGAGAGGTCTCTGACTCCACATTTCCCCTATGCACTGCCCTAGCAGAAGTTGTCCGTGAGGGTTTTGCCCCTGCAGCAGACTTCTACATAGACATCCAGGCATTTCATACATCCTCTGAAATCTAGGTAGAGGTTCCCAAAACTCGAGTCTCGTCTTCTGTGAATCTGAGGCCCAATACCACGTGGAAGCCAACAAGGCTTGCAGCTTGCACCCTCTGAAGCAACAGCCCAAACTGTACATTGGTCCCCTTTAGCCACAGCTAGAGATGGAGTGGGTGGGACACAGAGCACCAAGTCTCGAAGCTGCATAGAGAAGTAGGGCCCATATTACAGTTAAAATATGCTTATATATTATTTGTGGTATAAGATAAATGTATAACAGTACAAAGAAAATAAAACTTTACTTGCTTACCTATATAGTTAATATTATGATATTCAATATCTTATTCTGAATAAGTACATTTCTGTCATTACTTTCCTTCAGCTTGAAGAATTTTCTTTAGCTGGCCTCGACTGTAGAATTTTCTTCCTTTTTTTTTTTACATCAAAGTATCTTCATTTCACTATTATTTTTGGTGAGTATTTATACTAGATATAGACTTACTGGTTAGGTTTATTTTTCCCATTTCCTGTTTATTGTTTTTTATATTATTTTGTTACTCTTTTAAGCATTTTAAGGATGTTTTTGGACATTTTCATTGCTTTTATTGTTTCTGATGTCAACAGTTTGAATATGTTGTATCTCTGCATAGGTTTTTTTGTGTTTATCCCATTTGGTGTTTAGTGTATCTTGTGCCAGTTAGATTTTGTTTTCATCACATTTGTTACACTGTTAGTTATTGTTTCTTCAAATGTGTCTTTCTCTTTCTATCTATCTTTCCTCTCCTGACATTCCAATTTTTAGTCTTTTGGCATAATTGTATAGGTCCCTGTGTATTGGCTCATCTGGTTTACTCTTGTTTCCCTCTGTGCTTCAGATTGAATTATTTTTATTGATACATCTTCAAGTTCATCTACTCCTTCCCATATAATCTCTATTTAGTTTTAAGTTCATCTTGTAATTATCTTATTTCAATTATTTCACTTTTAGAATTTCTAATTTTTAACAATTTTTATTCTTTGGTGTTAATTCCAACACACACACACACACACACACAGAATTTCATTGCATTAATACATTGTTTTATTTATTTGAATGTAGTATTAGCCACTTTAAATTTTTATTGTTGCCAAATTCAACACTGGGTTCCTGTCACAATTGTACTCGATTAACATTTTTATTTCTTTCGCAAATATGTTTTATTTTCTTAGTTTTTTGTGTTAGTTAATTTGAGATTATTTCCTTAACATTGTGAATGTTACATTATGAAGATTCTATATTCTATTTTTATTCTTTTGATAAGCATTGGCTTTTGTTTTATCAGGCAGTTATTTTAACTGTACATTAACTAAAACTTCTTTTTCTGGGTAGTAGTTTCATTCATATTTCTGAAAATTTTGTCTTTATTATAGCTGCTTGATATGGTTTGTGTCTCCACCTAAATCTCATTTTGAATTCCCATGTGCTGTGGGAGGGACCCATTGAAAGGTAATTGAATCATGGGGGTAAGTCTTTCCCATGCTGCTCTCATGATAGCGAATAAGTCTCATGAGATCTGATGGCTTTAAAAATGGGAGTTTCCCAGCACAAGCTATCTCTTTGCCTGCTACCATCCGTGTAAGACATGACCTGCTCTTCCTTGCCTTCTCCTATGCTTGTGAGACCCTCCCAACCATATGAAACTGCAAATCCATTAAACCTCTTTTTGTTCTATCAGGTATGTCTTTATCAGCAGCATGAAAATGGAGTAATACACTGCTTTGAGCATACTGCACATCTGTATGAATCAGGTTCAGTCAGAAATGTGGATACAATTGACAAAATTTGGAAATAATCCTTTCTGGCTCCTTGGAATTTTTCCATTATGTTTCATGTTCATAGATATCCAGCTTCTATGTATTTTTTCTTTGGCCAGAAAAATTGTTTTTGACCACTGACACCACTATCTTGTCACCGGTGTCCTGTGAAGGGCACTTATGCAAGGTGAAAAGCTGCAAAAAATGAGGACTTGTAGTTCCCCTCCTCATGTTTTTTTCAGTGTCTACTCACTACAAGAGTCTATCAGCTCTGGCTCACTCTCCTGTTACTTAAGGTGATTGATTTTTACATATTGTCCAGATTGTATGCTTGTTTTATGAGGATAATCGCCCTTTAGGGTCTTACTTCACCATTACCAGAAGTCAAAAGTCAGTAATCCATTTTTCAATTAGGTACCAATCATTACATTTGTGTCTCTTATTGTCAAACCTACTGTTTGTATTCTGCTTAGAGACATTGCTGCTGAAACTGCAAACTACATTTCTTCATTTTTGTGTGTGTGTCAGTAGACTCACTATTAGCTTTAATAAATAAGGACCAGTAGAGGGAATTTACAGTGTATTTAGGAAGGAAGGGAACTGATTATATTCTTTGATGCTATTGGAAAATCATGTTGATTGTTTGAATATTTCATATGACAACTGTATTCATTCTAATCTTTTTCTTCTATTAGCACTCCCAAAATCGACTACCATGCTCCTTCAGAGATTTTTGCATCCCAGCAACGTATAGCTCAGACACATTCTAAAAGCTGATGAAGTACTGGCACAGTATTACCTTTAGAGAGTCCAGATTCCAGCACCTTCCCTCCAAGATTCTATTCCTCCCTCCATTTTTCCTAGAGTTCTAACTGCGGCAGCTGCTTCTGCTGGTGTTATGTTTGTGTTAGCCTGTTCACCCCTTTCTGATAGTTTAATTCTTTGAATAAAGTTTTTAACAAATGTATTGTATTCAATTATTTACTTTAACATAATAGTCCTCAAAGCCATCTAACACATTTGTTACATTTTGTCCATCTGGTCTATTCAGCATTATATCAATAATGTAGTGCACCATTGTGATAGTTTATGTTATGTTTCACAACCTCTGTAGATTAGGATATAGCAGAAAAGTTGTCTTGGCCTGAGATGGAATCAAGAAAATGTATTAATAGCTACATCAAATAAAAAGCAATTGCTTCTCAGAGTTATTGAAAATTGGAATACAGAAACCACATAACAACGAAAAAGGTGTTTTCTAGGCAAGTAGTTTTCTGTGTTAAATGAACTCTGTTTCTTTGCTACAATAAAGACACCACATAGAAAAAAAAGCTTCACATTGTATAATTAAATGATTATGATGTAATTCTTTGTATTTTACTAGTGCTAAGACACTATGTTAGACAATGAAAATACAAGGTATTAGACAAGGTAAATGTCTGAAAGTATAACATCAAATTTGAGGTCTAAATGGGAGACAGAAAATTGCCATACTCTTCCTAGTATTATATTACTCAGAATTGTGCAGAAGGAGTGGTCTTATAGAGTTGCTTTTGGAAGTCAATCTCCTCATATCATTCCTGAAGGCTTACTAAGGGGTGAACCCCAGCTGCTGGATATGTAAAAGTTACTGATCAATCATTTATAAAACTTAAAGTTAGGTTGCCTCAAAAAATAGGCATATTAAATTTCATCAACCAATTGCTTGGTTTTACTGCAAAGATACAACTAAGGAAAAAGGTAAATTTATTTTATCTTCTGTAATTAAAAAAGAAAATTTAATATTCTAGTACCAACCTGAAAATAGGTGTTAGTGTAAGTCAATAATTTTCTTGCATTCTCCATATATTTTTGTAAGCAGGAAGGTTTTGGAATGATGATAAATGAAATGATATTACAATAAGAAGATAAATATGGATGTGTAAATATTGGTTATTTTAAAAGTCCTAATACATTGTGAAACTGGTTTTTGTTTTCTTTCTACATAAGTGATATAGTTACTAACTGAGCAGAACATAAATAGGTTTTATTGTTTAGATGACTGAGTCAGGTTTAAATGTCATTTAGGAAAGCTTACAACATATGACATTGAGAGATGAAAAAGAAAATTACCATTTCAAGTCGACTGTGACTTTGTCTTACATTTATGCAAGAAAGGACAAAACTCACTAACATATAAAGAGCGAGTTTATATTATTGTTTTGAATTTTTCTTATCTTGATATGACTCAGATTTACTTACAATGGAATTCTTTAGATAATCTGCTCATCTCATCACTATTAAGAGAAAAGAAACCCTCTCTGCCAGCTTCTATTTATTATTGTTGTAATTCTGTTGAAAATATTTGGTTGTGGAGGGTATCTGTGATTTTCCACTATTTCTGGAATAAAATTCTACCACAGAAAAGACATGGATGCAATCAGAAAGATCCTACTTTTTTATACTGTACACAGGTTTTATTTTGTCAAGTTGAAGAAAGGGTTTTACCCCAACTAGAATGTATTCACTTTTTCAAAAATACAAACAAACAAACAAACCTATATTATTCCTTTGGTCTTTTTCAGGCTCAGGCATCTGTAATATTCTTTAATTAATTTGTTTTTTTCAAATGAATAATGTTCTTTATTATCTTATAACATTTTAAAATACTTTAAATTTTGCTAGATATCAGCAATGGAATAAGAAATGAGTGTAAACATATTTTTGAAGCATCTACTATGTATCACTATTGGAGCTAGTCATTTAGCAAAAACTGTTGGAACTTGGGCATAACTTCTGTTCTGGATGCTCTGGGGAAATTAACCATACAGTTGAGCTTTGAACAACATAGAGGTTAGGAGCATGTCCCTACACGCAGTTGAAAATTCATGTATGACTTTTGACCTCCTTAAAAGTTATATATAATTTTAGTATATATAATTTTCTCTGCAAATATGATTCAGTTTCTTGCTTTTTATTTTTTATGTATCCATTGTATGTTTTTTGGTTTGAGGTTACCATAAGCTTGCAAACACTGTCTTATAACCCATTATTTTAAGCTGATAATAACTTAATACTGTTTCTATAAAAAACAAGCAAATAGAAAACTAATAAAAACTCTACTTCTTAACTTTATTTCCCAAAATTTAACTCCTTGTTGTATCTAGTTATAGCTTATTGTATCCTCTATGTCTTAAAAAGTTGTATATACAGGTTTTGATTGATTCATTATTTAGTCTTTCTACTCACGGTAAGAGTAGTTTGCATACTACAGTACAGTGTTATAATACTCTGTTTTTTTGTGTGTGTATTTACTATTAGCAGTGAGCTTTGTACCTTCAGGTGATTACTTTTTTCTCATTAACATGCTTTTCTTTCTGTGTAACGTGCTCCCTTTAGCATTTCTTGTAGAACTCATCTGGTGTTGATGAAATCCCTCAACTTTTGTGTGGGAAAGTCTTTATTTCCCCTTCATGAGTGAAAGATATTTTTCCCAAATATATTATTCCAAAGTAATTTTTTTCTGCAGTGCTTTAAACATGTCATGCCATTCTCTTCTAGCCTGTATGGTACCCACTGGAAAGTCTACTGTCAGATGTATTCAAGCTCCATTGTATGTTATTTTTTTCTTTTTCTTTTTTTTTTTTTTGTTTTTTTTTTTTTTTTTTTTAGGATCCTTTCTTTGTCCCTGATCTTTGGGAGTTTGACTATTAAATGCCTCGAGGTAGTCTTCTAGAAGACTGTGAAGATGCTGTGATTGTTACAGCTGGCATAAATGCTTCCTCTGTGGGTAGGCATTAGTTGAGTTTGGCTTGATTTTCCTTTCTGTTGTAACAGGACAGCACTGACTTCAATGCCTCACAACTGCTGCTGTCTCCCTCCCCCAGCACCCAGAAATGCTCTCTGCACCATGCAGTTACTGCCAGTGGGTAAAAGGTGGGATCAGGGTTTCAATACTGTTTTTACTACCTCTTCTATGCCTCTTTCATTCGTATATGTACTATGAGTGCTCACCTGATTCTCGGTTCTTATGAAGGTAGTTTATTGTGTGTAGATTGTTGTTACATTGTTGCCCTTGCAGGGAGAAATATTGGTGAAGCCTTCTATTCCACCATCTTGATCCATATACTCCACAGACTCTTGTATAATATCCTTGATTGGCTCTGTCACAAATCTTGCAATGCCATATACAACATCAGGACACAGTTTTCTCCAATAGAAATTTTTTATTGTTTTGGTCTTGATGTGTTTCAAAGCTTTTTTTCTGTAACAATCACAGCATCTTCAATAGTATAATTTTTCCAGACTTTCACACTTTTCTCTATTGACATTCTCTTCTATAGTGTTGACAATACTTTCCATAAGAGTACCGAGTGCAATAAGCCTTAAAAATCCTCATGACTTCCTGATCTAGAGGCTGAAATGGAGATGTTGTGTTTGAGGACAAGCAGATTATTCAACACCTTCAATGTTGAACTCATGGAGTGCTGGGTGGTTAGGAGCATTGGCCAATATTAAAATAATTTGAAAAGGCGGCCTCTTACTGGCAAGGCACTACTTGACTTCAGGGAGAAGGCATTGATAGAACCAATTCAGAAAAAAAAAAAAAAAGGTTCTCATTGTCCAGGACTTATTGTTGTACAACCCAAAGACTGGCAACTTTTGGGAACTCAAGTTCTGACTGGGATTAATGACTCTAACCTAGTATTTATCTTTTCCCTTCAAGACTTAGGGATTAGCAGCTTTATACATAAGGGCAGTCCTGATCATAAACCCATCTGCATTTGCACAAAACAGTTGAATTAGCCTATCTTTTCCTGCTTTGAAGCCTGGTGATTGCTTCTCTTTCTAGACCAATAAATGCCATTTGTACCATTTTTTACTCCAAGATAGGGCACTTTAATCTATACTAAAAATTTATTCAAGCAAATATCCTATTCCTCAATGATTTTCTTTTCTTTTTTTTTTTAAGTCTTCAAGGCATTTTATTTTTATTTATTTATTTATTTATTTATTTATTTATTTATTTATTATTATACTTTGAGTTCTAGGGTACATGTGCATAATGTGCAGGTTTGTTACATATGTATACTTGTGCCATGTTGGTGTGCTGCAGCCATCAACTCATCAGCACCCATCAACTCGTCATTTACATCAGGTATAACTCCCAATGCAATCCCTCCCCCCTCCCCCCTCCCCATGATAGGCCCCGGTGTGTGATGTTACCCTTCCCGAGTCCAAGTGATCTCATTGTTCAGTTCACCTATGAGTGAGAACATGCGGTGTTTGGTTTTCTGTTCTTGTGATACTTTGCTAAGAATGATGGTTTCCAGCTGCATCCATGTCCCTACAAAGGACACAAACTCATCCCTTTTTATGGCTGCGTAGTATTCCATGGTGTATATGTGCCACATTTTCTTCATCCAGTCTGTCACTGATGGACATTTGGCATCACGCTACCTGACTTCAAACTATACTACAAGGCTACAGTAACCAAAACAGCATGGTACTGGTACCAAAACAGAGATATAGACCAATGGAACAGAACAGAGTCCTCAGAAATAATACCACACATCTACAGCCATCTGATCTTTGACAAACCTGAAAAAAACAAGAAATGGGCAAAGGATTCCCTATTTAATAAATGGTGCTGGGAAAATTGGCTAGCCATAAGTAGAAAGCTGAAACTGGATCCTTTCCTTACTCCTTATACGAAAATTAATTCAAGATGGATTAGAGACTTAAATGTTAGACCTAATACCATAAAAATCCTAGAGGAAAACCTAGGTAGTACCATTCAGGACATAGGCATGGGCAAAAACTTCATGTCTAAAACACCAAAAGCAACGGCAACAAAAGCCAAAATTGACAAATGGGATCTAATTAAACTAAAGAGCTTCTGCACTGCAAAAGAAACTACCATCAGAGTGAACAGGCAACCTAAAGAATGGGAGAAAATTTTTGCAATCTACTCATCTGACAAAGGGCTAATATGCAGAACCTACAAAGAACTCAAACAAATTTACGAGAAAAAAACAAACAGCCCCATCAAAAAGTGGGCAAAGGATATGAACAGACATTTCTCAAAAGAAGACATTCATACAGCCAACAGACACATGAAAAAATGCTCATCATCACTGGCCATCAGAGAAATGCAAATCAAAACCACAATGAGATACCATCTCACACCAGTTAGAATGGCGATCATTAAAAAGTCAGGAAACAACAGGTGCTGGAGAGGATGTGAGGAAACAGGAACACTTTTACACTGTTGGTGGGATTGTAAACTAGTTCAACCATTATGGAAAACAGTATGGCGATTCCTCAAGGATCTAAAACTAGATGTACCATATGACCCAGCCATCCCATTACTGGGTATATACCCAAAGGATTATAAATCATGCTGCTATAAAGACACATGCACACGTATGTTTATTGCGGCACTATTCACAATAGCAAAGACTTGAAATCAGTCCTCAATGATTTTCTTATCAACATCTGGGAACTTGTCTGCTGTCTCTTGCTGAGCAGAAGCTGATTCTTGTGTTATCTCGAAATATTTTTAATCCAAATCTATTTTTAAAATTATTAACCATCTTTTACAGACATTACATATTCCAGCATTAGATCTTTCATCTTCTTTTTGCTTTTTCTCAAATCTTATTAGAATCTATAGGTATGCTTTACTTATAGCAATGCTGCAACTACATAAAGTTGCTTTTTTAATACAAGATAAAAAGGTATTTCACAAGAAGTGCAAGGTTTTTTGCCTGCTTGTGTGGATGCAGCTTTGGCTTCATGAATTTCCTTTTTCTTTGTTCACAATGGTCCTTACTCAGGATTCACTTATCTTAAAATTTGGATAACTGCAGCTATAGACCTAAAGCTATGATACACATCAAGCAGTTCAACTTTCTTGGAATACCATGACTTTTCTCTGCTTCTTGAGAGCATTTCCATCATGGTAGTGATAATTTTTAATGTCTTATAGCATTTTTCAAGGATTGCCATATTGCACTAAACATGATAAAAATATGTAAGGACCATAAAATATCACTTTTTACTGATACACAATTTGCTGGAGAGATGGACTGCTCAGATGGAGATAATCAGCATCCACTTGCAATAGGAGGTGGCTACAAAATTTTTGAAGTAGTTCAGTATGTAATATAGTTAATTTTATGCAGTTTTAATTTAGTATTGCATCTTTACACTTGTTGATATTTCTCTAGACCGGGAATGGTGCCATGTACAGTCTGTAAGTATTCATGTGCATAAGTTTTGATAGTTGTTAACATTTTATAATAGACTTGTGTATATTCAAAAGTAATAAATGATAAAGTAGACTAGAATCTGCATATATTTTATGCATTCATATCTTTTTCTTTTTTCCAACATTTGTAAGATATGAGTTTCATCCACGATTATTTTTCAAATTGATGCATATCTCCAAAAACTTTTCCTATGTATTTATTGAATAATTATTCATAAAAAATGCTAGTTAGCTTTCAAATGCTGTTGAGATGTAGATAAAATTGATCTCTGACAAACAATCATTGACCTGAAATGAATTGCTACTTCCAACATGTGGACAAAGTTCTTTAGTGGTGAGTTCTAGGATTTTGGTGCACCTGTCACACGAGCAGGGTACACTGTATCCAGCAAATAGTCTTTTATCCTTCCCCTTCTCACCCTGCCCTCCAAGTCCCCATAGTCTATTATATCATTCTTAAGCATTTGCATCCTCATAGCTTAGCTCCCATATGTAAGTGAGAACATACAATATATTTATTTTTGTTCCTGAGTCACTTCACTTAGAATAATGGCCTCCAATTCCATCCAGTTTTCTGCAAATGCTATTATTTCATTCCTTTTTATGGCTGAGTAGTATTCCATGTTGTATATATGAAACATTTTCTTTATCCACTTGTTTGAAAGCTAAAAGATTGTCTCATGGAAACAAATATTAAAACAGTTTAACGAAGGATATTATATTCACCAATGTTTTATCCACAAATAGGTCAAATTATATAAAGAATAAAGAATAGTAACTGAATATGGCAACTAGATATATAATGTGATTAATAGAGAAACCCAGTGAAACTATAATAGTAATTATATACTGTGAAAGGGCAAAGATTAAAGCTATAACAGACCTGAGAGATCTTCACCAGCAGGCATGTGCATTACCCACTTTATTCCATCTCAGCATGCCTACAAGAAGACAGTGAATCTTAAAAACGCCTTGGTTTGAAGATTATATAGCGAGCACAGTCAACACAAAGAGGTTCTGAAAAAAGAATGTAAGAATTTGCTAATGTTTTCTTCTTAGATTTTGTACTTGAACTAGGATTTCTAGACCTTTTGGTGCCCTTTTGACAGCTTTTCTACTTCCTACTCCTTTGTTATATCATGAACATATATTTCAATTGTTATGCATACCTAATAGAAATTCAGTTTATCTCTGTAGGGAAAATATATCCGGAGATTTTCTTTTAACCTATGTCACTGAACAAAATTATAAGAACTGTGAACATCTGCTTCAACATAACTCAACTGTTGAAACTGAGAATGAGACCACCTGGGTCAAGATAATTTAACTGTGCCCTCTGGGATATTCTTGCCCAGAAGATGACGCACCAAATCAACAAATAAGTTTACTGTTCACTTCTGGAAATTCTTGCAAACAAATTTATGCAGGCCGGAATTTGTTCATCTGGTCAAGCGGTTCGCCTATCATGACAATTTAGTCATCAACATTCTCATTGAGACCCTTATCTTACCATTCATAAATTATATTTATTTAATCCTAAACTCCTACTTGAAAGGCCTCCCTTAATCAGTCATTCTCAGATTACAAAATTCAATAAATTTGCTTTCTTAATTTACAACAATTGGGAAACTTAAAACTGTCAAGGTGCTGTTTTCCTTTGCTGCAGTAATTTCCATAAACCCAACTTTGCGTGCCTGACAGGTTTTTCTAGTGTCTCTGTGTTTCAGTTGATATGCCTAATGGCATATTATGGAAACTAACACAAACAAACATAATAATCTATCCTAAAAGTCATGGAGAATCAGATATAGATACCTTATTTTCCAAAAAAATATATATATATAATTTTAATTGAGCACACTACAACATAGTTATAGAATATAAATAATAGGCTGGGTGTGGTGGCTCATGGCTTATGCTTGTAATCTCAGCCCTTTGGGAGGCCAAGATGGGAAAATCCTTTGAGGTCAGGAGTTTGAGACTATGCTAGGGAACATAGGGTTTCTGGGGAACTCTATCTCTACCAAAAACCAAAACTAAACAAAACTAGCTGGGCATGGTGGCTTGTACCTGAAGTGGTTTGCCCCTTGGGAGTCAGAGGTGGAAGTATCACTTGAGTCCAGGAGTTTGAGGTTACAGTGAGCCATAATTGCACCACTGCACTCCAGCCTGAGCAATAGAAATATTCTGCATCTAAAGAAAAAAAGAAGAAAGAAGGCTAATGATGATAGCAACATAAATTCTTATAGTAAATGTATATGTCAAAAATTAAAAATAAAATTGAATATATCAGCATACCTGGAAAGTTTCATGATCAGAAAGTTCAGGATAAATGTTCTATTAAAGTAAGAACATTCATATGTTCTTATATTTGAGAACATTAATATATGTTTTTGAATACCCACATTTTCTTTTTACAAGTTTTAATTTAGCTTTTTTTGTATCATATTTTTTGTTGGGAGATATTACTATTTGCTTCTTTTTTTTTTTTTTTTTTTTTTGAGACGGAGTCTCGCTCTGTCGCCCAGGCTGGAGTGCAGTGGCGCGATCTCGGCTCACTGCAAGCTCCGCCTCCCGGGTTCACGCCATTCTCCTGCCTCAGCCTCCCGAGTAGCTGGGACTACAGGCGCCCACAACCACGCCCGGCTAATTTTTTGTATTTTTAGTAGAGACGGGGTTTCACCGTGGTCTCGATCTCCTGACCTTGTGATCCGCCCGCCTCGGCCTCCCAAAGTGCTGGGATTACAGGCGTGAGCCACCGCGCCCGGCTATTTGCTTCATATTACTAAAATGCATAGTCATTTTAGTGCAAATCGAATGGTTAATAGAGGTAGACATATATGGATACATTTTGAATTAGTAATTACCATATATCTTTTAGGAAAATTTTATTCTGTCCATTTTAAAAAATTAAATATTAAAAGATGTAGACCCATTTCATATGAATATACAGTTATACCTGCATATGCACAGGCAAATATTTATTTAGCTGATTTCAAAATTTATTTTAGATACAGGGACTACATGTGTAGGCTTTTTTTACATGGGAATATTGTATGATTCCGGGGTTTGGTATGTGGATCCTATCACCCCAGTACTGAGCATAGAGCCTGATACCTAGCTTTTCAATCCACACCTTCTCCCTACCCTCCTGACTAGACCCCAGTATCCATTGTTTTTTCCAAGTTTATGTCCATGGGTGCTCAAAATTTAGCTCTCATTTATTAGTGAGACCATGTGGTATTTGGTTTTGTTTCTGTGTTAATTGACTTGGGATTATGGCCTCCAACTGCATACAAGTTGCTGCAAAGGACATGATTTAATTCTTCTTTGTGGCTGCATAGTATTCCATAGTGTATATGTACCACATTTTCCTCATCCACTTTACCATTGATAGGCACTTGGATTGAATCCATATCTGTGCTACTGTGAATAGTCCTGCCACAAATATACAAGAACATGTGTCTTTTTGGCAGAATGCTTTATATTCATTTGGGTGTATACCAAATAATGGGATTCCTGGATTGAATGATAGCTTGGTTTTCAGTTCTTTGAGAATTTCCAAGCTGCTTTCCACAGTGGCAGGACTAATTTTTCATTCTCAGCAACAATATATAAGCATTCTCTTTTCTCTGCAGCCTCACCAGCATCTGTTGTTTTTTGACTTTTTAGTAACAGCCATTCTTATAGACATGAGATGGTATCTTACTGTGGTTTTGATTTGCATTTCTCTGATGACTAGTGATGCTACGCATTTTTTCATGTTTCTTGTCTGCTTGTATGTCTTTTTCAGAGAAATATCTGTTCATGATTTTGCCCATTTTTAATGGGGTTATTTTTTCCTTGCTTGTTGATTTTTTAAGTTCTCTATAGATTCTGGATATTAGGCCTTTGTCGGACGCAGTTCACAGATATCTTCTCCCATTCTGGAGGTTGTCTCTTTACTCTATTGGTCATTTCTCTTGCTATTGCAGAAGCTCTTCAGTTTAATTAGGTTCCATTTAGACAAATATTTATAACCTCAATTTGTCTGACTATATATGCATATGTATTTCCTTAGTGTTTTTATATATCAAGCTATAATACTTTTATATTTGGATATATTAATCTCCAAAACACAAACTACAACCAGTGTATTTTTTAGGTTGTAATATGATATTTAAACAAAATAAATGACATGACATTTAATAAGATAAATAATATGTTACACTCTAAGATTTCGTTTAGTAATACATGCTGGTGTTACATAAACATTCTTTCTGGTATACCACAAAAGCTTAGATGACCTTGGGTGTAGAAAACAAACTGGAAAGTAAATCCTGTCATGTTTAGTTTCTCAGCCATTTAAAAATGTAATCAAATGTCAGCACAACAGCTTGCATGCTAACAATATCATGTTCCAATAAAATATTTGGAGTGCAACATTAAATTATTGGATACAGATTTTTATCAGATTGGATTTTTCCCTTGAGAGATTTGATAGAACCCTCAGACACAGTCATATTTTATGAGGCTGAACTCTATTTTATTTCAAAATTATCGTTCATTTTATGCCTGGTTTGTGAAAGAAATGTGTAAAAACAAAATAATGCCAATAATTGGGATATTTTAATGAGCCTATTATGTATAAATCTATTTTGTTCTTTAATGGTAATATAATATTTTGGCTACACAGTAGATATCCCATGCTCTTTTCCAGAGAGATCACATCCAACAAAATTTTCTTGGCAATAAAAGCAGTTTATTAAAATAATATTGTGAAAAATTTCATAGACTAAACCCCAGAGCAGACGTAGTTTTTCTCTATTATCTGTAATTTAGGAAATTAATGTTCAATACACTTCACAAACATTATATATATATAAGATATATAAATTTAAAAAATAGGAAATTAAATTATCATATAAATGAGTCATGAAATTTTAGAGTTTCAAGGTATAAGTTTGGTATTTGTGCTATACTTTTCACTTTATGCTAGCTCTACATTTTTCCATAATAGCCTACTGATAAACACTGTGGTATACATTATTACATCTCATTTGTAAAACAAAAGAATAAAAATAAGAAATATTTACTATTTTAAAAATAAATTAATGAAATCCATATTTTCAAACAAAGAGGAAAATAATCATAGCTATTTCACTAAAAGTAGAATAATATTTGGGTAAAATTAAACATTCATTGGCATTAAATGTTTTGAGGAAACTGAGATAAGAAGAACATTTCTTCATCTGAATAAGTCTATTTAATATACAGATCAACAAAATTCTTAAGGAAACGTGATCTTTAATACTTAAATGTTGAAATCTTTCCTTTAAAGATCTCAAACAAGTAATGTTAGCTAATAGCATCTCTAGTCTAGTAATTTAGTTCAAAGGTCATTTTTTTTTCTCTTCTGTCTATACTCTCATATTGTCAATAATGGCAGTTTTTTGTCTTTTTTCTTTTTTTCTCATCTGCATTCTACTACAGCAGGGAAGAAATTAGGTCTTTATACAAAATAACAGGCATGTGTGTATATGTATGATACAAAAGTTTTAGATAACTGTAAGAAATTTATGAATGAAATGTTAAAAGATGTAAAGTTAACTTCAAAATGTCAAATGGTAGAAATAAATTTAACAAAGATGTGCAAGACCTCTTTTATAGACACCTATAAATCATTACTGAAATAAATGAAAATATCTAATGAATAGTAGTACATAATGTATTCATGGTTTGTAATATTCAGAATTGTGAAAATAATGTAAAAGTAATGTTTTGCTCTTATTTATCTACAATCCACGGTCAATTTCATGTCCAATAAAAGATTCAAGTTTTTTTTTTTTTTTTGAGGAGAAAGTGACAAATTCATTCAAAAATTTATATAAAAATGCAAAGAGCCAAGAACAGCAATATAACTTTGAGCAAGACAAAGGCGAGAGGTTATCCTCTATATGACATCAAGACTTACAATTCACAGTAATTAAGATCATTTGGAATTGTGAAAAACTCAATAAATAAACCGATGAAATATAGTAGAGACCATGAAATAGATCCTCTTGATTTATAACAAGGTTAGTCTTATGGAACCAAGGTCTTTTGAGTAAATGGCAATCTTTTCAATAAATAGTTTTTCTTAATAAATGATGCAGATTCATTTAGTATTAATACAAGGGCAGTTGGATACAGCCCCTAAATCACACTGTTTAAACGGTAACAATTCCATGTTGATGGCAGATTTAAAGGTAAATAAATAACTTTGGAGATGAGATAGATGATTATCAACATAAACTTGGAGCTGAGAAATAATTTCAAATTGTATAAAAATGCAATAACCTAAAATGAAAATATTTCTTATTTTGCTTATAAGCAGCACAAAAAAATCCTGGATACTATATTTATGAAAAAAAAGCATTGAGACTAAAAAGACAACCTACAGAGTGGCAAAATATCAGTAACTCCCACAAGGTAATTTTAAAATGTCACAAAACTCAAAGACTAATTAGTAGTAGACTTAAACTGACAGTTAACCAGAGAGGATATATCAGTGATTATTAAAAGGTATGAACTGGTAGGAAACTTTATTAGTAAGAAGGAGAATGTAAAGCAAAACAACAGAACCACTCAAATGCCCATCATTTAAAAAAACCAACACAAATCAGATAATATAAAGTATTCATAAGGTGGAATAATTCAAACGCTGATCAATATTTGTGGGACTAGAAATTGACACTACAAGTTTGGATAAGTCTGGCATTACTTATTACATTTGAATATCGGCATCCATGTCATACATAAACCCAGCAAAAACATTCTTGCATGTGTAGACCATGATATTTATAGAAATAAAAAATCATTTATAGTAACATTTTTCTTAAACCAGAAAAACTGCAACTGTTTAACAAATATAGAATACATAAGTAATTATGGCATAATCATACAATTAAATGCATTACATCAGAAAAAATGAATGAATTATAGATACACATAACAACAAAGATGACTGTCATATACATAATGTTCAGTGAAAGGAAGATAGCCTTAAGAAGAGTAAACACACTTAAGGATAACTTTTGTGTAAGTTAAACATTTTTAAAAAACAGGTCAAACTAAACAATAGGTTCTGAGATACAAGCTTACATAATAAAGCTATCTTTAAGCATGTTTCAAACTGATATCCAAAAATGTCAATGTTAACTTCAGCACGGCGGAAGGAAACTTAAAATGGGGAGGCCTTAGGGGATTATGGGGATATACACTTGTGTTTTGCGCATGTTTGTGCTTCTGTGATATATTTCATGTTTTAAAAATTTAAAAATATATCAACCAGGCTGGGCGCGGTGGCTCACGCCTGTAATCCCAACACTTTGGGAGGCCGAGGCGGGCCGATCACAAGGTCAGATCAAGACCATCTTGACTAACACAGTGAAACTCCGTCTCTACCAAAAATACAAAAAATTAGCTGGGCGTTGTGGTGGGCACCTGTAGTCCCAGCTACTCAGGAGGCTGAGGTAGGAGAATGGCGTGAACCTGGGAGGCAGAGCTTGCAGTGAACCGAGATCGCGGCACTGCAAGCCAGCCTGGGCAACAGAGTGAGACACCATCTCAAAAAATATATATATATTTATATATTTATATTTATATATATTTATATATATATATCAACCAATCAGAAAAATGACTATAATCTAATATTTAAGTCATTATTTTGAATGTGAATTGCAAGTATTTAACTTTAGGGAAATAAAAGTAAAAACTACTATCACATATATTGTTTATTTTGTTTGAAACGTATACAATACGCACATAGGAATATATCATTCAGATAGCATGCATATTAAAAGACAGACTCACAGCAAATAACTATTATTGTTTTTAACCCTTGGATTATGTGGACATAAAAAGAAATTTGATTTTATATAATTTTACTTTATTTTAATTGCTATTTATTATTAAAATGTAGACTTTGGAAACATACATATTAATCACACATAAGCTATACGAATACATGAAAACAATGTACATATGAAAGTTAAAAACATGTGAAACTTGAAACATGAAAATTCCTAGTTATTTTCATCAGCTATTGATATTTGTCATGCTTGTTTGTATGAGTAATGTCATATCTCAATATAATAAAAATATCTGTTTTCCCATACTTATATCTCCAGGGAATTATCAACTTTAGTAATTGACTTCCTACATTTTATCTTTAAAATATTTAATGCCAATTTTATAGATTCAGCTTTATCCCATAAATTTACATTAAGTATCAAGCTTATTTCATATTACCAATTGTTTTGAAAAAAAAATTTATTATTGGTAATATAACTCAAAATAACAAAATTTGGAAAGATATTTAAATTACACACAACAAAAATTTAAAACTAATAATAATTTTAAAATATTCCTATTTTCTACCAAAGACCAGGGAAAAGGCATTATTGCTTCTTCCACAGTACAATTTCTTCCCATTGATTTCGATCAATTTATCTCTTCCGTCCTCCCATTTTTATATGCTTTATTGTATTATTTATCTAATGTATCTGTTGCTGCAATTGTTTTTGTACTTTTCTAGTTTCTCTGATAAAATTTTTATCTTTTGAAGCCTGTGTGTGTGTGTGTGTTTGTATCCTTAGTTCTCAGTAATGCCAAATTACATTACCTGCCTTAGTTTGAGTTGCTTTAACAAAATACCATAAACTGGGTGGGTGGCTTATAAACAACAAATGTTTATTTTTCACAATTTTGGAGGCTAAGAATTACAAGATCAACGTGCCTGCAGATTCTCGCCTGGTGCGACCCTACTTATGGACAGTGCCTTCTTTCTATGTCCTTACAGAGTGGAAAGTAAGGACTCTGATTTCTTCAGCCCTTGTAAAAGCACTATTCCCATTCTGGAGTGCTCTACCCTCAGGACCTAATTGCCTCCTGAAGGTCCCACCTCCTAATACAATCACATTGAGTATTCAGTTTCAAAATAGGAACTTTGGGGAGATGTGAACATGCAGATCACAGTGCTATTTATTAAAGCTATTGTTTTTCATCATATGTCAATTCTCTGCTTAATAATGAGTTTATGACTGGGAATCGATCAAAAAAGTTCTTTTTTGACAAATGATTCCAACTCTACCAATAGAGTTTGCTAGAGTGAGATTGGAAGACTAGAGGAGGAAGAAAAGACTTACTTGTTTTTAGATGTTTCCTGTTTGACTCTTCATTCCTCTCTGTTGGCTAGTCCTTTTGTCCGCTTTTTATTTGTGATAGACAGAATAATACTCACCTTCCTAAAGGATGTCCTTGTCCTGATTCCTGAAGCCTGTGAATCTGCTGCCTTACATGTGGAAAGGGACTTCGCAGGTGTCACTACATTAAGGATCTTGAGATGGGTGTATTATCCTGAAGTATCATAAGTGTCCTTAAAAGAGAGAGGCAGGAAGGTCAGAGTCAGAGAAGGAAATGTGACAGTGGAAGACAAAGGAGAGAGGAGATAAGGCAATAGAAGCAGAGGTTGGAGTGTTGAGCTTGGAAGATGGAGGAAGGAGCACAATCCATGAAACGCAGGTGGCCCCCAGAAATTGGAAAAGGAAAATAAATGGATTCTCCCATAGAGCTTCTGGGATAAATGCAGCAAAGACAACGTCTTTATTTTAGACCCTAAGATTCATTTCAGATTTTTCACTTCCAAAGGTACAATATAGTTTATTTGTGTTTATTCAGTAAATAAATTTATAATAATTTGTTACAGCAGCAATAGGGTAATTGAGGAAGGAAATTCTGCCTTTGTGACAACATGGATGAATTTGAAGGACATTATGAGTGAAATAAGCCACACCCGGTAAGAATACATATTCAGAAATATTATATGATCCGATCTATACAAGGAATCTGAAATAGTCAAACTAATAGGAGCAGAAAGTGGAACAATGGTTACCAAGGATAGATGGAAGGGAGAAGGGATGGTAATGGTCAAAGGGTACAAAATTTTAGTTATGCAGGATGACTAAGTTCTGGAAATCTACTGTATAGCATAGTGTCTATAGTTAACAATACTCTTTTCTGTACTTATAATTTGCTAATCTACTATTTCTGTCATCATCAGGCCAGGATTGCTACTTCGCACCAGCAATGGCAGCTAGTTCCAGTAAAAACAATTGATTTCAGTCTGCATTTTTCTGGTACTGAAACTAGCTACACCTCTTCCTCAGGGGTTTGAGTTTTAGCTCTGTGGGATACCTCTGTCTTTTGTTTTTCTATGT
The DNA here is from genome assembly GCF_043159975.1 of Macaca nemestrina. NCBI lineage: Eukaryota > Metazoa > Chordata > Mammalia > Primates > Cercopithecidae > Macaca > Macaca nemestrina. Next base: position 82,874,964 of record NC_092129.1, read on the forward strand.
CTAGCCTAGGTAGCTGCTTCCCTCAGGAGCTGTCACTGTGATTGATATATTAGTGTTCTCTTTTTGCCTTTTTAGTTGATAATTCTTGAAATAGTTTGGATATTTGTCACACCAAATCTTATGTTGAAATGTAATCCTCAATGTTGGAAATAAGGACCGATAAGAGGTGCTTGGTTCATGGGGCAGATCCCTCATGGCTTGATGCTGTCTTCATGATAGAAGTGAGTTCCGGTGCTACCCGGTTGTTTGAAATTATGTGGCACCTCCCTTGCCCTCTCTTGCTCCTGCTCTTGCCATGTGACATACTGGTGCCACCTTTGCCTTCTGCCATGATTGTAAACAGCCCAAGGCCTCACCAGAAGCTGAGCAGATGCCAGTGCCATGCTTCCTGTGGAGCCTGCAGAACCATGAATCAATTAAACCTCTTTCTTTATAAATTATCCAGTCTCAGGTATTTCTTAATAGTCATGCAAGAACATCCTAATAAACTTCTTTATATTCAAGTATCTCCGCCAAAATAACTTATATAGTTTCTGACTCTTGACTGGCCCCTTAACTGATATAGTAGGAAATCAATTAATTGATTTTAATAAAATGGAATTATGATACAATATGGAACAGCATAGAGTTTATTTATTGTTATATAGCTTACAGAATTTCAAGCAAGAAGAAATTGAGTCAAGTGCCAAAAAGTCTCTACTTCTAAAAATTTCCATTGTGAAAGAACCACTTTTTTTTTGGTTAATTGAAATTTTAAAGAAATAAATTAAAAATCAGAAGTTTCTCAAGGACACTCCTGAAACTCCTTCAACTATCTCTCATTCTCTCTCTCTCTGTTTCTCTCTCACGCACACACACACATTTGACAGACTCTTTGAAAAAATGTTGATCTTTATATTGTCTACCATACTCCTCCAAAATATTCTTCAATTAGTAAATTTGTTCATTATCATCTTTTCATTTTTTTGGTAATTATTCAGTTTTTCCAAGAAATTAAATTCAAATGTGCAGATCGATATGCTGCTATCTTGTGAATTATGAGGAATTGCAAAGTTTATTCACAATAGCCAAGATATGAAAGTGTACTTAATGTCATTTGAAGGATTAACAGATAAAGAAAATACAGTATATACACACAGTGGATTATTTTTTAGCATTTTAAAAAAGGAAATTCTGCCCTTGTGACAACATGGATAAATCTGGAGGACATTATGATAAGTGAAATAAGCCAGACTGAGAAGGAATACATATTCAGAAATATTATAAGATCCCATTTATACAAGGAATCTGGAGTAGTCAAAATAATAAATGCAGAATGCAGAAGGGTGGTTACCAGGAACATATGGACGTGAGAAATGGGTTGGTAATAGTCAAAGGGTACAAAAATTCAGTTATGCAAGATCACTAAGTTCTAGAGATCTACTATATCGCATAATGTTTGTAGTTAACAATACCCTTTTGTACACTTAAAATTTGCTGAAAGGGTAGGTCTTATGTTATGTATTTTTTAATCACAAAACAACAACAATACTGTTTTATTGGTTCCATTTATTCTTTTTTCCCCATTTTCTTTTTCTGCCTTTAAATTTTTTTCTGCCTATTTTTTAATGATTCAGTTTTATTTCTTTTGTTGGTTTATCCTGTATAATTCTTTGTCTAGTTATTTTAATGGCTGTGTTAGGCTTTCTATTATATACACTACTGTGTCACTGTCTATCTGATATTATTCCACTTCACATGTAGTGTTTGAAACTGGCAACAACATACTTCCTTTTTTTCCACCTGGTCTTTATGGTGTTCTTGATTTATATTTCACTTGTACTTCAAAAATAAACATATATTGGCCAGGCGCAGTGGCTCACGCCTGTAATCCCAGCACTTTGGGAGGCCGAGGCGGGCAGATCACGAGGTCAGGAAATCCAGACCATCTTGGCTAAAACGGTGAAACCCTGTCTCTACTGAAAATACAAAACTAGCCAGTAGTGTTGGCAGGCGCCTGTAGTCCCAGCTACTCGGGAGGCTGAGGCAAGAGAATGGAATGAATCTGGGAGTCGGAGCTTGCAGTGAGCCGAGATCGCGCCACTGCACTCCAGCGAGACTCCATCTCAAAACAAACAAACAAACAAACATATATTGCATTGGTTTTTTTTGCTCAAAATTTTAAATATATTTAATAGAACTTGAAATAACAAAATTGTCCTGTATTTACCATGTAAGTACCATGTCTGATATTTTTTGGGTTTTACTATAGATTTATATTTTCATCTGATGTTATTTTCCTTCAACATGAAGCACTTATTTTAACATATCTTGTGGTGTGGATATACTGGTGATTTATTTTTTCATCTTCTATACATCTGAAATTCCTTATTTCACTTTCATATTCTGAAAGACATATGTGCTACATATAGAATTCTAGGTTGATATTTTGTTGCTGTTCTTTCAGTGCTTTGTAAATGTCTTCTTGTTTGCTGTCATCTTGCTTGCATTCTTTCTAACTAGAAGCTTGCTAATACTCTTATTTTTGTTCCTCTGTACATAATGTGTCTCTTTTCCTCTGGCTATTTTTAGGATACCTCTTTACTACTGTTTGAGTAATTTGATATGGTATAGGTTGGTGTAGTGTTCACCATGGTTCTGTGCTTGGATTTGTTTTATTTTTCAGATAATTAGATCTGCAGATTTGTAGTTTTTATCAGATTTCACATTTATTTATGCAAATTGTTTGTTGCCTTCTTTTGAGGACTTTGGTTACACTTGAAGTTGTTTCATTTTTTAAAATTACTTTTTCTTCATGCATTCTATTATGAATAGTTTCTATTGCTATGTTTTCAAATTCACTTATCTTTTTCTATTAGTGTAATGACTAATTTACCATTAATCATACCCACCCCATATTTTTTATCTCAGACATTTCATTTCCACTTAAAGTTTTATTTGAATATTTTAAATAATTTCCATGATTTTACTTAACTTTTGAACATCTGGAATCCAGTTTAATAACTATTTTAATGCCTCTGTTAATTCTAACATCTGTTTCAGTTCTGTATCAGTGTGAGTGATTTCTGTCCTCATTTTTTATTATATTCTCCTACTTCTTTTCATTGGAAGCCATATATTAGGAATTTTACCCTATTGAGTGATCTATATTTTTATATTACTATAAATATTCATGAGCCTCCCCTCTGCTATGCCAGGATGATGTTAAATTACTTGGAGACAGTTTAATTCTTTTGAGTTTTGCTTTTAAGATTGTTAAGTGAAGCCAGAATGGTTTTTAGTCTAAGGTTAATTATCTCCCACAATTGAGGCAAGACCTGTGCGAATATATTCCACCCAGTGCCATAGGAATTACGAGGTTTTTACAGTCTGTGAATTCCAGGCACTTTTACCTCTAATTCATTTAGATAAGTATTTCTCTCTAGTGTTCAGTAGTTTCCTAAAGCAGTTTCAACCCTGGTAAACAGTTAACGGGGAATTTCTGCAGATCTCCATAATTCTGCTACTGTGCAGCTTTCTCTTCTCTGTGATCCTGGTCTACAAACAGTAGCTGATGTGCTCTCTCTGAGCTGAAATCCATCTTATCAATTCAGGGTATGCCAGACACCCCTAGGTCCCTCTTCCATGTACCTGGGAACTATTTCAAGGCTGTGGCTGGAGGCAATTGTAAGTGTCGCCACATTTGTTTGCTCTATTTGAGGAGCACTATCCTTTATTGACTGATATTCAGTGTCTCTAAATCCATCGTTGTATATTTTTGCTTATTTTCTCCTTTATGTTTTCTGTGGCAGGAAGGTAAGTCTAGTCCTTGTTATTTCATTTTGGTCAGAAAAAACATCCAAACATTTATTCTTGGATTTTTTTTTTTTTTTAAAGCAACTGACACGCCTGGACAATGTGGTGAAACCCCATCTCTACCAAAAAGTACGAAAATTAGCTGGGTGTGGTGGCACGTGCCTGTAGTCCCAGTTACTCAGGAGACTGAGGTGGGAGAATTGCTTGAACTCAGGAGGGGGAGGTTGCAGTCAGCCAAGATTGCACTACTGCACTCCAGCCTGAGTGGCAAAAAGAGACCCTGTCAAACAACAACAAAAAAGCAGCTGAGTCTTTATTCTTTTATTATTATTATTATTATTATTATTATTATTATTATTATTATTTTAACTTTCATTTTAAGATCAGGGGTACATATGTGGAATGTGCAGGTTTGTTACACAGGTAAACTTGTGTTATGGGGTTTGTTGTACAGATTATTTCATCACCCAAGTATTAAGCCTAGTATCCGTTAGTTATTTTTCCTGATCCTCCACTTCCTCCCACCTTCTAACGTCCTATAAGACCCAGTGTGTGTTGTTCCTCACTGTGTATCTATGAGTTCTCATCACTTAGCTCCCACTTGTAAGTGATAACATGCGATATTTGGTTTTCTGTTCCTGCATTAAGATTGCTAAGGATAATGACCTCCAACTCCATTCAAGTCCCTGAAAAGAACATGATCTCATTCTTTTTTTATGGCTGCAAAGTATTGCATGGTGTATCTGTACCACGTTTTCTTTATCCAGTCTATCACTAATGGGCATTTAGGTTGATTCCATGTCTTTACTGTCATGAATAGTGCTGCAATAGACTCTATTCTTTTAATCAAATCTGGCAAGGTTTTATTTAATTAGATACTTAACTATTTTATATTTATGTTTAATGCAATTATTGATATGTTAGGCTTTAAGATTATTATTTTTATTTGACTTTCTATTGTTTTATTTGATCTTTTGCTGCTTTTTTGTGAAATTGCTATTTTACAAATATTTTATTATTTCTCCTCTATTTACTTTCAATGATTTCTTTTTTTTTTTTTTTTTTTTGCTATCTTTCTAGCCTGCCCTAAAGTCTGCTGTAAGCCTTATGGACTTATATTCTTTGTGTGTGTGTGTGTGTGTGTGTGTGTGTGTGTATGTGTGTGTGTGTGTCTGTTTGCGTGTGTATAGAGCTCTATGAATAATGTCATTGTAACAACAATATAAACTTTATAACAGTACATTTCCAATTCCAGTTTCAACAATCCCACCCTTGTCATATATTCTACTTCTACAAACCCATGTTTCATTTTTATTATTTTAAATGTAAACAATTAAAGGTCTTTAAATGGTTTTTATTATAAATTCTTAGAAAAGAGTTTTATATTTAAAACACACTCTTTCTGAAGTTTTCTAATCCTTGCTGTGGAACCAGTCTTCTATGTCGCATCAATATTCTTACAAACAACTTTTTTTGATACTGTGTAACTTCTGGAAATAAACACAGTATCTTTCTAAAATCATCTTTATTTTTCTTTCATTTTTGAAGGATTTTCTTTACTGAACATATAATTTTGAATTTGTAGCCTCCTTATTTTCATATGTTAAATATTTCATTTCATTGCCTTCTGGCCTTCATTGTTTCTTATAAGAAATCAACCATCTATTATATTATTATAATTTACATGTTATATGACTTCTTTTTTGACTTTTTTTTTTTTGCCATTTCATTTTAACATTACCAAGTGTGTTTTTCTTTGTGTTTACTCTTTTTGAAATATCTTGAGCTTCATGGATTTATGGGTTTATGTTTTTCATTGATACCGGAAAATCTTAATCATTATCTCTTTATGAACTTTTCTTTGCACTTTTCCTTTGTTTTTTTCTAACTTTTTGTCTTTCTTTTGACTTTTTTTTTTTTTAACTTTTTAAACTCCCATTTTGCATTTGGTAAAGCATGTTACATTATCTCACTGATCACAGAATGCTGTTTTATGTTCTTTTCTACACTTAATGATTTTTATTTCTGGTTTTATAAGTTACATTGGTCTGGTTTCAAGATGAATGAGTATTCCCATGCTGTGTATAGTCTTTCATTAAGTCCAATGGGATAATTTTTTGCCTCTATATATTTTCTATAATTCACATTTTGTCCTATGTATTTGCTGCTCTTCCCCACTTGTTCACAAGTGTTGTTCACCTTTTCCAATAGATCCTTTAACATGTTTACTGTAACTAAAGATAATAGAGATAACATATTTATCACATTTATTTTATAATCCCTTTATGACCACATCTGGGCAATCTTTTTATCTGGTTTTATTGACTATTTCCCTTCTTGGCAATAAGTTTTACTTTCTTGCCTTTTTCACGTATCTGTTTATTTTTGATGAATGTTAACCATGATGTTCAAAAATCTGGTGTAAATAATATTTAAGTCTGGAAAAGGACATGCTTCTTTTTCTGCCAGGCCTACAGTGTGGGCAATTGAGTCAAAAATGTCTGTGGTGGATTGGTTCTTGGTATTGTGTTTTATCTACATTCAGTTCACCACAGGTTTCAAATTATATGATGGTGAGGTTACACATTTTCTTTAGCAGCGATCAAGATCTGAGTGTCTAGAGGATTTGACTCATTTCTCTCTACCATGCGTCAGGCATCACTAGACCATGAGGATGTCTCTTGGGTTTCCTCTACTTTTCCAGTGGTTAAGAATTTCCTCCCAGGAACTTGTTACAATCTAAGTGCCTATGGGGTTTTCCTTAGTAATGCCCTCTGCTAACAGTGCACGTGAGTCTATCAAGAGCTCTCTATCAACTCTCCTATATCTTCCTCAATAGCAGATACTTCTTGCCTGATTCTCAGTGTAGGACCCAGAGTGCTTGTGGATTTTCTCAGTTTTCCTCTCTGCACTCAGAATTCAATAAGTCCCATATGCCTATGCTTCAGGATGGTTGTTCAACCCTCTTGACCTCTGAATACTAAACACATAAGTTTGTACTTTATCTGTCACAAAAATATTGCTGATTACTAATGTATACACTGCCCTGATTTTTTTCTGTATCTTTATTATAAGTAAATCTGTGACTGTGACATCTTAATCATCAATAAATATGTCCTATTGCTATTTGTCTCTACAGTGATCTTGTGGTGAAGAGGAATATAATAAATGGCAGCTTTGGGAATTGTTCAAGAGATTATACACATATTTCCTTACACATCTGACTTTACCTAATAAAACCTTCTCAATAGCAGGTAATTATAAATAAATATTTGTATTTATTGTGTACCATATATAATAAAAATTAAATAATAACTTGTCAAACTGATTAAAGGGTATTTTCTTTTATAGATTTAAATAAAATATAATAGAAATGTCATGTGGGCTTAAAAATGTAATTTTAAAGTTACATATCAGTTTCATATTAATGTCAACATGTTACTAAGTACAAGCTACTAGTTTGGTGAAACATGTGGTTTATTTTTACATTTTGTTTTTGTTGGAGAAAAATATAAAAACTCTATTTTCAAAGATACATTGTAACAAAATAAAAAGGTATTAACTGTGTTTTTTTTAATTATCCAGATATCCATATATGTTAGGCTATTTCAATTACATTAAATTATTTCATCTTAAATGTACTTTTTCCTAATTTGTAGAAAGTGAAAGCTATAATTTTAATTTTCATTTTGAAGAAGCACACTTTTTGTTTGTCTGAATTAAATAATTCAAGAGCATTTCCACTGGAAACTGTTTCTTTTCATTTCAGTTGTGTAGAAAATTAGCTGGAATAGATAAAACCTTGAAATCTGTTATTACAAAGATTTAGTTTTGATCACTTATGTGATTTTTGGATATATTATTTAACACCTACTAACCTCAGTTTTCTATTTTGTAAAATTTGAAAATAATAGCTTACTATTTTAGGATTTCTATGAGCATCAAATGAAATAATACACATTCTATTATTTGTTTTTATGCATTTTGCATTATTCCATATAGCCTATAATATCTGAAAATGTAAGTACCTTGTTTTTAGATCGTAGCATCTATCCCAATAATTTACATAGAGCAAGTGGTCATTCTTTTTGAGAATTACAACATTCATGAATAATTTTTAAAATAATTAAACAATCCTCTTTTTTAGTCATTTGACTGTCCAGAAATAGTGTATAATAAAATTATTTATGATAGGGATGTTTGTACGAGGTTGGTTGACAAGTTCCTAAGTGTATTCTTAAGTTCAATGGTCTGTTTTAGGATTTTTCATAGACTACCATGCTAAAGGGTAGATATTTCCTAGGCATTATCTCCGATTTGGTTTTACGACTTTCAAAAAATAAGTCATTGATTGTTACTAGATTATGACTGCTTCCTAATCAGGGCTTGTCCAACTTCTCTTTATTTTTTCCTCTTTTATATCTTTAATTCAGTCTTCAGATACCTTCCTCCCATTCCAGATAAAATCTAGAAAGACAGAGAGTAAGAGCTCAAATTAACACTTCTTTAAGTTACAGATAAAACTCTACTCTCTGGCTTGATTGTCATCTCGAATATGGAATGAAAAATATGGAAAATATGATTATCTTAGTTTATCCCAAATGAATATATAAAAACTAGGGGTCAAAGTTTACTACAAAAAAAAAATTAATCTACATGACTTTATATTCTGAACATTCATTTCCCAGAGAGACCTCATGGAGGAGTGGTTTTTGTGGAACAAGAATTGACTACTAATAGAGTCTAAAACCATTCATTCTCAGGATTAATTAGAAAATTGGAGAATAAACTAAGATAGAACATATTTGATTCAGGAATGTTAAATACAAGTTTCCTCCAATTATTACCATTGTGGTGTTGGTATGCTGTCATAGATACAATCAAATAAGTTTATCAAGCCAGAGCAGTAAGAAGAATATCGGAAGTGTGGTATCTGCCGTAAGGAAAACATTAAAGATGATTAAATCAGAGCCTATTTATTTTTTAAGAAAGCTCACATATTATATGGAGTAAAGTGAACTTACCATTATTCAGGAGTCACATAACGTACTTAGGCAAGCAGTCATTAATAATGGCTATCTTTAAACCAGTGTTGCCTTTTTATATCTTTTGCTTTAATAGCTTCTATATGTAGATGCTATTAAAATTTGTCATTACAAACATCAATTCTGAAAGAGCCCTATGTAGTGATCCCCTGAAACTTACTGAATCTCCATAAAAAAGACATTTATATTTTATTACTTAGTAGTATTCTCTCTTAAAAATGACATACATTCCAAAATCTTATTTTTACTATAAACATAAACAAACATATAAAATATTTTTTATCTTAGAAAACATTTAAAATTGAATACTGAATGCTGTGGTTTTCAGATAAAAGTATCTATTAGAATAAAAATAATGTTAACTTATTTCTATACTATCCATATTAATAAAATATATTCTAGATTATATTTCATAGATATGTGCTAAAATGGCTTTTTACAAATATTTTCATATTCTTGGTGTTAATTTAACTAAACACTGAAATTATCATTGCCTGAAAAAGGATTAAGTAAGGTGTCTTCAATATATGCAGTTTTGAAAATCCATTTAGACTCAGGATAAACATTATTTTCACATTAAAATAAAAGAAAAATTGCTAATGAAATATAATGTAGAGTTTTATTTATGCATATTTCTGGGGTTTTGTAATAATGTGGTAGAATTTTTTTCTCCCCCTTATTTTTTTCCATTAGCCCACACTTATATTTAAGTCATAGTATGCAATTGAGCTAGAAAATTATGAAATAATTTTAAACACAGTGTGACTCCTTTAAATAAATTACTTGTGAAAATTGGAGGTATGCACTGTTTTGCCCAACAGGACAAGAGAAGACTCTTTCTATTTTAGTAATGTATAATCAGGTGTTGTCATTCATTTCTAAAATTCCTGTTGACTCTGAGGTGAACCATTAATGTGTTTATTTATAGGATTCACAGTTTGTTTTGATTTCACTTGTTTCAACTGACATTTTAGAGGTTAAATACATGACTTGATTATTTTATTATAAACTTAGGCAGTAAAGGTCTCAGTTATACTTACTAAGTAACAATTTATTTTCTTCTCTTTAACTAAAAACTATTCTTGTTAGGCCAGTAAAACCACACCAGAAAAGAACATTATAATTGTTATTCATTAACAAATAGCAGCTGTGTTGTAGAAGTAATAATGGTCAGCTTTAAATGTGATTTTCAGGGTTTATCTTAAGAATATGTAACAACAGGGTTGTAAGAACAGTCTAAGTGTTGGCTTCTAGCACCAATACTGACAGACTGAAATAGAGAGCAGCCTGTTTCATGGAAATCTGTGACTATGTTCTCTTTGATCCATAATGGAGTTAATTATAATCAAGTACACAGGAAGTCTACAAACTTCTTTTTTTAAAGTAATTGTACCACTTAGATTTAAAAGGATTCATACTTTTCAAAGTTAAAAGATGCCATTGGACTTGAAATCTTCTATGGACAGGGCAAACTTACAGAAATCTCATTTGCAAACAAAAACAGATTTTATGGCAAATGAAGACTAGCTTAAGAGGAAAAAACTAAGAACTTGGATGACTTACCACAAAAACACATGAAGAACCACTCACAAGGAATAGAGTATTAATCAAGGACCTGTGATTGGCTGGATTTAAAATGTTTATAATCTTTGACTATGAAATGCCTCCCATTTGTTTATTATTCTGACCGCCGTGTCTTTTGAAGTTAACTTCTCCCTCTCTCACTCTTGTGTGTTGGCTGTGTTGGGCACAGGTTGTCTCCCTCATGCTCACCCCATTCCATCCCATTCAGATTCAGAAAAGCTGATCCAGAGGACCCTTATCCACTCTGGAACTGAGTTAGACAATGATATCCTGCATCTCAAGTTCCAGGATAATGGCATAAATTGTGAGATGAGACTTTAGGGCATCTGGAAAGATAAACATAGTTTGCATGTGTGAAGGATATAAATCATTCACGACAAGAGGTCAGATTCTGGTTGTTTGTTGTATTAATGGTCCTTGATGAACCATAGCCTTCTGCATTCTAACACATGTGTAGCACTTTCTCCATAAAGCTGGATAGGGCTTGTGACTTATTTTAACCAATATAATTCCTTGGAACAACATGAGTAATCTCTGGATTAAACTTTTAAGGAAGCCTAATAACCTTGTAGAGAATTAGATTTAAAAGGAACACAGGCCTAAATGTTAAATATAAAATTATAATGCTTATAAAAAACATAGAATATCTCTGTGACCTTGCTTTAGGCAAAGATATGTTAAGAACACCAGAAGTATAATCAATAAAAACCAAAACATTACGAATTGGAGTACATCAGAATTAAAATATATACTGTTAACTTCTGGTTTAAGTTCCAACATGCAAAGAGTTTGGAAGTGATCACTTCCATCCCTACAACAAGGCAAAAAGCTCAGTAAGTTAAATATTAACAACTGTTTTTAGATCCATTAGAGAACTGAGATTAAAAGGCAAAACAGTATCTTGAAATCTGAAGAGGCAGGCAAATACAGAGGAAAAAATAAAACAGGTTAGCTTAACTAGATAAGAAGCCATTGGAACTATAAACTGGAAGAAACACTTAAAGAGCAATTTTAACACATTGCTAAAGGCTAAGGGTAGAGTAGGTGGACAGTGAGAAACTAGGTCATAGTCATAAGAAGAGGACTATTAGCTATCTTGGCTTTTACCTATAGGAATCTTACCAGGTTCTCAAATGTGAAAAACCAAGAAATTATACTTTGTGTCTCTGACATGGAGAAAGGAAAAGAAACCATTGCAAAATATACTAAATACATTCTCTGTAACAAACGCTTACTGTCTAGTCAAAAAGACTTTTCCAGAACCCTGTGTTATACAGACAGAAGGGCAATTATACGGGTGTAATCTCCTCCGTTTTTCCTGTCTTAACTATGGGAGAGGGGCAGAAAAAATCTTATAAATACTGTGAGAATCAAACTCAAAAGTATCAGACCCACCAAGGTACTGAGATGTTATCAGAAGACTATGTAGAATTCTTTTGTCCCACTTCTACTCCCACATCGACAGTATTAAGTTTAATAACTGTGGATTTCAGGCAACAGAGCTGGAAGGCTCAGAATTTACTTAAGAGCATTGAAAGAAAACAAGGAGACACAAACAAAGAACTAGGGGAAATTGAAGCCCCTGATACTTACAGTTACAGAAAACATTAAACACAGTCAACTCCTATGCAGATAAACATAAAACTGCATACTAAAGGCCGATCTACCTCAGATCCTATTATACAATACATCATATTGGGTTTCAAGAGAAAAATCACAAAGCATATGAAAAGGCAAGAAAAAACAAAGTTAAAGAGACAAAGAAAGAACCAGAATGAAACTCAGATACGACATTAATGTTGGAGTTATCAGAAAATTTGAATAAACAGCATTAATATACTTAGGGCTTTAGCAGAAGGAAATAGAAACATCAAGGAAAGATGAATAAAATAATTAGAGTCATAGAAATACTAGGAAGTAATCAAAAGGAACTACTTGAAAATGAAACCACTATAATGTATACATAGAAAGTCTTTCAGAGCACATCAATAGACTGGACAGGATCCAGGAAAGGATCTGTGAGCTTTAAGATGGTATGCTAATAGAAACTTTCCAAACAGAAATGCAGTGAGAAAAAGAACAAAATGATTAGAACAAAGTTCAAGAAGTTTGAGACAGTTTCAAAAAGTATAGCATGCATGTAATTGAGATATGAGAAGAAGAATGAGATAATGGAGCTGAATAACTATTTGAAGTAATAATAGTTGCAAACTTTCCATTTCAGAAACCAAACCACAGACCCAGGAAGTTCACAGAACGCCAAGTACAACAAACATAAAAAGAAATTTGCACCTGGGAATATCATATTCAACCTGCTGTAAACCAAAGACAAAGAAAATTATTGAAAAAAATTTGTTTTCAGAATCTACACAAATGAGAAGGATGGAGTCAAATACTGGAAGTGCTTAAAGAAGCATTTAAGCCTAGAATTATATATATGGTAAAATAATCCTTCAGAAGTCAAAGAAAAATAAGGGCATTTTCAGAAAAACAAAAGCATAGAGAATTTGTCACTAACATTTCTGCTTATAGGACATTTTTAAAAGAAGTTTTTCAAGGTAAAGTTCAGAAACTCCATGTAAATAAAGCTCATTGACAATACATCTGGTCACCTAGGAGCACTGGTGGTGTATAAGGAGATTATTGTTTACATATCTACTGACACAACATCTACTCTGCAGCCCATAGAACAAGAAGGAATTTTGACTGTTAAGTCTCATTATTTAAAAAACACATTTTGTAAGGTTATATTTGCCATATAGGTAGATCTGGGCAAAATAATTGAAGGTCTTCTGGAAAAGACTCGCCATACTAAAAGCCATTAAGAACGTTCATAATTCATGTGAGGAGATCAATACATTAGGCATTTGGAAAAAATTGATTCCAACCTTCATGAATGACTTTAAATGTGGAGCCTGAAGATGTGACTGAATTGCTGCTATCTCAGATGAAATTTGACTGCATTAGGAGTTGTTTCTTACGGATGAACAAAGAAAGTGGTTTATTGAAATGACAGCAAAGAATGTAGAATATTATATAAACTTAGCTGATAAAAGTGCAGTAGGGTTTGAGAGGATTGCCCCCAACTTTAAAAGAAGTTCTACTTTGGGTAAAATGCTATCACAGCATTGCATGCTATGAAGAAACCTTTTGTGAATGGAAGAGTCCAGCGATGCAGAAAACCTTTTTATTGTCTTTTTAAAAGAAATTGCCACAGTTGCCTCAACTTTCAGCAACCACCATCATAATTAGTCAGCAGACATCAATATCCAAGCAAGGTGCTGTATTAGCAAAAAAATTTGCTGATGGCTCAAATGGGTATTAATATTTTTTAGCAATAAAGTATTTTTAAATAAAGGTATATGTGTTGTCTTTTTAAACATAATTCTATCACACTTTTCATATACTACAATATAGTGTAAACAGCACAAGTATGCACTGGGAAATAAAAAGAAATTGTGTGACTTGCTTTATTGCGATGTTCATTTAATTATAGTGGCCTGGAATCAAACCCACAATACCTCTGAGGCATGCCTGTTGTTTCCTTGAAAAACATTCTCAATCAACTTGATCTAATTGCTGTTTATTGAATACTCTACGACCACCAGCAAAATGCACATTTTTTCAAGTTCACATAGAATATTCACAAAGATAAACCACACTTAGGTCATAAAACACATTTACATTTAGTAAATGTAAAAGAACAACATCAGACAAAGTATGTTCTCAAAAGACAATGGAATTAAACTGAAAATCAATAAAAAGAACATGACTAGAAAATTCAAAATGTTTGGAAATTTAACAATATATTTCTGACTTACATATTTGTCAAAAAAAGCCTAAAGAGAAATTTTTAAATATGTTGTACTCAGTGAAAATGAAAATATAAATTATCAAAATTTGTAGGGTGCAGTGAAAGCAGAACTTATAAATTTATATCATCAATTGAATATATTTGAAAAGAAGTTGTGTTTAAAATGAATAGTTTGAACTTATACTTTAGGAGACTAAAAAATAAGAACAATTTAAGCATAAATAAAGTAGAATAAATAGTATAAATCAGAGGTGAAATCAATAGTAATAAAAACAGAAAAAAAGGCCGGGCGCGGTGGCTCAAGCCTGTAATCCCAGCACTTTGGGAGGCCGAGGCGGGCGGATCACAAGGTCAGGAGATCGAGACCACAGTGAAACCCCGTCTCTACTAAAAATACAAAAAATTAGCCGGGCGCAGTGGCGGGCGCCTGTAGTCCCAGCTACTCAGGAGGCTGAGGCAGGAGAATGGCGGGAACCCGGGAGGCGGAGCTTGCAGTGAGCCGAGATCGCGCCACTGCACTCCAGCCTGGGCAACAGCGTGAGACTCCGTCTCAAAAAAAAAAAAAAAAAAAAACAGAAAAAAATAAATTTAATGAAACCTAAACCTGGTTCTTTGAAGAGAACAATAAAATTGACAGACCTCTAGCCAAGCTATCTAGAGATAAAAGAAAACGAAAACATAAGGTACTAATGTCAAAACTTAGAGTAGTCATAACTATTCCTATCATAGCCAATAAATAATAATAAAAGAACACTATAATCAACTCACTATCCACAAATTTGGTAACTTAGAAGAAAGATAATTAAAAAAAACTACACAAGCTTCAAAACTCACCTAAAGAGAAACAGGTAAATAGATTAGACCTATGTCTTTTAACGAAATTGAGTCAATAATCAATAACATTAAAACAAAATAAAGTACCAGTTCTATATGGCTTCCTTGCTGAATTCTGTCAAATATTTAAGTAGAAAAAATTCCAATTCCCTATATTCTCATCCAGAAAATAGAAGCAGAAGGACACTTTCTAAGTCATTCTATGATTTCAGTGCTATCCTCAAACCAAGATAAAGACATTAGAAGAAATCAATACATGTTGTAAACATAGATGCAAAAATCGATAACCAAATATGATAAAATCAAATTCATCAGTGTATGTAAAAAATTATATGGAATGACCAAGTAGTAATAATAATAGGTATGCAAGACTGATTTAACATTAAAAATGTAAGTAATATAACCCATCATATTAACAGGGTAAATAAGAAAAATTATCATCATATCAATAGATGTAAACATAATTTTAAAACATCCAACATCCATTCATCATAAAATTCCTCAGACAACTAAGAATAGAAGACAAAGTCCAACAGTTAACATCATACTTAACAGTGAGAAATTAGTTGTTTTTTCCCCTAAGATCAGAAACAAGGCAAAGATGTCACCTCATGCCAGCCCTTTTCTACATAATACCAGATGTCCTAACTAGTGCTACAAAAGAAAAAATGCAAATAAAATGGAAAGAAAGAAATAACACTGTAATTTTTGACAGAAGACATAGTTGTCAATGTATAAACTTTCAAAGAATCATCAAAAAAGTTTCCAGAATAAGTGATTATAGCAAGGCTGCACAATTTACAATGTTAACATACAAAAGTCAATTGCTTTTCTGCATGCAAGCAATGAACAATTGAAGTTTAAAATTAAAACGTCATAATATTTCTCAGCAAAAAAAACTATATGTAAATCTATTTATAGAAATAATACAGTGCTGATTAAAGAAATAAAATAAAATAAAAACAAGCAATGGGGAAAGGATACCATTCCATAAATGGTGTTGGAATAACTGGATAGCCACATGAAGAACAATAAGACTAGATCCTTATCTTTGACCATATAAAAAAATTAACTCAGATGATTTAAGCATTTATATGTAAGATCTCAAACTATAAAAATCCTAGAAGAAAACCTAGGAAATATCCTTCTTGACATCAGCCTTGGCAAATAATTTATGGTTAAGTTCTCGAAAGTAATTGCAACAAAAACAAGCAGAACCTAATTAAAGCACCTCTGCACAGCAAAATAAAACATCAATAGAGTAAACAGACAGCCTACAGAATGGGAGACAATATTCACAAACTATGCATGCATGTGACAAGGGTCTGGATTAGTCCATTCTCATACCGTAATGAAGAAATACTCAAGATTGGGTAATTTATAAAGAAAAACAGGTTACATGGACGCACAGTTCCATATGCTGGGAAGGACTCACATATATGGCAGAAGGCAAAGGAGGAGCAAAGGCAAGTCTCACATGGCAGCAAGCAAGAGAACATGTGCAAGGGAACTGCCTTCTATGAAACCATCAGATATCATGAGACTTATTCACTATCCTGAGAACAGCATAGGAAAACTCGCCCCCATATTTCAATTACCTCCCCCTGGGTCCATCCCATAACATGTGGGGATTATGAGAGCTAAAATTCAAGATGGTATTTGGGTGGGGACACAGTCAAATTACATCATTCCATCTCTGGCCCCTCCCAAATTTTATGCCCTCAAATTTCAAAACCAATCGTGCCTTCCCAACAGTCCTTCAAAGTCTTAACTCATTTCACTATTAATTCAAAAGTCCACTGAGTCATCTCAGTGTCATCTGAGACAAGGAAAGCCCCTTCGGCTATGAGCCTGTAAAATCAAAAGCAAGTTAGTTACTTCCTAGATAGAGTGTGGGCACAGGCATTGGGTAAATACGCCCAGTCCAAATGGGAGAAATTAACCAAAATGAAAGGGCTACAGGGCCTGTGTAGGTCTGAAATCCAGCAAGGCAGCCAAATCTTAAAGCTCCAATACGATCTCCTTAAACTCCATGTCTCACATATAGGTCACGCTGATGCAGGAGGTGGGCTCCCATTGTCTTGGGCAGCTCTGCCCTTGTGGCATTGCAGGGTAAAACCTCCCTCTCCACTGCTTTCATGGGCTAGCATTGAGTGTCTGCAGCTGTTCCAGGTGCATGCTCTGCTTCCCTTGTAATACTGAATGCCTTTAACAGCACGCAAGTCACCTCTTGAATGCTTTGCTGCATATAAATTTATTCTGCCAGATATCTTAAATCGTTTCTCTCAAGTTCAAAGTTCCACAGATCTCTGGGACAGGGACAAAATGCCACTAGTCTCTACATAGCAAGAGTGACATTTACTCTACTTCCCAACAAGTTCCCATCTCCATCTGAGACTGCCTCAATCTGGACTTCATTGTCCATATCACTATCAGCACTTTGGTCAAAGCCATTCACCATGACTCTAGAGAGTTCCAAACTTTCCCACATTTTCCTGTTTTCTTCTGAGCCCCCAAACAGTTACAACCTCTGCCTGTTACCAAGTTCCAAAGTGACTTTTACATTTTCTTTTCTTTTCTTTCTTTTTTTTTTTTTTTTTTTTTTTTTGAGATGGAGTCTCGCTCAGTCGCCCAGCCTGGAGTGCAGTGGCACAATCTCGGCTCACTGCAAGCTCTGCTTCTCCGGTTCACGCCATTCTCCTGCCTCAGCCTCCCGTGTAGCTGGGACTACAGGCGCCCGCCACCAAGCCTGGCTCAATTTTTTTGCATTTTTAGTAGAGATGGGGTTTCGTTGTGTTAGCCAGGATGGTCTCGATCTTTTTTTTTTTTTTTTTTTTTTTTTTTTTTTTTGAGACAGAGTCTGGCTCTGTCGCCCAGGCTGGAGTGCAGTGGCCGCATCTCAGCTCACTGCAAGCTCCACCTCCCGGGTTCACGCCGTTCTCCTGCCTCAGCCTCCCGAGTAGCTGGGACTACAGGCGCCCGCCACCTCGCCCAGCTACTTTTTTTGTATCTTTTAGTAGAGACGGGGTTTCACCCGGTTAGCCAGGATGGTCTCGATCTCTTGACCTAATGATCCGCCCACCTTGGCCTCCCAAAGTGCTGGGATTACAGGCTTGAGCCACTGAGCCCGGCCTACATTTTCAAGTATCTTTACAGTCATAACCCACTCTACTGGTACCAATTTACTGTGTTAATCCATTTCCATACTACTATGAAGAAATACCTGAGACTGAGTAATTTATTTTTTTAAAAGGGAGAGTTTTAATGGATTTACAGTTCCACATGGCAGGGGAGGTCTCACAATTATGGTGGAAGGGGAAGGAGGAACAAAGGCAAGTCTTACCTGGCAGCAAGCAAGAGAGCATGTTCAGGAGAACTGCCCTTTGTAAAACCATAAAACCATCAGATCTAGTGGGACATATTCACTATCATGAGAACAGCAAGGGAAAACTCACCCCAATGATTCAATTACCTCTCATAGAATCCGTTTTATGACATGTGGGGATTATAGGAACTAAACTTCAAGATGAGATTTGGGTGGGGACACAGCCAAACCATGTCAGGTCTAATATTCAAAATCTATAAAGAATTTAAACAAATCAACAGACAAAAAACGACCCCATAAAAAAGTGGGCAAAGGACATGAACAGACACTTCTCAATATAAGACATTCAAGTGACCAATAAACACATGAAAAATGCTCAGCATCATTAATCATCACAGAAATACAAATTAAAACCACAAATCAAAACTATCTCACACCATTCAGAATAGGTATAATTAAAAAGTCACAAAAATAACAGATGCTGGTGAGGCTGTAGAGAAAAGGGAGTGATTATTCTCTGTTCTGGAAATGTATTGTAAATTAGTTCAGCCTCTGTAGAAAGCAGTTTGGATATTTCTCAAAGAACTTAAAACAACTACCATTCAACCCAGCAATATTACTGGGTGTATACTCAAAGGAATATAGATCATTCTACCAATAAAATGGATATAGTTGTATGTTTATTACAACCCTATTCACAATATCAAAGACATGGACTCAACCTAGGTACCCATCAATGGTGTACTGGATAAAGACAATTTGGTACATATACATCATGGAATACTACACAGCAATAAAAAAAGAATGATGTCAATTCCTTTGCAGCAATATGTATGAAGTAGGAGGCCATAATCCTAAGGAAATTAATGTAGGAACAGAAAACCAAATACCGCATGTTCTTATAAGTGGGAGCTAAACACTGAGCATACATGGACATAAGCATGAGCACAGAGTCACTATGGACTACTAGATGGAAGGTGAGGAAAGAGAGTATGAGTTGAAAAACTACCTGTTGGTTATTTGCTCACTACCTGGATCCAATGTACTCATGTAAGAATACTACATATGTACACCCTATATCTAAAATAAAAGCTGAAATTTTAGAATAATAAAAATAAAAATAAATGAGATTCCATGTTCACAGATAAGAAGACTCATTATTAAGATATCAATTATTTTCAACTGCATTTATAAATGCAATACAACTCCAATCAAAATCCCAGCAAACTATTTCTCTGATATTGACAAATCTGATTTTCGTTTTTACATAGAAAAGCTAGACTCAGAATATCCAACACAATGTTGAATAAAAATAAAGTTAGATGAATTATAATACCCTATTTCAAGACTTACTACAAATCTGCATTAATTAAGAAAGTGTCATATTGCTGAAATAATAAACTTATAGATGAATGGAACAGAAGAGAAAGGCTATAATTAGACCCACACAAATATAGCCAACTGATCTTTACAAAAGAGTAAAGTAAATTCAATAGAGGAAAAGTGGTATTTTTGGCAAATAGTACTGAAAAATTAGATTTCTCTGTGCAAATAAATTTAGAAACAGACTTTACACTTTTTATAAATATCAACTCAAAATAAATCATAGGCATGAATTTAAAATATGAAACTATAAAAATTTTAGAAGAAAACATAGTAGAAAATGAGGTGATTATTGATTAATAAAAGAATTTTTGTTATACAGCAAAAAAAGCAATATCCATGAAAAGAACTGATATGTGGAAGCTTATTAAAATTAAAAACTGTGTGAAAGACACTTAAGAGAATGAAAAGACAAGTCACAGACTTGGAGGACATATTTGCAAAACACGTATATAATAAAATATTTGTATTCTATGTATATAGACTTGTAAAACATAAAATAAGAAAAAAAATACGTAATTTAAAATGGCAAAAGATTTTAACCTTACCAAAGATGATACGCAAATGGCACATAAGCATGTGAAGATATCCAAAACCATTTGCGATTAGGAACTTAAATAATGAGATACAAATATACACCTATAAGAATGACTAAGCAAAATCTAACAACACAGTCTGGGTGACGGAACCTTGTCTCAAAACAAACAAACAAAACTAACAATATTAGAATCTGGTAAGAATATGAGGCTATCATTCATTGCTGGTAAAAATGGCAAATTATACAACCAATTTTGAAGTTTCTTAGACAGTTTCTTACAAAGCTAAACGCATTTTTACTATACCTAAGACCATTGCTGCTTATATACTTCTTAGGTATACAAGTGCATTACTACTGTCAGGTATATACCTAAGTGAAATGAAGACATTTCTACACAAAATTCTATGTAATTGCCAAAAACTAGAAGCAAACAAAATTTATTTCTGTAGGTGAATAGATAAACCAACTTGGTAAATCCATACAATGGAATGTTAGCCAGAAATAAAAAAGTAAATGAATTATTAAGCCATGAAAACATGGAGGAACTTGAATTACATATAGTTAAATCAATGAAACCAATCTGAAAAGACTATATATGGTATGATTCCAATTTCTGACATTCTGAAAAATTAAAAAAAAAAAACTATGCTGACAATAATATGTTGGTGGTTTCCATAAGTTTGGAGAAGGGAATTAATTGTTAAAGCACAGGAGATGTTTAGGGTTGCCAAATTTTCAATGTATTACTGAAGTGTTGAATGCATAATATTTATTTGAAAAACCATAGAACTTCACAGCACAATGAATGAAGCATAATGTTTGCAAATTTAAAAAATAAAAGTAAAAACAACTTTTAAGGTGTCTAGCAACCCCAGAAATGAATGCGTCCTCATTTAAAGTGTTAGGGGCAGAGATGGGGAATTGGCAGCCTAAGTAAATTTGGAAATAAATAAAACCCGTAAGACTAAAGGCAAAAAGATCTGCATGTAAATACTGTACTCTAGCTGATAAAGTTCTTTTTCAGAAATGGTTCAGGTTACCAATTCTGATATTGCTATATGTATGTACTGAATTTAAACAATAGGTAAATGGATGGTGGAGGATGGGAGCCCAGATTTTTAATGTTAAAATGTGAATTCTCCAATAAACAAGGAGAGGAGGTTAGAATCACCCATGTGGCTGGAGACATCAGTGTAAATTCATTTTTACCTTAATGTAGATAGAAGTGGTTTATATACAAATAAGTATAAATAGGTTTTCAATTCATAGGTTAGTACATACATGTATATTTCACTGCTCTGTCAGATTAGAGGGTCTAAAAGCAATGAAACCTCATTAGCAATGAGCACATTTAGTGTACAGATCATGGATTGTAACTCCATTTTCCAATAAATAAAACCAGGGATTCTCTGAAAAATGTCTGATTCTAAGACTATAGACATATATTTCACTGCTCTATCGGATGGGAGGGCCTAAAAGCAATAAACTCAACTAGCAATGAGCACACTTAGTGTACAGATCATGGTTTCTAACTCAATTTTCCAATAAATGGAACCTGGAATTCTCTGAAAAATGGTTGATTCTAAGACTATAAAAGATGAGCTTGGAGTACTTGAGTGTCGGTGATTAAGAGTATGCTAAAATAAAACAAAACAAAAAAACAAGAACAAAAGGCCAAAATCTACATTGAGTGGTCTATGGCAACAGGATATAAGTGCCAGCTGAAAATGATTCAAATGATCAATAGCTGTAATCATTTGAACAAAACTGATGAAATAGTATTGGATTATAGCCTAAAGTATAAAATAAATAGCCATAAATTCATATACATATACATAAATATTTGGATTAACAAATAAAAGGGACAAAAGAGACATGTCTCCTTTCCAGAAGAATTATACATAATTTATGTAAATAAGTCTACCTTCAGTAAAGTATAGCACAAATCTCTACTTCTTAAGTGTAGACTATATAGTGACTTCTTTCAAAATATAATGTATGAAAAGAAAGAAAAAATATAACTTTAGAGTGGAGAAGCTTGACAGTTTATCGGCCAGATGACGAAAGTCAGTATTCACAGTGATAAATCATATTAATAGTGTGCAATTTTGATACGATGTAATGAAAAGAGAAATATATCTCCACGGTTTTTCTCCTAAAACCCACAACCCCAATTTAACCATGAGAAAAATATTAGACAATTGCCAATAGAGAAAAATCTCACAAAATACATGACCATTACTTCGTTTAATAAAAAGTGTCAATTATTCAAAAGTTAAATATACATCTGCCACATGACTCAACCATTTACTCATAGGAATTTACCCATGAGAAAAGGAAACACATGTCCTTGCATTCTCTTCCGTTGGCCTATGGTAATACTGTTTTCCATTATTGCTAGATTTTGGGTGCCTCAACCAGCATCTCTTATTAATTCTTTTAGCCTTACAAGTTTCTTAAAGTCTCTCGACTTATGTGAGTTGAATTCTGCTTCCTGATAAAATTAAGTCTGAGAATATTGCTTAGATAATCAAAAACATATGTCATCATTACAGGAATTAACTTTTTGCTATATTTGTATCTAATCTATTCCCCAGATTATCATTTGCTTTTTTAATTTCAGGAATGATATTAGTGTATTTATTAAAATTTAAATAAACATTAATAAGTAGTAAGTTAAATGTCAGTATGTTTTAATGCATATGTTAAGAGACAGGAAAATATTGATAAATTTCACATAAACTTTCTATTTTTTGTGCCACCTATAACTTTTACACTTGGTCTGCCTTTGCAGAAATTTTTAAATGTCATATTTATGTGATATTTTTATAATTATTTCTCAATGAAATCTCTTTCTTCTTATTCACACTATGGTTATACTCAGTACAGCTCATGCCATCATGTTTCTGGATTTTATTGGTGCCAGAATATCAGTTCAATGATTTGTATTCTTCATAATATACTATATGCATAGACAAAGACCTTTCTCATTTGCAGGAACTTGGAAAATTATTATTACCCTCAAACAAAATAAAGGACAAGGAGGAGTCAATCCAAGCATTGTCTCATGCCTTTCTTAAAGTTGTATTTTTTTTTCCCACCATGAGGCAAACATCCCTCTTTTTTTTGTTTTTATCTTTTCCAGATACCTCAAATACCTAAATTTCATAACACTAGTTTTAAGGAGTCATAGGTGATCCTTAGCTTGAGAACTATTGCTTCTAATATTTTTACCAAAGACTTACTAAAAAATCAAAGAATCAAAGTTTTACTAGGCTAGTCTCTATGTGACTATTTCTAAATGTCCAGATTTAGTAGGTTGATAGCCAAGCACTAAGAATTGCATAGGTTATATATTTCAATTAAACATTTCAAAAATAATTTAAAATAAAATACAAGTGAGAAATCTGAATGGAATGATCACTTCAAATTCTAGAACAAAAGTGAGGATGTTTAACTCTGTAACTGTTAATGTTTAATCTCAAATATGAGCTATTGTAGTGTATGCTCTCTGATTTCAGCCAAGTATAGAGCCGTGGTAATATGTGTGAACTCTGGAATCATAAGAATGTGTGTTCAGAACTGTCACCTATCAATTTCCCAGCTGAGTGACCATGAAGAAATTATTTTATTTCTCTAAACTGTACTTTCCTTATCTATAAAATAAGAATATTAATGTCCATGCTTTATGTATCTAAGAACTACATTAGATAATGTACATATGTAATCAAACTAATACCCAAATTTCTTGGTATAGAGTATAGAGTTTGTGGTATTTCGGTCTCTGTCTACCTTCCTACCCATATATTTCTGTATATTCATCCTCATTTACAGAGTTTCCAGAAAAAGGGCTCCTGATCCAAACCCCAGGAGAGGGTTATTGGATCTCACACAGGAAGGAATTCAAGGAAAGTTGCAGAGTGCAGTGAAAAGAGACAGTTTATTTAAAGCTACTCAGATAGAGAATAGGGTAGCCTAAGAAAGCAAGGGGAGGCACATGCCATCTTTCTTTTAAACTCTTCTTATATAACATATTATCTATGTAAAAGCTAAGTTATGTCTATGTGCTGGTGGACTGACAGCATGACAACCTTTAGTATTTTATTCGAAGTTATTACTGGCATTTTAGTGTGTAAACACATCAAAGCATGACTATAATCATCACAAAAGAATATACTTTTATGTGATATTTGGGCATTTGGACATTTTGTTGTTGTAGGAGTTTGTCCTTTCAGGTATTACTAACCTGTTTCCTTAGCTGTAAACATCCTAAGACCATGGGTCATGACTGGCAATAAATGTGCCTTTCCAGAGGCATAAAATCAACTCATAGGAGTTGATTTTAAAATGGTATCACCCTACACATGTAATCCCAGCACTTTGAGAGGCCAAGGTGGGTGGATCACCTGAGGTCGGGAGTTCGAGACCAGCCTGACCAATATGGTGACACTCTTTCTCTATTAAAAGAACAATATTATTCTGGTGTGGTGGTGCATGCCTGTAATCCAAACTACTCCAGAGGCTGAGGCAGGAGAATCACTTGAACCTGGGATCCAGAGGTTGTGGTGAGCCGAGATGGCACCATTGCACTCCAGCCTGGGCAACAAGAGAGAAAAACAAACAAAAAAAGGTATCACCCTGGCTCTTCTATGCTCCTTTTTTTCCCCAACATAATCCCCTTTTATGAGAGAACCCTTACTCTTAAGGGGAGATGAAGGACGCAGGTCATTCTTCTGTAACTTCTCCTACTGACGATGGATGTTGATCTTTGGGGCAGGATTCTCTTGGAAATGTTTGCAGCTGGCCTCTAGGGAGCCAAGGGAGTTCCTCGTTTGTGTGATGTTCTGATGATCCCATGGGCATAGGCCCTGCCTAGTACTGGAAGAGCAAAAATCTCTGGATTCCTGATCTAAGAGGACTAGAGGTAGGATGTCTTTATTTCCTAAGTGAGAAGATGGGATGGTTTGGAAGCCTTGTGCTACCATCATGTTTGTTTAGAATTGTTGTCTTTTGAAGACACAAACTTTATCAAGAGTTAAACAAGCAAGGGCCAAAAATTAGTAATAACAAGTTAGCTATCAAAGGTACTAAAAAGGACAAAAAACAAGGGAGACTCAGGAAGGCTCTTTCAATTGTGGACCAAATATAGTTGGGATCAGTGCCTTGGTTATATTTGTGCCCCAGACAGCTTTTTCATATATTTTCTGTATATCTTCTTCTATTTGACCTGAAGTATTTACACAACTGCAGCAGGTTTGATTATAACATATACTCCTTCTTGTTCAAGCAACCAGTAAGTAAGTGTTAATTTAAGATCCATTGCTATATCTGCCAATAAATCAAGGAAGAGTTTTAATGTGTCGCCTGTTTAATGGACAGTGCGTAGAATGAAGAAGTAAAGTTTTTAAGAGTTGCCTTATGGTAGGTAAATTTTCCCCAAAGATCCAACAAACTGACAGCAACTTCAATCCCAGCCAATATAAGGCCCATTGCTTGCTTAATGCTAGGGTGAGTGACGTTATACAGTTGTATATTAGAGGGCTTTGCTTGTTCTATTGTACACTGACCCCTGAAGTAAATGTTATCAATACACTGGTTTCATGATCCCAAATGAGAGACAAATCACTTATAGGTTAATTGAATGAATGACCACATAGCCATGGATATGCACTGGGGGTACAAACCTGTATGGATGGGAATCATTAATAATGTTGAGTAGCAGTACAAAAGACTTTGGATGTTACTTATCTGTTTATTTGCAAAACAACAGTCTTAGGTCTTCTAAGGGTTCAAAAGTGTACGTCTTGTTGTCTTTCTCAGGAGTCTGCTGGGACTCATAAGAAACAGGTTTAATCTTGAATAGGTGTACCCAGCTAGTGATTCCCCGAATTTCAACAGCAATAGGAGTGCTTAACAATACCTGATAGGGGCCCTTCCATTTTTGTGATCTACAGGAGATACTTCTTTTCAAGTTTTTAATAAGACTAAGTCTCCTGGTTAAGCAGGAGAGCTATGAATATTTATGAAGGTGGTTTTTATACATCTATATTGAACAAACATGTATGTGAAATATGACTTTGTTTATCTTGGGGTGGAGACTCAACCCTTGACTGATATGATCTTAGATTCTGTTTATAATTCGATATCTTATTACCATAAAGAATCGGTTCTGTAAGTCTTATGATTTCTGTTTTAATGTTAATGCTGATCTATTGTGCCTGATTTTCAAGTTGGGGGGAAGGTATAGGAGGTGTATCCTCCCTCCATCCAACCCTGTTCCCTGTCATGGCCTCAACTAGTTTCTCAATTTTTTTTTTTAATTCCCTTTGTCCAAGAGGCAAATACACTCTGTAGGAGGAGGGGTGATTAAGGTTAATTAGTTTATTTTTATTTATTTTAGTTTATATTTCCCCTTTTTAGTTAAGACATGCCAGAGGCAGTATAAATGGCCAAGCTTCTATTTTGTTCCATAGTGATGTGAGGGTGGTGTGCTACCTGCCCCAGGTCCATCATGTCTCTTGGTGGGAACCCTATGGTGAAGAGACTTAGAGTCAAAAGACATATAGCCAATTAAATGCTCCAGGCCAGATGCAAATAGAGGTAGGCAGGCAGTAATTAATTTAAAATCTCTTTTAAGCAACATAAGAACCAAAATACTAAAAGCCAAAATGCAAGGTTATAAAATTAACTTATCTATAAATTCTATGTATTGAGCTACTATAATCTTGACTTGCAGCAATTAGCTATACAAAACACCATCATTTTGTTCAGCTGTTGAGGCATTTGTGTGCCAATCCTTGATTTGGAAGGTCTAAATTAATTTTAGCCCTCAAAACTGGCCCTTGCAATGCAATAGTCTCTAGGCCTGGAGGGATTGGATAGTTTCAAATTCTGGAGCTAAAACATGAGGAGTTAACAAAATTTTAAATGAAAAGCTAATACATTATTAAATTAACCTTAATGTTTTTGAATACAAGCCTGACCATATGTCTCATGAAAGCTGTTTATTTTGATTGTTGCTTTTGCCTGAATCTGAAGATGAAGTTTGTTTAACTTGAATTTGGTATTAGAAACTGACAGGAATCAATGCCTTCTTTAGATAAGATAAATGCACTCAGGAGTTGAAGCCCTGTAACTTAACAGCACAAGGATTTGTTAATAGCACCTGATAAAGACATTTTCTAGGGGGCTGGAGGGAGTCCTTTGACTGATTTTTTTTCAGCATATGTAATTATCAGGTTGGGAGTGGTAATACTGGAGTTCATGGTCTGACTGGAAGCTGTAAAATGATCCTACAACCTTGCAGTGAGTAATTTTTATAGCTTTAAAAAGTCCCAGCAATAAAAAGTAAGTCAGAGACTTAATCAAGGATTTTGATTTTGGGGACATTTGTTAAAAATGTAAGAAGACTCAAAACATTTGATTAAAAGAGAATCGCCGGTCATTGTGAAATAATAGTTATTCATTTTATTGAAGTGATAATCAAAATGACTTTGAAAGTCAATAGATGTAAAATCCTTAACCCTTTTAAATCTTAAACTTTGGCAACTAAGAACCTAATTCAGACAGTGTAAGAATTATAAAATCTTGTTTCCAAAGCCAGTTACCAAAAAGGCAAAACAAAAAAATCTTTTGCACCATGACTGCTTCTCCTTAAGGAAAGCCCATTTATATAATCTGGAAGTCAAACTTGATGAAAAAAGTGCTTGGTTTAATCAGACACAGAAAGAGTGTTTTCAAGGTTATGAGTATAGCAGGGGAATACTTGGCTCTTAAGAACAGCATGGGTTTTCTGATTACACTGAAAATTTAGATATATCAAGAAAAGCCAAGAGTAGAGAATCAAGTTATACTAGAGGAAAACATTACTTTTTTGCTTGACCTTCAAGATAAAATATTTCAGTATCAAGCCATAACAACAGTTAGAACCAGAGGATAAAACATTACAGGGGCTGATGAAAAAATCAAAGGAGAGAGTTGTCATTTTAGGTCTTCTCAAGGGGAAAAAACGCTGAAAGCAGTGAGACACAGCAAAAGTTGAACTTTTGAGATATGGGATTCTGAAAAGTTTTTAAAAGAGAAAGATTTTAAAATTAAAAGTAAAATTTCTTGTAATTCCGTTGAGAGCAAATCAATACCTTGAAAAACATGGTTTTATGTAGGAGACCAATCTTACAAAAACCATTATAAATGATTTCCTTTTAATTATAATCAACTTAATCACATACAAATTCCTTTACAAATTCTCCTTCACAAGCCTTATTGTAACTTACACAGGCCATCTACAACATGCTTTGCCTTTCTTGTTCTAAACTTCTGTCTCTCTTAACTAATCAGTCATTTTAATTTAAGACAACAATTTAACATACATGACCCTTTTTCATACAAAATTATTCTCTTTTCTTCATAACTTTTCTTACCAAAAATACACCTTTATATTCATAATTTTCTTCATCTCTCTCTCCTCCCTACATATTGGTTCCTTTCTACCTTGTTTCACAAGTAACTATTTTCAAGTCCATAATTTAATTGACCTTTAGATAATTTCTGATTTAGACAAAATTATGTTTTTACTAAATAAAACTAGATCCCAAAAGGCTTTTGGCCTCCAATGCTGTACACAGAGATACCAATTAGGCAATCCAAAGAATAAAAATCATCAAAACCAGAAAGAAAATGATAGGTATAAATTTCAGGGTGATATGAATCACTAGTGAGGCACAGACAGCAAATATGCAGCCAACAAAGGAGACACGGGGATCAAGAAGCAGAAGGTTCTGGCAAACATGCCTCTGAGCCACAGTTTATCCATCATGGCAACATTGTAACCTGATACCTCTAAAGGCCAAAAAATATTGTACAACAAGGTGGTGGAGAACCTGGGAGATCCCACCAGGCCAGGTTCCCTAGCAGACATAGCCCAAAGGATCCAACAACTCTGGGCAGGGAGCTCTAATCCCTAGTCTCTGGAGAATATTAAGGAACATGGTATCCTTGTGTCTCCTGGGACTCAGAAGACTAACTGCATTGCAACAAGGAAAAGGGACAAGAAAGGGAAGGGAAGTGACAACAAAGTGCACTCACCCAGATCCTACTTACCAGAGGTGGCCAATTGGTGCTGCAAACTGAATTTCCTTAGCCTAGGGCCTCATCTTAAAAATCCCTTTGATGCCAGGAAGAAGTTATCAAAAAAAAAGGACTCTGATCCCAATCCCAAGAGAGAATTCTTGGATTTTGCACAGGAAGAAATCTAAGGCAAGTCACAGAGTGCAGTGAAAAGAGCTAGTTTATTGAAAGCTACTCAGATACGCAGTAGGGCATCCTCAGAAAGCAAAAGGAAACACCCATCATCTTTTTTTTTAACGCTTCTTATCTAGGGGTCTTGCCTATGTAAAAGCTACTTCACATTATGTCTACATGCTGGTGGGTTGACAGCATAACAACCTTTAGTACTTTGTTGATTTAAAGAAAGTATTCTTGCCATTTTAGTGTGTAAGTGCAACAAAGTATGACAATAATCATCTTAAAAACATGAATTATTTTGCAATATTAGATCATCTGTACATTTTGTTGTCAGAGGAGTTTGTCCTTGCAGACATTATTAAACTATTTTCTTAGCAGTAAACATCTTAGGACCATGGGTCATGATTAGCAAGAAATGTGCCCTGCTAGTTTAAGATGGAGTTGATGTTAAAATGTTTTCAGTCTGGCCCTCCTATGTTCCTGTTTCCCTAATAACAACATGCCTTCTGCTTTACTGTGAGCATAACTAATAACCTTCAGTCTCTTGAGCATGATAATATTTTTCATTTTTCAATAATTTAGTTCATATTATTTCCACTGCCTAAAATCGTCCTCCAGTTTCATTCTTCTCAGTGAATTCATATTTCCACCTTGTCTGTAAAAACTTTTCTTATCCCATAAACATAATGGACCACTTTTTCCTTTCTCTATTGAGCTACATATAAACATTGAACACCCTAACTGGTCAAATGTGTTAGAATTATTGATTTATATATTTATTCCTTCTGATTGCAAGTCTTAACAGATTGTGACTGCATCTAATTGGAGTTTGCTTTTCCATCTTGTAGCACATAATGAGGGCATAACAAATACCTTATTACATGAATTTCTGACTTTGTAGATTGATTTTAGAATGTTTCATCTTGTCATATCTAAATAAGTCTCTTGCTTGTTTCTATATTGGACAAAAAAGGTGATATTATTTGTTGGAGACAGTCTTCTACCTATGTCTCTATCCATTTT
Source organism: Macaca nemestrina (assembly GCF_043159975.1). Taxonomy (NCBI): domain Eukaryota; kingdom Metazoa; phylum Chordata; class Mammalia; order Primates; family Cercopithecidae; genus Macaca; species Macaca nemestrina. The sequence goes on from NC_092129.1 coordinate 82,905,548, forward strand.
TGAGGTAGGAGTTCAGCAGGACTTGTTTTCTGAGCCTTAGTTATAACCCTGCTGAACAAGAGAGGATGTAGCAAAGAAACCAGCCAAAACCTGCTAGAACCAAGATGGCGATGAAAATGACCTTTAGTTCCTGTCACTGCTTATTTGCATTTGCATAAGACACTCCCACCAGCTATATGATGTTTTGCAGATGCCATGGCCACAACCCAGAAGTTGCCTTACGTGGTTCAGGGAACTCCCCATTCCTTTTCCAGAAAGTTCATGAATAACCCACTTCTTAATTAAGCATATAATTGAGTGGGTATAAATATAGGCAGTCGGTAATTTTCCAGGGCTACTCTGGAGCACTCTGCCTATAGGATAACCCTACCCTGGCTGTGGAGTAGCCATTTTGCTTTACACAGTTGCTCTAATAAACTTGCTTTCTTTCACTGTTGGCTCGCTCTTGAATTCTTTCCTGAGTGAAGCCAAGAAACTTCCCGGGCTCAGACTCTATTTTGGAATACGTCTGCACTATATTCATTATATGTTAGCTGAGTGTAGAGATGCTTCTTGACTTATGAAGAACAGGCTTACAACCTTATAAACTCATTGTAAGTTGAAAATATTATAACTCAAAAATGCATTTAATGTATAACATAATGAATATCATTGCTTAGCTTATCCTGTCTTAAAAGTGCTCAGAATATTTATATTAGCATAGAATTGGGCAAAATCCTCGAATGAAAAGCTTATTTCACAATCAAATGCTGAAAATGTAATTACAATGAAAGTGAAAAACAGAATAACAGAATGGTTGAATGATACGTGAAGTACTGTTCTACTGAATGCACATCACTTTTTTTTTTTTTTTTTTGAGACGGAGTCTCACTCTGTCACCCAGGCTGGAGTGCAGTGGCGCGATCTCGGCTCACTGCAAGCTCCGCCTCCCGGGTTCACGCCATTCTCCTGCCTCAGCCTCCGAGTAGCTGGGACTACAGGCGCCCGCCACCACGCCCGGCTAGTTTTTTGTATTTTTAGTAGAGACAGGGTTTCACCATGTTAGCCAGGATGGTCTCGATCTCCTGACCTCGTGATCCACCCGCCTCGGCCTCCCAAAGTGCTGGGATTACAGGCTTGAGCCACCGCGCCCGGCCCTGCACATCACTTTTGTGTAATTGTAAAGTAAAAAAATCATAAGTCAAACCATTGTAAGATGGGAATTGTCTGTATTTTATGTTAGTTATTAATGTTGTGGAGTTTTTGCTTATTAAAATGTATGTTGCATGTAGAATTAAATTTGACCTGAGGCTGCCTTCATATATTAAGTTTTTATGTAACAAACTGCAGCCTAACTTAATACACAAACAACCCAAAACCTAATTTAGGTCTCCAAAAAACAACCAAGCTTCAGCTAATCACAAACAGGCAGGGTTCAGCCAATCACAGGGATCCAGTTCATCACACCATGCCCAATTAAGGGAAATGCCTCATTACAAGATGCCCAAATAAGGCAAATACATCGCTTTAGCCAAAACAGCTGTCATAGGAAAATATCGCCATTGATTACTTTTGACAAATACTCTGGAGATAGGCTTTTTCCATGGAGCTGGATTTCATTTAGTCAGATAACAATACCTGAGAATGGATATTTCTATAGAGCTATGAGACAGATTCTAAGTGACAATGCTATGGAATAGGATTTTTTGAAAAGTCCCAAATCCAGTCTGCTTTCTCCAGAGCATTCAAGGCAGCTGGATTTCTTTTCTTTTGTCTTTCTTTTTTTTTTTTTTTTTTTTTTTTTTTTTTTTTTTAAGACAGAATCTTACTCTGTTGCCTGGGCTGGAGTGCAGTGGCACAATCTTGGCTCACTGCAACTTCTGTCTCCTAGGTTCAAGCCATCCTCCTGCCTCAGCCTCCCTAGTAGCTGGGACTACAGGTGTGCGCCACCATGCCTGGCTAATTTTTGTATTTTTAGTAAAGATGATGTTTTACCATGTTGGCCAGGCTGGTCTCGAACTCCTGACCTCACAGGATCTGCCTGCCTCACCCTCCTGAAGTGCTAGGATTACAGGTGTGAGTCACTGCACCAGTCAAGTTGCTGGATTTTGAAGCTACCACAGTTGTAGAGAAGGTAATGGAAGTAGGTCAAGTTTAATAGACACAAACCATGCTGCTCCAAATTCAGCCATTTTTCTACAATAAGCACTCTTAGGTTGTTGGAAGCCTTTGGTTTTTACAATCCTGAAAACATCAATTTTAACACTTTTTCTACTGGTTTTCTTATATTTTTTTGAGGAATGTCCTCCCTCTGCCACTCTAGAAGAAATCCTGCTAGATTGCCGCATGTTTACAATAGTTTTCTATAAGAAATGTATCATTTAGCATATGTATTTCTATGTAATCTGCTTTATTTATTTCTGAAAAGCCTCTAACAATTAATATTCCCACAATAAGTATATGAGAGTGGCCATTTTGTCCAACACAAGTAGATTGAAATTGCAATTTTTAAAGGTAATGAACTATTATTTTTTTTCATACAGGTAAGCCATGAATAGGTACATAGTATTTTTATTATCTATCTGGATCTACTGTTAACTTTCTGTGTAATTCTGAGAGTCTATTAATAGTTCCTCTATATTGGTTTCTTTAGTTATAAAATGAGAATTGAATTAAGAGCTTCACTCATGATTTATTATATGAATAAATAAAAGTGATTCATTATTTTGCATATATTGAGTACATAAAAACTAGAGTTTTGCTACAGGGGTGAAATCAGGCTCCTTATAACCATTAACTGAATAGATTGAGAGCAATGCATAGTTTTAACTTTTGTGTGTATCTGCGACCCCCTACCTATGGCACTGCTTAGAGTTCTTTTTTTTTTTTTTTTTTTTTTTTTAATGTGAAGCTTTTACTTCCCCAAGTGTTTTGAAACAGAATTCCTTTAGTCCATTTTGTGAAGAGATTTGATGGCAAATCATGAAGTAACTAGTTTTTTTCAACATATTGTAATTAGTCACTTATTTTTAGAGCTGAATGTTAATTAGTCATTTCATGTTCTTAATTAAAAATGTTTCAGAATGGCATTGAGGCATAGAACAAATGAACAAATTAAGTCCATTCTGCATGATAGTTCATTTACCCTTTTAAATACATAATATATTTTAAATGTTGAAACTAAACACTAAGATTAATACTATAATAGAGTGAGCTAAACTTAGTACTTAAGTGCTTTTTTTGACAAAGTCACTTTAGGGTCATATTTTTCTATCTAATATCCTTTTTAAAAAATTCTGCATAAATAGATCTCAATTATCACAGTGAATCGCCTAGCTAATCACTGTTTTCTCATTCTCATTCTACTCAGCCTATGGCATTCAGAAACTTTATTTCTTTATTACTATTTATTATTTGTTTAGCATTGTTTACCCAATTTATATTTCGTAATCATTTTGTCTCATTCACCAATATAGTTTCATTTTATACTTGTTATTGTTTTTTCTTTTTCCTTTTACATATGTTATTATTCTCTAAAATTCCATGCAAAAATTAAAAATTTTATCAATTTTTATTTGGGAAAATTTCCAGAAGATGAGCAGTGATTGGGATCTAAGAAGCAGACAAGATACGGGAAGAAATGAAACAGTTAACTTTTCAAATTTTAGGATTATCTTCACTTAAGTCTAAGATTTTCTTCAATAGCCCAGAAAGGCAGATTTATTTTATTACTTATGCTCTTGTTGTTTTACTAAAAACTAAGATACAATTTAAAGGCTAGTATTTTCTGTTATATTTCTGCACTTATAACAAATTTCCTCTGTAATTCCTGTGTGGTAAAGATAAGATACGCAACATACTGACAAATGCATTTGTCTGAGTGTTTGTGTTGATTGGGCACAGAGGTGGTGCAGTTGCCAAGGATAGCTGAATGTATATAGCTATGGTATTCTTGACTTTTGTTTCTTATACCACAGTGTCTCTGTAAGATTTTTATTGGGCGTGTAGTCTGTGTGTATTATAAACCTGTTACAAACCTGTGTCTTTGGATGTTTGTCATTTTGTGTGGGTTTATGTTTGTAATATAGACTTGTTCCTTTGATATATGCCTGCTCTCCCTGATAAAATTTATTCTAAATTAAATGTATTTTGCCTTGGAAACACTTCTCATACTTTTTGTTGTGTCTAAGTGACCTCTCACTACATTTTAGTTGTAGCTCTCCAATGTTCATTTCTCATCAGCCTTATTACAGAAGCCCTGTGAAGGAAGACTGTTTATTGCTCTGTGAGCATGTTTTACTCCTGCCTTCACAGATAGCATCAGTGACACAGATACAACTCACAGCTGCTCTGCCCACCTCCCAGTATCCCAGCAGCTTGAAATGGAAAGTGTCATTACAATTGCTTAACAAGGATATCTCATAACAGCTGCAGAAATCAACATGACAGAATCCAAAAGAACAGACCTAAATAGTAGAACTCTCAAAAATATTAATTCAAATAGTGAATTCCACAACCTGCTTCACTTGCATGCCTTGCAGTCTGGTTAGGCTTAATTCCTGATATAACTTTTTAACTAGAGCTGTCCTAACAGGAAATCTGGCCTGTGATGTCATAAAATTCACATTGTATTTTCTCTTTTTTTATTTTCACCAGGAGGTTTTTTCTATACTTGGTACATATTTTCAATAAAGCACTGACAGATGCAAATGTACATGTCCCATTTAATGAAAAGTGTTGTCCTTCAAGGAGGCCTAGATTGATTGTTAGAAAATTGTATCAAAAAATAAAAGAAGAAATAACATTAATAATATATAGACATTTTAAGAAAATAGAGTAGTGAGGGGACACTCACTAAGTTTTATAAGTCTGGCATACCATGATATAAAGAATTTGACCAATAGACCCATCTAAAGAAACTTAAATCATAAATTTCTCATAAATATGGACACATTTGAATCAAATGCTATTAAATAATATACAGTAGTGTCTCAAAAATTTTTAAGATAACCACGTGAATGTTATTGATGAGAGAGAAGTTGTTTTCAACATCCTAAAATCAATCAAAAGGAAAAAAAGGCACTTAATCTCAACAGAAAAAAAAATCCCTTCATATAATCCAACATCTATTAGGGTGAAATTCTCAACAAAATAAGAAATGTGTCATTGATAAATAAATAAATAAATACACAAACAAACTAATCTATGAAAATTCTACTTAATAGTAAAATACCAAACACTTAGCCTCTATGATCAGAAAAAATGTAAGGATGTCTGCACTGATCACTTCTATTAAATACTTTACTAAGGGCTAGCACAATATAGCCAGAAAAAAAATAAAGGTACATAATTCCGAAGTGAAGAAGTAAAATTATTTTTGCCAATTACATATATTATTGTTTACATTGAAAACTTTAAAGTATCCTTAAAGAAAATTTATCATAAATAATGAGTGACTTCAGCAAGGTAGCCGGCTACAAAGTTGATATTCAAAATTGTTCTATTTCTATATGCTAACAGTAAATAATTGGGAAATAGATTTTAAATTAACTTAAAATTTTCAAGCATAAGTATAACAAATGATGGATTCTCTGAATCTTCATGTTTAGAGGAACTTTAAATCTTCAAAGTATTTTTGAAAGAAATTAAACAATATTTTAAAAATCCATGTTTATTGTTATAAATTAATTCACAACACATCAATTTATTGATTTAGCACACCCTCTTTAAAATCTGGAATGGCTTTGCTGTAGAAATTGATAGGTTGATTATAAAACTTGTTTGAAATGCAAAGGACCTAGACTATTCAAACAATCTTAAAGAAAAATGTAGACAGAGTACTCAAAGAAGTAATCAGTAATCAGTGGACTATGGTAATGCCATGAGAATTGACATAAAGTTCAATGGACATAGACCCCTACATATATATGGCCAGTTGATCTTAAAGACACTATGACAATTCAAAGTTGAAACAAAAGTCATTCTCAACAAATGGTGCTAGAACAGCTGAATAAACATCAAAAAAGGCATCAATTCTCACTTCACATTATATACAGATATTAATTTGAGATTGGTCATATACCTAACATAAAATCTAAGACTAAAGAAACTTCTGGAAAACGAATGAAGCTTCTAGAAGAAGTCACAGGAGAATATCTTCACAACCTTGAGGTAGGTATCTATTTCTTTGAAAATATTCATAATACGTGTATCTGACATAGAATTTGTAAGAATACATAAAGCACTCCCACAAATCATTTAAGACAAACAATCTATTTAAAATGGGTAGAGATTTTAGACAATTAACACGATAGGATACACGAAATGTCAGGAAAGTTATGGGAAGTGCTTATTGAGAAATGCTAGTGAAAACTGTAAGGTGCTCAGCAGGAAATCAAATAGAAAATACAACTTTAGACATCCTGGATTAGCTAGAACTAAAGAGATTCAACTTTTAAGAGAATGTGAAACAACTGGAACTCTCATGCACCACGTGTGGTGGTGTGACATAGTACAACTACTTTGGAAAACTGCTTGGAATCTTTTTTTTTCTTAGATTTAAACATGAACATAGATAATGATACACTAATTTTACTCCCAGAAAAACAGTGAAAATATATGTCCTTAACACATGTATGCAAGAATGTTTGTAGTAGCATTATTTATTATGGCAATGGGTAAAAACAAAGGCTGCATTCATGAAAAGAAGAATTTATAAACACATTATGATATAGTCATAAATGGAAGGCAGTTCAGCTATGCAAAATGAAGACAAAATTATCAATAGAAGCAACACGTTTAAATGTCAAAACACTACGCTGAGCAAAAGAAATCAGATCTAAAACAGAATATATTTGACATTATTCACAGGATATTCAGAAACAGTCAAAATTTATCCAAAGAGATAAAAGCTGCATGCTACTTAGTGTCACCTATGGAAGGTTAGAATAACTGTAGGAAGGAACAAGGGAAATTTTTTGACCAATGGAAACATACTATATTTTAATAGGATTGCTAATTATATACATGTAAACATTTGTAAAAACTACTTGAACTCTACATTTAAAATGGGTGCATTTCAATGTATGTAAATTACACTTCATTTTTTAAATATATGTAAATTACACTTCATTTTTAATGTTATTTCTAGAAATTACTAGAAAAATACTTCACTATGATTTAAAATGGGCCATCAATTTTCAAAATAAAATTTTACCTACATTTATGATTTTAAGTTATTTTATAAAGATGTATAAATGAAGCAATCACTTCTATAATGTTTATTATTCAAGAATATGTTCTTTAAAAATAAATTAATGTTGTTAACGAAAAGATAGAATACATTGTAGAATCCAGTGATAAGGAATATCAGAAGCATCAAGACCTAAATAAAATAGTTCCCGTGCAGAAAGGTTAAAACTAAGTCCTAAATAAACAGTTAGGAATTTTATGAACTACAGAAATTTTCAAGAAGAAACCTAACTAGTCAATAATCAATTTCTAGTGTTGCAATTTATTTCATTATTCCTGGCTGAAATTATGAATGTGTTTTAAATATAAACTTGAAGACAACATCTGTTTTCAGGTAGATAAAAGATTCCTATTTGATTTTTAAAAAATTACAATTAACTTCACTTAATATTATATACTGAGATTACAATTAAAAAACAGTATCTGTTTATTGGATATATTTTCTAAAATTTGATTTATAGCTTTGTTATACAATATTTTTCTAGAGAAAAACATGTAATTTTATAAAGAAAATAAAACTTGAGTTTTTGTGAAGTGCAAAACCATATAATGTTAATCATGTAAAACTTTACCAAGACATATTTTCTGTTTTTGTTGCAGAAATTGATAAGCTGATTATAAAACATATTTGGAAATGCAAAGAATCTAGAACCAAAATATTTCAGTTTAAAAATCATGTGTTCCTTTTTAGTGTAGCTTAAATAATCTTTATTTTTATGTTCTTTCTTAATTTTTTTTTAAAGATATGTCATTTAAAATTAAGATAGAGAGTGGTAATTTGCTTCACAGGCTTTTAGCACTAATAACCCTATATTAGGAATTAAAAGAATGTTTTGTGAGGCTATAAACATTCAAAATTTTAATGTATATTGGAGATAAAAAGTGCCATTTAGGTGAACGTTGGATGTATTTATCTTTAAATAAACAATTTTATTTATTAGATGAGAGATTTAAAAATGTTGAGTCAAATTGCTCATATTAAGTTCCAGATTCTTTTAATATTTATACTTTTTTTGCCACTTTCACATATTAGTCTGAATTTATATTTAAATAGAGTATACTACCTTTTATAATTAGCAATGGAAATTATTTCAGTTATCTTCATGAAAACTCCATGTTTTCTAAAATATTACGTTTTTAAACAGGAATATAATAAATGATTACAAATAAAATATATCATTCGTTTTCATTTAAAAATTTAAAAATGTTATCTGTAGCAATGAATGAAATTCTTTTAGCTAAAGATCACCATATGAGCTAGCAATGCTTGACCTGAAAGAAAACTGTTGGGTTAGTGCCTCACCATTATTGTTTACATTGAAAACTTTAAAGTATCCTTAAAGAAAATTTATCATAAATAATGAATAACTTCAACAAGGTGGCAGACTGCAAAGTTGATATTCAAAATTCTTCTATTTCTATGTGCTAACAGTAAACAATTGGGAATTAGATTTTAAAATTAACTTAAAAATGTAAAGCATAAATGTAACCAATGATGGATTCTCTGATGATGAGGATGATAATAATAATAGTCACTATTTAGTGGTGATGATGATATTTTATTTAGAAACAGTAACACCTTTTATGATTGGTGTATCTTACTTCTTCATAAGCATCATTCTAGCAAAGAGAAACATCTGATAAAAATACACAAAAAAATGAAAGTAATTACCATGTGTTGCACATTCTGAGGAAATAATTTATTTGGGAAATAGAACACACTGAATTACCAGTTTCTAGTTTACCTAAACGTTTGCACTTAACCTAAATTTTTCTACTATGAGCAAGGAATTTATTTAAAAACAAATACACATTTTTTTTTTAAATTTGAAGACCCAGAAAAAAGATGTTTGACAAATCAATAATGTGATTTTCTAAGAAAGAACCCTTTTATATTTATTAGTAGTAAATGTATTTTTTTTACAAAGATTAGAACTTTTGAAGGTAAACTAGATAATCTTTCTTTCTCTTTGAAGAATTTTTTCCCCTGTCAGTTCCATGGCCTATTTGTGCCTGTTAAACACTTAGAACAATAAAATTGCCTTTCATGAAACAGAAAAAAAGGCAAAATGCTCTATAGTTTTACACTGAGGTTACTATTTGAAATTTTTAAACATTACTAGTTTTTCTCTTTCAAAATTTTTAATTTTTCTTTTCATATAGAGAAGGGAGGAATTATTGGAAAGAATGCTTTTTATTTCTTTATTTTAATTTTAAGAGGGAGGTTTAGCTGCGTCACAAGTAATACAAAATTTGACAAACTTTAGTAATGAAAACGACGATGTGAGGTTTATTTCTACCAGAATCTCAAGAAGACATGAAATGCTCCCATCTTGAAGTTGAAGGTACTCGGCAAACCTATGAATGCCTTTGGTTATTCTGTAGGGGGCAGCAAAATCTAAACAAAATAAGTATTGAAGGCCTACTGACAGGAACCATTTAGCAGCTGGTTTGTTCTATGAACAAAGGGGTGGAATATACCTGAATTGCTTCAAAATTATCATCATGGCTAATTAAAATTCTTTACATTCACAACAGGGGTTGCTTGTATTCCCCTTTATCTAATCTCTTCCTTTATATACACAACTACTGAAGCTGAACAAAACCAGTGAGATAAAATTAACACACAAATTGTTTTTCCTCCCTTTGGGCAAGACAAATCCTGTTTACAAGGAAAATGATATTATACATAAATATTTATGAAAAACAACAGAATCAAAATGATTGTGTTTTTGTGTAAACTAGCAAAAAATAACATGAGGTAGAATATTTGATACATTTATTAACTGTTCCACAGTGTCCAAAAAAAAAAATTTATTTAGAACATATAACCATTTGCTATCAATAAATAATTTTAAGTTGTGCCAATTAAGAGAAACTAAAGACTTAATTAACCAATAAATTTATTCACATTTCCTGTCCATCTTATAATGGACATTTTAGTATATTGCTTTATAATGCTTTCATTTTAGTATATTGTCAAAAGATGATCTCTTCATTTCCTTCCCCCTCACAAAAGTTTTGTTAGGAAAGAATTAAGAAAGCAAAAAGATACATTATCTTCATTAGGATTCTAGGGGCGAAATTTAATCTAGTCAGAAGTATAAGTGGAATGACTTGAAGGACAACATTTTTCATTGAATGGGACATCTACATCAACCTATAAAATCATGTGATTTCAAAACTGCAGTATTCATTATCTTTCAGAATTAAATCACCAGGCTTTTGTAAAAAAAAAAAAAAAAAAAAAAAACTTACATAAAATGCTTCTTATATCATGTTCTTTGGCTTTATATTTCACTTATTGATTTTTCAAACAAATAATGTGTGTTAACATTAGACACTGATCATGATATTTCTTAGGTATATATAAAATCTGTAACTGGCAAATTAAAGAAATACAGTAATTTATGACATGGAGGATATATCTTTAAGGTATTTAAATAAAAGTGAAACGAGATAGTATTAAATTAGCCAAACCTCAAATAATATCACATAAACAAAGTTTCACTTTTTTCTTCTATTTAGAAAGCTTATATACATATCTTAGTTTCTCTAAACTTTCAACATTAATTTTATTTCTTTTCTATTAGTTACTGCTTATTCAATTTCTTCTCTCATTAGAACATTCTATGAGAAACTGTATTCAGTACTAAGAGTGTAATTAAATCAAAAGTGTTTATTTTTTCTCTAATACTATTAGGTTGGTTGAAAGTAATCGTGGATGTTGTCATTACTTTCAATGGCAATGGCATTTTGATGTATAAAACCTATAAATGGTAAATTAAAGAAGCACAATAATTTGTGACGTGTGGGGGATGTATCATTAAGGTGCAAAAATGAAAATGAAGTGAGATATTAAATTGGCAAAAAATCAAATAATATGAAATGAACAATCAAAATTTATCAACGTGCTTTCATCTCCAGAGTTTGGATAGACACTCCTTATCCAGTCTCTGGAACTGAAGACATATAGATAAATTGTTGTAATGAAATCGTTTCAAGGAAACACTCTCTCTGGCTATCTGACCTTTTTGTTCCAACTTGGGAATCCAGCAGATTTGTATACTGAGAGATACATGCATCAACTTGAAATTACACTCTTTCTGTGTTCTTGTTCTTAACAGTATACTTTCTTTAATAAAATGGAAAACAAATGTGCATGAATGTGTGTGTGTGCGTGTGTGTGTATGTGTGTTTGGTTGTTGAATCCATTCTTACAAATATGTTGGTCTCCAATTGCTTTAAAACAACTACACCAAACTGCCTCTTCTCAAAATCACGATAGTAGGAGTGTAAAAATATACAACTCATGATAAGGGAACTTTGCACCAACCTAAGGTAAGAAAGTGAAATATTACGAGATGGATACTATTATTAAGAAAGAATATTAATTTATGTTGTTTCTGTCTTATACTACTTAAGACATTGTTTAAATCCAATTTCAATTTTCATTCTTAATTCATCAACATTTCAATATGATTTATTGATATTATTAGTTGTGTTTTTCTCAAATGGATAGAACAAGCTGTGGGTAATGTACAGACTGCACCAAGAGAGCTTTAATTTACTCAGAATATTTCGTGCACTGTTTTGTAAAAATTATATTTCACAGGAAGAAAAATCTTCCATCATTTAAAAATTAGGATTTTTCCAGGTTATACTTACATATTTTAATGTACAGGAATAAATGTAATGGGCTTAAAAGAGCAAGACTCTCTCGTACATTTTTAAAAAGGGCTGAACATAGAATCAGAACTCTGTTAAATTATGAACAATTAATTTAACTTTGAAAATATTTATATTCCTTCAATTTCTAAAATTATGTCTTATTTTATTTTGTTTTATTGTAAGCCTGGTTTTTAAAGTCCATTGATTTATCTACATCAGCAATTTATCAAACATATTTTTCTTGCAATCTACTAGTTCAACCATCATAAGCTGCTTACTAATTGTAATAATGTTTCACTGGACTCTTGTAAAAATAAGAAAAATAAAATCACTGCACAAACTTTTCCTTAAAGCCAAATGCCAGATGTATTTTACTACCTAAACACTCACTATCCAATCTCTGGAGCTGAAGACATGTCGATAAATTGTTGTGATGGAATCGTTTCAAGGAAACACTCTCTCTGGCTATCTGACCTTGCCGTTTCAACTTGAGAATCCAGCAGATTTTTATACTGAGAGATACATGCATCAATTTGAAATAACATTTTTTCTACATTCTTGTTCTTAAAAGTATACTTTCCTTAATAAAATGGAAAACAAATGTGTATGAATGTGTGTGTGTGTGTGTGTATGTGTGTGTATGTTTGGTTTTTGAATCCATACTTGCAACTACGTTAGTCTCCAATTGCCTTAAAACAACAACAACAAACTACACCTTTTCAAAATCATGGTATCAGGAGTGTAAAAATATACAACTCATGATAATGGAACTTAACAGGACAAAATTTTCATGGAACTACTCTAATACCTGTTTCCCCAACTCCTGGGATACTGCTTGTTAAAATAATATGTATTCCTTCTTTTCCCTTGTCCCTCAAGCTTCCCAAACAGTTTACAATAATTTCTATGGTAGATTGAGTACTGTTTATTTTCATGTTCCTTTATTGCTGAAATAAAGACTAATACTTTCAAACTTCCAGACTGCTGTTATTTTTGCTTCAAAGCACTTAAGAACCAGTTTTTCAAAAGGTAATGAAATTGATATTCTCATGTAAAAGTCTCAAGTAAAGGCTTAGATAATTCTGAGACTCACATTTAGAGTAACAAGTAGTCAACAATTTTCCGTTTGTTTATGAAAATGCTACTAAAGCACGCTTTGATGGACATGAATTATGAGTCATTTTATAGTGGTTGCTGGTAATGATGTGCTGGATTTCATTAAACAGTCTGCATCCTTTCATTTTATCTGTTGAATCCATAGCTCATAAACACAAATTAGTTGGTTTAAGATTGGGGGGTAGTACATAAAATAATCATGCAATAATTATAGTAGCTCATTTATGTATACATTAAACAGAAAGAATGGAAATTTAAAAAAAAACTATTTCAGTAATTTCTTGTAACACTTAGGATATGAAAGGTTTACAGAGACAGTGGGTTACTCAGAATAACATAACCGCCTAATTCAAGAGCCAGAACCACATCTTGTCTCCTTTATCTCTGTCCAACACTCCTTTTACTAAAATGGTAGCATGCTACAACTCATATGAAAGTGTTGAATAATCACTGCTAAGGCATTTGAGACTGAACAAAGAGCTAAATAAAATGACATCACACTGATCATACTCAAACCTCTGACATGTAACTCATCAAGGTGATATTCTGCAGGTCATTCAAACTCTCTGATCTTGGTCTTCATTTTCATATCTGAAAAAAACAAAGATAATATTATATACCCAATAACCACATAAAACTTTCAGTACCGTGCCCTTCACCTGGTAAATATGCCACAAACATTTATTACTATTATTATTATTATTACTACTCAATTAGTACTCTTTCTATTTTTACCTTAATGTACATAGTGTTCTGGGGCAATTACTCTCTTCAAGTAAAACACTTAACAATAGTATTTTGTTCTTATATCCAAATCTAGAAAATTACATTTTTTCATATATATACATTCTTTTCACTATGGGTATATATGGTTATATGTAAGTGATTACATTTAAAAAGTCCACACCAAAACTTTAGCATTAAATTTGCTGTCAAGTTTTTTTGAATTTTGTCTTTCATTTTTCCATGAAACTAAATTGGCTATTTTCTCTACAGAGTTTCCCATGAAATTTGTGGAATTATTAATTTAAAATATCTCCAGTATATGCACTGCCCCTTGAGTTGTCACTTGTGACAGTTGACATTTTCTCTCTAGGAGTCCCTATCTGTAATAATGGTTTGAGAAGAGAAACTTCTGTTAGAGGCTCCTCAGTGATCATAAGGTAGGCTTTGCAGGTTGACAAGTCAAACAAATGTCATTTATTATATTTTTGGCTCTTCTTCCCTCATTGGGATCATTTAAGTTTCCTTATTCTGTGATCCCTAGAGATCTGTGCAACTCCATTTGAATTAGATGCTGTCAAAATCATTACATCTGTCAAGAATTCAAATTCCTTGCAATTCAATATTAAATTTTCCTTGTCATTTCAAAAAAATACTGAAGACAGTTTTCAGCAAATGGAGATAGAAATGTCAAAAATTCTCAGCTCTCACACTTTAAATACTGAATTAATGAGTGTCAATCAATAATCTTATATCAGGTCATCTTTCCTCCGTGAAGTGACACCTAGGAATAAAAATACTCTGCCACTCTGTGTCATTACTATTGTCAATATTTGCATCTGAGAAATGGTCTACTCTAGGAGTGGAAGACTGAGAAGATACTTGCTGTTGGATGACTTTCTGGCAGAAATTGAAAAAAAATATAATCTGAAAAAAGTAGCAGTTAATAGTTTATGTAACAAATAAAAATTGCTAGTTTAGAAGACTCTAGAGAGCTTTATTCTAAAAAATTTACTGTAATAAAGATCTAAAAGTATGACAGGAAATTCAAACTTCTGATCTTACATTCAAAAATCCCACTCTTGTCTTTCAGCCTCTCCAACCCTTATGCTCCAACATACCGTTCTTTCCACGTTGTTAAAAGTAGACAAAATTTCAACTCCAGCTATATCAACTTGCTTTCCCCTACATTGCCAGGTTTAGCTAATAAAAAGTTCCTTTATAAAAAATGATACAATGACTTTACGGTTTTCTTTTCTGACCTCAGCTGTGATTCAGGGCTGTTTCTCATTTCATTTGCTTTTCCTAATTATAATCTCCTTCTATCTTCATTATTGCTGATCTAAATGTTTTCTTTTGGATTCAGGTTCTGAATCCAATTCTACCTAAACTGCATTTGGCAGACCAGAATAGGTGTGTGAGTTCTTTGACACTTTTAAATACGAAGGCAGGAATCCACAGTAATATTTAGAAACTTTTTTATAGCAATTTGACAGAGTAATTTTATGCTGATTAAATTTTATATTAATACAAAATTGGATGGTTTGTACTTTGTGATTTTTCATCTACTTTTTCAACTGATTCACTTTTCTTGCATTTTGCGTTAAGTATCAGTTTACACCACATTAGGATTTTTAAAAATAAATATCTGATCCTTTACCACAGATAGTTTAGAAAATGTGTTCTAATTTATCTCCAACTTACTGCCTCTCAAATAATGACACTGGATGTTTAAAATATGTCTCCATCATATGTAGTGCTCTTTGAATTTCTACTTATGACAGATGATGCTTTGTTAGTTTTGTTTTTACTTATAGTAAGATAGAGGCCTGAGTTCAAAACTGCTCTGAAATACATCAGTAAGGTAGGCTGCATTGTACTTTTTCCTAGACTTAAGCCAAGTTTGTAAATAAAGCTACTGGAATCTGCATTCTAATTAAAGGAAAGACTGGTTCAAATTATATACTCCAGGGCCAGAAAAATAAAATTCAAAGATAACTGAGGTTGAGAGAACCCGCATTTGCTCATAATGCGTGGGATTGGAGCTGACTTACGGCAACTGTCCCAGACCTTCTTGCATTGAAGCAGTAATTCTAGACCTGTTTTTCATGTGGAGAGGACAGAGGTTATCATAAAGTCTCAAAACCTTCACCCCCACCCCGAGTGTATGATCATTAATAGCATGTCCTTCTACCCAGTCTAACAATAAAAGATTTCATAACTACTGTCCATTTCTCTTTCCCGTTCCCAACCACAAATAGGTCACCTGGTCCAATTCACTCTACAAATATTTATTCCTCTTATCACTGCCCTTTTCCAGCTTAAGCCCAGACTCATCACTTAAAGCACTGCAATATGCCCAACTCATCTCATTACATTTGCCTTGTGCATTTTCTAGTAGAAAGCAGTAGAATGCAGACATCTCCACATGGGATTCTCTAGCATTATGAAGCTTACTAAAATCACTGATTTCTGCTCTTGAGTGGTCTCCTCAAGATGATATTATCAAAGGTTGTAAAAGTCAGAACAAGACACCCAGAATATTTTCGGAAGCTTTTAAATGGAGTTTAGTGTCAACATGGCATCAAGCTTTATATCCTAATAATGTGACATCAGTGACAGCTTTAAATTTCATATTAAATGATAGGTTGAGCAGGACCAAATGCTTTCTGAACCTTTATTTTGAATTGCTGAGGAAAGCAGAATTGACAGTTTCAGCTCTGTAATCATCCTTTGAAACTAGTTTGACGATAGAAAGGGTTTCAAACTCTAGTTAAGAACTGTGTAAATGAAATGCAAGAAAGTTCTAGGAGTTCTTATTCCAGTGTAAATTTGGAAGAGCCCATGTGCAAATTTTATTTTGCTTAATGGCAGTTAATAAATTACTCTATCTTATTTTAAATTACCACCTGCAGTATAATTACACCATAGGAATCATAAAGTACTTCTGAAAACAAACAAAACACTTTTGTTTTCCTTTAACCTATATAATCATCAAGGATCAAAGACAAAAATGACAATATGACTGGAAGGGTAAGACGAACATTTGTTTCAGGAAATGTAAACCAATTGTTCTTTCTAGCTAGAAACAACCCTTAACATTCTTCAAGGGCATATTCTATAGTGAATTATATATGGAAAAATTGGAAACCATTGTTAATGTAGATTTTATTGTTATTAAACCAGAATACTTGACATATTTTCTGACAATATTAATAGATATTTTAATCCAAGATTCTTGTAAAATACAGGGATTACAATCTTTCTACCCAATATTTTAAAATATTTTCAGTTTTAAAAAAAGTTTTATTTCTTCCTCCTATTCACATTTTGAGAAATTAATTAAAGTACGGGATTGGATAGAATTTCTGCAAAGTTACTGCCTGATTTCTAGCCAAAAAACTAGGGCCTATTTAGTTGAAAAGGAGCCTATGTTAAAACAGAATAAACTTCTTCTGGTCCTGACATTCCAATTCATATATTTTTATACAGGTCTGAATTAAATCGTAAATCATGGTTTAATTTTGAATGTGGAAAATACTTTGTGATCTTAGATTAGCAGTCATCTTCATCACACAGAAGATTTCAATTAATGTGTAGAATTTTATGATGAAAAGCAGATAATTGTTACTGAAACTGACATAGATACCTAAGAAAACAATAACTTTACTCAATAATAAGGCCAAACATTTATTGAGTGTTATGTGCTAGAACAATTACTTGTGTTTTACAGTCTTTAACATGTTTAATTCTCACAATAACCTTACCTGATAGCTACTATTCTATTCTATATAGAAAATGACATTGATGCACTGAGAGATGAAATTATTTTCTAAGGTCTTACAAATAGAAAAAGGCAGTACTGAAAGGGGACAAGATTTACCTAGATTTTTGTGTTCTGGTATGCTTGCTATATGTAACATAATTACTATCCTGTTTTTCAAATATTTATGCACCTACAAAACTTCTTTGTTATTTAATATGGTTTCATTCATTCAAACATTGCTCATTAAGAGCAAGAAATGCTTCTACATAATCCAGTTATAATAATGGGTATACAAGAGAAGTTTGCTGTTCTTATGAAGTTTACAGACATATTAAAAATTCAATCCAATTACAGATTCAGGAATAATTTAATTATTTCATGAAATCAACACACTATTTGGGTTGGGGAAATGAGAATAACTTGGATCTTGGTACCAAGATAAGCAGAGCACTATGGAAGTAAAACTTCTTGAGGATAAACAACCTTGAAAAGTAGAAATTTTGAGCAATTAGAAAAACAGAAATGAGAGGTATACTAGATTTAGACAGTATAACATTTGTAACATGGTTGTGGACTTCTGGACTTTTTTGTGGAGATATTGTGAGACACTTGTGGGCTTTAAACATAAGCCTTGGGGCAATGTTTTACTTTTATCTTTTCTTATTTCCTCCAGGATGTACTGGCAAATGGCATGCAGCCTCATTACATTTAACTTAATTTAATCTCATTTAGCTAGAGATTTCATTAATTTACAACTTGGTATAAATTAGCTCTCAGAGACAAATATGTCCACACATGTATGGTCTCTTATGGTGAAGCAGTTTAGTGTCTATGAACTTGTCCCAGAATTGGTAATTATTCTTAGGGCTGGAGTTCAAATTTGATATTTTATTTTTTTGGTGGACTCTGAATAGTAGTGATGCCAGATATTTTCTTGATCCCTTCGCAGGACTTGCAAGATGGGTGCCTCATTTACTCAGCCTAGCCCGGTCAAATCCTTGTGGGAGGGAGCGTGCGAGCAAACGAGTGCAGGCACCAGAACAATCTAGTGTAAGAACCAGTTGCTTTAGCACCCGCAGGAGCGAAGTCTGGGCGGGCTTCGCAGCAGTGTCCAGGTTAGGGGTGCCTGTGGCCCCAAAGTTCCAGAGGGCATGTTACAATGCTTACTTAGCTCTGCCGTCTGCAGACAGCAGTGTGTTATCAGCTCAGGTGGCCCTTGGCCTCGTCACGTGGGGAAGCTGCTTTTCTCCAGTGAGGACAAAGGGCCAGTGTGACAGCCTTTTTGGGTACCCGCATCCAGTGGATCCCAAATTCTTGTTCGGTGCCCAAGAGGAATGAGGTCATGCAGATGAATTGAAGGATGGTGAATGTGGAGAATTGTACTGAGTGATGAAAGCAGCTCTTAGCAGAGAGGGAGCTGGAAAGGGAACAGGAACGGAAGGTTCCTCTCCCCTGAAGTCAAGCCGCCTCTTGGCATCTGTCTTTCGAGGTCAAGTTGCCTAGTCCAGACACCATCTCTGAAGTGAAAGTTGCCTCTCCCAGATATCCAACTGCTTCTCCCTGATGTCTGGCCACTTCTACTGTCTGCCAGCTGAGTCTGGGGTCTTTATAGGTACAGGATAGGGGCGGCCATAGGTAATTTTGGAAAAGGCAGCATTCCATTGGTAAAAAGACATTATTCAGAAAGAACCAATCCGGAGAGAGCAGGCACACAGAGATGGAAGTTCTCACTTTGGGCTGTAGGTTTCAGGCCTTTTGGCTCAAAGGTGTTTTGCCAGGGACCCACCCCTGTCTGCCTAGACGTTCCCTCCCTCCTATAGCTATCAGCAGTACAGTTTTCAGAGTTTCCCAGTTGAAACTAATATTCAGTTGGGAGTGAAAATGGAAATCCTAAAGAATATCACCCAAAATTTTATATTTCCTAGAGTCTTTCATCTCATGAAAAGAATGGGAACTGTAGAGGTCTTGTAATTTGTAGTCTTGGCTTACTTGGGTTGAGTGATATTGGTGACAGAAGAGAAACATAATCTATCTGGTATTTTATTAAAAGATAATGATATAAAGGTGATTAAATGACAGTCACTGTTCCCAGGAACTATACACTACAGTTTACAGTATAATGGATAATAGTAGTTTTATAAACAACTAAGTCTAAATTTGTGAGAATGTCTTTTATAGAGATGTATACCAACTACCAGAGTAACAAGTGAGACCATTGTTCTCTCAGGATGGATGGGGTGCATAGATAAGAAACACCTGACTCAGGACTTGAAAGAAGTAGAAATTTGACAGATAATAAAGGGATGAAGAGAGTAAATGTTTCAGAGAGTAATAATGGCACATATAATATTAGAGAGAAATACATAAAATATATTTCAAAAATGATCCTTGGCCAGGTACGGTGACTCATGCCTGTAATCCCAGCCTTTTGGGAGGCCGAGGTGGGCAGATCACTTGATGTTAGGAGTTCAACACCAGCCTGCCCAACATGGAGAAACCCGGTCTGTACTAATAATACAACAATTAGGTGGACATGGTGATGTTTGCCTGTAATCCCAACTACTTGGGAGGCTGAGGCAGGAGAATCACTTGGACTCGGGAGGCAGAGGTTGCAGTGAGCCGAGATCATGCCACTGCACTCCAGCCTGGGCAACAGAGCAAAAATCCATCTCAAAAAACAAAAAACCCAGAAAAACAAAAATGATTTTTAATTTAGTGCAGATAAAGCATAAAGTGGAAAAAGGAATAATGACAGGAGATCAAGTTAGCAAGGCTGACCCAAGCAAGATTGTAAAATTTGCACCCTACCACAGCAGTGAAACCAATATATTTCTCCTAACAAAGCAGCCTAGAATAATTTTAAAAAGAGAGTCTACATATTGAAAATTTTATCTGAAATGTCAACAGCCTAAAAAACTCCACATATTTTAATCTTCTTAAATATGAATTATGTTGCGTTGACATATATCAAATATTATTTAGTCAAGCAATTTCACTTAAACTCATGGTTCACATTTATTTTGAACCTTTCAGCAAACTTTATGTGAATTGTGTGACACGTTATAAAATTGTTTATCAATAAATTCTCAACCAGTTTAATAGAAAATAGGAATAATGAAATATTTAAAAAATAAAATTCTGGCATTGCATAGGTAGTTCACAATTTAGTGCATAAGCAATAAATGTTTTAATAAATGTTTATCATGCTAATGTAATGTAATGATACTTATTTACTTTAAACCTACGACTTGACAAAAGTAATTAGAATTAAAGCAATAATTGAGTACATTTTAAAGTGGAAATAAAAAAATGTTTTGTCTCATGTGGAAACAAGTGTTCAGCATTTTAAAATAAGGTTTATTGAATTGTGTTAATTTTCAATAGAGCAATACATTGATAATTATTTTTCAATGTATAGAATGCAGTTTCTACATACATACCTTCTATATACATAATTGTCTATATCTACATGATAATTAGTTCTAGATCACAAATAAATATATACAAAAATATAATAATTTGAAAATAACAAGCAATTTGACTTATAAAGAAACTGAATTATTGAGCCATCTTGCCTTTTCTAATTTGTAAGTTTAAAGTGGTGTATATTTCAAAGCAATAAATTTGAATTGATCAAGTTAAATTGAAGGATGAGTACTGTTTACTGTGATGAAAGAATCTCATAAAAAGAACAATTACTAATTATTCATATGAAAGAAGACCCATTTAGCATAATAGTTAGCTGTTTATAGTAAAAGAAGGTAACTTCAAAATGGTTCTATACACATACATACATACACACACACACACACACATACATACACTCACACAGACAGGAGCCTCAGTCAAGGGCCTTGTGATATTTTTCAAATCACACTTAACATTTTCAAATTCAGAAAGAATTTTAAAAGAATAAATTTTGAACAAATTCAATTGGAAATGTTTTAGTAATTTTTACAAATCATAGAATTACAATATGAAATTTTCTATTATTGTCTCCTTTATATTTAAAGGAAGGAAGGAAGAAAAGAGAGGAAGACATTCATGTTTTCTTTACAAAATTCATGGAGTCTTATGTTATTTTACTAACTAAAGTTTGTATTTCATAATTACATCACAGTATATAAAAATATTGATATTTTTGAAAAGGGCTTTTTATCTATGATTTTGATAAATTAAGGTGAATAAATACATGAGATGACCATTTTTAATACATGAGATGGATTAAAGGAAATGAAAAATATTATTTATTCTTAGAAAAACTTTAAAGTTAAAGGGGAGCTTCTGGATGGTATAATCTCTATATTACCAACCAGAGCATGTCAAGGAAAATAGACATGATCTTACCAGAGAAGATACCCTCACATACACACATGCACATGTATTTAGCTGAATTGGAGGGTGGTACTGTGCACCAGATTCTAAGAGCTTCTTGCAAAATGAGGAAATTTTTTTACTATGTAAGATGACTTACATATAGCAAAAGTGCTAGCTCTTAACATGAAGGGAAAATGAAAGAAACTAAATTAAGCACAATTTCTAATATTTCACAGTCACTTAGACATGTGAAGAAAAGGACTGATATGAGATGAAAATTACTCAGATCTTCTCTATTTTGGTTAAAGGATGGATAATAATGTCTTCTCCTGGAATGAAGAGTGAGAAGAGTAGCAGATTAATTACTACGTCTTTGGTATCGATCACTAATGCATATGTGATCTAATATTCAGTTTCGTTGCTTAGAGAAAGGCAGATTGTGGGAGTAAACCAAGAGTTAAGAGACTTATGTTCATGGCATTGCTCCTTGGTTAGTTAAATTTGATAAAAGATTTAAAAATAAAAAAAGAGATTTAAATTCAGTTGCATCCCTGTTAGCAAATATCATTCCCTAGAATATAATGTAAATATAATAGGCTAAAACCAAAGCAAACCTAGAAAAGCAACATTTGGAGACATAGTGAAAGTGTCCAGAAAGTTAGAAGACTGAAAAGTAAGAAGAGTATTTAGAAAGCCTCGTTTGAAAATGGTACTGAGCATTACATTTATTACACTGTATTATAGACATTAATGGTGATAGTGATATTTCATGCCATTATTTGATTCCACTGGTGAATGGAATGAAATAGCACAAATGGGTATTCAGAAATCTTCTGTTCAAATCTTTGGCCTAATGGCAGATCGTTGTGTAAACAGTATAGAACAAGTGTGTGTGTGTGTGTGTTTTTTTCTTTTTGTCTTTTTGGGGGTCTCAAACATTTCTAAAACCTATATTAGTAATTTGTGCCTGTGTTTTGTCTTTTGTTGCCTTATCATTTCTTTACTCAAAAATCATACTTGCTGAATCATCCACTGTGTTGCAGACATTGCAGACACTGTTAGAGGTGATCAAAAAACTAAAAATTAATAAAAACAAAAAAGAAAAAAATTGGGCACCATCCCTGTGATACTTACAATAGAGTAAACTTTTGCTTGTAACTGGAGCTTTGTGCACAGTTATTTTCTTTAAATAAGAGACAACCCAAAATATAAATTAATCACGGTTTTGGTCCTCTCCTCCTTAGGTTAAAGAAGAAACTGTCCTGGCTGGGCGCAGTGTCTTATGCCTGTAATCCCAGCACTTTGCAAGGCCAAGGAGCCTGGATCACGAGGTCACGAGTTTAAGACCAGGCTGTCCAATATGGTGAAACACGGTCTCTACTAAAAATACAAAAAATAAAAAACCCATCCAGGCTTGGTGGTGTGTGCCTGTAGTTCTAGCTACTCCAGAGGCTGAGGCAGGAGAATTCACTTGACCCCAGGAGGCCGAGGTTGCAGTGAGCAAAGATTGCACAACTGCACTCGAGGCTGGGCAATAGAGGGAGGCTCCATCTCAAAAAAGAAAATAATAATAATAATAAACTGTCCTATATTTAATAATTTCCCCAATTTTCTGAATTATTTGTTTCAACACAGTCACTTATGACTGTTGTTCTGTAAATTTAGGCACCAGTGTCTAATAGGGCTTGATAAACTCTTCCTCAAATTTCCTGTTGAATTCACGTGGGTATCTTCTACTGTATGCAAATGTTTTAGATCGCAAAGCCTTTCAGAAAATGAAAAATAAACACATTTTAAATAAAAAGGAACATCATTTCTGGAACTTTTCATATATATGTATATACTTCAATACTTTGCAAAGTGTTGAGTCAAGTCCTCATTGAGTATGCAGCTAGAAAGACTCACAAAACCAAAAAAAGCAAACAAATAAATAGAAACAAATTTTGCCTTTTTGCATCATCATGTATTGTACAAACACATATACACATAATATATAACAATGAATCAAACAATCATCCTAATCAACTGTCTAATTTTGTTTTATTGTAGCCTTCCTGCTTGGAGAGATGGGATCTTAGTCCCAGCGCATCAAAGATGGAATGAGAAGCAAAATTCTAAGACATATTTTTATATAGACAATTCTGCCTCTTAGAAAGAGGTTGGGCCGGGTGCGGTAGCTCACGCCTGTAATCCCAGCACTTTGGGAGGCCGAGGTGGGCAGATCATGAGGTCAGGAGATCGAGACTATCCTGGCTAACACGGTGAAACCCCGTCACTACTAAAAATGCAAAAAAGTTGCCGGGCATGGTGGCGAGCGCCTGTAGTCCCAGCTACTCGGGAGGCTGAGGCAGGATAATGGCGTAAACCAGGGAGGCGGAGCTTGCAGTGAGCCGAGATCGCACCACTGTACTCCAGCCTGGGTGACTGAGCGAGACTCCATCTCAAAAAAAAAAAAAAAAGGAAAGAGCTTGAAAATTGTGTGCTGAATTTCTGAAATGTTACTTCTTTTGTGTTTTTAACTATAACATTTAATATATTGCATAAGGTAACATAAATGCCTTGTTTTATGATTGGCATCAATTCTTAAATACTTTTTTGTTGTACTCATTCACTTATTCTGTATTTTCAAAAGCACATATTTGTTTTTTTTTTTTTTTGTCTGTCAAGGCAGAGAAGGGAAACGTAGTAATTTTCTATGTCCTCTATCTATTAGCTGGAATTCTCTGGTTAAACGACTTAATTATCTAAATTTTCTTAAAATGTACCAGCTTTATAACGTTATTCTAAAGACTAAATACATTTACACATGTTGTTAAAAAATGCTTAGCATATTATATTAAAAAAAGATAGCAACAGTTCTTATTTTAGATATTGTTACAATTATTGTTGATTTTCAAAAATTATACAGATTTATTTATTTATTTATTTATTTATTTATTTATTTATTTATTTTGTATTTTTTGAGATGGAGTCTCACTCTGTCACCCAGGCTGCAGTGCAATGGCACAATCTCGCCTCACTGCAAACTCAGCCTCCCAAGGAGCTGGATTACAGGCACGTGCCACCACGCCTGGCTATGTTTTCTATATTTTTAGTAGAGACGGGTTTTCACCGTGTTAGCCAGGATGGTCTCAACCTCCTGACCTCGTGATCTGCCCGCGTCACTCTCCCAAAGTGCTGCCATTACAGACGTGAGCTACCGCGTCTAGCCATATTTTTTTTATTGATTAAATGTACTTTTTGTTGCATTTCATGGCATAGAGAATGGACACATTTATTAGATTCCAAAAATAAAAACTTCAAAAACAAATAGAAGACAAAAATTGAAAATATAAAACAAGTTCTGGATATAAAGAAAGCTTTGTGTATTATACACACGATTTGTTAGAAAATTGGAGAAGCATTTTCACGTTTGTAAAAGCTAATATGTAAATATGAGATGTATTTGGTTTTGACTTCTTATAACATTCGAACTTCCAAGAATTTTCTTATTACTGAGAAGTGAATTTTCCAAATGGAAATTTTTATATTTGGACAAAACATACCAGCATTTTAGGAGATCATTTTTTTCATATACAAACAAGATACAGTATTTCTGTGGGATATTTGAATGTGTATATTGTGTGATTATTTTTCCATAAATCATTTGTTGAAAAAATGAAAATCTATAAATAAAACGTTTTAGGACACCCAATATTTTTATATATTTTTGTCTCAAATATAAATTTGACATTTTTTATATATCTATTTGTAAAATTATACATTCATGTTTATAAATAAAGAGTAAATACTAGATTAATTATAATTTCTTAATTTAGCCACTAATTATTTCTAGAATTTTATGTGCAAGATATTGAGTAATCAGTGAATCATGGAATAAGATCGCCTATTTTCTAAATTCAAGGCTAACACATTAGCCAATAAAATGTTATTTCTTTCTATGAGATGATTTAAAACATATCTGTCATTGAATCTTATTAAGTAAAGGTTTTATAAGAAAAAGCCCAGGTTCCTGCCGAGCGCGGTGGCTCAGGCCTGTAATCTCAGCACTTTGGGAGGAGGAGGTGGGTGGATCAGGAGGTCAGGAGGTCAAGACTATCCTGGCCAACATGGTGAAACCATGTCTCTAGTGAAAATAAAAAAATTAGCTGGGTGTGGTGGCACGTGCCTGTAATCCCAGTTACCGGAAAGACTGAGGCAGGAGAATTGCTTGAAGCCAGGAGGCAGAGGTTGCAGTGAGAAGAGATCGCGTCACTGCACTCCAGCCTGGGTGACAGAGCGAGATTCCGTCTAAAAATAAATAATAAAATAAAAGCCCAGGTTCCAAATGTTAAAATATTTAAAAATTATTTGTAATTTATCTCATTATTGACACGTTTTTGAATCTTAGATTTTTAAAAATGCTACTTAAACATTAATAACAATCTTTGAGCTTTTATAATTTAAATATTTCAGTAAAGATCTTTCTATATATACTACGTTAAGGAAAACACATACGCAGAGATAGACAAAACCACTTCACAAATATAAGAAATTGCTATGTATTTGTGTGTGCATGTTTCTGTGTAAAAAAAAGATGAGCTTATTAAAAAACCACTTATTTATAATTTATATTATATAAAAAACATGAACTTTATAACACATGTAGGCTGAAGGTATAACCCTGTTCTGAATTTTTTCTCATGGCATGACTGTTTTCGTTATTTACATTTCTGTTTGAATGGAATCCTCATAGGTCCTTCCTTGCTAAAAACAGTAAGTTTATTCCTCTACCCAGTTTTATTCTTCCCAAAACTACAACAATAAAAGTGATATTATTTAATTAGTTTTTACTCAATATCCTCCTCAACTAAACTGTAAGCTCAATATAGACAGACTTTCTTTTCATAAACTGTAAGGTCAAGAGCCTACAGATAGTAGATGCTCAATTAATATTAGGAACTGGGTAGAGTATTGAATTAATTAGAAAGCTACTCTGAAAAGAATGCAGAAGCCAGGATGTTGATTTGATTTCAGGACATGAGAGTTACTTAGAATTCAAGACAGTCTTTTGTTTTGTTGTTAGCTATCTATATACAAGCTTTTGAAAATTACTTAGCTTCTCTGCCCTGGGTTTCTCATATTCAATATAAACATTTAGGTACAAGTTTGTGTTTGTAATAAAATATCTCTCTAAAATGAATAAGATATGTAAAATCTAAAAGTCTGGGCCCTAATTCCAATTCCAGTTGTGCCAGTTACTAAGGCCAGTTCTTGTAAATGTAAAGGAGAATGATTAGACTTAATTGGATTCCAATTAAGTAACGTAACGCAGAGCAAAAGATCTTCTAAATGAGTCCAATATATAACTCTGTATGTCATTTTTTCATTTTAAGGTACTTTTAGCTCTAAATAATTAATAATTTGCTTACATAATTCTGTACTAATGTAATCAGGAGGAAGATGGGTATTATCAAGCCAAGCCGTTTTGGAAGCCTAAATCTCCTCTGTTTGGATCCTGGATGGTACTCAAGACCTCACTGACCAGGTTATAATGTCAAATAATGAAAATATCATACACAGGTCTACTTCTGTATAATACTCATTACAACTTCCTAAAATCAAACACATTAGTAATGTGCATCTCTGGAGGAAACTAATCCAGAATAAGTCTGAGCATAGTTTTTAATGCTGACTGTAACTCAGAATGAGTAGAGAAAGACAGCACTGCATGATATTGGCTTGAAACACATGACCACTGAGCTGTCATTGTATTAGCAGTGAGGTGCAGTGACAGGTGTATTGGAGCTGTGAGCAGTATCAAATATATCCAGGACATTATGCAATCATAAAGCAGTAAAAAGATCTCCTCTCTGAATGTAATATTCACTTCTGCCTAAAATCAGAAAATATACACGTGGATTGCAGCATACTGACAATGACATGACAGAAGTTGGTTAAGTTTGTGATAAAGCTGCCTCTAGCTCAACTCTAAATATAGTCATCTCTGACTGCTAGATACTGCTGATGAAGCTCCCAACTTATTTTGCATAGGAATCTAAATATTATCTGAAGACAACTTCTAAATAGATATTTAAATCAGTATTCACTAATTGGAATATTCCCTGTTGTCATCAACTTGCAAATGTTGTAACACAGTTAAAATTAATTCTAAGTTCATGTGTGTTTTCTGCTAAAAAAAAAATGCACACTTTTAACAATCCATTACATATTGAAATAAGAGAAAGAATTGAGAAAAGCAAATAAGTTTAAGGAAGTTAACTTTGGTAATTGGTTCTAAAGGAAAACTATGCAGTAATGTATTATTATTTCTCCTACAGTAAAAGATTTTCTATTCTGTATAAATGAGTTCAATTAAATATGCAACTTTCCTTGATATTCACTAGCTGATAATGTTATTAATAAGTATTTTTTATTCTCTCCACTTCTGCACACATCTTTATGATCCTCTGCCTCTTAATGTTAAGTGTGTAATATAACTTGTTTTGGTTATACAATTTGAGAAGTGATATTTGTCACATCAGGATTAAATCTTTAAGATTTAAGGAAGCATTCAATTGTTTCCTGTCACTATAGATTAGTTTTAGTTTTATAGAAATAAGTATATATGAAAAAATATGTTATTTACTCTTTTGACTGGCTTTTATCACTCTACATATTTTGATATTCAGTCTTTTGTTCAGTGTCTCTCTAGGTAGTATTTTTATTGTTGAGTAGTATTCCATTCTATAGATATGCCACCATCTTTTTACCTAATATATTATTCTGGGCTCTCCAGAGAAACAGAATCAATAGGAGATACGTATCTATATCTATCTATCTGTCTATCATCTATCTACTTATATATATATGTATACTTACATATAGAATTTATTATGAAGATGTAAAGGCTCTCATGATTATGAAGACTGACTAGCATCATAATCTGCTATCTGTAAGCTGGAGGCCTAGGGAAGCCAGTGACACAGTTTCAGCATGAGTCTAGAGGCCTGAGAACCAGGGAGCCAATGAAATAAATCCCAAATTTCCAAGGTCCAAGAATCAGGGGAGCTAATAATACAAGTCCCAATATGAATGCAGGAGAAGACCAAAGTTCCAGCCCAAGCCATCATTCAGAGAGCAAATTCCTCCTTCCCTAACCCTTTTGCTTTATTCAGATCTGCAAGGATTGGATAGTGCCAGTCTACCCTGAGGAGGGCAATCTTGTTTACTCACTCTATCAATTCAAATGCTAATTTCATCAGGAAGAGTCTATACAGATACACCCAGAAGTAATATTTAGTCAAATTTCTTTGTACCTTGTGATATGATGGTCAAATTGACACATAAGATTAATCATCACACTCATTCACCTGTGGATTGGCATTTGGGTTATATCTAGTTTTGCCTATTAAAAATAAATCTTCTATGAATATTCATGTACAAGTCTTTGCATGGTCGTGTACCTTTATTTCTCTTAGGAAAACACCTAAGAGAATGCCTTTCTGTTTTCTAAAGTAGTTGCACCATTTTACGTTGCAACCAGAAGTGTATGAGAGCCTCTGTTCCTCCACATTCCCATATAACTCATTCTAGTAAAGTATTTTTAATTTGCTTCTCCTCAACTATATTAGTGATGTTGAGCATATCTTTGTGTGCTTATCTGTCTTCGTCATATCTTCTTTGATGAAGTATCTATCAACTATTTTTCTTTTTATGTTGGTTGTTTGATTTTTTATTATTGAGTCTAGGAGTTCCTTATATAAGCTGGTTTTTTTTTAATACAACATATGGTTGTAAATATTATATTCTAGTTTGTGGGTCTTTTCATTTTTTTCTTTCTTTTTTTTGAGACAGAGTCTCACTCTTGTCACCCAGACTGGAGTGCAATAGCGCAATTATGGCTCACTGCAACCTCCGCCTCCCATGTTCAAGTGATTCTCCTGCCTCAACCTTCCAAGTATCTGGGATTACAGGCACCCACCACCACACCTGGCTAATTTTGTATTTTCAGTAGAGACAGGGTTTCACCATGTTGGACATGCTGATCTCAAACTCCTGATTTCAGGTAATTTGCCTGCCTCGGCCTCCCAAAATGCTGGGATTTCAGGCGTGAGCCCCTGCGTCTGAACCTTTTCAATCTTATAACAGTGACTTTGTAATTTCTGAAAAATTACAGTTTATCTATTTATTCTTTTATGGAAAGTATTTTGGTGGCATATCTAAGGAATCTTTACCTAATCTATGTGTGATGATTAATTTTACCTGGCAATGTGTCTGGCTATGAGGTGCCTGCATTAAACATTATTTCTGTGTTTATGCCTATATGAAGGTGTTTCTGATAAGATTAGGATTTGAACTGGTGGCTGCAGCAAAGTAGGTTGCCCTCCTCAATGTGGGTAGGTATCATCTAATCCTATTAAAAGCCTGGTATAGAGCAGGCAGAGAGGAAAGGAATTTGCCCTACTTTTTCGCATCTCACTCTTTGAGTTGAAACATCTCATCTCATTTTCTTCAGCTCTTGAACTGGGGATTTACGGCATTGGCTTCCATGGTTCTCAGCCCTTTGGACTTGAACTGAATTATACTAACAGCTTTCCTGAGCTTCAAGCTAGCTGATCTCATGAGAATTCTCAGCCTCCACAATCATATGTGCCAATTTCTCCACAATCTCTCTCTCTCTCTCTCTCTCTCTCTCTCTCTCTCACGCACACACACACACACACACACACACACACACACACACACACACGATATTAATTATGATAAATTATACTGATTCTGTTTCTCTGGAGAATCCTGACTAATACATTAAAGTTAAAAATACTCTATATTTTTTTCCTAGAAGTTTTACATACATCTATGATTTTTGTTTATAGTTCAAGGTAAGTATCAAACTTGACTTTTGCATATGCACATCTAATTATTCTAGCACAATTTGTTGAAAAGGCTATCCTTTCTCCAATGCTGTGTCTTTGAACCAGTATTAAAAATATATCATCCTTATATGTGTCAGTCTATTGCTTGACTATCCATTCTACTGATCTATTTGTTTATCTTTATAAAGCTCTCACATGGTCTTGATTACTATAGCTTTATAATACATCTTGGAAAGACTAATACTGCAACTTTGGTCTTATTTTCAGAATTGTTTTGCATGTTCTAAGCCTGTTGAATTTTCATTTGAATTTTAGAATATGTTCGTCAATTTCTACAGAAAAAGCCTGCCAGAATCCTGACTGGAATGATACTAAATCTAAGATTAGGCCGGGTGCAGTGGCTCACGCCTGTAATTCTAGTACTTTGGGAGGACGAGCCGGGCAGATTACAAGATTAGAAGATCGAGACCATCCTGGATAACATGGTGAAACCCCATCTCTACTAAAAATACAAAAAAATTAGCCAGGCATGGTGGTTGGCACCTGTAGTCCCAGCTACTCAGGAGGCTGAGGCAGGAGGACAGCGTGAACCCAGGAGGTGGAGGTTGCAGTGAGTTGAGATCGCACCGCTGCACTCCAACTTGGGCGACAGAGTGAGACTCTGTCTTTAAAAAAAAAAAAAAAAAAAAAAAAAATCTAAGATCAAAATGAGAATTGACATTCTAATAATATTGTGTTTTCTTTTATGTTAACACATATCTCTATTTTTATTTATTATTGTCATATTGTTTGATTATTTGTTGGTGAAGTTTAACTTCAAGACATTGTTTATATTTTCAAATTCTTTACTTTTAGAACATATGGAATAAAGTTGTATTAACTGTCTTAAAGTACTTTAGCTCTAATTCTAACTACTGTGTTATGTCTGGGATGCTTTCAATGGATTATTTTCCTTAATTATGGGCAATATTTCCCTGTTTCTTTAAATGCCTGGTAATCTTTGATATTATGCCAGACATTGCAAAATTTTTGTCATTGTGTTTTGAACTTTTTATTCCCTGTAAATGTTCTAGGTATTTTTTTCTGGGATTTAGTAAGTTACTTAGACATAGCTTGTTCCTTTCAGATCTTGATGTTATGACTGGTTAGGCAGCTGCAGAGAAGTAACCAGGCAGCTAATTATTTCTCATTAATTAGGTATGGTCTTTCTGAGTTTTTAACCTTTTGCTTCATGAATTATGAGTTTTTTTCTGGTCTTACTAATGAGAACATACACTGTTTCTGGACCTATGTGTGCACTGGTCATTGTTATTGCTGATCCTTTTTTGTAGTTCTTTACCCAGTCTCAGGTAGTTTTCTCACAGATATGTACGGATTAATATTCTGCTCTTTGAGGGGGACTTCTGTGGATTTCTAGGATTTTATCTCCTTGCCCCTCTGCGGTTGTCTCCTTTGTGGTACTCTGTGCTGTGAACTCTTGCTACCTAAGTCTCCTGGTAGTCTTAGCTCCATCTCCTCAACTCATGGAACCTGCCAGAATCCTCTTTCCTTTTTGTGAGCACGTCCTTTCTAAAATGTAAATATGATCTTTTAGTTTTCCTACTTAAAATCTATGTTTTAGAGCTTGGCGTAATTTATAGGAGTTCTTGTGGTCATGTTCTTGCCTACTCCTCCAAACTTGTATTGTTGTACTCTGACACACAGAGAAAGAAAACAAAACAAACAAACAAAAAACCAACACACTGCTTATGTAATAAAATCTCCTGGGTGCATTTATTTACATTTTTAAATATATTGTCACACTTACTACAGGAATGGTTGCAAAAAAAAATATATAGATTTTTTATATTCCCTTACCAAACTTTCCCTAATGTTAACATGTTACATAGCCATACTAAAATGATCAATACCAGAGAACTAAATTGTCACATACTTCTCTCTCTCTCTCTTTTTTAAAATAGATAGAGTCTTGCTCTGTCTCCCAGGCTGGAGTGCAGTGGCACAATCTCGGCTCATTGCAACTTCGAACTCCTGGGTTCAAGGGATTCCCCTGCAACAGCATCCCTAGTAGCTGGGACTACAGGTGCACATCACCACGCCTGGCTAATTTTTGCAATTTTAGTAGAGATGGGTTTTTTCTTTCTTAGTTTTATCCTTTCTTAACAGTTGCCAGGTCTTTAATTTTCCTTCGCAGCATTGATACTTTAGAAAGTACTGGTCAGTTACTTGGAAAATGCCTATCAGTTTGAGTTTTATTGATACTATCCCTTATTAAAATGAGATTGTGACATTTTGGAAAAAGTACTATAAAAATGATATTGTTCTTTTTAATGAATGATGTCAGGGACTTCGCAATGTCAATTTATTTTATAAGTGGTGATGTTAGCCTTGACCACTTGCTTAAGTTAGTATCTGCCAAGTTTATTAATTTTAAACACTATTTTTCCCATTGAAATTTATACATATTTTGGGGGTACATATATTTAAATTACACAAATGTTCTGTTTGTTTTCAAATTTCCTTCACTATTTTTGTTCATATATCATAGGTGTGCATATTTTGGTGATATGTGCAATATTTTGATACATGTGTACAATGTGGTTCCCCCCACTGATTTTGCCAACCATAGATAACTTTTTCCTAAAATAATTATTACACTGGTGTTTAGTGTGAGTGGTTTCTTCTTTCCCTCTTTTCTTCTAAATTTTCAAATCAGAATTCTTCTATGAGAAAGAATTCCTTCTCTCTTATTTATTAATTCAATATTTGTTTGATTCATGAATTTTTATTATATAGACTGTAGCTAAAACTATCATTATTTTATTGTTTAAATTATTTGGCCATTAGGATCTACTACAGGTTGCCTCTTGTGTTCTTTTGTTATACTGTTATCCTTTTGTGATAACTTTTTTATATTCTGGCACCCCAAGATGCTTTAGATATATTTTGTAATTTCCTCACCCTAGTCCTGCATTCAACCATTATTTTAACATGAAACCCTAGTTCTTTTTATTGGAGAATGATGTTTAGGATAAAAGATTGTTTAGGATATAATACTAATATAGATTATTTAGGATATAATACTAATTGTGCTCATTGCCACTGGAGTACTATTAATACTTGGTCTTTGCCTTCTCAATAAACAGCTAGGGAATATGTATATATATATATATATACATACACACACACACACACACACACACACACAAGATGATTGTTGACTGGATGATCAACATATGTTTATTTATCCATATTTAACCAGTCAATCATCTTGTATCATATACCGTATAATTTTTCATGATCAGTTTAACTGACACCTCCAGTTCTATCATTTGAGCTTTTTCCTTTTCTTATTTTCAACTTCATTCTCCGATACTTAGATAGCCAATTCTTATTTTTATTATCCATTTTTATAGCTTTGTTTAATGCCAGTGTGTAATAATTTAATAAATTCTCACTCGTCTCTGAGTATCTATTTTTAAATTTTATTGCACAGATTACAATATATATTTATGTACAGAGATTTTGTTTTGTTTTGTCTTTATCTTTAGAAAGTAACTTAGTTTATATTTTGCATTCCACATACCCTTCAGTGTGGTTATGTTATTGATTTGCAATACAGTTAGGTTAAATTTTTATTCTGGAATTATATTTTTGTTTCCTTCAATGTCCTGGTAAGTTTTAATCATTTGTTCATAGTCACAGTTACGCAAAAAATATATTCAGAGATGAGTCACCATCTTGTTATTTCTACCAACCATTGTCCTTCCCCTCATCTTTCTACCCCTTTTCACCCACTCCTTACCAGGTGATCAACATATGTCTGGAATATTTTCAATTTCACCTTTTTTCACTTACTTAGCTCTTTCTCATTATTTATAACAATTATTTTTTAATTTATTGGGCCTAATCCTAGGCCTGAGATCATGCTACATAGTACATAGTTTGATTCTCAAAAAAATCTTATGAAGTAAGTAATATTCCTAGCCCATTTTTAGGAAGAAGGGAACAAAAGCTTAGAGTGGTAAAGTAAATTGACCAGGGCTTCACAGGCATGTAAATGATCCAGCTCACATTTATGTTATCAGGGGTGTCTGATTTAAATATGCACTACTATCTCCCAAATATTTTTTAAGACCCAATGATACTTTTACATTGAGGCCTTTAGTGATCTCCCAGGGCAGCTAGGCATTCTTTCTCTTCATCTTCCATGGTCACCTGCTTATTATTCATGTAACATTTTGAATCCTAATTCTGCCACTTACTATGTTTATAACTTTATGTAATATAGCTAACCCATCTGTACCTCGATTTTTTTATCTGTTACGGTAGCTACCTCACATGGCTGTGGTGAATATTAAATTGGTTAATATTTGTAAAGATCTGTATTTCATGTAGAAGATACAGTGTAATAATTGAAAAGTGTTTTAAACACACCAACTTCTGATTACTAGTTTAATTTTTAAAACATTCGTTTCTCACTTCCTACTTTTTATTTCACACTAGATTAAAAAGATTTTTTTTGGTCACCCTTGCAATTATTTCCACTGCATAAAAAGTGCCTAGAATATACATCAGTGTTCAATGTATACCTGAAAAAAAATAATTTCATAAAAATTAAAATCTGTGAATAGCATTCCAAAGGTTAAAAAAAGATAAAATGAAGTGTTAATTTAGCAGTCATTTTAAAGCCAATATTAAAATTAAAATATAATTAAATATCTGCATTGACATACAAATGTATCCTGGGAAAATAGTGAAGTTTTTATTGAAGATTGCATGCATTACAAAATAAATTTCAATTGAAAAATAATTTTTACCGAATGATTTCTGGATTTTCTTTTTCCTAATTTAAAAATTATGAAAAGTGTTAGCATTTTTTATAAGACTTTGGAGGTGAATCATTACATACTGCTGGCTTCCTTTCTGCCAACATCAATAAAACAGTAAAGTTCTTTGGCTTTGGGGTCCTGAGGGACAGCCATGAACCTGAACTTGATGCCCTTCTCAAAACTGTTTCCTGAGAAAACTCTGGAGTGAGCCACAAAAGAAAGAGAGTGAAATATTTGTGTTAACCAGACTTTCTGGATGTCAAAAGGTCAAATATTACTGTATAGATAGATATTTGAACCTTTTACACAAATCAAACTGTTATGCTTCCATGAGTTGTTCAGGCTCTTTATCTCTGCTCACAATGAGGAGGAAAGGTAAACAAATATCTTTATATATCAAATAATTTTATGGAAAATGAAAATGAAATGGTATTAGGTACATTTAATGTATGCTTTATTTAATATTTTTAATTGCATAAATGTGGGGGTACAATTGCAATTTTGATACATGGATTTGTTATGTAGTAGATCAGTTTGGGCTTTTAATGTAACCATCATTCAAATAGTGTACATTACACCCACTAAGTTATTTCTCATCCCTCACCTTCCTCCCACCATTCCAAGTCTCCAATATCTATGAGTCCACTCTGTATGTCCATGTCTACACCTTATTTATCTCCAACTTACAAGTGAGAACATGTGATATTTGATTTCCTATTTCTGAGTTATTTCAGTAAAGATAATGGCCACTAGTTCTGTCCATCTTTCTGCAAAATACATTATTTCATTTTTTTTTTTTTTTGGCTGAGTAGTATTCCAAATGTGTGTATGTGTATATTTTGGCTGAGTAGTGTATGTGTATATTTTGACTGGGTAGTTTTCCATGTGTGTATGTGTATATATACATATATAACATTTTATTTATCCAATTATCCATTAAAAAATGTATTAGTCCTGGCCGGACGCGGTAGCTCAAGCCTGTAATCCCAGCACTTTGGGAGGCCGAGACAGGCGGATCACGAGGTCAGGAGATCGAGACCATCCTCGCTAACACGGTGAAACCCCGTCTCTACTACAAAAATACAAAAAAACTAGCCGGGGGAGGTGGCGGGCGCCTGTAGTCCCAGCTACTCGAGAGGCTGAGGTAGGGGAACGGCGTGAACCCGGGAGGCGGAGCTTGCAGTGAGCTGAGATCCGGCCACTGCACTCCAGCCTGGGCTACAGAGCGAGACTCTGTCTCAAGAAAAAAAAAAAAAAAATGTATTAGTCCATTTTCACACTACCGAGAAAGACATACCAAGACTGGGCAATTTACAAAAAAAAAAAAAAGGTTTAATAAACTCACAGTTCTAAGTGGCTGGGGAGACCTCACAATTATGATGGAAGGTGAAAATCACGTCTCACATCAGAGCAGGTAAGGGAGAGAATGAAGGCCAAACGAAAAGTGTTTCTCCTTAAAAAAACCATCAGATCTTGTGAGACGTTTTCACTACCAGGAGAACAGTATGGGGAAACCACATCCATGATTAAATTATCTCCTACTGGTCCCTCTCACAACATGAGGGAATTATGGGAGCTATAATTCAAAATGAGATTTGGATAGGGACACAGCCAAAACATATCATACGGTTCCTGGCTCCTTCCAAATCTCATGTCCTCACACTTTAACACCAATCATGCCTTCCCAGCAGTCCCCCAAAGTCTTAACCCATTTTGGCATTAACTCAAAAGTCCACAGTCCAACATCTCATCTGAGACAAGACAAGTCCTTTCTGCTATGAACCTGAAGAATCAAAAGCAAGTTTGTTATTTCCCAGATATAATGGAGGTACAGGCGTTGGGTAAATACAGCCATTCCAAATGGGAAAAATTGGCCAAAACAAAGGGTCTACATGCTCCATGCAAGTCCAAAATTCAGTGGGCAGTCAAATCTTAAAGCTCCAAATGATCTCCTTTGACTCCATGTCTCACATCCAGGCCATGCTGATGGAAAACGTGGGTTCCCAAGGTTATGGGTAACTCCGCCCTTGTTGCTTTGTAGGATAAATTCTCCCTCCTAGCTGATTTCACGGGCTAGCATTGAGTGTCTGCAGCGTTTCCATGTGCGTGGTGCAAGCCGTCAGTGGATCCATCATTCTGGGAACTGGAGGAGGGTGGCTGTCTTCTCATAGCTCTACAGGCAGTGCCCCAGTGGGCACTCTGTGTGCGAGCTCCAACTCACATTTCCTTTCCACACTGCCCTAGCAGAGGTTCTCTATGAGGGCCCTGCCCCTGCAGCAAGTTTCTTCCTGGACATCCAGGCATTTCCATACATCTTCTAAAATCTAAGCGGAGGCTCCCAAACCCCAATTCTTGACTTACCTACACTGAAAGACTCAACATCATGTGGAAGCTGCCAAGGCTTTGGGCCTGCACTCTCTGAAGTCGCAGCCTGGACTGTACCTTGGCCCCTTTCAGTCACAGCTGGAGCAGTTGGCATTCAGGGCACCAGGTTCCTAGGCTGCACACAGCATGCACAGCATGGGGACTCTGGGCCCAGTCCATGAAACCAATTTTCCTCCTAGGCCTCTGGGCTTGTGATGGGAGGGCTGCCATAAAGAGACATGCCTAGATACATCTTCCCCATTGTCTTGGGAATTAACATTTGGCTCTTTGTTACTAATGAAAATTTCTACAGCTTGCTTGAATTTCTCCTCAGAATATGGGATTTTATTTTCTGTCGCATTGTCAGGCTGCAAATTTTCCAAACTTTTATGCTCTGTCTTCCTTTTAAAACTGAATGACTTTAACAGCACCCAGGTCACCTCTTGTATGCTTTGCTTTGCTGCTTAGGTATTTCTTCTGCTAGATATTCTAAACTGTCTATTTAATTTCAAAGTTTCACAAGTCTGTAGGGCAGGGGCAAAATGCTGCCAATCTCTTTGCTAAAACGTAACAAGAGTCACCTTTGCTCAAGTTCCCAATAAGTTCTTCATGTCCATCTGAGACCACCTCGGCCTGGATTTCGTTGTGTGTATCATTATCAGCACTTTGGTCAAAGCCATTTAACAAGTCTCTAAGGAGTTCCAAACTTTCCCACATTTTCTTATCTTCTTCTGGGCCCTCCAACCTGTTCTAGCCTTTGCCTGTTACCGAGTTTCAAAGTTGCTTCCACATTTTCAGGTATCTTTTTAATAGTGCCCCACTCTACTGGTACCAATTTACTGTATTAGTCTGTTTTCATGCTTCTGATAAAGACACACACAAGACTAGGCAATTTACAAAAAAAAAAAAAAAAAAAAAAGAGGTTTAATGGACTCACAGTTCCATGTGGCTCATGGGCCTTACAATTATGGCAGAAGGTGAAAGGCACATCTCACATTGCAGCAGGCAAGAGAGACAAGGAGAGCAGAGTGAAAGGGCTTCCCCTTATAAAGCCATCAGATCTCGTGAGACCTTTTCACTACCGTAAGAAGAGTATGTGGGAAACCGCTCCTCTGATTCAATTATCTCCCATAGAGCTCCTCCCACAACAAGAGGGAATTATGGGAGCTACATTTCAAGATGAGATTTCGTTGGGGACACAGCCAAACCATATCAAGCAATATTTAGGTTGATTCCCTACCTTTGCTATTGTGAATAGTGCTGTGATAAACATACAAGTGTAAATATCTTCCTGATATAACAATTTTCTTTCTTTTGTGTAGATACACAGTAGTGAGGTTTCTGGGTCAAATGGTAGTTCTTTTTTTAGTTCTTTGAGAAATCTCCATATTGTTTTTCTGTAGAGATTGAATTATTCTACAACCCACCAACAATGTATAGACATTCCCTTTTCTTCACAACCTTGACAACCTCAGTTAATATTTTGACTTAAAAATTATTTTAAACTCAGAGGAGATTTAGGCATGTTTGTTACATGGATACGTTGCATACTGGTGGGGGTTGGTCTTCTAGTGTACCTGTTACCCAAATGTGATATTTTATTAATAGCCATTCTTACTGGTATAAAATGGTTCTCATTGTAGGTTTATTTTGCATTTCTCTGGTCATTAGTGATGTTAAGCATTTTTTCATATGTTGTCTTTTCTGATTTTACTTATTTGAATCTTCTCTTTTTTCTTGGTTAGCAATCTATCAGTTTTGTCTGTCTTTCCAAGAACAAAATTCTCATTTTATTGATGCTTTTATTGTTTTTTTAGTCTCAATTTTATTAGCTCTGCTCTGATCTTTTTTATTTCTTGTCTTCTGCCAGCTGTGAGTTTGGTTTGTTTTTTATTTTCTAGTTCCTTGAGGTACAATACTAGGTTGTTAATTTGAGATCTATCTTTTTGATTTAGGCATTTAACAGTCTAAACTATTTTCAGCACCATTTTCACCGTATCTCAGAATTCTTGGTATATTTTGTCTCTGTTTTCATTCATTTCAAAACAATATTTGATATTTGCCTTAGTGCCATTGTTCACCAAGTTTCATTCAGGGACAGGCTGTTTAATTTTCCTGTTAGTTAATAATTTAGAAAGTTTCTCTTGACACTAATTTCCAGTTTTTTTTTTTTTCTTTCCACTGAGAAGTGGTCTGAGAAGATACTTGACAGGATTTTGAAACTTGGGAATTTATGTAGACGTGCTTTATGTGTAAGTATATGGTCTATTTTGGAGAATGTTCCATGCACAGATGAGCAAAATCAATATTCTGTTTTTTGGGGGTAGAATGTTCTGTAAATGTATATTTGGTCCATTTGGTCTACAGTCTTGTTTAAGTCCAGAATTTCTTTGTTGATTTTCTAACTTGGTGATCTGTCTAGTATTGTCAATGAGGTGTTGAAGTACCAATTATTATTGTATTGCTGTCTGTCTCTTTTCTTAGGTCTAGTGGTATTTGTTTTATGAGTCTGAGTGTTTTAGTGTTAGGTGCATTTAAAGCTGGGCAAGGACATGACAAAAAAGAAAACTGTAGGCCAATATTTCTGATGAACACAAATCCTCACAAAATACTAGTATGCCAAATTCAACACCATATCTAAAAGATAATACATCACAATCAAATGAGTTTTGGTCCAAGGATGCAAGGATAGCTCAACATTTACAAATCAATAAATGTGATTCATCACATAAATTCAAAACAAAAAATATATAATCTTCTTAATAGAAGCAGAGAAAGCATTTGATACATTTCAGCATCCCTTCATGATAAAAATTCCCAAGAAACTAAGCATTGAAGGAATATCTTTCAAAATGATAAAAGTTATATATGACAAAATCACAGGTAACATCATACTGAATCAGAAAAGGCTGAAAACATGCCCCTTAAAAACTGGAACAAGAGGAGAATGCCCAGGTCCTCACTCCAATTCAACATCATACTAGAAGTCCTTGCCAGAGCAATCAGGCAAGAACAAGAAATTAAAAACATCCAAATAAAAAAAGAGAAAGTCAAATTGTCTCAGTTAACTGACAATATGATCTGTATTTAATATTTAAGAAAGACAATTTTGCAGTAGTTAAAAAAAAAAAAAACTACAGTGTAGCCATCAACAATGAGCTGCTTCTCTCTTTCTCCTTTCTTTTCCAGTTTTTTAACATCAGATGCATCAGAACATTAATGTGGTTATGGATAATCAAGACCTTGTGCTATAGGAGAGGACGCTGATAATAGCTGTAGTTCCAAAGGGGAGCTAACCTCACTTAGCAAGTTCTGCCTCAGAGAAGGCCATTGTTAGATCCCTCAGTGTTTGCAGAGCCAACACGTGATAAGATGTAACTCTATACTTCTTGAGACAGGCTATACTGTTTACTGACCAAATATTCTGGGCGCAAATATGAAAACTGTTTAGTGAATGAATAATCTGCTTTTGGCCATTTAGAAAAGCACTATTAATTCTAGAAAAGTCAATTTTGTTACTATTGATTAAAGTGAGTCCATGGATTTATTTCAACTAAATTGTAAAATTATTGATAATTCTTATTGCTCAGAATCTATGGTACCATCCTAATCCTTAAATGAAAAGGATAATTGCAACTTCATGTTTTGCATGTGCATGAAATATTACCTAATGTTTCCCCACCCACAACAGAAATTACTGACTCTAAACAACAGATTAAATAGAACAAATTTGTTTCTCTCAGTTACCAACAGAGTTCTATTTTATATTACTGATTCTTAGTAATGTGTGTGTGTGTATATATATATATATATATATGTATTTCTAATATATATTTATAGTTTACATTTATATTTACTTCTATTTGTATTATAATACTTAGATCCTGCAAAGGCTCTATGTTGGGTTCAGCAAAATGTCAGGAAAAATCTCCTGGGTTACTACAAGGTATCAAAAGGTTGAACCTTGAATTCAGGGAGTTTTGCAGTTTCTGTACTACTATAATTTTACACACAATAATTCTCATATACTGAGCACCTTACTCCTCAGCTGTGCTGTAAAACCAGCCAGGCCTTCCGAGGTCTAGTTCCCCCACACAATTCAGGTGATCCTGCCACTGAGTTTGTAGAACCCCACTCCTCACATAGAGAACAATATATGGTTTTGTTCTTTGTGCAAAGTTTTTCTTTGCAATCCATTTTCTTTTGCTTTATGTTTTTGCTTTTTTTAAAATCTTGATTTTGATGTTCAGCTTTGTTTTATTTTGTTTTCTCAATTTTTCAAGTAATTTACTTACAGAGGAATATTGGAAAGCAACTATGCTTACATAGTTTTCAACATACATAAAACATATAAAAATATTGTGTTAGTTTATCTCTGTTTGTGGGAGTGTGAGCAGTTATGCCATAAATATATTGATTTTGAAATAAAAGTAATGTGGTTGGTTAATTAAAACATGGGTACTCTTCATGAAGTAGGGATTAGGATGGACATTGAGAGATAACTGCTAATGAACAAATCTTTTTAAAAATGTATTATTACTGTACTTTAAGTTCTGGGGTACACGTGCAGAACGTTCAGGTTTGTTACACAGGTACACACATGCCATAGTGGTTTGCTTCACCCATCAACCCGTCATCTATGTTAGGTATTTCTCCTAAAGGTATCCCTCCCCTAGCCCCCCAACCCCTGACAGGCCCTGGTGTGTGATGTTCCCCTCCCTGTGTCCATGTGTTCTCATTTGAACAAATCTTTTCTTAAAATTTTTGTCCCTTCTATTTTCTAGTTGTCTTATAGATTTAGAGGGAGGAGTCAGTAAGATAGCATTTAGATATTAAATTTTTCAGTGCAAGAAATGTATAGTTTATAAAAAAATATTTTATAGTATATGTTCATCTGCTGTAACTCTTGTGAATACATAGGAAGGATTTTGCACTAGTTATTGGAGTTATAGCATAAAACATTATGGAATTGTCCTCAAGTGCCCAAAGTTTAATAGTGAAGAAATAATTGAACCTTTCTCCATATGTAAATTTAACTTTCTTTTGTTGTTGTTGTTGTTGATTTTTTTTTTTTTTTTTTTCTTTTTGAGACGGAGTCTGGTTCTGTCACCCAGGCTGGAGTGCAGTGGCGCGATCTCGGCTCATTGCAAGCTCCGCCTCCCGGGTTCATGCCATTCTCCTGCCTCAGCCTCCCGAGTAGCTGGGACTATAGGCGCCCACCGCCACGGCTGGCTAATTTTTTGTACTTTTAGTAGAGACGGGGTTTCACCTTGTTAACCAGGATTGTCTCAATCTCCTGACCTCGTGATCCAACCGCCTCGGCCTCCCAAAGTGCTGGAATTACAGTCATGAGCCACCGCTCCTGGACAACTTTATTTTCTTATTAGTGAATATGAGACTATTAATGATTGGACAAATTTTACATATTTTAAATGTCTTATTGAGACAATAAAATTAATAAAAATATAATTTATATTCAGCAGTCTACTTCTAATTTTGAAGGCATTCAATAATTAAGAGTGTGTTTATATATGCAATGTTTGAATGATCAGTTTTCAAAGGTTCAGAACAAAATAATGTGCACTAAAATCCATAATTAAACAGAATGTAAATTTTTCAATTCTTCAATTTGTTTAGACACTCATCTTATTTTTTGTGACCACCAATAACTTTTCTGTGATGTTTTAATTATATACAGAAGTAATAAATGTGTTTAAATCTTATGAGGATACTTGGGCCTTTCTCATTTTGAAATAAATATTATGTATTGTTGCTTAATATTTTGCCATTATTTCACATTGAACTGCAAATAAAACCCTTGTTAATGTTTCTGATTGGTTAGATAGACTTTTTCTTTGTCTTAACTTTCAAATATGTGTACGTGTACATGGTTAAAATATGGTATCACAATACACTTTTCATTTCTGAATCGTTGTCTTTTAAGCTAGTGAATAAATAAATTGCATAGTAATTCTCACTACAAATGTTAATGGGAGAGCAACTCTAGCAGTACTGCTAAGAATTAAATACGTTTAATTGTCTCTAAAATTCTTCCTCTTCTTTGAATTATTCTCAGGTTTATTACAGAATTCAACTGATTCCTTTCCCAACTGAATTTATCCATGATAGTTTACCTCCCTATAGTTATATAGTTATTAGTTTTCCTCTGATCTTAAATTTAACTCTCGACAAATATCTAGAAATTTGAATTATTTATTATTCCCTTTTAAAAGAATAAGGCTTATATTTTTTAGTGTGTGTTAGGCTATGCAGATAGCCTAGCTAGGCACAGCAGCCTAGGCTAATTTTTTGCATGTGCCTAGTGCAATCGCATGGTGTATGTATATTTGATGAAAACTTTTTGATGATTTATGATAACTCATTTTGCATGCCTAAAACATACAAAAAAAAGTTATTTGATACTTTTTTTTGAAGTTTTTTTTTGTGTTTTTTTGTGTGTGTGATTTTTTTTTGGTTTTAAAATGTGAGTGTGTGATTAAAGCCAGTTGTAACACAGCTGGCACTGAATTCCTAAGGTGTTTACTCCCTAGGGAAAACAGCATTTTTATGACAACTCTACTTAACATACACAACCTTTTTTCCCTAGTAAGAAAAACTACATATATTTTAAAATGTGATATAGTAGAAGACCTGATAGTTCATACGGTTTACGGAAACATGTTCTTAGATATTTTAATTTCTAGGACTTGTCACACCCTCTGTAATTATTTCTACTCTTCCCCCAAACTGTCAAAGCGTGTTTTAAAAATTTCATTTAATCTGTATTAACAGTGTTCAGATTTCATTTTACTCAATAGTAAGATAGATTCAGTGACAGATTATATTGTTACATTTTAAGTATTTCATCTCTCCGTCTTTGGTCTTCTTGTCTGTTTCTCTCCTATTCCTAATCTTTGTTAATAACATTGCCATTCTTTCTGTCATGAGAATCAAAACCTTAAAGTCATGTGTGACCTCTCATTTACTCTCTAACCCT
This sequence comes from Macaca nemestrina, assembly GCF_043159975.1. Taxonomy (NCBI): domain Eukaryota; kingdom Metazoa; phylum Chordata; class Mammalia; order Primates; family Cercopithecidae; genus Macaca; species Macaca nemestrina. Next base: position 82,950,422 of record NC_092129.1, read on the forward strand.
TATATAATTGAGTGCCAATTTCTGACAATTCTACTTCTTCACCTTCTTTCAATCTCAACCTCTTGTTTCTATTTTTATCACTATGACCACACTCCCAGCCTTCAATCACTTTTACCTGGGTTTTTGACATCCTCTGAATATTTTCTGCGATTCAAAGCTATACTTTCTTACGTTGTAGACAGATTTTTCTCTTTAAATCAAATCCGTGATCAAGTAATCCTCCTTTTCAAGAATGCATCATTGTTTTTTGCACAGTACATAATAAAATGCACAGATTTCAATCTTTCATTTAAGATATTCAAGAGTCTAATTCAAGTCAATATTTTATAGTTTTTATGTTTTTAGTTACATTTGCTGGATGTTTTATGGTAAATAAAATGCCTGTTAAGGAGATTTGAAAACATAAACAGTACAAAAAAAAATAAAATCTTTATTTGTAATTCTACTATAAACAAATACCATAACCTTACTTTTACTTCTAGATTTTTGCATGAATGGCGTAAAAGATACCAGCATGACTATTCACAATTTTACTTTTTAAAAATTTATGCAAGTTTTCTTAGAAAAATGATTTTAATTGAAGAGTATTATAGCTTCCATAATGATCACATATGATCATAGCAAGATGCATAACCCTTTTTCCCATGGTTCTTATTTTGTAAATCACATTTTTCAAAATTATATTTTATTTTCACATGCATTGTCTTATGAAATAATAGAGTAGTAATTCTATTTTCTATAGTTTATACTTGTATGTCTAACTTCCTGTTTCTTGAGTTACTAATTTTGATTCAGTTCTTGAAATTTCTTAGTTTTCATAGCAGTATCAACATAAAGTTCTGGAAGCAATTTGCTACAGAAAAGTAAATATATATTTTGTTTTCTATTCTCTCCTATATTAAATACCTTTCAATTGTCTGTATAGTTAAACAAAATTTTATTTGTACATAAAAAATCCTGGAGTTAGATATTGAGCCTGAAAACATTTGTTGGTAATGCACATTGTGTTCTGTTATTTGTAGGAGTCTTAACTCATGAATGGTTTTTGTTTTCATTGATCTTTGAAATTTTATTTTTATTTTTGCTTTCTGATTGCTTGCAACATATTTTAAACTTATAATTTAAACATTTGATAATAAGGGTTTTGCTTACAGATCACTTTTAGTTGACTTTATATGAATCATTGAGGGTTTTCAATTTCCTATATCTCTTGTTTTTATTTTTCCCCTCTCTGACTGTCAATAGACTAATATTTTCCTCTAAAAGGTAACAGATAGATAATTGGTATTTGATGTGTTAATGATACCCTAAGTCTGGTATGCCTTTGTATACAACACAAAAAGCAATATGCCTACTCATTTTCTGTTGCCTGTTATCGTAATGAATAATTAGATGCACCTTCCACACTATTTTGTATGTGAAAGCCATCTACACATATTTATAAAATTTTAATCACCTTTTAATCTGAATAGAATACATTTGAGTATGTTTTTATTTCAAATGCCAGAAAACCTCTGGCATTTGAAATACAAAAAAAAAAAAAATCGTATATGTAAATATTTTCTTACTACTGGTCAAGAAAATAATTCAGTGTTCCTTGAAAATTTCTACTTTAAGAAAATGAGAAATACTCTTCTTAACTAGCTGATGCTTTAAAATAATATCTCTAACAAACTCCCGTAGTGCAGAGCATGATGAGTGGATATAGAAAGTGCACTAAATTGGGAACTGGCCCCTAAATTCTAGAGTGAAGTCTGTCACTACTATTTACATGCTGCTTATTAGTCAACCAATACGATGGAATTTCAAGTTTCTCATCTTTAGAGCAAGAATTGGTAAGGTGTAAGGGTTTTTTAATGTTAACACTCAAACAAGTAGTATTTTTGAACTGTTTTTTAATTGAATGTAACTACCTATTATTTTCACATTCTATGTTTTCTGCTATCTGCTGTTAAGACATGCCACAATTTTCCCTAAGAAAATTACCCCATGTGTATTTTGTTTTATTATTCTCACATGTCTGATTTCAGCTTCTGGACGTCTCTAATATTTTTTTTTAATTTCAAGTTTTAGAGTTGGCCCCATTCATTTTCTGATTTTAAGCATTCTTCAGATATTATAAAATATACTTAGAATAGACTTTGGTTAAGACAGCATATTAAATAAGGTAAAAAATAGCATAAATGACCCTCAAAGCTCCTAGAATGGAAAATCATACATTCACAAAATTTGAATTTGTCTGTTTGGTTCTTTACTTTTGCAAAAATTTGCTATAACATGTGTGCTTTACTGTTCTTTATTTTGACACCTAAATGTTCAGCAAAACATTAGCAAACATGAGGTATTTTCCTATAATAATTCTTTTTGTCACACACACAAATAAGTACAACTTGACTTAGTTAAGTCTAGTTATGTTATTTTTGTTTAAATACTGCTAGCTATGATGTTTAAGAAAGCATTATCACACTTTACAATTACCCATGCAAGATTTATGACAATTCTAACAAAGTTATTTAATACAATATAAAAACTGAAGTTACTTCCTTTTTCTGGGAGGCTAGAATCTTATAAAAAATTGAGTAAGAACTTTTCCCACAACTTTATATAAGAAGTTTTATTGACAGAAAATGTTGGATAATAGGTATATTAAATCAAAATATAAACAATAAATGAGTAAAATTTCCGTGATTGACACATAATATAAAACTTAGTCAAGGTTGGGCGCAGTGGCTCACACCTGTAATCCCAGCACTTTGGGAGGCCGAGGCAGGCAGATCACGAGGTCAGGAGATCGAGACCATCCTGGCTAACATGGTGAAGCCCGGTCTCTACTAAAAATACAAAAAATTAGCTGGGAGTGGTGGTGGGCGCCTATAGTCCCAGCTACTCGGGAGGGTGAGGCAGGAGAATGGCGTGAACCCAGGAGGTGGAGCTTTCAGTGAGCCGAGATCACGCCACCGTACTCCAGCGTGGGTGACAGAGTGAGACTCCCTCTCAAAAAAAAAACTTAGTCAATAAAACTTTGAAAACCTCTCAAACAGGATCTCTTTGAGAGACACAAAACTTGATCAGATTTGCTTATTTTGCTTTTCTTATTAAAATTGGTATAAAAATAACTGCAACTGCTAGCCATTTTCTGTATGCTTGCATTAAAATCTATTCGACTTTATACCTACAAAGAATCTCTGCTTTAAAGTAGAGAGATGTTCAGCTGGAACCCAGGAGAAGAATTACTGTTAGATATCTGAAGTCTAATGATTGATGAACATAACACTCTTCTCAAATTCAATTTTAGATCTGAGTTGATGGCTCTACTACTAGAGCAAACACCTTAGGGCCAGATAGCACTTTTCTCCAAAGTTTTCACGTATTAGGAAAAAGGTGGAGCTCTGTCATTTACAGAAAAAGGAGATTTTTTTTTTTTTCTCAACTCAGGGAAACTACAGTGGCTTCTTTATAAGTCATCAGTAGATTATCTTCTTCTCATATATATACTTTTATTGTTAGTTCTTTCCATGACAGAATTGATCTCAGATGAGTTTATATGTTTTTATAAGTTGGCCAGAAAATTTTGTTTTAAATTTTTTAAAAATGTGATTTCATAATACAATGCAATTTTATGTATTATTTATAAACATTTCTTATGTACTTAAACACAAAGAGTAACATTAGATAGGAAAAATGTTCAGCATATTGATAATTTTAGTGTATAGCTTAAAATTGTTAATTACTATTCACTGGAAAATTAAATTAAAAAGTAAAATAGCATTATTAAAATTATTCAGAAAAACAATGAACAAATACTTAGATTAAATATTATGAAATAATAAAATCCTACTCAAAGGAAAATGTGCAGTCTTTTCTCTCTCTCTTTTTAATTTTTTGAGATGGTCTTTTCCCAGGCTGGAGATCAATAGCATGATCATGACTCTCTGCAGCTTCAAACAATTCCCCACCTCAAGAGAACCTCCTACCTTAGTCTCTCAAATACCTGGGACCACAGGCACACACCACCATGCCTGACTAATTTTTGTTTAAATTTTGTAGAGAGAGGGAGGTCTCGCATTGTTAGCCAGGATGTTCTCAAACTCCTGGGCTCAAGTATATATAATTATTAAATTTTAGAAAGTAGGAAAATAATAGTGAAATAAGAAAAACATGTGCAAGGATAATTTTAATAAAATATGTTGAAAATAATTTATTAAAGAACAGGAGATATAAAATTATACGATAAAGTCCATAGCAGGTCCATCCCAAAATGGATAAATCAAATAAGCCCTTGGTAATACTTTTCTAAAAAGCTTGATTAAAATAAAATTCATATGCCACACAATTATCTGATTTAAAATATAAAATCAATTTTAAGTGCATTTGTGAAGTGAGGAAAACATTGCCACAATCTAATTTTTTGTTTCCTCTAAAGGAAATTACATACACATTAACATAACTGCGTCCCACCCTCTCCTCCAGGCACAAGAATCCAGTAACTTTTTTTCTGTCTCTTTATATTTGCTTATTCTGAACATGTAATGTAAGTGGAATTGTACTATATGCAGTATTTTGTGACTAGATTCTTTCACATACATTGTGTATTCAAAGTTCATGTAATGATATGATCACCTGATTTTTCTTCTTACAGCTTATTGGTGTGATGAAGTACAGTAATTGGTTTTTGAATATAGAACTTTGCATAGCTATCATATTTGCTTGTGATATATATTTTTTAGTAATTTCGTGGAAATTAGACTAAATTTGCCAATATATTGCTGAGGATTTTTGTATTTATGTTCAAGAGAAATATTGGTCTCTGGTTTTTCTTTCTTTTTTTTTTTTTTTAATCTGTTTTTGATATTAGGGCAATAGTAGCCGTATTAGTCCATTTTCACACTTCTATAAAGAAATACCCAAGACTGAGTAATTTATAAAGGAAAGAGGTTTAATGGACTCACAATTCCACATTTCTGGGGAGGCCTCTGAAAACTTATAATTAGGGCAAAAAGCAAAGGAGAAGCAGGCACTTTCTTCACAGGGCAGCAGAACAGAGTGAGTGCAAGCAGAGGAAATGCCAGATGCTTATGAAACCATCAGATCTAGTGAGACTCACTCATTATCAGGAGAACAGCATGGGGAAAACTACCCCATGATACAATTACCTCCACCTGGTCCCACCGTCGACATGTGGGAACTATGGGTGTTAAAATTCAAGGTGAGGTTTGGGTGGGGAAACAGAGCCAAACCATATCATTCTGCCCTGGCCCCTCACAAATCTCATGACCTCACATTTCAAAATGCAATTATGCTCTTGTAGCAGTCCCTCAAAATCTTAACTCATTTCAGCATTAACTCAGAAGTCCAAGTCCAAAGTCCCATCTAAGACAAGGCTAGTCCCTTCCACCTTCGAGCTTATAAAATCAACAGCAAGTTAGTTATTTCCTATATAAAATAGAGGAATAGGCATTGGGTAAATACACCCATTCCAAATTGGAGAAATTGGCCAAAACAAAGGGGCTACACGCCTCATCCAGGTCCAAAATCCAATAGAGCAGTCACATCTTAAAGTTCTCAAATTATCTCCTTTGACTCCATGTCTCATATCCAGGTCATGTGAATGCAAGAGGTGGGCTTCCCAAGACCTTAGGCAGTTCCACCCCTGGCTTTACACCCCTGGCTTTACAACTCCTCTCCTGGTTGCTTTCACAGGCTGGCATTGAGTGTCTGCAGCTTTTCCAGGTGCATGGTGCAAGCTGCCAGTGGATTTACCATTCTGGGGTCTGGAGGGATAGTCATCCTCTTCTCCCGGCTCCACCAGCAGTGTCCCATGGGGGACTCTATGTGAGGGCTGTGACCCCACATTTCCCTTCCGCACTGCCTCAGCACAGGCTATGAGGGCTCCACCCCTGCAACAAACTTCTGCCTGTATATCCAGGCCTTTCCATACATCCTCTGAAATCTAGGCAGAGGTTCCCAAACCTCAGTTGTTGATTCCAGCATATGCACAGGCCAACACCACATGTAAACTACCAAGGCAAGGGGATTGCACCCTCTGAAGCAATGGCCTGACCTGTACATTGACACTGCTAGAATGCAGGGTACCAATTTCCAATATTGCACAAAGCAACAAGGCCTGGGGCCTTAGGCCTCCAGGCCTGTGATGGGAGAAGTGCCATGAAGGCCTCTGACATGCCCCAGAGATATTTTCCCCATTGTCTGGATGATTAACATTTGTCTCCTTGTTATGCAAATTTCATAAGCAGACTTGAATTTCTCCCCAGAAAATGGGTTTCTCTTTTCTATCACATTGTCAGACTGCAAATTTTCCTAACTTTTATGCTCTGTCAACACTTAAGAGCCTTGCTGTTTAGAATTTTATTCTACTAAATACCCTAAATCATCTCTCTCTTCAGAGTTCCACAGATTTCCAGAGGTCTCTAGAAATATTTGCGATCAACTCAAATATTTATAATTTGCCTGTAGTGAGAATATTCAAAATCCTATCTTCTAGCTATTTGGAAATATACAATACTGTTAACCATAGTCACCCTGCTGTTAAATAGAATACCATAAATTATTCCTCCAATTTAACTGTACCTTTGTAACCATTGACCAATCTCTCCATTTCCCTCCAGCTCCTCCACCCCCTCATAGTGTCACAGCTTTTTCACTCCAGGTGTTCAGCTAGTGAGAGAAAGTGTTACAGCTCATTTACTCCCACCACTGGCAAGCTTAGGGTTCCTGTCCCATAACCAAGAATAATAAGCCACATGCACACCAGAGAGTAAGGCAGAGTTGAATTTGTTAAGCAGCAGAAGAGCTCTCATGAAGGAGAAGGGATCTGAAATAGGGTTTCTGGCTGTGAGGCTAAGTTCAGGGTTTTTATAGGCTTGGAAGGAGGAGGAATGCACTGATTGGTCTGTGGGCCATCTTGGAGGAAGCACCAATCAGAAAGAGACATGTTAGTAGAAAGACAGAGTTGAAGGCAGAGTAAAGGCTCAGCCTACAATCAATCAGGGGCTGCAGTAATGTTACACTTTATGCAAATGAATGTTCTGCCCATGACCAAACACAGAAATATAGGTATATGTAAAATAAGTGAAAGATAAGGACAATTGGGAGGAAGTGTGTGAAATGGGACAGAGGGGTAAGCCAAGGAGAGGGAAATGTGTCCAAAACAGGAATGGAATTTGTTCATCCGAGTTCAAAGACTAGGCATTTCCATCCAAGGATGCAGACTCTTTCCTATCTTATGGGGTCTGTGGTTTTATTTTCAGGCTGTTCCCAATTTAAAGGAGTTTTACTGAGGACCCACTCTAACTGCCTGCCTGACCAGTGTCTTTCTTTCTCCTCTCTCCCTAACTCTGGAAATCACTATTCTATTCTCTACTTTTATGAGAACAAAATTTTTAGTTCCCACATATGGATAAGATCATGAAATACTTGTCTTTTTTGTGCCTGGCTTAACATAATTTTCTTCATGTTCAACCATGTCTCAAATGACAGGATTTCATTTTTCAATAGATGAATTATATTCTATTGTGCATATATACATTTTGTTTATCCATTGATCCACTGATGGACACTTAGGTTGGTTTCAAATTTTGGCTATTGTGAATAGTGCTTCAATAAACATGGCGTGAAAGTATCTCTTCAACACATTAACTTTCTTTCTTTCTTTTTAATATATACTCGGAAATGGGATTTCTGGATACTATGGCAGATCTAGTTTTAGTTTTTTGAGAAACTTCATATTCTTTTCCATAGTAGTTTTACTAATTTACATTCCTTTCTCAGTGTGCAGGCATTCTTTTTTCCATGTTTATGTCAGCATTTGTTTTATTTTGCTTTTCAATATACCCAATCTAATAATTGGGAGGTGGTGTCTCATTGTGGTTTTGATTTGCATTTTCCTGATGATTAGTGACATTGAGCACTTTTTTCAAATACTTTCTAGTCATTTGTATGTTTTCTTTTAAGAAATGTCTATTCAGTCTTTTGTCCACTTTTGAAAATAAGTTATTATTATAATTATTATTGTTATTTGCTATTGAGTTCTTTATATATGTTGAATATTAAAGCATTCTCAGATACATAGTTTGCAAATATTTTCTCTCATTCTGTAGGATGTATTTTCAATGTGTTGATTTTTTAAGTTTTCATGCAGAAGATTTTTATTTTGATATCATCACAGTCATTCATTTTTCCTTTTACTGCTTGTGGAATCTTATTCAAAAAATTCTTGTCCAGACCAATATCAGGAAGCATTTTTTCCCCACATTTTCTTCCGGTAGTCTTATTGTTTTAGGTCTGGGTTATCTATTTTGTTTCATTGATCTATGTGTCTATTTTTCATTCAGCATCATGCGGTGTTGGCTACTATAGATTTATAGTACATTTTAAAATCAAGTAATATCATACCTCCAGTTTTGTTCTTTTTACTCAAAATTACTTCGGCTATTCAAGATTTTTGTTGTTTCATGTGAATTTTAGGATTTTTTTTATTAGAGAAAGGACAGTTTTTTAAATAAGGGATGCTGCAAAAAACTGGCTAACTGTATGCAGAAGAATAGAACCAGACTCCTGTCTCTCATCATACACAAAAATAAAATCAAAGTGGTTTAAATACTTACATGAAAAACCTGAAACTATGAAACTACTAGAAGAAAATGCGGGGGAATGCTCAAGGATATAAGTCTGGGCAAAGATTTCTTGAGTAAGAACTTAAAAGCACAGGGAAACAACGAAATATGGGCAAATATGTTCACATCAAGTTAAAAGGCTTCCGTACAGCAAAGGAAACAATTAACAAAGTGAAGGGATAATTCACAGAATAAAAGAAGATATTTGCAAACAATTCAACTGAAAAATTAATAATCATAATATATGAGGAACTCAAACAACTCAATAACAAAAACCCAAGTAATTAAGAAAAAAGTGGATACAATAATTGAATGGACATTTCTCATCGAGAGGACATAAAAATGGCCAAGTGGTGTATGAAAAAATGATCAACATCACTAAACATGAGATATGCAAATCAAAACAATGAGATATAATCTCACCTCAATTAAAATGTTTTTTACCAAAAAAAAAAACTAAAAAAAAGATACTGGTGAGGATGAAGAGAAAGGAGAAGATTTTTATACTATTGTTGGGAATGTAAATTAGTAGAGCTACTAAGGAATTACAGTGGAAATTTTCCCAAAAAAACTAAAAATAGATTTATCATATGACCCACCAATCACACTGCTGGGTATATATTCAAAAGAAAGAAAACCAGTATGTTGAAGAGACATTTGCACTCCCATGTTTACTGCAGAAGTAGTCACAATAGCCAAAATATGGAATCAACATATGTGTCCATCAGAGAATGAAAGGATAAAGAAAATTATATATGTTTACACATACAATGTAATACTATTCAACCATAAAAAAATAAAACCCTGTTATTTGGAACAACATGGACAAAACTATAGGACATTATTTTAAGTAAAATAAAACAGGCACAGAAAGACATATATCATATATTCTCACTCATATATGGGGGCTAAAAAAGTGATCTCATGAAGATAAAGAGTAGAATAATGACTACCAGAGGCTGGGAAGAATTATACAGGTAAATGGATAAAGATGGGTTGGTTAATGGGTAGAAAAATACAGTTAGAAAGAAGGAAAAGGATCTACTACAATAGGTAGATGTTATTAACTATTAACTACAGTTGTCATAACAGGTGTTTCTAACATGAAGAAATAATAAATGTTTGAAGTAATGGATAACCCAATTGCCCTAATTCGATCATTACAAATTGTTTGCTTTTATGAAAATATCACATTTACCACATAAATATGTATAACTATTATGTATTCACAAAATTTAAAATAAAAATGTTATTCCTAAGTATTTTGTAGCTATTATAAACAGAATTGTTTTCTTGGTTCTTTTTTCAAATGGTCATTTATTCGTGTATAGAAATGTTACTAATTTTTATAGGTCAGTTTTGTATTCTAAGCGTTACTGTATTTGTATACTGGTTCTAACAATTTCTAGGGTGGTCTTTAGGGTTTTCTCTATGAAAGATCATGTCATCTGCAAACAGGGACAAGTTAATTTCTTCCTTTTAAATGTGTATTGCTTTATTTCTCTCCCTTGCCTAATTGCTCTAGCTAGACCGTTCAGTATTATGTTGAATAGAGATGACAAGGATGGGCATCCTTGTCTTATTCCAGATCTCAGAGAAAAAGTTTTTCAACTTTTCCCTGTTCAGTATGATATTAACTGTGGGGTTGTCATATTTGACCTTTATTGTATTGAGGTACATTCCTTCTATATCTGATGGGTTGATAATTTTTATTATAAGTGTCTTATATTTTGTCAAATGCTTTTTCTGCATTTGTCAAGATAATTATGTGGTTTCTGTTCTTCATTCTGTTAATATAGTGAATCATATTTATGTATTTACACCTTTGAATCATTCTTGCATCCCTGAGATGAATTCCACTTGATCACTGTGAATGATCTTTTTAATGAGCTATTGGATTCAGTTTGCTAGTGTTTTGTCATTTTAATGTCCATGGGATTTATAGTGATGATCCCTCTATCTTTTCTGACGTGAATAATTTGTATCTTTTCTCTTTTTCTCTTAGATAACCTTCCTGGAGGGTTCTCAGTGTACTGATCTTTTCTAAGTACTCTTTGTTTTGGTGATCTTCTCTATTTCTTTCTTATTTTCAATATTATTGATTTTATTTAATTTTTATCATGTATTTTCTTCTGTTTGCAGTGCATTTAACTTGCTTTCCTTTTTCTAGATTTCTAAATGGAAGAAAGATGTTAGATCTTTCTTGTTTTATAATAATATGCATTTAGTGATATAAATTTCCCTGTAAACACTATTTTTGTTGCATCCTACAAATTTTGATCAGTAACATTTTTATTTTTACTTAGTTCAATATATATTTTCAATTTCTTTTGAGACTTCTCCTTTGACCCATCTTTTATTTAGAAGTATGTTGTTTAATCTGTAAGTGTTTTGGGTGTTCCAGTATTTCAGTTATGGATTTCTAGTTTCATTCCATTGTGGGCTGAGAACATACTTTGTAAAATTTTTTTATTTTAAACTTACTAAGGTGTGCTTTATGGCTCAAATCTGGTCTCTCTTAGTAAACGTTCTCTGTGACCTTAGAAAAATGTCTATTCTACTGTTGTTAGATGAAGGAGTCTATAGCTGTCCATTGTGTTCAGTTGATTGATAGTACTGCTCAGTTAAAATATATTTTTACTAATTTTCTTCCTACTAGATTTATCAATTACTAACAGATGGGTGTTGAAGAGTCCAACTATAATATCGAATTTAGCATCTCTCCCTGATGTTCTTTTAGTGCCTCATGTTCTATCGGTTTTAAGGCTCTGTTGTTACGTACATATAAATTAAGAATTGATATGAGTTCTTAGAGAATGGATTCCTTCATTATTGTGTAAAATTTGTAAATTCTTTGTGTTATTTTCTTGATGTTCTTTGGCTTACATTACACATCTTATCTAATCTGAATCTACTTCAGTTTTACACAAACTTAGTTTCATAATATAAAGTTTATTTTTGTATTGCTCCACCACCTGTATTTTCTTGTGCTATTACTATTATACATATTACGTCTATTTGTGCTGTAAACCCAATGGCACTTTGTTGGAACTGTTACCTTATATAAACATATTTTTTAAAGAAGATGGAATAAGGGAATTTTGAAATGTAGCTTTGAACTGGATCTCCTAATTTTCATGTAGGCATTTAAAAAATTCGCTGGACATGAAGAAACAAAGGCATTATCTGGATATTTGGATATGAAAATATCTTTTGATGGATAAGGGGATACATTAAAACAGGGATTCTACCCCTGGCTAGTTTTATGGTAAATTTATTTTAAGACAGATAATCACATAGCACAGGTCTTAAATTTTGCCTTGTAAAAAATAAAAATAAAACAAATCTCTGCTAGGAGATATCTCTCAATGTTTGGTATCAAGTACCAAATCTGATAAAGCACGGTCACATTGATATTAAAGATATTGACTACATATGGTTTTTATTTTATCTGTGTTTACTGGAGAAATGACATTTTAAATCTTCCCCTGTGTACTGAAAGGTATGTTGAAACTATGAGATGATGTACAAAACAATGTATTAATATTATACAAATTTTGGGGTAAGAAACATCAGAAGACTGTGTTCACAAGAGACTGTGAATATGAGAAAATAATCTGAATTTTAGGTCAAAAAGATTAGCATTAAAAATCAGTAAGTTAGAATAAATAAGAACTAGTACTTGATAGCACAATACGGCGAATACAGTTGACAATAAATTACTGTATATTTTAAAATATCTCAAAAACGCAATTGGAATGTTCCTAACACAAAGAAATAAGAAATGATTTAGGTGATGTATATCCCAATAACCCAGATTTGATCATTACACATTGTATGCATGTATCAAAACATCACATGTACCCAATAAACATATATAATTGTTAGGTACTCATAATCATTAAAAATATTTTTCTAAAAAAAATGCTTCTCAGGAAAACAAATAAGTAAGCCTTAATCTGTGTTCATATCAAAGTATTGTGGTAGAGTTTTAACTATGCAAATATCTTAACAACATAATAGCCTGTCATAATACAATAAGTACACTAAATAATAACAGAAAATCTAAGTAATACAAAAGAAAATGTGTGAGAATAAGAACATAACTAATATAGGGAAGAAATAAAATAGTTAAATTTTTTTCTACTTGAATAGAAAAAAGTATTATGACTCTGCAAATACATGTTCTTTCTAGTTTATAATCTTTAAAGGATGCTATTCCCTCAGTAGAAGCCTTCTGAATTCACTACAGTTGATGATAATTGCCTACAGTCATTTTTAGAAACTATAAGCATAAATCTAATTATTGCATCTAAATATGCATAAATGGTTGCTATCATAGCTATCCATTTTAGCTTACTATTAAAAAACTTTTTCCCTTATGAAAATGAATCTTATGTTTGACTGGAAATATTTCTTTAATTTCGAGTTATGGGGAAAACCCATTAAGGTAATAGAGCTTTAAAATGAAATAAATTTTTTATCAGTAAAAGCTATATTTTATGTTTCTGTTTTGAATTATTCATGGAGTCCTAGAATTTAGATATTGAAAAGGGCATGAGAGATGATCTATTCAAGTAAAATATTTAATCTAAGTTATGCTATCTCTTGGGGAAAAAAGCCTCGATGCTCTTGTATAAAATCAACAAACGAGGTATTTGCTGAGGCAAAGAGCTATTATTATAAAATGATATAAATCTTATACAGTATACTTTTTGTTTATGTTATATACAAATATTTTATAGTATATGTTATAATATAAATACTACATGTAAAAATACATAAATATATTTAATATTCCTTCTATATTTTATAGTATATATTCCTCTGGTATATATTATTTACTATGGTAATAAAGTAGCAATAACTAAAGTTACAAAGTCATTAGGTAATTTTTCAAGGCCTAAATATAAAACCTAAATATAAAACTTAATATTCTTCACTCCTGGTGCAGGACCAAAATCAAGAATTACTTTTTTTTTCTTTGTGTCTAAAATTTAATATTTAATTGGTTAGGTTTCCATGAACACACACTTATTCTCCTCCCACTTCAACAGAGTTATATGTACATCTTAATAATTTCAAACATGCTTGTACTCCAGTAATACATTTATTTTCTTTTTCTAACCTTTATGAGACATCTGCCTCCAAGTGCTCCTGTTTACAGGCCAGACTGTGAAACTGACTGACCATGTTGCTTGCTCTGTAACTGTCATCTTGGGACTTTATTCTGTAACATCAACCTGGAATTTCCCCTCATATAATCTTTTTACTGTTCCTCTATTCTGTTTCACCTGGTCCTTTCCTTTTTCTACATTTACTTTTTTATTTGGTAGAACATCCATCCTCTAGTGGCTTTCTGTGGATACCTGGAAAATAACATTTTGACACATTGTATATTTCATAAAAGTCTTTTTGAATCTCCACATTTCCTAAGTAATTTTCCTGAAAATAAAATGTTCAGTTGACACTCCCGTTTTCTCGGAAATTCAAAGACTTTGCCCCGTTTTGTCTTTTGGGTTCCACTATTGCTCTCGCAAATTCCTAACGATATTGTGACTCTTTTTTTTTTTTTTTTTGATGTTTTCAGATCTTTTTTTTTTTTTTTAATTTATTTATTATTATTATACTTTAAGTTGTAGGGTACATGTGCATAACGTGCAGGTTTGTTACATATGTATACTTGTGCCATGTTGCTGTGCTGCACCCATCAACTCATCATTTACATCAGGTATAACTCCCAATGCAATCCCTCCCCCCTCCCCCCTCCCCATGATAGGCCCCTGTGTGTGATGTTCCCCTTCCTGAGTCCAAGTGATCTCATTGTTCAGTTCCCACCTATGAGTGAGAACATGTGGTGTTTGGTTTTCTGTTTTTGTGATAGTTTGCTAAGAATGATGGTTTCCAGCTGCATCCATGTCCCTACAAAGGACGCAAACTCATCCTTTTTGATGGCTGCGTAGTATTCCATGGTGTATATGTGCCACATTTTCTTAATCCAATCTGTCACTGATGGACATTTGGGTTGATTCCAAGTCTTTGCTATTGTGAATAGTGCTGCAATAAACATACATGTGCATGTGTCTTTATAGCAGCATAATTTATAATCCTTTGGGTATATACCCAGTACTGGGATGGCTGGGTCATATGGTACATCTAGTTCTAGATCCTTGAGGAATCGCCATACTGTTTTCCATAATGGTTGAACTAGTTTACAATCCCACCAACAGTGTAAAAGTGTTCCTATTTCTCCACATCCTCTCCAGCACCTGTTGTTTCCTGACTTTTTAATGATCGCCATTCTAACTGGTGTGAGATGGTATCTCATTGTGGTTTTGATTTGCATTTCTCTGATGGCCAGTGATGATGAGCATTTTTTCATGTGTCTGTTGGCTGTCTGAATGTCTTCTTTTGAGAAATGTCTGTTCATATCCTTTGCCCACTTTTTGATGGGGTTGGTTTTTTTTTTGTAAATTTGTTTGAGTTCTTTGTAGATTAGAGACTTAAATGTTAGATATTGTGACTCTTAATTCTATGTATAGGATTGTTTTGGCTATTTGAAAACTTTTAGAATCATCTATTTATGGTTTTCTAGATGTTTAGGGAAATTCATTTTAGTGTGTACTTTTAAAATTTATTTTATTAACATATGGATCCTTAAAACTGAACACTTCTGCAGTAATATTTGTAGAGATTTACTTGTGTAATGTTTTTGAATTATTTTCTTCCCTCAATTTCTATTTTCTTTCTTTCTGAGACTCCTCCTAGTCATATGTCTAACCTCCAATTTGATCATGTAATGTTGCCAGTTTGTCTCACTTACTTTTTATTGTATTTGTCTCTTTTTCTACATTTTGCAAAATTTCCTTAACATTAACTTTATTACCTTTCCATGAATTTTCTCTTGAATCACATCTTTAATTGACAAGAACACTTTCTTGTGTATAGAACTCTTTAATCTTATTTGATAGATGTAATATCTTTTAACTACCTAAGAATATTAACTATAGCTCATTTAAAACTTTTTGTTCATTATTCCTGCTTCCTCTGAAATTCCTTTGTTTCTGACTTTTATGATAGATACCTTTTTCCATTTCTGATGATCTTTCCTATCCTTTCACATTGTTTTCGTCAAACCTCAACAGGAAAAAAAATGAAATACTTTAAGTATTTGAAACAGGGAATTGGTACAGGAGGTTAGCGACATAGACAGTGGCTCATCTGATAATGCAATCATGGTGCAGTGCCTCACTTTGGCAACATAGAGATGGTTTTGGAGAATGAAAATATGAAACCAAACAGAGCAAGATATGGAAGGAAATTAACTTTAGGGAAAATAATAATAGAACTAGCAAACATATTTAAAAGAAAGTTAGGAGGATTTTATGCAAACTCTTACATGGGTGAGACCTCTCCAGTAGTTTTATTGTTGATTGATTTGGTTTGAACCAAGCATTTCAATTGGTATCTTCAAAATTGAATGACCAGGAAATACGTTTTCACGTGATGATCCACCTCTCTAGACAGGAATATTTTAACCTCCTTTCTAGACAGTATAAGCTGAGCTGGAAGTTAAGCATGGAAAAATGGCTAGTGACCTCCCATTCATCAGCAGATGCTCACTCAGTGGCCCAGCTTTCTGCCTTTGCTTAAGACTCACACAGCCTTGTGAGTTTTCTTTTTGGATCTCATCCACAGAGTAAACTCCCTGTCTCCAGCTACTGTCAAGAAGTGATAGTATCAAACTGAGTGATTTAGTGGAAAAGAGGTGGAACTTAACACTCTTTATGTGGGGTTTCAATCACTCTTTCTGTGTTTACACCCAGTTCTCTTTTTACATTTGGTGGTGACTCCAATTAGTGAATCTTTCCAGTGGTTCCATGGCACAACAGTATGCCTCTTATTTAAATTTTTCTCTGTAAACCGATTTTGGCTTTTGTCATAAGTAACCCAACTAATACCTATTCATTCAAATTCCCACCTTACAAAATTGTGCTTATTTCTCTCATTTGTTCTTGGTTTCTCTAGATGCTTGTGGATTTACAACTTGTTCACTTTGATTTCATTTTAGTGAGAATTCAAAGAACAGAGATTTGTATGAGTGTATAATATCTATCTTTTCTTTTATCATCTTAATGACAGGTGATATTGTATAGATAAGAAACTTAATGAGTGAAACCTTAGTAACAACACTGCTTTTAAAAACAAAAGAAAAGCTTTAACTAGCTTCTTATTATTGCAAAATTATGTTATGCATGTTTATTTTGTTCAAAATATATATACAACTTTTATTTTTAATATTTCTCTCCTAATCATATTTGCATGTCAGGATTATAGAAGTCTTATCAGAAACTGATAGATCACTTATGTAGAAATGTCTGTCAGTTATTTTAGAATGCATTACTATTTCACAAATGCTGTGAAATTAGAAATAGTATAAATATTATATTTTGTGTTACTTTCTTCAATGCGTTTGTCAAAAAGAATAGCACATCTGTGGATGGTTAAACAATACGTACTGTCAGTCTGTGTCTTAGTGATTGTCCACTGATGAGAAACTCCAATTAGCCTATTATCAAAGCATAATTTCTCATGAAAAAGTTTGTTTTTCTAAATTTTTACTAGATACAATCTATACTTCAATGATTAAGTGAAATACAGTTCAGCAATTCACATATTTCACATTTACTTTTTTGATTACTAAAAATTACATGTTATTAAATCCATGTGTGCAAGCAACACAATAAATTTTTTGTGCCTTCACTTTGAAGGTAGAAAAATATTTCTTGGGTTACATACTTGATCAATGCATGGCATTAAGGGTGAAGATTAGGAACTTAAGGGTGAGCTGATTTGAAAATATCACTTCAACATTTGCAAAAATAATTGGTATTCATGCATAGATTTTCACAGCTTGAATACGCATAAATTGTTCATTCAAGCATTGTGTATGATCTCACTCACCTTACTAGAGGTAGTTTACAGAAGTGGAAACAGTATTCAATTGTACAGGCTTTTAAAAGAATTATCACTCTAACATTTGAGATAGTTTGTGAAAAGTGAATTTTATGTTATTTTGAGTGAGAAGTTAATGCCCACATGCCTTTCTAAATTCAGAGAACCAGAGCCAATTTTTCTATATCAATTTTTCCTCTGAGAAAGAATACAACTACATTGTCAATGCAGGGACAAAGTTTTAATCAAGCTCTGCTTAAACCAATACTTAATGCAAGTAGCAAGAATACCTGTTCTTCCATGAACTGACTGGAAGCTTTCCTGCTGACCGAGACAAAACTCACTAGGAATGGGTATTGAGAGGACGTCTATTCACTAACAGGTTTGGAGTCAACTTCCAGAGTCATAGAACACTGCAAGGCTCATGAGAGTAAAGTGAGAGAACACTGAGAACTCCTTGAGTATTTTGAAAATTCCAAGAAAAGTGCAGCCAGACAAAGCAATTTGAACATTTCATGGGCTCTTATTTTTGACATTTCTATAATTTTGCAGTTGTGAATATGGGTATGATATTTTCTCCTTTTCGCTTGCTCATGTTGAGTACCTACAGACTTAAATGATTTTCAGGCATTTCAAAGATACCCCCTGCAACTCCAGGCAAAGGAAGTAGGGTTTGCTCAGCATAGACAGCATTTATTTGGAGAGCAGGTCCATATGTTTTACCAGAGTCTCAGAGTGGCATCTATAATAAAAAATGATTTAAAAGGGACTTCAAGTTTCCCCCTGAAAGGAAAGTAAGACTATCTCAGTTTATCAAACGACATAATAAATCCTGGGTTATGTTAGTTTTGCATTTCTCTTCTAGAGCCTGTATGTATTGACTGATAGACAAGTAGAGTATTCTATATCGGTGATTACGCTGCTAATTGAGTGTAGAAGATAATATTTATTGTTAAATGAAAATAAAATAAGCTCAATAAACAATTCAAGTTAGAACTTCACTCTCATGGCAGCCTTATTTTTGGTCTTATTTTACTCTTTAACCTCTAATTTTATGTACATTTACTTACATCTTAAGATTTTAATCAAAATATATATATATGCTATGAAAATGGATGCCTGACTTAAATGTAGTCTCACACAGAAGAATATGTCTTAAATTTTATTTAATAATATTTATGTAATCAATAAAATAGATGTAATAACCAGAATATTAAATATGTATGGTTTTATCTTTCTTAATCAGGAATTATGAACATAGATGTAGTTGTTTTATATTTCTTTTTACTCAACGAAATATATACCATTAGAAAAAATGTCTTAAAAGTAAAAGAACCTTTCCAAAGGGAAATTTATATAAATATTACTAAAGGATCTTGCTAAAATAAATCAAATTTAAAACCTGTTGAAACCCCCCAAAGCACAAAAGTCTTACATTGAACAATGTTGAAATTATCTTAAACTTCCCTAAACTTTGTCTATATAAACAATCCCAAACTTCTGTTCTATGAATGATTGACTCTCTGGCAGGGTAGATCCTGGTATACTTGTTTGTTTGTTTGCTTTGTTTTTTAGCCCATGGCAATTCACTCAACAGCTGTGAACTCCATTTTCTTGCTGTTTGTTCCACCTCCTAGGGTTTTTTCATTTGCTTTTTATGACATAATATGATATCATTAAAAATGAATTTTGTAAACTATAAATTAGATAATCATATTTTGTAATGTGTAAATGTTGGGGTGACAAATATTGCTCATGGAATTATATCAAAAAAGTTAACCTTGTTTTACTTTTACCTCTATATTTATCACGCTGTTTTCATGGCAAATGCACATCTCGTATGAGTTGGTGAGGAATTATTAAAGCTGCAAAAGTAGGATCATTTTATTCTACATTTATGTTTAGTTGGTTCTTTATAAAATGAAGTTTTTACATAATACCTTTTTAAAAAGGAAAATTGCATGTAACTAACGTACATTTACTCAAATGTTTTAACTTTTATGACAGAATCAATTCAGACTTGAATACATGTTGTGAACTACTTCTAATTACCAACAAACAAAAAAAATACAATTCAATTAAATGTAATTATATTAAATGTACCTATTGTTGTTTTGAATATAAAGCAAGAGAAAGCAAATGTATTTATTTTCAAAGAGGGAGGTAAATTAAAAAAAAAAAACTATTTTGAAAAGTTCTGCATAAAAGGGTAACTTTAGATTGCATTAATTTTTCAGTGAAGCAGCAGTTTAATTTCATACACATTTAGCCAGTTATTATTTTAAGATTCCAATGAAGGCTACTGAATAAATAGGTAAGTTAATAAATCCTTGTGTTTAAACATATGGCATTTAAATCACAAAATAAAATGGCATATTAGTTAGTTAATCAAAATTAATTGATGCCGCTGAAGAAATTATGCCCATCTGTAGCAGTTTCTTAATAAATATAAACCTGAAAATAACTAAGACCAATAGATTTTAAATTGCAGCAGTAGTTTTAATAACATCATTAATTTCCTTCACCTCTAAAATGTCAAAGATCCTATGAGTTAAATTAGATAGCATTTGGATTTGATGATGTTAGATATTTTAGAATATATTTAAAAGAAATGATTGTTAATTTTATCCATTTAGTAAATTCAGTGGGAACTTAGTGTTCTCTATTTTCTACCTTCAGCAATTTCAGCATTTAATTTACATTACCTATTCCTAATAAACACACACACACACATACTCAATTGGCATTCGCAGATTTTTTTCCACCTAAAAGATGTTGATAATCTTCCTTCAGGATAGGACATTTATCATAAATTTGTTCTCCCATAATCTATGTCTGTTCAATGTTCTTAAAGTCACTCACTGTCCTTAGGACACCCAGACATCCAGCAGTTAGGTAGCTTGCCCAAGACTACAAAACTCCTAAGTATTTGAGTTGAGTTAGATTCAAACACAGTACTCTTACCCTCTTATGAATGATATTGCTTTTTCAGCAGAATTATCTTAGCTCCTGAGATAGGCACAAAAATATTGTATAAAACAATGGTTCAAAAGAGAAAATAAGGATATCAATATTATTTCTTAAACATCATAATGATTTTTAAACTATCTATATACTTTTAATGTTTTGAAATCAGAAACTATGAGAGGAATCTACTTTTAAATAACATATTAAATATAATTGAAATTCCCACTGTGTTTTACTCTCCTTCAGGAAGAAATCTACAAAATTTGTCTCGAGGGTATATTCTGGCAGGACATAATGTAAGATAATGTAAAGCTAGACAGTTTTTACAACGAAGTGGCCCACTTGTAAGTATGTTCTAGAACAATAATTGTTTTAAAACAGGGCATTGAGATCTTTGGGTAGGCTATCAGGACATTTAAATGCAACAAGAACATAACATGCACTATACAAATATAAACCTCATTTACATTTTTTTCACACCAAAAGAGCTCTTTGAGAAAAATATATAAAAGTATTAAATTTGCAAAAACTTTTCCTGTGAAATGCCAGTCACTCAACAGAAGAATCTTAGTTTTAAGATAAAATCTTTCCTCCAAAAGTGTATTAACGCCCCTCCCATAGTTATTATGTTGAGATTTAGACAAAATTTTCTCTATTTGATCTTGAAAACTGATTTCAAAGCCACTAAGTCATGACAATAACGTAAGGGAAAGTCTAATCCCTTTATTACTTTTCTTTTTTAAAAACTTGGCTAAAGAATTAGAGAATATGAAGTAAGTTCTTATTCCCACAGTAGTACAACTGCCTTTGCTCTGAAGATATGATTGGTGCCGTCAGCAAAAACAGTGATAACCTACAATGACTCAAGCTCACAGCTGTAGATAGCTCTGGTGTGGGGCAACACACCTTCTAATGATTTAGAAAGTAAGATTTTTAAAAAAGCAAAAGAGTAAAGAGAATGCAGACAGAAAAAAGAAGTCATACTACAGTATAAATGAAATACTTATATTTTATTTATCAGAACACTAAAATATAACCAAAAAATACACTCATATTCCAACTGATTCAAAACTAACCTCTAACAAAATGCCAAGGACATGCATAGGACAATCTACTCTTTAAATGAAATTTATTAATGTTGTTCTGCTTGGTTATCATTAAAAAAGAAGGCTTTAGGAAAGCAAAAGAATGCAAATTCTAAGGATTAAACAAAAGTGTCAGGAAAACAGAGAAATTAAAAGTAGTTTTATAGGCCATTGCTTGGCATTATATTATAAGCAATTTCTTCTTAAGTTCTAGTTGTAAAAATTCTTTTTTTCTCTTTTTAAGAAATTTAGTAACAATATAGACAATTTCTTTCATTTAAAAAGTATATTGCATAAACAAGCAAGTACGATTTATTTGTCAAAGGTGACAAACAGCTGTTTTAATTAATATTTGCTAATTTTTGTTTTTTACTGA
Source organism: Macaca nemestrina (assembly GCF_043159975.1). Classification (NCBI taxonomy): domain Eukaryota; kingdom Metazoa; phylum Chordata; class Mammalia; order Primates; family Cercopithecidae; genus Macaca; species Macaca nemestrina. The sequence goes on from NC_092129.1 coordinate 82,972,438, forward strand.
AGTATAAAGTTTAAGTACTTAAAAATATATATTGACTACTCGCCTGTCAGCAAGTCCCTTTGTGCTTTAATGATTTGATTTAAATTTAGTATTTTAAGTTTGTTCTACATTTTCTGAAGAAGAGAGTAATGTAATGGATACTGAAATAATGTAATGTAAAGACAACTAGTGTATAGAAAGAGAAATATTGTAAGGGAAAGAGAGCAGGCATCAGAGTCAGAGCTGGTTTTGAATTTGAACTGTATATATATATATAAAATATATATATGAACTGTATATATATATATATATGAACTGTATACATATATATATATGAACTGTATATATATATATATATAAATGTATGACTATGAGTTAGTTCCAAATGTCTTTTCAGTCAATTTTTGTGTGTGTGTGTAAAATAGGAATAATACTACTTATAATGAAAAACGTTTACAGGAATTTGAAATTCTTTTCATGATATGTCAAAATATAGTTGATTTTCTAAGCCTGTACTCTTCAATGTAGTAACCACTAGCCACATGTGCTACTAAACTAAAGAACTGTGGATGGTGCAACTGAACTGCTGAGTTTTTATTTTATTTAGTTGGTTAATGTAACTTAAAATTTAAATTTAAAAACTAATAATTTTACTTTAAAATATAATCAATATAAAACCTGATGAAATGTTTGATGAAGTATTTGTATAAAAGGTAAGTAGGCTTAAAACAAATTGTATATGTGAATCTAATGTTTTAATCATAAATTTTATACAATAAAGATCCAGCACTTTAGAAACTTTGTCTAATTTGAGATGCATACTAAATATTTAATATGTCAACATTTTAAAATTTGGTAGAAAAATAAATGTAACTATCTTATTTTAAAAATTTTGTGTTACTTACATTTGAAATTGTAATATTTAGGACATATTAAGTTAAATATTTTTGTAAAACTAATTTTATCTCATTCTCTTTACATATTTCACCTGACTAGTAGAAAATTTAAAGTTACATGTATCTTTTAATATATTTCTATTATTCAGCGTTGTTCCATAAATGCTATTTCTTATTAAACTTACTGAAAAATAGCAAAGATTTAATATGGAGAGAAGAAAAGATAGTTGTTTTGTATTCATATAATCAGTAGTTCTTTACCTTGGCTTCATATAAGTCTTATCTGGTTTGCTCAAAAAATATACACCTGGACTATATAATAATTATATGGGAAGTTGAGAACCACTCTTCTAGCTTTTTTAAAAGCATATTCTTGTCACTAGAAAAGAACAGAGCAAAGATACTCATGTGAGAGACTTTTAACTTCTTATTTTAGAATACTAGTGAATGGACATCCAAGTTGGGTTGACTATTCATCTATATTACCTTTTCTCAGCCTCTTTTAATTCTATTTTTCACAGAGAAAAAGCTTTTAGAATTATTTCAGTATCATGAAAAATTAAAGTGGTAAGGACTTTGTCAACCATGACAATCTTTCAGCCACCAAAGCTACCTTCAGTAAACTTCCTGAGCATAATGTACTGAGTTACGTATCTTCTTTAATTCATTTTTCCCAACTGAATTTGTGATTTTTTTTCTTACTTCTCTTCATTGAACAATATGCTTGGGTGGAGATTGTGTATATTTTTCTCACTAATGTTTCTATATAACTTGACAGCTACTAAAATTTAAGTATTTTTTAAATTAGTAATTAAATATGTTAATGTGTAAATAATATTAATTGGAATATGATGTAAATTAATAATTTTCATTTTCTTGAAAATATGGAAACTTCTTGCCAATATTATCAGACCATTTTTCCTATTTCTAATCATGTCTGGATTATTAGTTTTTGATCTTTCTTTGAGGCAAGGATATTAGTATATTTTTATCACGGATTATTATATGTTTTAGATAAACTTTAACTTTTGTGTATCATCAAAAGTAAACCTGAATCATAAGAAAACTTTATTTTCCACCAAATAAACTGAAAAAAAAAATCACCACTTCTTAAAGTATCACATAAAAATGGCACTTCTCTCTGTGTGAAAGGTGGTCCTGCAACATACCATCTGCTCTGTGAATTTTGTACTCTCGGTCAGTTGTCTCTGTCTTCTAATTTCTTTTACATAAAAAAGGCTTTCTTTCACATTGGGAAAAGTATCTAAGTACTATTTCCTCATTGGAGTAAAATGTTGTAATATTACTCATCTACAACTAGTGAATGTCTCCCGCTTTGAGAATAGATCAGTATATGACGTGTCTAATTAGCAGTAATTTATTATTTTCACTCAGTTTGGCCGAGTCTTTTTTAACAGGATTAATCAAACATTAAGCCTTGGAAGAAAAAATGAAAAGTCTAGTCTCTGGTTTCCAGCTTCTGTCACAAAATTGTCATTCATGATTGCAGTTCTGGGAACAGGATCTTCAAGCCAGCCTGTTTGTCTATCTAAAGCGTATCTCATTCTCTCCCTATCTCAATTTCTTCTCTTAAAATAAAAATTTAAAAATATATAACAGTTATCAATTCCTAATAAAAATATTAATTTGAATCCAAGAATTTGGGAATTCATTAAGTTTTTTTTCTCTCTTAACTGGCCATGCATGTAAATTTCTCTGCCCCTTTGACACTTGCGAAATCAATGTAATTTTGAGCAGAAAATAAATAAACTAAGGATATGAAGAGTATAATATGGAGGCTTGTCCTGAGTATTTGCTGTATAATTAGGAAAAGATGATGTAACCATAAAAGAATAAATGACAAGTATCATCAGCCAAGACCAAACAATTGAGTTAATAATTGCTAAAGGAGTTGAAAAGAGGAGAAAAGACTGTGGCATAATCAGACAAAAACTATTAGAATAGTGAAGAAGGCACTCCAGACAGGAGATAAAGTGTGATTAGCTGCATGACATACAGGTAGTAAGGGCCAATAGGACAAGCTGGAAATAAACTATTTGCATTGAAGGATATGTTTTGATTGAAGGATTAGTTTACTCATTCATTCATTTGTGTGGATCATTCAATTAAATTATAAATATATTGACACAGTTCCCTCAGTGGGACGAGGGAATGTTTTTAACTCTCAAGGATTAAGAGAAATGGGGCACTTGACATCTTTAAATTTGCAAACTAATAACAGGGGCCCAATGAATGAAACGTCCAAGTATAAAAATAAAATGAATACTTCTGCTTCCACTTGAAACAGAGTAACAGGGACCAAATTTGCCTTCAATCCTTAAATAAACTAAAAATATAATAATAACAATTGGCAAAACATATGAAACTATACATCTCAAGGTATCAGTAAAGAAAGAACCATTTTCTCTGAGAATTGGATAACAGAAGATATGAATTCTATTATTGCCCAACTTATAGCTGAATGCAAGTGCAATTCCCTTTTGCATATTGGTCTTATGAAAATTTTATTAATTTTTATAACTCTATATTTCTGTAGAATACTTCACTCCTATGTAGAAAACTGTATTACAAATCGTGAACTATTTATTTATTTTCTACCAGTCTTTTAGGTATATTAGTACATAGAAACTTGAACTTTCATTTGAAAATAAGTGGTGATATGGGATATAATTGTCTTCTCCCTTCTTAAAAAGTCCTTTTTATTAGAAATAAAACGTATGCACAAGAAAGCACAGATAATAGTTCACAACCAATATCTTCTCACGAATTGAACCCATTGTGTACAAAGAACATGGATCAAGAAATAGAATATTGCCAAAGCCCCTGAAGTATTTACTGTGTCTTTCTCTGATTTTACATTTGAAACATGGGCAGAGTTCTGATTTCTAATGTACAGATTTGTTTTAACAGTTTTTAAATTCTATAAAAATAAAACCAACCATATGTATTTTTCGATTTTGGATTGTCTTTCCTTAAATTATGTTTGGGATATTCTTATTTATGGAGCAATAGTTTTCACCCTAATTGCTACATATTATTCAATTTTATGAATACAGATGGTTAATTTATTCATTTATGGTTGTTTGATGTTTGTCTTTAGATTTTTGCCATTATGACTACTACTACTGGTAATATTTTCTCTGTATGTATATACATGTGCATATATATATGTAGTATTTTGATTAAAATGTATTAATTCTATCTGGTATAAAGAAGCATAGGCCAGGCGCGGTGGCTCATGTCTGTAATCCACTTTGGGAGGTCAAGGCAATTTACTTGAGATCAGGAGTTCGAGACCAGCCTGAACAATGTGGTGAAATCCCGTCTCTACTAAAAACAGAAAAATTAGCCAGGGGTAGTGGCACGTGCCTGTAATACCAGCTATTTGGGAGTCTGAGGCAGGAGAATCGCTTGAACCTGGTGGACAGTGAGCCAAGATTGCACCATAGTACTCCAGCCTGAGTGACAGAATGAGAATCTGTATCAAAAGAAGAAGAAAAAGAAGAGGAAGAAGAAGAGGAAGAAGAAGGAGGAGGAGGAGGAGGAAGAGGAGGAGAAGGAGGAGAAGAAGAAGAGGAGGAAAAGTATAATTCCTGGGTCACAGAGTCGGCATATGATTGGCTATAGTAGGTTATGCCAGTGTTCCAAAATGATTGCTTAAATTTACATTCTCTCTGAAATGTTCATTTTCCAGTTGTTGAACATGCTCACTAGCACTTGATATTGGCCAATGTTTATAACTTTTAGCTATTTTGGTGAGTTTGTAGAGGTATATCATTGTAGTTTTAATTTATATCATAGAAACTAAACATCTTTGCAATAGTTGCCCCTAGATAACTTCATCTGTGATGTAGCTCTTCCAATACTTTGCTACCTTTTTAAATTAGATATCCCCATGCTTTCTAAATTGGTATAAGTACTCTATATATTCATAGAGTTTTGCTGATATCACGTTTCTGGTCTTTTCTATTTACTTTAGGCTTATTTTGTTCTTCTTTTTCTTTAAACCTTTTAATTTCGATGTTTAGCTAGTTAATTTTCACTGCCTTTTCTTAAATAATTACACTGAAGGCTATAGCCTTCTGTTTAACCAAACTTTATTTTGTGTTCTTTGTTTTTTAATTATATTATCTATGAAGTTACATTTTAGGTAAATAAAAGATTATTTTATAGTGTTTAATTGAATTGAATCTTTTATCTGTGTGTATATATACACATGTACACACACATATACATTGCTATATATAATAAAGTTTACCTTATTGTCTGTTTGGTCTAACATAAATTGAGTTATACCACTTTCTTTTGATTAGTATTTGCCTTGGCACCTATATTTTTATGCATTTCACTTTGAAATTCATGTCCTTATATTTTAGTTTTTTTTTTTTTCATTTTAAAAGCATGTCTCTGGATTACTTTTTCTTTTATTGTGATATAATAGTCATCTTTTAATTGATGGTACAGTTCATTTACATTTTGGTAATTAATGATGAAGTTAGAGTCATTGAAACTAAATTTACTGAAAGTAAATTTACTGAAAGAATTAAATTACTACTACTAAAAAGTAATTTTACAGTTTCAGGTCTTAAATTTAAGTCTTAATCCATTTTGTGTTGACTTTTATATATGGTGTAAGAACAGGGTCCAATTTCATTCTTCTGCATGTAGACATCCAGTTTTCCCAACATCCTTTTTTGAGAAGATTGTCCTTTCCACATTGTGTGTTCTTGGCAACTTTGTTGAGCATCAATTCACTTTAAATGTATGGGTTCATTATTGCCTCTCTATTCTCTTCCATTGATTGATGTGTTTATTTTTGTAACAGTACCATTTTTAATTACTGTAGTTTTGCAATATATTTTGAAATCAGGTAGTGATGTCTTCAGCTTTCATTTTTTTAAATTCAGGATTGCTTTGGAAGTTGTGTGTGTGTGTGTATGTGTGTGTGCATGTGGTTTCATATGAATTTTAGGTTTTATTTTTTCTGTGAAAAGTAAGTTTGGAATTTTGATGAGAATTGCATTGAATCTGTAAATTCCTTTGGGTAGTATGAACATTTTAACAATATTAATTATTCCAAACCATAAACATAGAATATTTTTCTATTTATTTCTCTCTTTTTAAATTTATTTTATCAATGTTGTATAGTTTTCAGCATACAGATCATGCACATTTTTGATTAATTTTATTCATAAGTATCTTATTATTTTTGGTAGCTGTTATAAGTAGGGTTGTTACTGGATAATTTTAATTTTTAATTTGTTCATTACACAAAAAGTTGAAGATGGACATGTATCCCTTCAGTTTCTAACCCAGGACTAGGTTTTGTTTTGTTGTTGTTTTTAGTATTAGTTTGTTTTGCTTACTCTTCGAAGAGAAGATAACTTTAAGAAGATAGGTGTTTTGGTTGTAAATGGGGATATCAAATACTACTTCCAATTTTACTTTGATTCCCATTTTTTTCCCTTTCCCCAAACTCTGAAGTCCATTAATACTACTTTGTCTTTTGCCTGAATTTTGAACAAATTAACATTCAGCATATATGGTAATGCAAAGTATATGATTTCATAGAGAGATATTATTCATAAATTTAATCAATAATTTAACTCAAAAATATGGCATCTAGTTAACTACACATCTTATTGCTTTTTCTATTCTGCTCACTGTCTATTAATAATTTCTTCTCTAAATGACTTCATTTTCTTTCTCAGGGATACCTAAGAAGTTCTTACTACTCAGTAGGCGAGGTGAAAATATGTGACTTCATTTTCCTTATAAACGTCTAGGAAACTCTCAAGATAATTCTCAGATTATTTACATGCTTTTCCACAAATTTTACTGAGAGTCTTACGTTTGATTGTATCAGTACCTGAAGTCACATACTACTTCTGTGAAATGGCTAGTGGTATCAATAACATTGTCAAATTTTAACATTCATCTTCTCCTCTTGAGGGTGTGGTTTAAGTTGTAAAGGGGATATAGCAAAAATTATTTAAAGTTAAGCCTTCCTTGAGAATACCTTAGGATAACTATCAAATATGAATAAAAGTAATCATTTTTCAACTAACTCAGCACAGCAGCTTTTCTTTAAGGGTTAGAAAAGATCACTGTTATTTTACCAGGCAATCATGTTAAATAACTGAATTCGAGTTTGAGGCCATGATGAAATTTATCTTTATGCCCTTGATTCTCACACAAAGTGGTAGGAGCCTTGCACAAAATTAGTTTACAGAGTTTACAGATTCACGAAAATACCTATAAGGAGTAACTCTTGGGTTTATACTAATTTCATGAAATTAGAATGACCGTCTCTTGAATTTTACTTCTCATTCTCCTTTGCTGTGTTTTTATGCATACCTATGAGTCATAGACAAATTCTAAAAAGCTAAGTGTTCATACAGTGTTTACTTGATTTGTACACCATTAATTATTTTCTGTCTCTTTCTTCTTATAGTTTTTTCTCCAAGAATATATTTATTAAAGGTTATATGTAAGGCATGAATCCTTCTTCTTGGTGTCCTACTGCTTTCTTTTCACACTCAGTTCTGCAAGCACAGTACCAATTATCCTGCCTAAAATCTAATCTAATTATACTAAGCTAATGACTCTTACATATTTGTATTCAATGAGCTCTCATATACACTCTCATATATTACTCACAGATATGCTTCTGAGTCATATTGTACCAATGCCTAAACATCAAATAAATTTATTTTCCCCCAGACCCACAGTCTTCAATGTTAAATTTATAATATATATATAATTATATATAACATACATAATATAAATTTATCATTTATTCAGGTTCTCCAAGGATTTTTTAATTTTTGTAGAATAAATTATTATGTTTAATTTTTACTTTTGGTCATGTTTTTATGTGTCCTCTAAGACACAGAGTTTACTTTTTGGAAGTTTACACATGCCACCTTTTTCTCTTGATTTTCTGCATAAATAGTACTATCCCTTCCTCAATGTTTGATTGAAATATTTCAATATTATCTAACTGCATTTTTGTTGTTGTTAATAAGAAAAAGTTATTTTAAAATTCCTTAGTAATTGGAGCTACAAATTCTACCACTTCTTGCATCTCTCTCCTGGAGTCAGTCTCTTCATCAAAAAGTTATACTTCATGATATCTTTTTATCAAAATTCAAACTTAACTCTTACTGTTTCATGACAACATACATATAATACTATATACAATTTGTTATAAATTGCATTGTATAATTATTCATTTTGTAACATACAAAACATGTTAATACTACATAGTTTTTTAAATACTAAATTATTCCATATATAATGAAACTACCTCTCCTCTAAAACATGTTTCATAAAAATAATTTCCCCTGTGTCTTCTGAAGATGTTTATACATCTCTTCTTGCACTCATCATCTTGTATAGTGGCCAGCTAGGGGTTTATGTGTCCTCATTGCAAAAGACTGTGTTGCCTAACGGGTACAGACCATCTTATTTATCTTTATTCCCCTAGCACCTAACACAGTGGACAGTACATTGTATGTATTTGGTAATTGCTTGTGAATTGAACTGAAATTGGTTTACAAGTGTTTCTCAAAATTAAATAGCCAATAACACATAGCTTTCAAATGATTCTAGTAATTGGAACTGATTATATTATACATTTTTCTTAGACTATCATATATTGTATAATAAACATTGTAATTCTATTTTATGATAATGAAACATTAGCACAGATAAAAATAAAGGTGCCATTAAATTACTCTTTATTGATGTGTTATGTTATTTTAAGAATTGGACACAATGTTGCATTAAATTTTTAATTATTTTTGATAAAAGGGATATGAGTTATCTGTACTCTGAGATGTTTAGGAAATATGTTGACTAGTAGGTATTTTTAACTGTTTTAACTTCCACAATTTAGGGATAGGGCTTAAGAGGGGATAAGCATTCAACTCAAATAATCAGGGCTGATCATTAAGAATATGTTATGCCTGGTAATTTAACAGACCTTAACAAACTTATATACTTAATAAATTTTAAAATCTTTTCTGAAAGCTGATAAACGACATATAAAATAGGCATTTTCCAATGTAAATTTTTAACAAAACATAATTTTTAAAAATGAAGTAAAATACAAGTATTTATTAAAATATTAATGATATCTAATTTTCTCCAGCTCTGATATTTCCTCCCCTTTTTCTCTCACTCTTTCTATTCTCTGTCTTTTTCTCTCTCTCATGTGTATCTTTGAATAAGGTACTAAAGTATAACAGAAGTGTAACAGAATAGTTTGTTTTTCTACATTTCCCTATGACAATAGGGAAGGACCACTTCTTTCCAATTATTTCTAAAAGGTGATGGAAAGGAATCTGCTAAACTATAGTGCAATTTATTAAACATCGTACTCCACTGGCAGTCACTGCTTCCAGACATCTTTCTGTCTTACTGCTGCCATTGTGCCTGTCTTTGAGTCTGCTATTAATTCTCTTCTCCAATTTCATGTTTTAGAATATGCTTCTCTGAACAGATATATATAGAGAGAGTAATTGACTGGGACAGAGATACACCAGGCTTATGGATGCCAAATTGCTCAATTTAGGGGAGGGAGGTAGATAAAATATGCATTAGTCCATGAAATGATTCCATGAAGTTTGCAATGTGTAATCAGCATTCTCAGCAGATGCTGTGGCTCTCAGTGGGCTATACTTTGTCTTTTTCTAGCTAAATTCAGGTGAGTGAATGCTTTACATTATTATCTGTTCATGGAGCTTCTGTGTTTTGATTTAGGTTTATATACAGAAGACAGTCAAAAATATTTTCTGTTAATTGGTCATATTTGTCTCTTTTGTCTTAAAATATTTAGCACCTATTTTAAAATCAGCGTGATGACTATAGTTAATAATAATGTACTTTTTATTTCCAAATGATCAAGAGAGTAAATGTCAAATGATCTCACCACACAAAAGCATCTGTTGAGTGATGAAGTGATGGATATGGTAATTAGCTTGCCTAATCATTCCATAATGCTTACCTATATCAGAATATCACGTTGTACCCCACAAATATATAAAATTATTTGTTAATTGAAAATTAAAACATATTTTTGATTAACAGTCTATTTAATGAATATGTTGTCTATGTTTTATTTCCAATGTATCCCTTTACTTGTATTTTGCATGCTATTTCCTAGACAATTACTCTTATCTTTGATCTTAAATTTACTTTGCAGGGAATGTAATGAGAAAATGGGGGCCAGAAAAGTGAAGTAACTTCAGAAACATCAAATAAAAATGTAGTGTACTTCAGCGTTAGGTCTTGAAACTTAGATTCTTGGCTACTAGTCCTGTATTTAATGTGTGACAGCATAGAGATATTGAAGAGTGACATATGGGTGACTGGGAAGTCGGTGCAGCCTTGTCTGAAAAAAAAATCGGAATGGTCTTCAGAAACTGGATAGTGAATCATGTTTCATATCCACAAGAGCCATAATGGATGAAACTCTACATCACTAAAATATTATTTATTTCATGAATTCTGTAGATGAGTACATTTGTGGAATGTTGAATTTACATGTTGAGGGTATATTCATACCCTACTAAATTTTCTGGAAAAAAAAAAAATAGAGTTCCTAGAATGGGAAAGTTAATGCCTGCAAAATCTTACCAATTTTATCTTGGTGTTAACAGAAAATTTAACACAGAGTATATTATAACAAAAAGAACTTAGCTAAATCATGTATGGAAAGTTAAATTCCCTACTTTTGCTAAATAGGCTAGGAAAGTTGTCAGTGTGACTTTACCAGTGACTTCCATGATATGTTAAAAGCAGTTCTGTATTCTTTTCAACTTCCCCAGGTGTGGTCAATAGCTACTAGCATTTCCATAAAGTAAAAGCACAGTATCCTTATTGCACATCCTCTGGTCTATTTCTTACTCTGGTTTACCTTGAAATTTGATGAATATATCATATGGCTTTAATAGTGAACAACAAGTAAAAGTAATTATTTTCTTAATAGCATGACATCTCTTATTTCACCTTATTCTGTGAAGCATTTCTTGGCACCGTATGGTTTATTTAACTGAACATCAATTTTAACCTGACTTAGAGTTTCTCATTGCAATATACATTTAGAAATGGGCAAGGAGATTATTTGCTCTGTTCCTGTAATTTGAAAGAGTTCAGATGTCAGAAAACTATATATATATGTCACTGTCCCTCGGAATCTGGCACTCAACACTGGCAAAACATGACCTGTAACCTAAACACCAACTCACAGGGTGACTAACAACAGAGTCATCTTTACATTTCTAGTCCTGTGTTTCTGAAACAAAAGACTAATGCAGCCAAATATTATAAAAATTTTACGTCTGACATTGTAGACTGATGCTGGTTACGAGTAGAGAAAAGTTTCAAGGGTAGGGGTTCTTAGTTAAAAAACAAACAAACAGGCCAGGCGCGGTGGCTCACGCCTGTAATCCCAGCACTTTGGGAGGCTGAGGTGGGCAGATCACGAGGTCAGGAGATCAAGACCATCCTGGCCAACACGGTGAAACCCTGTCTCTACTAAAAATACAAAAATTAGCTGGGCGTGGTGGCGCGTGCCTGTTGTCTCAGCTACATGGGAGGCTGAGGCAGGAGAATCGTTTGAACCCGGGAGGAGGAGGTTGCAGTGAGCTGAGATCCCACCACCGCACTTCACCCTGGCAACAGAGAGAGACTCCATCTCAAACAAAACAAAACAAAACAAAACACATATACTTAACTTGTCAAATGCTGCCTCTCAGATATCATGAACACAAAAGATTCTTGCACATTGCAGTATCTGTGTATTATTTTCTAAGAAAGCAAAACATGAAGTTTATTACTTTTCTTAGTATTCCAATTCCAGTTTTTAAAAAACTGCCTGAATTTACAATATTGAAATGACACGTATAGCAGCTGATTAACAATGTTTAATATTAAATAATTGACACTATACTTCAAATTTGAATACAGGTACATTTATTAACAAGTGTAAAGTATGGTATTTATTCATTTTATTAGCAACTAGAATAACATTGAATGTCATAATTTTTATTTAAAAAATACAATATAATCCACATTACTATTGTGCGTGTGCCATGCATCTGTTGTGCGGGTATGTGTGTGATGAGGACACTTAAACTTTGCTATTTTATCAAATTTCAAGTAGACAATGAGGCATTATTAACTATAGTCACCATGCTGTACATTTGATCCCCAGAACTTATTCATCTGATAACTGATCAATATCTCCCCATTTTCCCCAACTCCCAGCCACTGGGAGCCACTCTTTTAGTCTCTGCTTCTGTGAGTTAAATGTTTTCAGATTCCACATGTAAGTGAGATCATGCAACATCTGTCTTCCTGGGTCTGGTTTACTGCACAGAGCTTCAAAGGTCCTCCAGGTGCATCCATGTAGTCACAAGGACAGGATTTGTGTGTGTGTTACTGGACAATATTCAGTTGTGTCTATCATCTGTCTAGCTATATATCTACCTCTCTATCTATTATTTTAAAATTTATTCATCTATTGATGGACACTTAGGTTGTTTTCATACCTTGACCTCTGTGATTAATGCTGCAATGAATATGTGAGTGCAGATATTTGTCTGATACTGACTAAGTGAGATTGCTGGATCATATGATGGCTTTATTTTTAGATTTTTGAAGAACTTTAATAATGTTTTCCATAATGGCTGGACCAACTTACATTTCCACCAGCAGTGTACAAGAGTTTCTTTCCTCTACACCATTGCCAACACTGGTTTTCTCTTTTCTTTTTGATAATAGCTATCCTAACAGGTGTGAGGTGATATCTCATTGTGGTTTTAATTTGCATTTCCCTTATGATTAGAGTTGTTGAGCACTTTTTCATATAACATTTGAGTGTTTTATGTCTTTTTTGGAAAAATATATGTTGAGGTCTTTTGCTCATTTTAAAAAGAAATTATTTGGTTGTTCGCTACTAATTTATGTGAGTTCTTAATACATTTTGAATATTAACTCTTCATCAAACATACAATTTGTAAAGATTTTCTCCCATTCCCTAGGTTGTCTTCATTTTGTTGGTTGTTTCTTTTGCTTCCAGAAGCTTTATATTTTGTAGTCCTACTTTTTTAGTTTTGCCTTTTTGCCTTTGAATTTGATGTTATATTAAAAAACATTGCCAAGACCAATGTCAAGGAGTTTTTTCCCTCTGTTTTCTTCTAGGAGCGCTATTATTTCAGATGTTACATTTAAGCCTTTGATTTATTTCGAGTGAATTCTGTATGTGGTGTAAGACATGGGTCTAATTTTAGTATTTTGCATGTGAATATCCAGTTCTCCAAATACTATTTATTGAAAAGACATATACAGATTTTCATAGAATTGTTTAGTACTTTATTACTTTTTCAAACATTTGTATAAAAATTCATTTTTATTATTAATTAAACTAATATAGATTTGCAATTCAAATAGTTTCATTATAACTTACTCTTTAACTTTATTGAATAATATCAATTATTTTAAAATACTATTTACAATATTAGAATATTTGAAATTTTTGCCTTATGTCATTTGCATTAATTTTAAATAAAGTATTTACATTTTGCTCTCTTTTAATGTAATTGCAATTTTTAAAGATGAGCACTATTAATAATATAACCATCAATTACATCCTCATAATAAAAGCTGAAGCATATTACTATTCTCTCCACTAAACATAATTATGCTATTCTGGTAGAAATTTATTTTAGTCATTTTATTTGTATGATTTTTGCAGTGTAATAATATCAAGAGTTTGTGTAGTTTCGGGAATCACACATGAATAGTAATCTACTTGGAATCAACAAGTTTATTCAGTTCAAATAATTTATTCTAAACACCAATGTAACATAATGTTTTGAACACTTTATGCGTATAAACATGGGTTACACAGATACTTATGTAATAAGTATAATAGTTAAACAGTAAATATATTATTGATGATGTGATTACATTTTTCTCATTTAAAAAATATGTATAGAAATTTTAAATGGGAAATTCAAGACATATTATTGATTCAAAATTGACTGAAGGTGTACTTAGTAGATATCAGTAAAGAGCAATATAAATAAATTGAACAAGTATCAAAAACCACTGTACCATACCAACTCCTGTGGGCATTTTACTTATGGCAGACCCTATTAAGAGTTGTATTTATGGTTACCATGTAGGTTGTAGATAGGGCTTAGACTCATTCAAACTAAGAGCAGGTCATTATAAATATCCAAAATTGTGTCAGGTTTTCTAATAACTTAGAGTCCTAATAGAAAAAAAAAAAAAGTCCATTTATAATACCTGACAGTAAGTTTTTTAAGGTTCATTTAGATTCTCAACTTTTTTAAATTTTGTTACTTTATTAAGCATGTAATAGTTTGTTTTAACTTATTTATCTTATTTACTGTACATATATATTTAGTATATAGTAGTATGTTTTAACTTATTTATCTTATTTAATATGTATCTTGTAATATATTCTTTAATCCACTGGGTTTTGCTCTATTTGAAAAACATAGGGAGAGTCAAATCTTGACATTCTTGAAGGCTATTTTTTGGAAGAATTCTGACTATGTTTTAATTTCTTTAAATCACTCCTGAAATCCAGTTCCAATTGGATTAGATTTGGATTGAAATTGTAATTTCTTAAGAAAATTATTAATATTATTCAATATTAATGCAATATGTAGTGATGGGGAATAAGAATAGAATTTACATTCATGTGTAGAGGTTCTGACACTATTCAATTTCTCCTGTCCTCAAGAAAGAAATCTAAGCCTTCTTTGCAATTTGTTGTAGTACTTATTTATTCTTGGCTCAAAGGTCATCACAGAACAATTTGCATATTTAGTCAATTTAATACTATAATATGCTTGCATAAATGAATAGTAAGTATTTCATCATTATGTGCCCCACAAAATCATAAGAAGTTACTAAAATTGATGAGATGAGAATATTGAGGAAAGCCATGATAGATGACAGTTAGGACGGCATTATTAATATTATACAATTATTCTGTTAATAAATGTTTTATGATAAACATTTTATATACTTAGAATACATATAAACAAAATGTATTGAATATACGTACTAATCTCAACATATCTATCTGTTGCTCATTCTCTTACATAATTTTAATACTGGCATGTAAATTTAAAATATTATTTTAAAATTATGATATATTTTTCCGCATTGTACTTTGGCACCCGGGTTTATATTTGTAGGGCAATTATCAAATTGTTCTTAATATGCATTGAAACAGTTCCTTTGCAGATACTATGCATCAGTTTTTCTGTCACTATAGAGTTAAATCATAATAGAGTTTATCTTTTTTTATTTAAATTAAGATTTTTGAATACATTATTTTCAGGCTTAGAAAATATTATGTATGACATTATCTTAGAGAATGCTTTGCTTGGGTTCTCTGTTTCTCGTGAATAATTTTGATTACTATTGAGTGAAATGATATTACAAATTAAGCCTTTATAGGCCATAAGAAATAATTCTCGTGTGTGTTGTACAAGCATATTTTAATAGTTTTCTAAATCATTACAAAAATTTGTAACAAAAATAGGTTATGTATACATATACACACACACACATTCACACACATACATGTGCACACAATATAGTGAAGAAAACCAGCGTAATGAACATCCTTATTCAAAAATAAATTTGAAAATAATAAATATGTTACCTTCAACTTTATATGTGAAATCAATTATAATCCCTAAGGAACTTTTCAATTATTATTTTTCAGATTGAGTTTTGTACTATGAGAGAAGTACCAAGACACATTTTTGTAGTTTACCAAGGGGAAAACCTGCTCATTTTGTGCTTTCTGAAAATGCAAACTAAATTATGCTACAGGAGATATAAAATTGTGTCATCTACATGTAAATTGGTTTTGGAACCTGAGGAAGGGGTGTATTTTGTATATATTATGTTAAGATCTTATCACAGTATCAAATGGATTAGATTTTATTAAGAATAATATAAACAACTTTTTCAAAGAAACTAAATTGAACAGAACTACACAATTAATTACTAAGACTCATTAATTCCTTCACAATACAGTTATAAAAACAGTAAAAGTGTAATGTTTTATTAACATTAAAGTATACATTCTTGCCTAATGAAGCTTTTAACCCTCTAGCTACTAAAGAAATTATGGTTTAAAAATTCAATTATATCTTAAAACCCTTTCGAACTTCAAATAGCTAATGAAAGAAGATTGTTTTCACTACTTTTTGTCTAATCACAAAGGGCATTGCCACTGATAATTACTTGGAAAGGTCTCAATTTTAGAAGTCTTTAAAATACTAAGTGTAATAACTTATTCAGACATAAGAGCAATTTAATAATTTCCTAATTCTTGAAAATATATTTCAGCTGCAGGACATCCAATGGATCCAGTAAACTATCCAATATTGCCTACCCTTGCATTATGAAGATAACCTATTCTACAAATACTTGTGATTTGGCTGATATTCAGGGGTGGCTATAGTTTAGATGTTCATTCCCTGAAGCCTCATGTTGAAATTAGATCTCAATGTTGGAGGTAACTTCTTAATGGGAGATGTTTGAGTCATGGGAGCAGACTCCTCATGAACAGATTATAATGCCTCACAGGGCAGGGGATGTGACTGAGTTCTTGCTCTGTTAGTTCTTATAAGATCTGGTTGTTAAAAAGAGCCTGGAAGCTCTCTTTTCTCTCTTCCTTCCTCTCTCACCATATGATCTTTGCCCATGCTGGCTCCTCTTTGCCTTCCAAAGGAGTGGAAGCAGCCTGAGACCCTCACCAGATGCAGATGCCCAATCTTGAACTTTTCTAGACATCAGAATTATGAGCCAAGTAAACCTTTCCATTTTATAAATTACACACTTCATGTATTCCTTTAAAACAACATAAAAAAGTCTAAGACAGAAAATTGGTACCAATCAGTGAGACACTGATGTAAAGACACTTGAAAATGCAGAAGTGGCTTTGGAACTGGGTAATGGGCAGAGACTGGAAGAGTTTGAAGGGCTCAGAAGCAGACAAAAACATGAGGGAAAGTTTAGATGTAAGTGGTTGTGACCAAAATGCTGATAGAAATGTAAGCAGTAAAGGCCATGCTGATGAGATTTCAGATGGAAATGAGGAACTGATTAGGAATTGGAGCCAAGGTCACTCACGTTATGTTGGAGCAAAGAAGTTAGCTGTATTCTGTTCATGCCCTAAGGTTTCGTAGAAACCTGGACTTTAGAGGGATGACCTAAGGTATAGCAGAAGAAATTTCCAAGCAGCGAAGTGTTCAAAAAGTGGTATGGCTACTTTTAACCACTTACAATCAGGTACAGCAACAAAGGAATGATCTAAAGGTGGAATTTATAATTGAAAGGAAGGCAGAGAATAACAATTTTAAAAATGTGCAGTCTGTTCATGTGGTAGGAAAGAAAATAGTATTTTCGGGACAGGAATCCAAGCATGCTGTGGAGCAACCATTTACTAAAGAGATTAGTGTGACTAAAAGGGAGTCAGGTTTTAGTAGCAAAGAAAATGGGAAAAAGGCCCTGAAGTCATTTCAGAAATCTCTGAGGTTGCCTCTATCATCCCAGGCTCAAAGGACTAGGAGGAAAGCATGGTTTTGGGGGCCAGGCCTGGCATGCTGCTGCCCTGCATCACCTTGGGATGCTGCTCCCTGCATCCTGGCCATTACAGCTTCACCCATGGCTCAAACGGCTCCACAAACTCCTTAGTCCACCACTTCAAAACACAAAGCTGTAAGCTCTGACAGTTTCATGTGGTGTTAAGTCTGCAGGTTCCCAGGATCCAAGAGTGGTGGAGGCTTGGTGGTTTCCACCTAGATTTTGGAGGATGTATTGAAAAGCCTCGGTGCCCAGAAGAAGCTAGCGACAGAGGTGGAGTCAGCTCAGAGTTTCTACTACAGACTTGCCTAGTGGATGTTTGGGAGTAGAGCCACGACCCTCCAGTCCCAACAATTAGAGAATTATAGAGCCATTGGAAGCCTGCGCTCTCACTCTCAAAGACCACAGGCAGTTGACAACAATCTGTGAGAGTAGCCACTTGGGCTGTGTCCAGCAAAGTCATTAGGTGAGGCTGACCAAGGCATCGGGAGCTGACTCCTCACACCAGGATTCCCAGGATGTGGGACATGGAATAAAGGAAGATTTTGCAGCTTTCAGATTTAATGTCTGCCTTGCTGGTTTTTTTTTTTTTTTTTTCTTTAAATGGATATTTTTATTTATTTTGCTTTTAATTTTCACGGACACAAACAGAACATATAGAAGATCTTTCTAGAGCTGTGAGGTATGTGTGAGAGTTTCTTTTATTTTGTACACCTAGAAGTAGAGTACCAAGAAGAAAGGGTCAGCATGTCTCCAATTTTGTTAGATGTTGCTAAGTTGCTTTCCAATGTTTTTGTACCAATTTGTACTCCTTTTTTTTTTTTTTTGAAAGCACACAATAATTCCTTTTATTTTTGCAGCAATCACCTAAAACTTGAATTTGTTTGCAAAATACAAAACTTTATCTTGTAATAATTCAATAGGACTGGTTAATGTATGGCAATAAAAATAATCCTCAACTGTAAATATCATCATTACTTTTGTTTCTCACTCATATAAACATCATGAATACCCTATCTGACTCAAGACTTGGTCGTAAACTGCAATAGTTGCATTCTTTATATTTGAAAATACATTTTCCTCCTTCAATTATTAACCCTTTCTTTCACTATTTTTTTATTTTCTTAAAGAGACAGCATGAAAAAAAGAAACTGATCTGCTCATTAGATTCTTATTTCAAAATGTCTTTGTAAAAAATCCATCTCTCTTGATCAGGAATAATAGCCCAATTGTCCATAGATTCTTAATATACATGTCTTGTGTATATACCTATCTAAGTGTACATCTCTTGGTACCTACCAATACGGAACATCTATTTTTCTTACTTTAGTAACATTACTGAACAAGCTATTATTCTAATATACATGTACATAATAATGATATATCATTTTCCAGCATAATACCTTTGTACTATAATTTGTATGAATTCTTTTGATAATTTTGGTATTTTAAATGTATATGGTACCTCAGAAAATAATTAATTTTAGAAACTAATTTATATTCTGATTGGATGTGGTATTTGTGTGGGGACTGAGACCCTTTTGTTTTGGACAATTTCTTCATTTTGAAAAGGAAATGTTTACCCAATGCTTGCAAAATCATTGTATCTTAAGAGTAAATAAATTTTTATTGATTCTAAAGGCTCATAGCTGAAAGGAACTTGCCTTGAATCTCACATGAAACTTTGGACTTTAGAGTTGATGCTGGAACAAGTTAAGACTTTTGGGGACTATTGATATAGAATGATATGACATTGTATTGTATTTTGTATGTCAGAAGGACATAAGATTTGGAGAACCAATGTCGGAAGGTGGTGTTTTGGTCAAAGAAGCAGACCTCTCATGAAGAGATTAATGTTCTACCTGGGTAGGAGGCAGTGAATGAGAGTTCTCATTCCATTAGTTCTTACAAGAGCTGATTGTTTAACATAAGTTGGTACCTCCTTTGTCCCTCTTGTTTCCTGAGTCTGGGGCACTTACGGACTTCAGACGGGAGGAAGTGCATGCTGATTGGTCCACAGGTGGCCATAGGCAGACTGGAAAAAGCACCACAAGTCCGGGGAACTGGCAGTCTGGCCCCCAGGCTTCAGGCCCTTCCCAGCTTGAAGGTGGGGTCTCAACAAGGACACACCCTCTTCTTTTCAGAAGCCTGTCTGCCTCCTGCTGCTGTTCATGGTGCCCAGGATGTTTATGCCAAGGGGCGCGTGCAGACCAGTACAAAGCTGCCCTCAGCACAACCTCTGCCTCCCTTCCATGCTTGTCTATGCCCAAAGTCTGGAGGGGGCTGAAGTGCAAAAGGGCTGGTGTGTAAACATTGCCCTGAGTGTACGCACACCTGTTTGGGCTGCAACAGCACCCTGGCTGCTCAGCCCCAACCTTGGTACAAGATCAGGGTAGGTGCTGGGAGTAGGTTGCAGCCAGGCAGCACAAGCAGACACCTCCAAGTCTGTGGGGGTAGTGGGGGTCTTCTGTGTCCCCAAGAGTGCAGATATGGCCATTCCACAACCATGACTTGGGCAGCTGCAGCTGCACCCAGGAGGGTGGAAGTCCTGCTTGTTCCCAGACCCCAAGAGCACAGGGATGCCTGACTTCACAGCTGCAACTTGGGCAGCTGCAGTTGCATGCAGGAGGGTTCTCCCAGCTCCCATCAGCTCCATGGAGCATGCAGCCTAGCTGTGCTTTCCCTGCTGCAGCTGGCATGTTGGCAGCAGTGGCTCCAGGTGAGCCTCCACTGCCATCATAATGTTTCCTTCTTCTCTTAAGATTATGATTTTTCTTTTAGCATTATGACTTGTTTGGTGAAAGTCAGATACGATGTATTACGCAATATAAATTCAGGTAAACAGGATTTTAGCTTCAGATTGTATGCTAATCTAAATGAATCTTAGACAGAATTGAATCCTTGCTGTAGCTGCAGGTGCCAGAGGATTCAAATTCCCTCTTAGCCCTTATTTTGTCTCCATTTTTGTCTTTAGCTTTGTCTTAGAATTTCTCCTTACATGGAGTCTGTGCCTTAATGTTCTTTCTGGTATAATCCAATATTATTTAACTGGAGCCCTATTGGTTAGGAAGTAAATTGTTGGGGAGTGGAAGCATTCTATAATCTTATTATTAAATCTCTATCAGTGTTCCTAGGCTGTGTCCATAGACCTTCACAAGTGTTTGCTAGCTTTCTTTTCCTAACTTTTAGATGAGAAAAGAAGGCTATGGGGGCTATAATGAGATAAATGTCTCTTCACAAGGTGAGATAAAGGGCTGCTGGCTGGGCGTGGTCATGCCTATAATCCTAGCACTTTGGGAGACTGAGGCGGGCAGATCACTTGAAATCAGGTGTTGGAGACCAGCCTGCCCAACATGGTGAAACCCCATATCTACTAAAAACACAAAAAATTAAACAGATGTGTTGTTGGCTGCCTGTAATCCCAGATACTAGGGAGGCTGAGGCAGGAGAATCGCTTGAACCCGGGAGGTGGAGGTTGCAGTGAGCCAAGATCACAAAAGTGTATTCCAGCCTGGACAACAGAGTAAGACTCCATCTCAGAAACAAAACAAAACAAAATAAAACAAAACAAACAAACAAAAAACCCTGCTAAACTCTTTTTTTTCTTTTTTTTTTTCTTTTTTTTATTTTAATTATTATTATTATACTTTAAGTTGTAGGGTACATGTGCATAACGTGCAGGTTTGTTACATATGTATACTTGTGCCTTGTTGGTGTGCTGCACCCATCAACTCGTCATTTACATCAGGTATAACTCCCAATGCAATCCCTCCCCCCTCCCCCCTCCCCCCTCCCCCCTCCCCATGATAGGCCCCGGTGTGTGATGTTCCCCTTCCTGAGTCCGAGTGATCTCATTGTTCAGTTCCCACCTATGAGTGAGAACATGCGGTGTTTGGTTTTCTGTTCTTGTGATAGTTTGCTAAGAATGATGGTTTCCAGCTGCATCCATGTCCCTACAAAGGACACAAACTCATCCTTTTTGATGGCTGCATAGTATTCCATGGTGTATATGTGCCACATTTTCTTAATCCAATCTGTCACTGATGGACATTTGGGTTGATTCCAAGTCTTTGCTATTGTGAATAGTGCCGCAATAAACATACGTGTGCATGTGTCTTTATAGCAGCATAATTTATAATCCTTTGGGTATATACCCAGTAATGGGATGGCTGGGTCATATGGTACATCTAGTTCTAGATCCTTGAGGAATCGCCATACTGTTTTCCATAATGGTTGAACTATTTTACCTTGGAGAATAGGCCTGCGTTATGAAGAAGGATCTGATTTTATTTCAAAATGTTTACTCTTCCCTTTTCTCTACCAGCACCACGAAGAGATCTCTTTAAATTCTTCATTACGAGAACTTGATGGAGTTTCTAGAAGTAAAATCTCCTAAAGTGTATGGGCCTCCTTAAGACTGAAGTTCTTAGTAGTTCCTCCATTCAAACCTGTCCCAACATGCAGACTAGTATGGCACATCATCAAAATTACCATTTAAATTTTACTACCAATTGATGGCTCCACCAGGTTCTGCTTGAAGTAACCATAACTTGGGTATGACTTCTGGAATTGATGGTGTTTTCACATTTTAGGGTGACATTTTTGTCCTGTGACCTCAGTTATCTAATAAGTTTAAAGAAAGTTGTTGATTTCAATTCACTTCGCTTTTTCTTTATGTAAGTATGAGAATCACTGTATCCAAGATCTTTATATGTGAGAGCTAAAAGAAGTCCTCATATATCTAGTTTTTTTTTTTTTTTTTTTTTTTTGGACACATTCATTTAACCACCCAATCCATACTTTACCAGCAGTTTCAAGTAACCTGTGTTTGAGTAATCCGTTATTATTATTTTATGAGACAACATCTATCTTTCTCTTTACTTTCCAATTTGGGAAATGCCTGTTGGCATCAGTGAAATCTGAACTTTGGAAGAAATATAAGCAGATGGGATTAACTGATAGAAAATTATCGGTTTCAAACCTTTAAACATATTATTGGAGGTAACTTATTTTGTAAGGTAAGAAAATTCTACAGTAGATTAAGAGTCCAAGTTAACACCTTCTTATAACCTCTTAGGGCTACTGGTAGATGTTCAATGTAATCCAATTGCCAGCTATATGGCAAGTCTTATACTTTTAGTCATAGCCACTTGCAAGCCATCCTCACCTTTTGACACTGAATGTAGTTTCTTATTTTACTATCAGTTTCATCAAGTACAAGGGGAATGTGCAGTCCGTCAGCCTACTGTGCATGGCATAAGCAACTATATACTTACATAAAATATATGTACATATATATGTATATTTTATGAATCCTGATAACTAATTCTGGGAATTGTATTTAGACTTTTGCCTTAGCATTTTCATTTTCTTCTGAGACTGCAACTGTTTTGCTAGTTTTTGTTGGTTATTTAGTGGACTCATTTATTCTTACTCTGAATTCCTATGGAGATTGTCTATGAAGAAAATATTAGTTGGGTAGGTATGGTGGTTCATGCCTGAAATCTCAGCACTTTGAGAGGGTGTGGCGGGAGAATTACTTGAAGCCAGGAGTTCTGAGACCAGCCTGGACAACATAGGAGACCTCATCTCAGCAAAAAACTTAAAAATGAGCCAGGTATGATGGCATTCACCTATAGTCCCAGCTACTCAGGAGACTGAGGCTGGAGAATCACTTGACCATGGGAGTCCGAAGTTGCAGTGAGCTGTGATTGTGCCATTGCACACAGCCTCGGTAACAGAGCACGACCTAGTCTCTTAAAAAAAGGAAAAAAAAAATCAAAGAAAAAAATGAGTCCTCTTTAAATAGGCTTCTAGAAATGGCAAGTGTATTTAGATAGGAAAAACAGAAAATAAAACAACTCTGCCAAAACAAAAGAAAAGTAAACCCTGTGTTCTAGTTGATAAATTTGTTTTTCTTAGATGTACCAATTATTAATACCAAAACCACTTCACATGTAAACTAGGTTAAACAAATATTTGAAAAAAAATTAGATACTAGATGCGAGTTTTTGCTGTTAGAGAAAGAAGTTACAAATAAGCAAAAAATGTTGTCTCATATTAACTCTGTTGTTCATAGAGTCAAAAATATCAATATGAAAAATAAATTTAAAGATTATTTATTTTATCTTATAAACATAATATATAGTATATAAAATAAAATTAAAAGTTTATTTTAACATGTATATCCAGATCAGTTACCACAGAATAAGTATAAATATATTGGTATATATGGCCAGATCTTGGTTTCCAAGTACCATTTTCTATTGAAAGAAACCAGAGGTCTTTGGCAAGATGGTTGATTTTAGTACTGGGGAAGAGATTATATAAGACAATTCTGGAACATCTTATAGTCCCCTCCCCAAAAAAAGGATATCAAAAACACGCTGGAGTAAACCTGAAAACTTGAAAGCCTTTCTGATGATGAAAACTGACACAATTTGAACCACATAATGAATAATATTACTACTGGATTTTAACACAGAGAATAGAATAGATATCCATGAGCCTATACTGATAGAAATAAATGGAAAAATAAATGAGAGAGACTAATGTAATTTCGTACAACTTCTAAATAACATTATAGATACCTCTTCTTCCAGGATGCTTCTCCTCCTCTTGAAGGCGTGCTTGATTTTGTGACTTGCTTTCAAAGAAGAGGCAGGCTCTGAAAATCCTTATATTTAAAAGGAGATATTAAATATTTTTAACTTTGCATGCCAGAGATCTCTGTGACAAATACCCAACTCTGTTATTGTAAAAATGTTTCAAAGCTTAGATAAAGCATAAACTAATAGATATGGCAATGTTTCAGTAAAAAGTTCATTTACAAAAATGAATGGTAAGCCATATTTGGCCTTTGGGTCACAGTTTTTCACCCTTTTGAATCGATCATGGAAAAAGGAAAAAACTAGTAACTTCACCGTGGATAAACCTGTCAAACAGAACTTTAACCAAGTGATGAAGATTAACATCAACAGTGACAAGGCATGTAAATATTATGTGCCTCTTGATCAGATGAAATGAGATGAGCACTCACCTTTATGATATTCTTCGCCAAAACCCACAACCCCTGTCTAATTATGAGTAAACATCAGACAAATCCAAATGGAAGTGCACTTTACAAAAGCCTGCTCTTAATCGTTCAGAACTCTCAAGGTCATGGATAACAAAGAAAGACCCAAAGATACCTCTTAAATCTCCTATTGAAATAGCTCTTTATACTTCAGTGTGAATGTATTTTAATTTAATTATGAGGATTAATATTTACAGTGGAAAGTTCTTTAACAGAGAGTTGAATTTATCCCCTAAGCTAAAACCAGGGGGTCTTAAAAAGATAAAAACTGAAAAAGGTAGAACAGGATGTACTTTCCCAACACTTGGGCTGGGAGACATTCCCAAATAGCCTCAGGTGAGTGTGAAAAACTTTTTGTGATTAATTTTTGGGCACTCTTCATGTCCCAAAGTTGATACTTGAAGATTTCATGGTGATGGATAAAGTCATAGGAAATGTATGATTCAAAAATTGACTGTAAACAGTTTTCTTGTTTGTATTCCCATTACCTGGATGCATAATTGAAAAAAAAAAATAGGTGAAAATGGAAGGCTCTGCCTTTTCCATCTTCATATGGAATGTCAAATGTCTGCTTTTTGTCCAATTTTAAACGGACATGCTGAAGGGAGACTTCAAAATATCCCATATTTACCCATCATAAATATTAAGCTATACAGGATGCAACAAGAGATCATTGCTATTTTTGGAAGTGATCAACACAACAGCAATACTTTCCATTAACTCCCTATTTAATATTTCTATTAGACTAGTGTTCTAGCCAGATCATTCATAGAGATTAACAATATGAATAACTATTTATAGAGACTCATCACAAACTTTCAGAGATTAAACAAAATGGTTCTCCAGAGTCCCTCAGCCATGTCTGATACAATAAAGACTACACAGGAACTGAGGAAGGCCAACGATGATTAGTAGAACACAGTACGCTGATTAATGCTTTATTATCAATTTTTATCTTAGAATACAGTAAGGCAAAATTTGCATTTTCCAGAAATGATATTTAATATTTAAGGACTTCCTGTAGGCATAGTGACTTTGCCTGCATACCATCTTAATCTAGTTCAGTGAGGCTTGGACTTGGACTTGCTAAATTTTAAAAGCAAGGTAATGTACTACAATGCTTATCTGATAATTCCCTAGAGGATGAACTGAGATATTTAGGAATTTAGTAGTCACTCATATGACCACTAAAGAGTGGATCCACATTCAGCTAAATTTAAAGTACAACCCCGTTCATGATGTGTTTTGTAACAACATGGGTAGAAGTAACTGGAAACATCCCTTGAACTGTGAGGAATAAATTATTTCTTACAGTGTCACTAAAGAGGAAACCCAGGGACTGGTGGAACCGTTTGGGTTTGGACAAAATCACATTGCCCATTTAGAAATACTGCTGGTCTCTATTCACAAACTCACCAGAAAGAAATGTGAATTTGAGTGTGGCTTTGAACAGAAACAGGCATTAAATGCTTCACAAAGGTTTACAGCTCAGGCTTTCCCACTGAGATCTTATGACCTGACTGCTCAGATGATTTTAAAAGTGACTGCAACAAGAAAGCACATTAGGAGCATGTGGTAGAAACTGAATAATGCAACTCAGCAGAGACTACTGGGAATTTAGATTCAAAAGCTGCCTGATATGGTCATTCATTATAGTCTTTTGGAAGATAATTGATAGCTTTTCACTGGACATTTGTAGAAATGCCCCCAACATAGAAGTATACAAAATAATCCTGAAACAGGTAATACCTGGTGTGTTTGGGAAACGTAATAGAAACATGCAAATACAGAAGGAGCTGCTCAGCAGAACTCATTGATAAAAAGGATATGTTATATTCGAGACAATGAAACATAAAGAAGATCAGGGTGAATTTACCACAAACATGAACAGATTGCCTGAGGGCCATGACTTCATCCCTCTGGGGATCTCCCAACTCATTGTTCTATTTCTAAATTTTGTAATCATCTCCTAGCCAAGCTAAAACAAGCTGCTCGATTCTCCAATGGGAGTCCCCAAATGGAGATTTACTTGCTTTTTTTTTTTTTAAATTGACTTGGCTGTATCCAGCAGATCATAAACCTATGATAGAAGACAGTTAAGTCAAATGTGCACAATAAGCAGAGCAGTGAACTATTTATTTAGGGATGGAGGAGGTATTACATTTGTATTCTCTGAATAGTTTGGATATTCGTATAATCTTACCCCTGAGCCAACAATATTGTAGAAAGGTGGGGGAAATGGGCAAATGGGCCCAGGATAACCTGACAATAAAATATTCAGGTGGGGAACTGTTGTTATAGAATTTAGAGGAAGGTGAATTGCCTGACATAATAAAGGTAGACCTTGGAGACGGACTACTGAGAATGTGCTGGAATTCTGAGAATATTTCTTCTGGGCTTTGCTCTCCAAATGGTGGAAGCAACAATAAATAATGTAATTAAAGTTTTGAAACTGTAAATTGTCTAGCATTTTGACCTATTTTAATATACTTTATCAGATTATGTACTTCATTGCATAATTTTATTCTATTTACCACTTTACCATTTTAATGCCACTAATGTACAAAAAATCAACACAGAAACATGATATTACACAGACATATCACATTCTTTATCAGCCTAAAAACAAAAGTTAGATTTAGAATGGACAATTAAAATACATGCTGCTTAAACAGATGGTGGAAAAACTTTGGAAAAGCTGAGTAAGTTGATGAAAAACTATATCCTCACACTAAATGAGACAGGAGATGCGGTATAGTGGGAACTTCAGTGAATTTTTTTTGCAATGGGACAGTTGAAATAAAATATGAGGAATGATGCAGTACATAACTTCATGTATTACCCATGTAATATTTTTCTTTTATCTTTCCTAATTTAATTTCATTGAAATCATGGTTGTGTTGCCTGTATTCGTAGAGAGAACGATCAATATACAATTGACAGAGTGTATTTATTCCTAAAGGAATTTCATTATGGCCATAAAGTCACTCCATCTAATCATAGTAGAGTTAACTAATTATAGCCCCTTTACCAAATGGAAGAGAGAGTTCTGTGACTCTTTTTACCTCCTAAATCCTACTACACTTTCCTAGGAGCTGATGTTACTGCATATACTAATGTACTAACAGTATAACCTAGCCAAGCCAAACCAACACCAAAAGAAAAACACATCAGGAATAGGAGTGGGGAATATGAATTAAACAGATAATAAAGGAAAAATGCAATAAATTATGAAAATAATGAAAGGGCTCACAGATGGGTTATCACCCCAGGGAAGGAGGCAACGGTGTTATTCCCAAAAGTTTGTGTCACAGCAAAAAAATAATACTCGTATTTATTGCTTTCAGATCTGATGCTAACAGATGGCTAATGCTGGAGGAGCAACCTCACTTCTTTCATATACAGAAAGGAAGCTGGTAGGTAGCTCTGCTTTAAAAATCCACCAGGATAATCTGAAAGAAAGATAAGATTCAACATCTTCTGATTATTGAACTGATCAAGAGTTGACTCAAGCTACCATGTGACTCATGAGTTATAAATTTTTTTAATATGCTATTTTTTTCAGGTATGCTAAGAGAACTGCCATCCTTGAATTGCATAGGTAGGGGGCTGATTTGCAGTTAGGAATTTTTTTCACTGTGGCTGTAAATTATGGTGACACCTGCCAAGACAAATATCTGGATATAATGGGAAAAAGACAGCTGCTGTACTTGCCCAATATGTCAGAGCTTGATTTGCTTCTTCAAATATATAGACTGTGAATGTGGAAAAATACTTATAAGAACAGTTTTTACACAGCTTGCATGACCCAAAAGGAGTGATATAGAGGCCACATAACACTAATGATTATCTTTTGAAGCTTTCCAGGGGCACCTCATGGCACAATCAGACTGAGTTGTACTTAAGGCTAGAATATCCCTGATTGGCTGTTACATGGCATACACAAAAGTTTTGTGTGCACATGGCATACTCAAACTGTCCTGAAACCAAGAATATATAATGTCAACAGTATATGGCTGGTCCCATTGTGCTAAAATTTTAAAGCTAGTCTCAGGTGACCATGTCCAGAAAAATTACATTCCTGGAGACTAGTCATTATAAGATACATCATTCATCAAATAGGGAGACTACCTAGCAGGGAGGTAATTATTTTATTATGCAAACAAATATTTATCACATAGTTACTATGTATTTGGCATTGTGCCAGATGTTGGGGTGGCGAAGTCATTGTTACAGAAGCTGTGATGTCCCTCCCATATCCTCAGGCCAACCACCAAGCTTGTGACATTCATTTGATCTTTCCAGGATATTGGCTACTGTTGGAAGTCAGCTTGGGACACTAATAAAGACATTTAAAAGGATTGGATATGTCATCAAGTTGCTAGAACAACATGGCTGACAACAATGCCTGAAGGGTGCTGCCCCCTCACCGAGGAGGGTCTATTGGATACTTTAATCACTTTAGAATTTAATGTGGCAACAGAGTTTATCTGAAGCTAAAATGAGAATGTGCTTTGTCTAGGAGAATGCCTGAATCTGCCTGGACTCTCAACCAGGATAAGTGCAGTGAGATTTATGATGTAGTGTTAAAGTCTGAAACTTCCCTGTCAACCTTCAATGTTAGCTTCTCTGCTGATGACTTACAACGGGCTAGTAGTTTTGCCAACCCTGTCTTGACTACTTAAAAAGCCACTGAGATCTTTTACTGGCTGTTGACCCAAAGTCAAGATTTCTGCCACAGTTTTTGGTGGTTCAAGTCAGAGGTAAAACCTTAGTGCAGTATATGTGCACAAAGGTTGAACCTGAAGGGACCTTGTGCTATGGGATATCTCTTAGATCTCACTTCAGACACTTTCCTGCACTCTTTCTCTCTCTCTGCACTATATCCTTCACCTTTAAATGAAAACCTTATATAAGTGTACTCTGTAAAGTCTGATGAGACCTTGCAAATATTCACACTGAGAAAAACAATACAAATGTTCCTATGGATCAATGCTAGAAGTCTAAACTACCAGAGCACATTTATGGGGAGATGTCACTGGACAATGGCCACATTCTTGTTCGCTAATCACATTGGCACAATGGATAAAATTGAACATGTTTTTCTTGTTATTGAAGAGCCTGTCCTTGTGAGGGAGCCTGTCTTTATGGGGAAAAAAGTGTGCTTTATAATGATACTTGGAAGCTGATGTCACTGAAAACCTGTGCGATGATGCCTATGGTACAATTACATCAATCATATGGCTTGGGTCTGTGTCTCTACCCAAATCCCAGTGTTAGAGGAGCCTGGTGAGAGGTGATTGAATCATGGGAATGTACTTTCCCCTTGCTCTTCTTGTCATAATGAATGAGTTCTCATGAGAGCTGGCTGTTGTGAAAGTGTGTAGAATTTCCCCCCACCTCCCTGCCGTCCATGTGATGATACGCTTGCTTCCCCTTCACCTTCCACCATGATTGTAAGTTTCCTGAGGCCTCCCCAGAAGCAGAAGCTTGTACACCTCACTGAGCCGTGAGCCAATTGAACTTCTTTTCTTTATAAATTATCCAGTCTCAGGTAGTTCTCTACAGCAATGAGAGAATGGACTAATACATTGTATAAACCAATTAAAATAGAAAATATACTGAATAATACTATCTAGCCCCATCCCTATCACTGAAGATGGGTAGTACATAGAATAAGGTTATTTCTTTGGGGAAGAAATAGGAAATGATACTGTAAATTAATTGATTTATGGTGTGTTAAACATTATTTAAATCAGTGTGGCTATATGGTGTAACAAGGGGCTATAGATTTATTAATAGAACTAAGTGGAAGTGAATGCATGTAGCTAGCGATCTTCCAGATTAGAAAATATTTCATGTGGCTAATCTGAAGCCTTCAGTAGATTTGATAGCTATGAAAAATAGTATCCAGTGGAAAAAATGAAATTGGCCTTAGAACAACTACGAACACAATTACATCTCTTCATCAATACATGTATAGA
The DNA here is from genome assembly GCF_043159975.1 of Macaca nemestrina. Taxonomy (NCBI): domain Eukaryota; kingdom Metazoa; phylum Chordata; class Mammalia; order Primates; family Cercopithecidae; genus Macaca; species Macaca nemestrina. Next base: position 83,003,043 of record NC_092129.1, read on the forward strand.
TTTTCAAGAAACTCTCAATGATGGAAGAAAAGAATAATTCAGTGGTTAAGAGAACATCAAAGAGCCTGTGAAGAAGGAATATGGTTGCAACTAACATGTCATATAGAGGAAATTATCACTTTCTATTGAACGGCTTAAATGCAAGACATAATTAGGGATTTAGTAGCTTATTGTTTAATATAAAATATCATGTAAAACAAATTATCCAAAATAACTGAGAAATATGTGGCAAGGAGATAATAAGCAAAGTCAAATGAGTGGTAAGGACCTGACTCACCTTTTCATTGAAAAGAGATGTCTGAAGGAATGAATAACCTGGACAAATTACCCTTGCTAACACATAAAACAATCCTAAAAAGATTACTTTCATAATATATTAATGATACTTAGTAGCATAAAATTTTAGGAGTTCCTATATATAAAACATACATAGTGTGGTATATCTAGTGTGTCTCAAATGCTTATTAAAAACAAGAAGTAAAAACCAACCCATACATTATGAATATATGTGGCAGGGCTAACGGTGATGACAGGTCATCATTACAACTGTGTAATTAGTGGAATCTCAAATGAAGTCAAATTAAATGGCTTTATTTGTGTCATTGTTTTTCCATGGATTGTTTCAATCTCTCCTGTTTATCTGAAATAAAAAGGAATCTGAGTACAGGAGAAAAATAAATTTTGGAAAGTGAATGTGGCAGTATTTTGATCCTTCAGGACAAGAATTTTTCATCTATTTCTGAGGTTTTCCTTATTATTTGAATCATTCCTGAAGATTGGTGTCACATAAGGTCAGTGATTTCCATTGAGTTTGCTTTGACAATTAAACCATTTGGATTAACACAAAATTGATGTTATAAAATGGACATCTTAAAATTCCACTCAAGAAGAAAAATATAAATATATACTATTCAATTAAAGACCTAAATTTATTAATAGAATTAAGTGAAAAATGAATTAGTAAGAAAATGAATTAGTATCTTAAAATACACCCACCAATGTATTCACAATTACACAAAAAATAAGCAGCCTCTCTTATGGAAAATAAGACATGTTCAGCAATAAACACAATTATAATGTAAAGCAACTTATGAAGCAATTTCAATTAAGGTAAATTAAAACCCTTTAAAATATTAACAAACCTATTGAATCAACATTAAAATGCACACACACATTTAGACACATGCATTACACATCATCATGCATCATTGGCTGAATAAATTCTAATGGTGAAGTGAAAGTTGGTTTTACATCAGCAAATATATTAATGCAAGGTAGCAAGTAAATGAGGTCAAGGAGATAAAATATGATCTCATCAATAAATGTGTCAAAGATCTTAAAGGTCTTTAATAAATTCAACCTAAGTTTTATGAAAATAACTCTCAGAAAGTTAGGGATTGAAGTGCATCTACAAAAATATAACAAACAAAAAATATATATATAAAAGAAAGGAAGGGAAAAAAAACAGTCAACTAATTATCATCAAAGGATTAAAAGTTTAACTACAAGAGTAAGAATTAATCAAAGATATCCACAACTGCCACTTCGCTTTGTATTATAGAGGAAGCCAGAACTAGTACAATAATGTATGAAAAACTTAAAAATTGATAAGGACAGGATATAAAGATGCAAGATTGTTATGATTTATGGATGATGGACTTATATATGTTGGAAACTAAATAGAACCTACAGAATAACTATTAACATTTCTAAAAGAGAACACTTTAGCCAATTTGCTGGACATACAATCTTCACGAAATAGTTAAATCTGTCAGGAACTTAGAAAACAGAATTTTTAAAAAGTTAAATAGTATCAAAATATCAACTATCTTTGAAAAAATGTAAGAGAATGCTTTATTCTTGATTGACATAGACCTGAAGATGTTTTGCAATAAAATAATAATGTTACATATATAACTTAATTTATATAAATATATTAATTAATTTATATATAATTTGATTTATATAAAATATAGAAAAATATAAAGTATTACATAGTGATACTAATTTAAAATTTTCTGGATACAGTGGCTCATGTTTATAATCCCAACACTTTGGGAGGCTGAAGTGAAAGGATTCCTTGAAGCCAAGTCTTCAAGACCAGCCTGTGCAACATGATGAGACTCCATCTCTCCAAAAATATAATTTAAAAAAAAATCCAGTCATGGTGGCATGTGCCAATAGCCCCAGTTGCTTAAGACACTGAGACAGGAGAATCACTTGAGCCTAGAATTTCAAGACTGCAGTGAACCGTGAGCATGCCACTGCACTCTGACCTGGGTGAAAGATCAACACTTTGTGTCAAAATAAATAAATAAAAATAGGAAAAAATAAAATAAAAATAAATCAGATTATGTTACACTTTGGAGAAAAACATTATGATAATACTTAGGGAATTTGCGACTCCAGCTTTGCCACCCAGTAATTTCACTGTTGATTCTGTCCTAGAGGACCATTGAACATATGAAGAATCTGTAATTGAGCTTGTTCTGTGAACAATAATTATAAAAATAAAACACGCTAATAAAACCTATTTTTCAGTAATAGAAAGACTTTCTAAATCACCTTAAAAGGGAACACTATACAGAAGTCACAGTGAATATTGTAGATGTGCATGTATATATAAAGTTCTAAAATTTATAATAAATATATAATTTTATAACAATAATTGCAGAATATAATGTTAAATTTTATGCAAATTTATATATCTAATAGTTAAAATAATTTAATGTTTAAAGACCTATAAAGTAATAGTATATTTTTGTATGGATTAAAACATATTATATATGAGAACATTAGAAATATCCATAGAATGGATATATATCGACTTCAGATAATGTTTGCTTCTGGGGAGGGAAAGTGATGAATAGAAGAGGTGTGTGACAAGACTTTAGTAGTGTTTGTGCTATTTTACTACTTAAAGTTACTGAGAGAAAGAATGAAGCATATATGTCCAAATAATTTAATTTAGTAAAGGGTGTTTTTTGCATCTGTCATATTATATTTTGTATTTTGCATTCTTTAAAATAGCTCATAATGACAAAAGGAAAAATGTCCTTTCTGAATGTATGGCAGGCAATTATGAACATTTTATATATTTTTTAAATAGATTGATTATACTGATGTATTATAGCATTACTATAAATGTATTTAGATGGCAAATCATCAAATAGCATCCCCAACAGCAATCAATTTATCTCTCTTTGTTGCTGAGATTTCCTCCAGCTCTCTGAGTTCTTGCCCTTCATAGGGCTTTTTCATGCACTTCTTTATCCTTTGATATTCTGTGTTACTCTAATAGCATTGCCTTTATCTGCTTATTTAATTCGCATTTTTGTCCCCTGTGACTAGTTTCTATGTTCCTCTAACGAAAGAAGTCTGCTTGTCTACTGATAAATGTGCTTACAATATTATTTAGCACCTAATTGGGGCCCCCGAAACATTCATTAAATGAAAGAGTTGAATATATATGCACAAATTATCAGCACGATGAATGTATTAATGAAACAGGGAACAAAGTTATAAACTATGAACATTCATGTGCCCACCAAGTGTAATACTTTCTGAAGGCAAGCAGTTGCTGTCACAAATTTACAGGGAATGACGAATGTAAGCACTGCAGATTAGCATGGCTGCCTCAAGTAACACTGATAATTTAAATTGTGTTAACAAAATTCCAGTTTCAAAACACATCAAAATACAAATTGATATGCAAGGACTTTCCTGGACTCAACAAGATAACTCTTTATTGTGTAGCTAAGTGCTAAAACCAAGCTCAGAAATTCAATCTGTGTGATACTGAATTTCAACATCAGTTGAATTCATGGCTTTGCTGTGTCCTTTATGTGACAGTACATTTATTGCTAAGAAAAGAATGAGTATTCAACCATTATGATAACACTTTTGGAAAAACTAAGGGGGCTGAAAAAATATGTAATTCAAACCTCAATATCTTTGAATCATTTTTCTATGCCTTAGTTTCCTAAAAATATATTCCCTTTTTTATAGTACAAATTTTAAAAATTGTTCTGTTGCCTTATACTTTACATTTTTGACTGTTGATTGGAATACACACTCAACCTAGCTAGGTGGAATAACATAAAATTAATGTAAGGAAGATAGGGATTATATTCAACTAGAACTTCAAAGATTTACTAATATGCATAAATGGATAGTTGGGAAATAATCATGGAACTAGAATTTATAGGTTTGGGGCAAAGAAATGGAACATAATTTTATTTTGAACCAAACATATATAAACGTGAACCAAATTCTGGTCCTTAATAATGACAATGAAAAGCCAGAATGCCCATGAAATAGAGGAGGAAGAATGGCCTTTTGGTAATGCCACCCAGGTACCAACTCCTTCCTGTATTTTTCTACTGAGTCCCAATGATTTGCAAATCATTTATGAGGTAGTGTTAAAGTCTGAAACTTCCCTGTCGACCTTCAATGTTAGCTTCTCTGATAACTTGATTTGCAAATCATTAGGACTCAGTAGAAAAATATAGGAATAAATAGCATCTATAACAACGACATTCCTATGCTTTCTGTAGATTCTGAGTGCGAGTTGGAAGAGCTGCAAGGGAAATGGTGTTCCTGGTATCAGCAAGAGTAAGGGAAGCTTAACATCCCCTATGCCAAATCACAAAATCGAATAGTTAGATAAGAGTATGTAACAAAATAAGCTTCAAGGTAGCACAGAATTCAGCTCTAATGTAATAATGCTTCTCCTCTGCTTTATGGGCAAATGAAACATTTGGCTGCAGTGTTAAAACGTAGATTCACATCGAGTATGTCTGCAATATTAGTTCATTTTTATAGGAGTAATTTATAAAGAAAAGAAGTATAATTGACTCACAGTTCTGCATGACTGGGGAGACTTCAGGAAACTTAAAATCATGACAGAAGGTGAAGGAGAAACAAGAAACATCTTACATGGTGGCAGGAAAGAGAGAGTGACAGAGAGAGGAACCACCACACACTTTAAAACTATCAGAGCTCATGAGAACTGACTAGAGCAGCAAGGGAGAATTATGCCCCCATGATCCAATAACCTCCCATTAGGCTCCTCCTCTGACATGTGAGGATTACAATTCAAGATGAGATTGTTTTTTTTTGTTTTTTTTTTGTTGTTGTTGTTGTTTGTTTGTTTTTATTATACTTTAAGTTCTAGGGTACATGTGCACAACGTGCAGGATTGTTACATATGTATACATGTGCCATGTTGGTGTGCTGCACCCATTAACACATCATTTACATTAGGTATATCTCCAAATGTTTTCCCTCCCCCCTCCCCCGACCCCAGGACAGGACCCGGTGTGTGATGTTCCCCTTCCTGTGTCCAAGTGATCTTATTGTTCAGTTCCCATCTGTGAGTGAGAACATGCGGTGTTTGGTTTTTTGTCCTTGTAATAATTTGCTGAGAATGATGGTTTCCAGCTGCATCCATGTCCCTACAAAAGACATGAGCTCATCCTTTTTTATGGCTGTGTAGTATCCCATGCTGTATATGTGCCACATTTTCTTAATCCAGTCTATCATTGATGGGCATTTGGGTTGGTTTCAAGTCTTTGCTATTGTGAATAGTGCTGCAGTAAACATATATGTGCATGTGTCTTTATAGCAGCATGACTTATAATCCTTTGGGTATATACCCAGTAATGGGATCGCTGGGTCAAATGGTATTTCTAGTTTTAGATCCTTGAGGAATCACCACACTGTCTTCCACAATGGTTGAACTAGTTTACAGTCCCACCAGCAGTGTAAAAGTGTTCCTATTTCTCCACATCCTCTCCAGCACCTGTTGTTTCCTGAAGTTTTTATGATCGCTATTCTAACTGGTGTGACATGGTATCTCATTGCAGTTTTGATTTGCATTTCTCTGATGGCCAGTGATGATGAGCATTTTTTAAGTGTCTGTTAGCTGCATAAATGTCTTCTTTTGAGAAGTGTCTGTTCATATCCTTTGCCCACTTTTTGATGGGTTGTTTTTTTCTTGTAAGTTTGTTTAAGTTCTTTGTAGATTCTGGATATTAGCCCTTTGTCAGATGAGTAGATTGCAAAATTTTTCTCCCATTCTGTAGGTTTCCTTTTCACTCTGATGGTAGTTTCTTTTGCTGTGCAGAAGCTCTTTAGTTTAATTAGATCCCATTTGTCAATTTTGACTGTTGTTGCCATTGCTTTGGTGTTTTAGACATGAAGTCCTTGCCCATGCCTATATCCTGAATGGTATTACCTAGGTTTTCTTCTAGGGTTTTTATGGTTTTAGGTCTAACATTTAAGTCTTTAATTCATCTCAAATTAATTTTTGTATAAAGTGTAAGGAAGGGATCCAGTTTCAGCTTTCTACATATGGTTAGCCTGTTTTCCCAGCACCATTTATTAAATAGGGAATCCTTTCCCCATTTCTTGTTTTTGTCAGGTTTGTCAAAGATCAGATGGTTGTAGATGTGTGCTATTATTTCTGAGGGCTCTGTTCTGTTCCATTGGTCTATATCTCTGTTTTGGTACAAGCACCATGCTGCTCTAGTTACTGTAGCCTTGTAGTATAGTTTGAAGTCAGGTAGCGTGATGCCTCCAGCTTTGTTCTTTTGGTTTAGGATTGTCTTGGCAATGTGGGCTCTTTTTTGGTTCCATATGAACTTTAAAGTAGTTTTTTCCAATTCTGTGAAGAAAGTCATTGGTAGATTGATGGGGACGACACTGAATCTATAAATTACCTTGGGCAGTATGGCCATTTTCATGATATTGATTCTTCCTATCCGTGAGCATGAAATATTCTTCCATTTTTTTGTGTCCTCTTTTATTTCTTTGGGCAGTGGTTTGTAGTTTTCCTTGAAGAGTTCCTTCACATCCCTTGTAAGTTGGATTCCTAGGTATTTTATTCTCTTTGAGGCAATTGTGAATGGGAGTTCACTCATGATTTGGCTCTCTGCTTGTCTGTTATTGGCGTATAAGAATGCTTGTGATTTTTGCACATTGATTTTGTTTCCTGAGACTTTGCTGAAGTTACTTATCAGCTTAAGGAGATTTTGGGCTGAAACGATGGGGTTTTCTAAGTATACAATCACATCATCTGCAAGCAGGGAAAATTTGACTTCCTCTTTTCCTAACTGAATACCCTTTATTTCTTTCTCATGCCTGATTGTCCTGGCCAGAACTTCCAATACTATGTGGAATAGGAGTGGTGACAAAGGGCATCCCTGTCTTGTGCCAGTTTTCAAAGGGAATCCTTCCAGTTTTTGCCCATTAAATATGATATTGGCTTTGTGTTTGTCATAAATAGCTCTTACTATTTTGAGATACATTCCAACAATACCAAATTTATTGAGAGTTTTTAGCATGAAGGGCTGTTGAATTTTGTCAAAGGCCTTTTCTGCATCTGTTGAGATAATCATGTGGTTTTTGTCTTTGGTTCTGTTTGTGTGCTGGATTACATTTATTGATTTGCGTATGTTGAACCAGCCTTGCATCCCAGGGATGAAGCCCACTTGATCATGGTGGATAAGCTTTTTGATGTGCTGCTGGATTCTGTTTGCCAGTATTTTACTGAGGATTTTTGCATCAGTGTTCATCAGGGATATTGGTCTAAAAATTCTCTTTTTTGTTGTGTCTCTGCCAGGCTTTGGTATCAGAATGATGTTGGTCTCATAAAATGAGTTAGGGAGGATTCCCTCTTTTCCTATTGATGGAATAGTTTCAGAAGGAATGGTACCAGCTCCTCCTTGTACCTCTGCTAGAATTCAGCTGTGAATCCGTCTGGTCCTGGACTTTTTTTGGTAGATAGGCTATTAATTATTGCCTCAATTTCAGAGCCTGTTATTGGTCTATTCAGGGGTTCAATTTCTTCCTGGTTTTGTCTTGGGAGGGTGTATGGGTCTAGGAATTTATCCATTTCTACTAGATTTTCTAGTTTATTTGCATAGAGGAGTTTATAGTATTCTCTGGTGGTAGTTTGTATTTCTGTGGGATCAGTGGTGATAGCCCCTTTATCATCATTATGTCTATTTGATTCTTCTCTCTTTTCTTCTTTATTAGTCTTGCTAGCAGTCTATAAATTTTGTTGATCTTTCCAAAAAACCAGATCCTGGATTCATTGATTTTTTTGAAGGGTTTTTTGTGTCTCTGTCTCCTTCAGTTCTGCTCTCATCTTTGTTATTTCTTGCCTTCTGCTAGCTTTTGAATGTGTTTGCTCTTGCTTCTCTAGCTCTTTTTATTGTGATGTTAGGGTGTCGATTTTAGATATTTCCTGCTTTCTCTTGTTGGCATTTAGTGCTATAAATTTCCCTCTACACACTGCTTTAAAAGTGTCCCAGAAATTCTGGTATGTTGTATCTTTGTTCTCATTGATTTCAAAGAACTTCTTTATTTCTGCCTTCATGTCGTTATGCAACCAGTATTCATTCAGGAACAGGGCTGTTCAGTTTCCACGTATTTGAGGAGTTTAAAGTGAGTTTCTTAATCCTCATTCTAGTTTGATTGCACTGTGGTCTGAGAGACAGTTTGTTATAATTTCTGTTCTTTTATATTTGCTGAGGAGTGCTTTCCTTCCAAATATGTGGTCCTTTTTGAGATAAGTGCGATGTGGTGCTGAGAAGAATGTATATTCTGTTGATTTGGGGTGGAGAGTTCTATAGATGGTTATTAGGTCTGCTTGATGCAGAACTGAGTTCAATTCCTGGATATGCTTTTTAACTTTCTGTCTTGTTGATCTGTCTAATGTTGACAGTGGGGTGTTAAAGTCTCCCATTATTATTGTGTGAGAGTCTAAGTCTCTTTGTAGGTCTCTAAGGAATTGCTTTATGAATATGGGTGCTCCTGTAATGGATGCATATATATTTAGGATAGTTAGTTCTTCTTGTTGAATTGATCTCTTTACCATTAGGTAATGGCCTTCTTTGTCTCTTTTGCTTTTTGTTGCTTTAAAGTCTGTTTTATCAGAGACTAGGATTGCAACCGCTGTCTTTTGTTTTCCACTTGCTTAGTAGGTCTTCCACCATCTCTTTATTTTGAGCCTATGTGTGTCTCTGCATGCGAGATGGGTCTCCTGAATACAGCACCCTGATAGGTCTTGACGTTTTATCCAGTTTGCCAGTCTGTCTTTTAATTGGACCATTTAGTCCATTTACATTTAAGGTTAATATTTTTATGTGTGAATTTGATCCTGTCGTTATGATGTTAGCTGGTTATTTTGCTTGTTAGTTGATGCAGTTTCTACCTAGCATCGATGGTCTTTACAATTTGGCATGTTTTTGCAGTGGCTGGTACCGGTTGTTCCTTTCCATGTTTTAGTGCTTCCTTCAGGAGCTCTTCTAGGGCAGGCCTAGTGGTGACTAAATCTCTCAGCATTTGCTTATCTGTAAAGGATTTTATTTCTCCTTCACTTTTGAAGCTTAATTTGGCTGAATATGAAATTCTGGGTTAAAAATTCTTTACTTTAAGAATGTTGAATATTGGCCTCCACTCTCTTCTGGCTTGTAGAGTTTCTGCCGAGAGATCCACTGTTAGTCTGATGGGCTTCCCTTTGTGGCTAACCCGACCTTTCACTCTGGCTGCCCTTAGTATTTTTTCCTTCATTTCAACTGTGTTGAATCTGACAGTTATGTATCTTGGAGTTGCTCTTCTCAAGGAGTATCTTTGTGGCATTCTCTGTATTTCCTGAATTTGAATGTTGGCCTGCATTGCTAGGTTGGGGAAGTTCTCCTGGAAAATATCCTGAAGAGTATTTTCGAACTTGGTTCCATTCTCCCCGTCACTTTCAGGTACACCGATCAGACGTAGATTTGGTCTTTTCACATAGTCCCATATTTCCTGGAGGCTTTGTTCATTTCTTTTTCCTCTTTTTTCTCTAAACTTCTCTTGTGACTTCATTTCATTCATTTGGTCTTCAATAACTGATATCCTTTCTTCCAGTTGATCGAATTGGCTACTGAAGCTTATGCATTCATCAAGTAGTGCTCATGCCATGATTTTCAGCTCCGTCAGGTCATTTAATGACATCTCTACACTTTTTTCAAGGTTTTTAGGTTCTTTGTGATGGTTTCAAACTTCCTCCTTTAGCTCAGAGAAGTTTGATTGTCTGAAGCCTTCTTCTCTCAACTCGTCAAAGTCATTCTCCATCCAACTTTGTTCCATTGCTGGTGAGGAGCTACATTCCTTTGTAGAGGAAGAGGTACTCTGAATTTTAGAATTTTCAGCTTTTCTGCTCTGTTTTTTCTCCATGCTTGTGGTTTTATATACCTTTGGTCTTTGTTGATGGTGACATACAGATGGGTTTTTGGTGTGGATGTCCTTTCTGTTTGCTAGTTTTCCGTCTAACAGTCAGGACCCTCAGCTGCAGGTCTGTTGGAGTTTGCTGGAGGTCCACTCCAGACCCTGTTTGCCTGGGTGTCAGCAGCGGAGGCTGCAGAACAGTGAATATTGCTGAACAGCAAATGTTGTTGCCTGATTTTTCCTCTGAAAACTTCATCTCAGAGGGGTATCCAGCCATGTGGGGTGTCAGTCTGCCCCTACTGGGGGGTGCCTCCCAGTTAGGCTACTCAGGGGTCAGGAACTCACTTGAGGAGGCAATCTGTTCATTCTCAGATCTCAAACTCCATGCTGAGAGAACCACTACTCTCTTCAAAGCTGTCAGACAGGGACATTTAAGTCTGCAGAGGTTTCTGCTGCCTTTTGTTCGGCTATGCCCTGCCCCCAGATGTGGAGTCTACAGAGGCAGGCAGGCCTCCTTGAGCTGTGGTGGGCTCCACCCAGTTTGAGCTTCCTGGCTGCTTTATTTACCTACTCAAGCCTCAGCCATGGTGGGCACCCCTCCCCCAGCCTTGCTGCTGTCTTGCAGTTCTATCTGAGACTGCTATGCTAGCAATGAGCTAGGCTCCATAGGAGTGGGACCCTCTGAGCTGGGTGTGACACCCTCCATACTAGGCGTGGGATATAATCTCCTGGTGTGCCATTTGCTAAGACCATTGGAAAAGTGCAGTATTAGGGTGGGAGGGACCCGATTTTCCAGGTTCCGTCTGTCACAACTTCCTTTTGCTAGGAAAGGGAATTCCCTGATCCCTTGCACTTCTCGGGTGAGGTGATGCCTCACCCTGCTTCGGCTCACACTCGGTGGGCTGCACCCACTGTCTTGCACACATCGTCCAACAAGCCCCAGTGAGATGAACCTGGTACCTCAGTTGGAAATGCAGAAATCACCCGTCTTCTGTGTCACTCACACTGGGAGCTGCAGACTGGAACTGTTCCTATTCATCCATCTTGGAACCACCCCCTCAATATGAGATTTGTTTGGGGACACAGAGCCAAACCATCATTCTGTCCCTGGCCCCTACCAAATCTTATGTCATTTTCACATCTCAAACAAAATCATGCCTGCCCAACAATTCCCCAAAGTCTTAACTCATTCCAGCATTAACTCAAAAGTACAAGTCCAAAGTCTCATCTGAGACAAGGCAAGTCCTTTTCCCCTATGAGCCTGTGTAATCAAAAACAAGTTAGTTTCTTCCAAGATACAATGGTAGTACAGGCATTGAATAAATGCTCCCTTTCCCAACTGGAGACATTCACCAAAATGAAGAGGCTATAGGCCCTGTGCAAGTCCAAAACTCAGCAGGGCAGCCATTAAATCTTAAAGTTATCAAATAATCTCCTTTGACTCCATGTCTCTCATCCAGGACATGCTGATGCAAGATATAGGCTCCCAAGGCTTTGGCAGCTCTGTTCCTTTGGCTCTGCAGGGTACAGCCTCTTTTACTGCTTTCACTGGCTGGTGTTCAGTGCCTGTGGCTTTTCCAGGTGCGTGGTGCAAACTGTCAGTATATCTACCATTCTGGGGTCTGGAGGACAATGGCCCTTTTCTCACAGCTCCATTAGGCAGTGCCCCAGTGGAGACTCTATGTGTGAGTTCCAACCCCACATTTCACCTCTGCACTGCCCTGGTAGAGGTTCTCCATGAGGGCTCTGCCTCTGCCACAGACTTCTACTTGGACATCCAGACATTTCCATACATCCTCTGAAATCTAGGCAGAGGTTGCCAAACTCCTGTCTTCAATGTGCCCACAATCCCAACGCCATGTAGAAGCCACCAAAACTTGGGACCTGCGCTCAGTGAAGCAATGGCCAGAGCTGTACCTTGGCCCCTTTTTGCTATGGCTGGAACTGGAGTGTCTGAGACAAAGGAAGCCACGTCCCAACGCTGCACAGGGCAGCATGGCCCTGGGCCTGGCCCACGAAACAATTTTTCTTTTCCTAAGCCTCAGTTACTGTGATCAGAGGAGCTGCCACAAAGATGTCTGAAATGCCCTGGTGACATTTTGTTCATTGTCTTGGCTCCTCATCACTTATGCAACCTTCTGTAGCTGGCTTTAATTTCTCCCCAGAAAATGGGTTTTTATTTTCAACTACATGGTCAGGCTGCAAATTTTCCAAACTTTAATCCTCTGCTTCCCTTTTAAACAAAAGTTTCCATTTCAAAGCATCTCTTCGTGAACACACATGACTGTACACTTTTAGAAATAGTCAGGTTACCTCTTGAATGCTTTGCTTCTTAACAATCTTTTCCACCAGATACACTAAATCTTCTCTCCCAAGTTCAAAGTCCTGCAGATATCTAGGACAGGGGCAAAATGCAACAGTGTCTTTGCTAAAGCATAACAAAAGTGACCTTTACTCCAGTTTCCAGTAAGGTCCTCAACTGGATCTGAGACTACTTCAGCCTGGACTTCATTTTCCATATATCACTATCAGCATTTTGGTCACAACCATTCAAGTCTGTAGGAAGTTCCACACTTTCCCATATCTTTCTGTCTTCTTCTGAGCCTTCCAAACTGTTCCTACCTATGCCCACTACTCAGTTCCAAAGATGCTTCCACATTTTCAGATACCTTTATAGCAGTGCCCCACTCTTTCGGTACCGACGTACTGTATTAGTCCATTTTCACACTGCTGTGAGGAACTACCTGAGATTGGTTAATTTATAGAGAATAGAGGTTTAGTTGACTCAAAGTTCCACATGGCTGGAGAGGCCTCAGGAAACTTACAATCATGGCAGAAGTTGAAGGGGAAGCAAGACACATCTCACATGGTGGTAGGAGAGAGAGGGAGAGAACTGCAACACACTTTTAAAACATCAGATCTCATAAAAAGTAACTTCTTATCACAAGAACAGCAAGGGGAAAATTCACCTTAGTGATCCAATTACATCCCACCAAGCCCCTCCCTTGACATGGTAATTATAATTCAAGATGAGATTTGGGTGGGGACACAGAGTCAAACCACATAATCTAGGATCTCAGATTTTTTTATTTCTCATGACTCCCAAATGATGCCCATTTGGTTGTCCATGGGGCCACAGTTTTGAGTATCAAGGTATTATTCAAAGTGATCTCTCTCTGAAGTTAACTAAATATAGGCTCTGAGAAATAACATGCTAAAGTTTTTCTGAGAATAGCACACCAAAGCTTTACTTGATTTACTTAATAAAAACTTTTATAAACTACCTTTTGAATCCAATAAACAAAAACACCTGACATCATTTTCCTCATCATGGCTGATGTGTAGAGTTTCATATACAGTGGTCCTGACCTCATCCAATTTCAAAACCAATTGATCAGTTTATAAGGGGATGGCATCTTGAAAAAATGGAAGGCACATTCCTTCTTATAATACCCCATATTCATAGCATTCATTTTCCTAGTCCCCCTTAGTGATGATATCCATGGTTATTTACTGTGAAAAGGAGAACCTCCAACTTTTTACAGACTACAATATCCCTATTTACGTGACACTTACTCTTTACACACCCAGAAGCATCATAGGCCAGTATGCAGAGTGTTGGTCAGGAATGTAGATGATTAATGTATTTTCGTTTGAATTGACTTCACAGTCAGTCCACTGAGGCCCAGAACTCATCAAGTAGTTATTTCCCTTGTTCCTGAGTCTAAGATTGGGCTTGCTATCCTCAACAACCAGAACAATTCCCCCAATACCTTTCTAACCTATAAAGTAAGAACTGTCATAGTAACAAGACCCAACTGAAAGACATTTTACCGTCATTTTTCTTGTCCAATGGTGCATCAAAAGCAGGAAAGAATCTCTGGAGAAATGGCATAAAACAGAATCACTATGAAAGATTTGAAATTAAGTTCAAAAGCTTAATTGGTCTGATAAAATGACATAATGTTATTATAAATTTACATAAATGGTAAGTTTAATCTAATCACTATTTTAGATGTGATATGCTTACTGTAACAAAATAACACAAACCTGTATATTCAACTTTTACATTATGAAGGCACTTTCTCTATGCTGATTTCAAAAAGAAACATAATCAGGTAGCTTTCACTAAGAACAGTGGTGTGTGCGACTTTACAATTCTTTCTCACAGGTAGTTTTTTTTTTTTTTTTTTTTTTTTTGCTTCAAAAAGCAAAACTTCTGCTTTTTTGCTTCAAACAAAATAAGCTATTTTCTTATGCCAGTGCAAAAAATAAAAAAATCCAGAAAGAATTAGGTGGCAAAGACTCTTGATGTCTTGTGAAGATCCATGTAAAACTGACGGTGGTAGATACATTTCACCAAAATTACAAACTTTGTCATACTAGTGAGGTATCCAGGAGTCCAAACATCTAGGAACAAAATATGGCTTGCAAACTCCAGGAAAATTTTCCCCACATTTTAGCACCTTACAATTAGGAATGAGAAATAGCACTGGGTGAGCCACACAGCTAGTCTTCTTTCCACCAATATGCATTACTTCCTGGATATTTTTTATAACCAATACACACACACACACACACACACACACACACACACAAATTAAAAGTCTGAAACATGGTATATAAAAGACTGTAAATAAAATACAGGTACTATGGAGAATTACATCATCATGATGTGAGCACTCACTCAGTATTGGCATTGAAAGGCTAAAGAGAAAATTCCCCAGGAGCCAACTATTTAGTCAGTGAATTTATGTAGCAAATGCACCCTGAAAGAGAAATAGATTGAGGTCAGCACCTCCGCTGTTTGTTTGTCAGTTCCAATACTCTGGGTAGATGGGGAAAGATTATTAAGAAGCAAAAATGGATGATTTTTGAATAAGGGACCCTTCTGAGGAAGAATCTCTCTAATCAAAAATCCAGAGGATATTGTTTCTTATGTGAAAGACCCAAAAGCCTTCTATGGCAGAAGTTCTTTGTAATTACCAGAATGCCACAATGACTAATTCTGTAGCTGTCGAGCATCTATCTTCCAAGAGTGACCAATGACTCTTCTTGCACTCATAATTAAAGCTGCCATTGTGTCAAGAATGCAGATTATGCATGAGTTTGACAATATAAAGTTCCTCAAATAAATTCAACCTGGTGCTATTGCTACTGAGTGTTCAATTTGCCTGTGAAAGCATCTTAGTCTAAACTTCGAATGATAACTCACTAGTAAGAAATTAACAGTTATCTGTTGGTAAGTTACTTATAGTGACACTATTTTAGGGAGGAATCTTTCTGTTGCAGCTTAATAGAATTTATTAACTCACGATATTGAAAATTTCATAGGTAGACCTATTTTCAAGTATATCTGATTTCTCACGCTTATGCAATGTTACCAAATATCTATACATGTTTAATCTCTTAGCTCTTTGTTGATTTTATTCTCAGTTATCTCTTCAAGGAGAACTAAAAATGGTCAGTTGGCAGCTGACACAGTACTTCAACTTGAAGACTGCTGAAAAGGTATGTGATTCTTCCAACTATAGAATTAATTTCTATGGCTGAATTTCCTTGTGGGAAGTGTAATTCCTGGCTGGGCAAGCCTGGAAGGATTCACCATTATGACAATGATGTAAGTTAACAGATTGGTAAGCCTGGCAAAAATCACTGCAGTGGGAGAGGAGCAGTTTCTAAAATAAAATTTCTAAAATAAAAATTAATAAGCCAAAAATAAAATTAGAAACAAATATTAGATATAAAAGGAGTAATGATTTATTCACATTGGGGCAGAAACTCAGTCTTTATTTAGATTTTCACTCTCAACTTGAACTCCTTCTCTGAAATAACTTCAAACTTACTACATGTCTTAGGTATGCACTCATATTTTATGTAACATTCTTTTTGAGCTAGAAACCCAGTTAAATTAAAATAATTAAAAATAAGAGGCCAATGAAGATATCAATGACTCCATCTTTCAAAATAGTTGGTATTATAGAACAGCAATTTTGTGTTTAGATATGGTCCCTTGTCAAGTTAGGATGCAGCCCTAGATGATATAGTCTAGGACCTGAATCAGTGATCAATGTATGATTATAATTTCCCTACCAGTTAGAGTGTGAGAGCCTGGGAAACTAGGGTTGTACTTGTGGTTGGTGCTAATAATGATTGTACCTAGCGACCACTAATTATTTTGTTTCCTTTCTGTTAATTTATTTCTGCAAAATCTAACCTTCTGACTGCTTTGCAAATGAAGTTTTATTAGAACACAACCAGTTATTCCACTAAGGTGGAATCTAGGAATGGCATTCTGGGCCTCTTTCTAAAAGCATGAGCAAAATAGTTACTTACTTTTCTGTAGTAACTAACTATCAAGGGGAGTTGAGGTTACAGGTACACATTGGAGACCACAAAACGTACTAATGGAAATACGGAAATAAACAATTCTTAAGTTTTAATTGCACACCCACAATAGGGTGGTGAAATCTGTAGCTGTTCCATTCCATCCCACACAGACTGAAACATCCCTTTGTCCAGGGTATTCATACTGTATACACTACCTGCCCTTTACCCCTTAATAGCCACCCTGGTTGTCAATCAACTGTTGTGATATCACAGTGCTTGCGCTCAAGCAACCTTTTTTTAAAAATCTTTGTGTGTGTGTGTGTGTGTGTTTTATTTTTTTATTTCATTTTGTTTATTTTTTAGACAGAGTTTCACTCTCTCACCAGGCTGGAGTGCAGTGGCATGATCTCGGCTCACTGCAATCTCCACCTCCCAGTTTTAAGCCATTCTCCTGCTACAGCCTCTCAATTGCCTGGGACTACAGGCACCTACCACCATGCCCAGCTAATTTTTTTGTATTTTTAGTAAAGATGGGGTTTCACCGTGTTAGCCAGGATGGTCTTGATTTCCTGACCTCATGATCAGCTCGTCTCAGCCTCCAAAGTGCTGGGATTACAGGTGTGAGCCACCACACTTGGCCGTTACTCTTATTTTACTTGTTAATTGCCCCAGAGCACAAGAGGAGTGATGCTGGCAATTCCAATATGCCAAAGAGAAGCTGTAAAGCGCTTTCTTAAAGTGAAAAAGTAAAGTTTATCACAGGTATGTATGTATAGAAAAGAAAAAAAACATACTATATACAGAGTTTGGTACTAGCTTTGATTTCAGGTATCCACTGAGGGTTTTGGACTGTATCCCCCTTGAATCAGGTGGGACTACTGCACTTGAATCAAAGTAGCCACTCAATGAACATCCATTGAAGAACTAATTAAACAATGGTGATGATTCTCTTTTCATCTGTACTATTTAAATCTTCAATGAACCCCAACTTTCTCAAGCCAGTCTCACTAGATCTTAAATGTGTTTCAGAGAAATGATTTAGTATTCAGTACTATATGACAAGATCCATTGTCTCTATTAATATATATATATAGAGAGAAAATAACAATTACCTATCTGCTATCAGCATAGTCTCAGATGATTCTATATTACTAATCAATTACTTTTGGTTTGAAGAACTGTAACTTTTCCTATCTGCTGTCGTCTACCTGCCAATGTATGTTATCCTTTCTTTAGTGAGCTTTTGCTTAAAAACACTGGCATCTTCTAATTTCCACAGTCTTAAATTTCTCTGGCTGAGAGAGAATCTGTAGTAGAATTTAGCACCTAGATGAACCAGTAGGTTGGACTACTTACTCTCTGTAATCTATTCTTCCATTTGATAATCAGGGCTGAGTTTAATTTCTCTTAAGGTCTGGATTATTACAATTTAGATAGACTTGGATGGAGACGAAACAACTCTCTTGTAATCTCAGCTGTTCTTGAGAAGTGACTTAAGGAAGATATGAATGTGGAGAAGCAAATATTGGATATTTTGTTAAACTTGTTTCCTGGGGCAGAAGTTCTCAAAATGTAGTTTGGAGACCTCTGGGGTTACCTGAGACTTTTCAGAGGGTTTGCAAGGTCAAAAGTCTTTTTATCATAATAAAGATATTATTTAGCTTTTTTTACTTTAATTCTCTCATGGCTGTACAGTTGAGTTTTCTGGAGTCTACATGATATATTAATTAATGAAAGATTAGACACAGAAACAAATAGAAGATTCCAGATGTCTTCTATAAAGCCAGACATGACAGAAATCTGCAAAAATGGAAAACAATGCCAACTTTTTTTTCTGGAAAATATTGCCACTTTTCTTCTGGAAAATGTTGCCACTTTTTAGTAAATATTTTTAATCAATATCATTTTGATTGACAGTTCATTGTAGTATATATTTAATGAGGTGTATTGCAATTTTGTGATATATGTATCAAATATGGAATGATAAATCAAGCTAATAATCATGTACAACACATGAAATACCATTTTTGAAGGGAAACATTTGAAATTTGCTCTCTTAGTTATTTTAAAATATATAATACATTATTTCTGGCTATAGTCACTATGTTGTACAAGTGATTAAGGTCTAAAAACCTGTTTTTCTTGTCTCTCTTAAACTTTTGGTACCCTTTGACCAACAACTTTCCACTTCCCTTCTTCCCCCTCCCAATTAACCTCTGGCAACCATCATTGTATTCTCTACTTCTAAGAGTTCCACTTTTTAGATCCCAAATATAAGTTAGATCATGTAGTATTTGTCTGTCTCTGTCTGGCTTATTTCACTTAGCATAATGTCCTTCAGGTTTGTACTAGTCAGCGTTCTCTAGAGTGGCAGAACTAATAGGATAGATGTATATATGAAGGGGAGTTTATTAAGGAGTATTGATTCGCACAATCACAAGGTGAAGTCCCACAATAGTCCAATCCGAGTCCCAAAACCTCAAAGTAGAGAAGCCAACAGTACAGTCTTCAGTCTGTGGCTGAAGGCCCAGGATCCCCTAGCAGATCACTGATGTAAGCCCAAGAGTCCAACAGCTGAAGAACTTGGAGTCTGATGTTTGAGGATAGGAAATATCCAGCGCAGAGGAAAGACAAAAACTGGAAGACTCAGCAAGTCTGCTTTTTCCACCTTCTGCCTGCTGTATTTTTGTCATGCTGGCAGCTGATTAGATGGTGTCCACCTGGACTGAGAGTGGGTCTGCCTCTCCCAGTTCAGTAGCTCAAATGTTAATCTCCTCTGGCAACACCCTCACAGACACAACCAGGAACAATATCTTGCATCCTTCAATCTAATCAAGTTGACACTCATATTAACCATCACAAGTTTCATCTGTGTTGTTGCAAATGACAGAATTTTCCTCTTTATTGAGGTTGAATAATATTCCTTTGTGTACACATACCATACCACATTTTCCTTATCCATTCATTGATTGATGGCTACAGGTTGATTCCATGGCATAGCTATTTTTAATAATGCTGCAATAAACATGGGAGTACAAGTATCCTTTTTAAAGTATTGATTTTAATACCTTTGAATATATTCTCAGAAGTGAGATTACATTTGTTAACATGTAATGTGTTTATTGTTATTTCAAATAGATTGAGATATGCATATTTTGAAAGGTTTCAGTTTTAATTTCTAAATAATAATTATCAATATATATACTGTGCATAAACAAAAGCTCTTTGGCTCTCTTTAGCTTCCCAACGAATTTTACAACTGTGCAAAGGAGTTTAAGAAAGAGAAAAATGAGAGAGAGAAAGAGGGAAAAACGGAATGGCTGCCAAGGAGAGCTTGGGAAGTCAAAAGATGTGGTGTGGGAGCCTAAAAAATAAAGCATAAATTATGGTATCAGAAACCCAAGGCTATCTTGCTTAAATGCTTTAAAAAACAACCAACCTCAAATTTCCTATTCTGCAAGATTTTCGTGTACTATATTGTATTCACAAAAACCTTCTTATCCAAGTTCTTACCATCTCACGTGTCTGTTTTATCATTATACTTTTCTACTGTTGGTTCATCCTGTTTTGTTTTTATTTTCATTTTTCTTTCTGAAAGTTTCCTTTGCCTTGTTAGTGAATTAATAATATTCTTGAAGACATGGAAGTCAGACAAATGTAGGTTAAGGAAAATTGAAATTGAAATTTTTTGATTTCCTTATTAAATTTATGGGCCATTTTTAAAATTTTCCACTTCTGACAGAGCCTTTATGTACTTAAAATATTCTAATTTGTATTGCTTATCATTATGTTTTGCTTTAGCTTAACTAAAAACATCATTAGGCACCATGGAAAGGCCATGCATATTATGACATCTTAAATTAAAAGTATTTCTTTAACTATTAGAGTGGGGGATGATCTGTTAATAAAATAAACCATTTTGGATGTATTCTTGGGGAATAAAGCATGCCTAAATCCCACATGTGATTTATCATCTATTGGTTGAATCAGGCTTATTTTAGAGAAGACAATGTGCTAATGAGATAATAAAGATTTCTACATGTGTTTTGCTGACACTAATATAAATATAATTTAAATTATATCCATAAACCTTTTCAGGTTAAAAAATACATTCTGTCATGACTATTTCATCATCATCCAAATTTCTCTCTCTAACTTCCCTTGGGACTATGGTGTATTATCATAGAAATACTGCACCAACCAAAGCTCGCTCAGACTTTCATAGGAAGTCTAGCAATAGCAATGCAGTGCAATCTGCATTCCCATATGAAATAACCATTAATTCCCCTGCTACATTATCATTATGTATAATGAGAGGCAGCCCCTCACTATATATGTTTCTATATATGTAAATATATGTATGGATAGATGTATTTTGTATGTGATATTGTATTATATAAAACATTATATACATACTTATATATTATCCTATACTGTTTTTGGCAGAGAGTGTAACTTTTGCCCTTCTTAACTCGAGATTGATAATTTGCCTGTTATTATTTATTCAGTATTTCAATTGAGATTTCTCCTAAGGGAGAAAATACTCCTGTAATTCTGTGAAAATGTACCAAATATACTATCATTTTTCATAATTAAAAACGCTTGTCATAACCATATGAAGAATTCATTCAAGGTCTCCTGCAAAGCCCTGCACACAACATTAATTTACCTAACACTAAAGTTTGAGGTATGCAATTGACCTTCTTGAGATTTAAGCCTGTGACTGCATTTTACTATGACTTTTATGGTGAGACCAAGATCCCCTGAAATAATCTCTTCTAGCCTCAAATTGTTCTATTGCTCAAAAGTGTGCTCAGAAAGGAAGAACAAGCAGAAAAAAAACAAAAACAAAAAAAACCTCAAACACACTACTGTGGATTCGTGTATAGTATTAAATTATTGGTGAGCTGGTATCAGCATAGCTACTGTTAAATAGAAATACATCCTTTCTTAGCCGGACGCGGTGGCTCAAGCCTATAATCCCAGCACTTTGGGAGGCTGAGACGGGCGGATCACAAGGTCAGGAGATCGAGACCATCCTGGCTAACACGGTGAAACCCCGTCTCTACTAAAAAATACAAAAAACTAGCCGGGCGAGGTGGCGGGCGCCTGTGGTCCCAGCTACTCCGGAGGCTGAGGCAGGAGAATGGCGTAAACCCGGGAGGCGGAGCTTGCAGTGAGCTGAGATCCGGCCACTGCACTCCAGCCTGGGCGACAGAGCCAGACTCAGTCTCAAAAAAAAAAAAAAAAAAAAAAAAAAAAGAAGAAATACATCCTTTCTTAACGGCTAAAATGTTAACGAAACATTTAGTAAAATAATTTTATGAATACAGTGGACAGTAAGGACTTTTAAAGGTGTTTTTGGTGGCTAGTATACTTCCCTTAAAGAATTATGTCTGTGGCTGGGCGCGGTGGCTCACACCTATAATCCCAGTACTTTGGGAGGCCAAGACGGGTGGATCACCTAAGGTCAGGATTTTGAGACCAGCCTGACCAACATGGAGAAACCCCATCTCTAATAAAAAATACAAAATTAGCCAAGTCCGGTGGTGCATGCTGTAATCCAAGCTACTTGGGAGGCTGAGGTTGCATTGAGCTAAGATGGCACCATTGCACTCCAGCCTGGGCAACAAGAGCAAAACTCCGTCTCAGGAAAAAAAAAAAAAAAGAATTATGTTTATGTGTTTGTTTAAAATCTCACCACCTCATGAGATAATTGATTGAACGCTATAGGCACTGACTTCAGCTTAGACGTTTCTGAAAATTTTAGGCTGTAGTGTATAGTGAATCAGAAATAACCAAAGAATTATTGAAACAGATTCCCAGTATCAGTCATAAACATAAACTGTTTTAGAAATAAACAGCTTTTCCTTAAAATTCATCATAAGGGATGAGGTTGGGAAGATGGCAATTATTAAAAGTAGTTTGTTCAGTGTCCTAGGTGAAATGAGCAATTATCAAGCTATAAAGAGCTATGATACATGGGACAGAGAAAGCCAGATTTTCTTTTCTCCCTCTATATAAGGGAGGTATAAGTAATTATTTCTGACTTATTTTACAAATTGTAATTATTTCAGAAAACAACATATCAAAAGCAAAATTAATTATACTTTTTTGGATTTAATTTTAATATTAATTTTAATTTTTTTTAGAGACAGAGTCTTGCTATGTCACTATGTTGCCCAGGCTGGTCTTGAACTCCTGAGTTCAAGTGATCCTCCTGACTCAGTCTCTCAAGTGGCTGGGCCTAAAGACACGTGCCACAACACCCAGGCAACATTAATTCTGTTTTGATGATTAAGATGCATTGTGTAAGACTGTGAGTATAATTTGTAAATTGACCTCAGAAATATCTGAATACAACTTCTAACTTTATGCTTAATAGCAACGTGATGAGAATCAATTTCCTCATTTACAAGGGGCAAGGAATAATATCTACATTTTGTGACTTCTAAGAATGTAACACACAAAATACATACATGGAAAGAGAGAGAGAAGGAAAAAAAGAGAGAAAAACTAGCATAATAGTAGTGTAGTAGCAGTGGTATAATTATTTCTTTTTATTATCAATTTCACTAAAATTTGAAATTATAATTGGCATTGTAATAAAATTGATAAAACAATAAATAGGAGTAACTATATGAAATTATCTACCACCGTTCCTACATATTATGTGCTTAATATACATTAGTTGAATTATTAGAATATTTGAAGCTTTATTTTAAGCTTTACTTTTTTAAAATGTATAATTTGTATCAAATAAATAAATTGGTTCAATAGCTATGAGTAATAACAACACTGACACCAGTAAATTTTAAGTACCTAACCCGGCTTAAGAAGAAAGATATTTCATGTCTGGTAAGCCCTGTGTACTCTTTTTATATGATATCTTCTCTCTTTGTAATCCAGAGGTAACTTTTTAAATCCAGATAATAAAATAAAATCACTCTGGATATTATCATTTTCTTCCTTTTCTTTATAGTTTTGCCTGTATTTAAGCATTATGTAAATGGTATTATTCCATGCGCATTTTCCTTAGGTTTTTTAAAACAATGAACATTGCATTTTAATGCTTCATCCATCTTGATGTACGTAGTTATAGTTCATTAGTTTTTACTGTAGTATAAATATTCCATTGTAAATCACAATTCATCAATCCTTTTTCCTTGTAATGTGTTTTTTCTAGTTGTTTATTTTGTTATGATATACCCTTTCTGGTGGACATATGATGACTTATCTCATATACATAGAAGTGAAATTGCTTTTGCGACTTAAAGCCTGCTTAACTTAAATAAAGAATGTTAAATTTTCATGCTAACAAGTAAGTGGCACAGATTTACAGGCTCATCAGGGACGTATACGTATTTCTTTTGTTTCATATTCTCACTACATATTTCTTTTGTTTCATATTCTCACTACTGTTTTGAATTAAAAGATTGCTTATTTTCAAATATTCTGAGTGTATAAGAACATATCCTGAGCACTTAATATGCATTTTGTTAGGCTCAGCTCAGTATGCTTTTATGTGTTGTTAATCTATTCATTTTTTTCATCAACTTCGAAATGTGTATCTTTGCCTTCTTAATTTTTATTACTTAAATTTTAGTTTTACTCTATGTAGTTGAAATTGTGCTCTATTCAGCTGGAGATACAACTATTATTTCAATATAATTTAAGCAATTCATTGTGTAACTCTAGTTGCTGTCCTCCAGCAGTAGATCAGACTGTTAGGAAAGGTCAGTATTTTCAGGGTTTTGTTGTTGTTGTTGTTGTCGGGACAGAGTTTTCTCTTGTTGCCCAGGATGGAGTGCAGTGATGTGATCTCGGCTCACCACAACCTACTCCTCCTGTATTCAAGTGATTCTCCTGCCTCAGTCTTCCCTAGTAGCTGGGATTACAGACGCCACACACCACGCCCGGCTTATTTTGTATTTTTAGTAGACACGGGGTTTCTCCGTGTTGGTCAGGCTGGCCTCGAATTCCCGACCTCAGGTGATCCGCCTTCCTCGGCCTCCCAAAGTGCTGGAATTACAGGCATGAGCCACTATGTCTGGCCGGATTAGTTTTATAATCTTATCTGTTGTGTTTCAGCAAGAAAGAAACAAAATAATAATTGACACTCCACAGGCATATTTGGTTTTCAAAGCTGTTTCATAAGCCTGAATCATAAACTGGACTCACATTAGCTTTAAAAGACAACACGATCATCTAAACTAAGGGCCTGAAAAGCAGCCTGTGATAGATACGTGACTCTTGTAACAACACACATCTGCTAGAAGTGCAAGGGTACATGACAGCAAGATGCCTGCCAGGGCCACGTACTGAACTGACATGAGATGACTCAGGGGTCCAGGCAGAATATATTCTTCTAAGGATATGCCAAAATGAAGCATGACTTCAGATAGGTGGAAAACCCTAGGAAACAATAAAAGACCAACTTACAACACAGCTAGTTCTCAAAAATCACACAAGTCAGAAGAAAGTGTGACTTCACTAAATATTAGTAAGATTTGTAAAACTGAGGTCGTTTGTTAGCAGAAGAAAGGTTTATTCATCTGTCTTTTCAAGTATGACTATGTACATTAAACATTTTCTGCTTTGTTTTCTTTTTTAATTTTTCCTTTTTTATTTCAGTTGGTTTTGGGGAACAGGTGGTGTCTGGTTACACGAGTAAGTATTTTAGTGGTGATTTCGGAGATTTTGGTGTACACATCACCAGAGCAGTGTACACTGTACCCAATGTGTAGTCTTTTATCCCTTATCTCCCTCCCAAAACATTTTATGTTTTGAATATATAAAAATTGCTTTCACTTTTGAGATATCTTCCATTTATTTATAAGGCATGTTTCCTTGCTGTTATACAAAGTAACATCTACTTAAATTTGTTTTAGACAAAATTATTCAGTATTTCTGAAAATCATCCTGGAACACTGGTCTTTCAATACTTGTTAATGATTAATCTGGTCAGTGATAAGACTGTCTGCTTTACCTGGCAGTAACAGTTTATCTTTTCAGTAAATTCATTTTCTCTTTTGGAAAATTGACAAGGAGCACATTTACATCCCTTATGGTTAATGGCTGTTATCACTCCAGGTTTATAGATGATGGATTTTCTTCTAAATACCCTCAAGGGTGATCTTTATTGTCGGTGTTTCCTTTGCTGTCATCTCTTGAATTTGAATAGGGTTGATGGAATTATACCAGTGCAGCAATAAAATCTCCCCATGCTATTTTTAGCATGTCTAAGATTTTATCATATTATATATCGATATTATCAAAGAAATATATTATGTGATATTCTACCAAAATATTCATGAAAGCTATAGAAGTATACAAACCTACATAATAATAGCAACAATAAATCTTGTAAAGTTATTTTTCATAGTATTGAATGAAATAATGCTTTCAGTATTTAAAAATGACAAATAATGTATAAGTTACATTTACAGCGTTGTTTCTTAAATATTTTTTTCATTGAGTGGAAAATGAAAGTAGAGGAGAGTATCATCCAGTTAACTGTTTCAATCTTAATATAAATGACTTGAGAAACCATAGAGATATGTCTATTTTTTATTACTTTGTCAATGTATTTTATTAACCAAACTTCTTGCCTATCTACATTATGCATGACACAACATTATCTTTTTAATTGTAATCTCTAAGGGTTCAGGTTGACAAATTTGTATTCATGGAAATCTCATGGTATAGCGTCTATGAATTTCTAGATAAAAACATAAAACCGTAGTACAACAAATGCAATGTTTCATCATAGAATATATGCAGCTAAATGTTACTGAATGTAATAATAATAATATTTAGAAATAACCTCAGAGTCTTGAGAGAGGTTTATTCTAAACTATTCTAGATTAAATATATTTTAAAGCGAATCCTGAATATTCTGTTTAAAATAATGTCACATTCTTTCCTGCGGTATCCCACTAGAGTGGTAGCATAGCCTTATTCACTGAATATCTTTAAAATTTAATCTGCAGTCTCTTCTGCGCCTGAAATGTGACAGCCGTGACACACAATGTGATCAGAGTTGGATCCTTGTGATAGTGGTATTGCTGATCTCAATTTGTTTTAGTTCTAATATTTTATGTTGGGATATGCATCTGGATTTTAGTCACATTTCAGTTCGTTGAGTGGGGAAATGCAGAAATTGATACGCAGTTTCAACTAACATTCTAAGTTACGAATTTTTAAAGCAAATTTAAGTTTTAACTAAAAGTATATTTGTTTTCATATCACATTTTAATAATACTGAATTTTGTGTGCACTTTTCGTAAATCCTAATTACTTTAGAAATATTATTATTTTAATTTGCGAATCAGGTTGTGAAAGCACAGGTTTAGAAATTACTGAAGCCAGAATGTAAGTCATTAGCCTTGACATACCTAGTCTTACAAGATCTGGAAGTACACCAAACAACACAACATGTTATTCACAGCATAAAGATCATAACACATTACACATAACACAAAATATTATTCACAGCATGAAGATCATATGAATTAACAAGCGATGTATTTACTATTATGAAGAATCATGGAGTTTGAATATATGAAAAACATTAACTTTCAAGTTTTTGTATTACTGTGAAATAATATTTTAATATATAAGGGTCCATAAATGAAAATACATTCAACTCTTCATAATGAAAACTTCTATTGTGTATGGATTAATAAATGCATGTCACTCAAACATTTTACTGTGGAAGAACATGCATATAAATAAAATCAGTTAGTGATTACAAAATATTCAAAATGTAAGCTATTGTTTCACATATCCAAAGATATGATTATGAATGATAAAGATAGTATTACTCAGTCTAATACAATGTCACTTAGTCTTTCTTTATGAATGATATAATGATCTAATTTTAAATTAGGAATATACAGTAATCTGCTTTTTATCAGGGCTGTTTGTGGGTTTAATTCCTGACCTTTTAACTTTCATAAGACCTAGTATATTTTTATAACCTATTTCAAGGAAGCACAAGCTACAATACACACAATTCTGAAGGAAGATTGGGAAGTCATTAAGCAGAATTCTTAATTATTTAAACACTGGGGGATGCCATTCAAGTCTCTACAAAACGTGTCCCTCAATTTGTAAAGGCCAAATGATTGTAGATGTGACAGAACTCAGCCTTTCAGATAGACAGGGAAGAATTACGTGGTAAAAAAAAAAAAAAAAAAAAAAAAAAAGGGGGTTCTGGCGGCATTTGTTCCAAGACAGCAATCTCTAGAGTTGAGTTCACAAATCCTTACTTGTTTCATGTCCCTGTGCTCCATTCCGCCACCTCTGGACCTAGGTGGGGATTTTCAGAGATCTTTAGACCATTTCTTTAGGACCAACATTTTATATATAGTAACTATATACTATATATAATACTATATGTATATACTATACATATAATATACATACATATAATATACTATACATAGTATAATACTATACTATATATACTATAATACTATACTATATATACTATATATAATACTATATATAGTAACTGATAGAATCCAGAAATTATGCCAGGTTGGTCAATATCTTCACTAGCCACTTTCTGTAGTTTCTATTATTAAATGGAAATGAGAGGAGAAGAGGTAAAGTACGTATTCTTCTTTTATCTCCAATATTTTTTATTTTTTTAAATTGACAAATTAAATTGTATGTATTTATTGTATGCATCATGGAGTATATACATTATAGAATGATTAAATCTAGCTAACTAATACATGCATGTAGGGTCAATGCACCTGACGGCAATAACTTAACCATATCCTGAGAATGACCCTGTGTGGAAGACACCTGAATGTGTGTCCTGAGATAGGGAATTTGGCAGTTTCTCACTTAGAGATTCGTTCTTTGTCTATGAGGAACATCTGAACCCTGAACCCTCCCCTGGAACACAAGCTGTACAGGGGGATCAAGGCCCTGAGTTTTGGGTTGAATGAGGATTGCCAGGTGGAGGTTATTGGTGGGGGGCGGGGGTGCTAAGTAAAAATGCTGTATAAATTGCATGTTTTTTGCAAGCAATTGAGTTCTCTTGCCCAGCCAACCACCACTGAACATTTTCCCCTGTATATAAGCCCCTCAATAAAATCTCATGTCTCTTTGCTGCTATGAGTCTCTTCTTCAGTCCCTTGGATCTAGTGCCATCCCCACTGGAGCCGATGGGGGTTTGGCACAAGAATGCCTCACCTCACTTATTTATCATTTTTTTGTGATGAGAACACTTTACATCCACTCTTAGCATTTTTCAAGATGATGTATTGCTAACTACAGTTACCATGAATAGATCTCTTGAAATTATGTCTCCTGTCTAACTGAAATTTTGCATCATTTGGCCAACAACTTCCCACCACCGCGTTCCCAGTTCCTGGTAACCACTATACTACTCTATACTTCTGTGAGATTAGCTTTTATAGAGTCCATGAGTAAGATCATGTGATATTTATTTTTCTGTTCCTGCCTTATTTCACTTAACATAATGTCATTCAGGTTTATCTATATTGTCTCAAATGACAGAATTTCCTTCTTTTTTATGACTGAATAGTATTACATTCTGAATATATACTGCAATTTTTTTAAGTATATTTGTATCAGAAAAGCGAGTCATATTTATTGAGTTGAGATATTCTAATTCATGTTAGTTTGAAGAAGGTATAGAATTATTCTTCCTGGATCAGAAATGAAAAGTTATACTCCACAACTTTTTCCTATTTTGACGTTTGTTTGTGTATTTGGAAATATATGTTAGATTCTAAAGGCATGCAATTTAATGTATTTTTATATGTGAATGGAAGGAGAAAAGAAGGCTATAAAAGGAGCCATAGTGTCTATCCCTGCATTTGTGTAATCTTTGGTGGCTTAACTTCACAATCTAACCTCAAAAGTCATGGCTATGCGCAACTGTGTGTTTGTGTATGTGTTTGTGTGGTACTTTTGTTTTTTTAGGCTATGAAATAATTAGCTTGTATTCTAGAAATTCTAGTCTCTTGTGTGCTAAAATTTTATAGGTCTAATAAAGCTTTTTACAAGACTTCTGCCAAGTGCATATAAAATCTCTTGATATTTTGCTTATAGTGACTGTTCTTTTTGCTGCTAAATGGAACTCTGTAATGGACTCCTGTGTGTGCAGGTGTGTTCATTTTTTAATTTTTGTACTCATTACAAATAAAAGTTTAGTTTTACAAAGTGGTTTCTGCTATTTAGGAAAGTTTTGACATTCATTACAATGTTTTATCATTGAGTTTAGCATCTCTTTTCAGTTGGAAACTGAGAAATGTATACAACAATGGTATATTACTCTGTGGAGGAATTCATTTTCTCTGTAAACAGATAAAGATCTAATTATCACAAAAATAGAAGAATGAACACTCATACAATCGACTTAGGAGATCAGCTTTCCTAAGCCCTTTCTTTTCTTTTTTAAGAGACACTTGCCTATTAGGTAATTGTCATTATATTGAGAGCTGAATAGATGCTAATACAAGCATACAGCCAGCACAAGCAAGAAATATTTTATATTTTTGTATTTACTTTATAAAGTCACACTGCAACTCTTCTGCATTGATCTAAGGTTTCCTTGAATAATCTGATGATCTGGCTTCACGGTTAATTGTCTACCTGTTATCTTCAGAAAGTTATTGCTTTGGGCATCTAGCATTGTGATTGTCGCCTTTTGAATACTGAGTTGCTGACATTTATTTCCTCCTGGAAAGTAATTTATATTAGATTTTTTTTGACATATGGACAAAAATGGAACAAAACAGTAGGATAATGAGCATTCAATTCTAAGTTAATTGTGTCACTGTACGTAATTTGTATACATGAATTCTGCCATGGCATATAATTTGATCTGAGTTGAATGTCACTAAATCTAAACTATGTGTCTCCTAGAAAAATATCACCCTAATTTTATCCATTTATTCATTGTAAACATGCCAATTTCTGAAGGCCATTGGGCAAATGTTCAGAAATAACACAAAATTGAAATAAGTTCAGGAGTAAAATTTTAAGTTAGAGTATAAAATAAAATATGTAGAACTGTTTCCTAGCATGGTTTGAGACGTGAACAAAGGTTAAATTTATCATTAAAATTAATATACAAGCTCTTATACCAAAGCAAATGGGCTGTATATAAACACATTTGATCTAGAAGTGCACATTTGATCTCATCAGTTTCTTGCTCCTTTCAAAATTACCTACATCTCTTAAGAGAAATGGATTGCAATATATCATTTGTGTGTCTATAATATCCATAACATTTACCTGATGCAGTGTTGTCAATTACATATTTTTATATATTCAAATAAATAACTCTGATCAAATTAAACCAAAATGCCTATACAAGATTGTTATTTTGTGCCAGCTTATCTCACAAGCTGCTTGATTATGTAAGAAGTATCACACATAAATATTAGTGAAAAGCCCCTGCCTCGCTGATAATTTGTGAGGCACTGTGAAGTGGAGGAAGCACACAAAATGGGAACAACAAGACCTGGGCTTAAAACCTTGATGCTGCTCATACTATCTATTTCGTCTTAGCTGGATTACTTAATCTCTCAAAACCTCAGCCTCCTTGTCAGAAAGTTGACATCAAGGTTGTTAGGTGAATTATAAATGTGTTAAGTGTCTGGATTTGGTAAAGTGCTTAGTGCACTTCAAATTGCTTAAAATGCTTCTTACTATCATTATTACACGTAAAGAACATGAGGCAGTAGAGGATGTTAAAAACCACATTTTGCATAATTTAAATTTGTAAAAAATTGATTACATTAACCTATCCATTTTTAAATGTGATTACATTCATTCTACTTAAAGAATAGATTACATTAATCCATACCTTCAATGAATAGATAACTGATATCAAGATAATGAGGTAAAATATCTTGGGAAATTTACCTACCTATAGTTCATTTCAGAAAGTTTCAAAATTGTAAAAAATATGATATTACAATATATTCTTCACTTTTTTATTATAATAAGAAATTAATTATTTATTAAATACATATGCATTTATCTACTGCTAATATTTCAAGGAAATCTTTATGGGCTCTTTTCTCTTTAAATGTCAATCTGTCATAGAGAATTAAACCAAGATGTCAAAAAAAAGGAATAAAATAAATCATCTATTCAGATACATAACAAAGACAATATTTTATGTACAGATTTTTATTTCAGATCATATTATAGTAGAAATGTTTGCAAATATGATTTCCCATAGCTGCATCATTATATAAATATATACATACAATTAAATAATTCTATGATATGTCACATTTAGTTTTGTGTGGTCACTTACTATAGCAGACAATGTCACAGTAGAAAAGCTGGTATAAAATTGGTTGTATTTATCTCAGACTATTTCTTTAAGATAAATTATTAGAAAGATTATCAGTATATTAAAGTGCATGAACAATTTAAAGCTCTTTACATGCAGGCAGATTCTCCATTAGAAAGTTGCAATCATTTTACACTAATATCAAGTAACTTGTTGATATAGCACATCTTAAACAATGTCATTCTTATTTTTTCTTGTTTTGTTAAATAAGTTTTTGCAATTTTAATGAGGTATTTTGTTGATACCTATCAGTTAGATTAAGTTGTATACATATTTTTTGTTATTTTGTGAAATTCATTTTCTTTTATCTCACCCAATCTTATATTTAACTATAAGAGCTCCTTATCAATAAAGATACAAACGATACAAACCTTATAAACCTTGTCACCCATGCTTCCCTTATCACCTATAATAAAACCAAATACAGGAAAATATGTGAAAGATAGATGATCATCAATTCATATTCCTTATGAATCTAATGAAGCTTAAGATTTAGTGTTCCTCATTTACAAGACCCGCTAAAGTCTTGAGACAAATCCCAGTAACATGTCATATGGTTATACAAGTTTGAAAAATCTGTGAACAAAAGACATCTTTACTACTATAAGTTAAGATTGTTGATCCACTTATGTCTTCTCTTGGTACGTTCTATCATCAATTGGGGAAGAATCATAGAAGCTGTGGCAGTTTTTAGATCTAACCAAAAAAGTTGCATTTGGGAATACATGTAATTTGACTTTATTCAGATATTTATTTTGTTCACTGTCAAAGCTCTTTATTATTATTTTTTGTTTTCATAATTGTATGCTTTTAAAAAATTCATGCCCAGATATAAAAATCTTGAACTCCATAAAACTCGTGTCCATTCCATATGCTATTATTATGTATGGTTGACAGAAGACCTAGAAGTTAATTTTCAACAGGAAGGAAGCTATGCCAAAGATATTATGCTAAGACATGAAGGTTACTCCTTTTAAAAGTTGGGACTGTAGGCCTCCCAATGAGACATGCATATGGTCTCATTCATCCAACTCCCACCCTTATCCCCAATCAGTTAGGTCACTTGAGTGAAGGTGAAAAAGTATTATATATTCTTTCTCTATTGAGGAGGAGGAAGAGGATGAGGAGGCAAAATAGGTGTATTTTCATCGTTCTACTGTTCTTTATGTGTTCTTGACCTCAAGGAAGACTCTAGTGTATCATAATACCAGTAACATTTCCCCTCCAACATTGCACACCCATTCTAAAGATCTTGTCCTTACTTATCTAAGCTTATCTTATTTCCTAGAAAGACTAGAAAGAGCAGCCCTTCTTGCATACACAACAGTAAAAGCAGAAATTAGATTAGAGGGAAGGCTTACATTGGACACTGCATTCAGGTTTATTTTTTCTGATCATTTGACTCACCCTTTGTGACATATGTAAGCTTGCTCACTTAGAAGAACAGTCCTATTCGCTAGCAAACATGAAAATAATGATACGTCAAAGAGAAATATGAGCATTTCATAGAAATGTAAGAAGAGTAACAAACATTAAATCTTTGAGTTAAAATAAATTTAGGGGAAAGGGATAATAGAAGAGAAAGGCCATTTTGCTGCAGATAATGTATGAATGGATGATCAATTGATGCATCATGCAATTCTTAATGTCTTTTCATATTCTTTCCACGAAGCATACTTTTCAACTAAGAAAAAACAATGTATGAGAAAATTGGCAATATTTATTATATATTTATCTCAAACACTCAGAAAGTAAAATGCATATGCATAATGAATAATATAAAGAAGAAGCAAGAATTGACATCTGATTTGAAAATAAGCAGAAAATATAGGTGATAAAAAATGAGAAAACATGGTGTGCTATTGTCGAACTCATAGCATTGTCAATTATAATTTTGGTATGGTGATATCTAATGTTCAGATGATCACCTCAGAAAGTTAATGTGTGTTAATGAGAATATTATTTATTTGACAGACACCATCAAAATTTTATAGCATTCTAATTTATTCAGGATATAAACATCTATACCAAATAATAGTAGTATATATTTTAAGACAACTGATACAAACCAAATATTTGATATTATAGCAGATATAAGGAGAGAAACCATTTACTAATTATTGTTCAATTACTTTTGCTGTAACTCCAAAGAAGAGCCACATAGGACAGATAACAATTCTTATTGGATGAGTAGTTTTCTCAAATGCAAATGTTTCCATTAGTGAACAATTAGTGAAGTGTACTACAAGATTTGTACAGAAGATAGCAAAGCTGGGGAGGATAACATACTTAACCTACAAATATTGCCTCTAGGAAAAATACCGTGAGATGCTATGAATAAGAAATTGCCACATATATGCAAAAAAAAAAAAAATCTCATACTACAACAAAAGATCCTCCAAAATATTCTAAGGACCTCTGTATTCTTTGTGAATATTCTTTAAGCATGGCAATCAATGAAGCTTCGGCATTAATATCTGCGTTATCAATTTTTTATAATCTCAAACTTTACAATTCTTTCTGAAAACTGATGATTACTAAACATTAAATTGAAAATACTGTTAAGTCATAATTCATATAATATAGAATGTAAGCAAAGACTCAGTTTTGAAAGCAGCTTATCTAAAATCTATAATTTTTAGTCTAATTTCATCATTATGCTATTAATTAAATCAATGTTGAAAGAAAAATAATACAGTAATGGAAATTCAATATATCTTTTGGCCCCTAAAGCAAGCAAATTATTAACATTTTGTCAAGAATATCAAATTGACAACATTTGTTTTTAAAAATATATATTCATGTTATTGAGTAAATTACAAAATCTTTTGCCATTTATGATAACTTTCAATATAGAATATTAGAAAAACAATAAAGATGATTTTTGTCAAACTGCAAATATCATGACCAGCCCAACTGTGTTATACAATATAAGTTCAAAATCAATGTATTTTAATTTTCAATACAAAAAATTAAATATAAAAACCTGGAAAGTATTTTGGCCTTTTTATTGCTTCATATGGCATATATCACTTAAAGAATAATTGGATATATGTGAACTTAAATCGAGTAAAAATATAAAATGAAATGATATAAGCATATCATATTGATGAAATATTGCTTTATAAAAACTAAAACCTTAAGATATTTTCTTAAACCTAACATAGTGCTTATAGACATATTATGAAATACTTTCAATAATAATATATTGTACATGTTTGGAAATAAGTATGTAATATTAGGATATCTTTTTCCTTGCAAAGAATGACCACCATAGTAGAATACAGGTTAAAACAATAGATAAAATTTATATCATTATCCTTATTCTAATTATTTTCTCCAAAATGTACTGAATCTCTTTGGTTTGTGATAACATCTTTGACAAACCAACTGAAACACCCACTGAAATAAGCTGTAACAGTATAAAGTTCTTTAATAATGCATTCTTCTAAAGAAAGAAAGCAAAACTACAGAGAATTAATTCATTCTCTTGGCAATTGTGAAATCACAGTGTAACAAAAACAGAATAAGAGATCAAATGTATTAGTCTACTGCAACGAAATAAAATAAAACAAAATGAAAAAATAGTTAGACATGAACCTATAATTGGAATCCTAATAACTTTATCTTTTAAATTCTCTCTAATACCATACATTAAAAATATAATTTTAGGTTAACACTCACTTTATGAAATAGGTACAATTCTTCTTCTTTTCTGAGAAAAACTTAGCACTGGTGACTATGATCAGAAATAACATCTTTTATAATGATTTGTTTATAATACTTTATTATTACACTGCTTATTGAGAAAAAGTGATCGTTATGAATGTATTTACAGAAAAAAAAAATTTAGACCTCAAATGAAATTTGAGGTTTCCTTAGCCACTGGGAACTGTAAGTTCATTAAATCTCTTTCTTTTGTAAATTGATCAGCCTTGGGTATGTCTTTATCAGCAGCATGAAAACGGATGAACACAGAAACTGGTACCAGTAGAGTGGGTGCTGCTGGAAATATACCCAAAAATGTGGAAGCAGCTTTTTAACTGGGTAACAGGCAGAGGTTGGAACAGTTTGGAGGGCTCAGAAGAAGACACGAAAATGTGGGAAAGTTTGGAACTCTTTAGAGACTTGTTGAATGGCTTTGACCAAAATGCTGATAATGACGTGGACAATAAAATCCAGGTTGAAGTGGTCACAGATGGAGATGAGGAACTTACATGTCATCCATGTAAGACGTGGCTTGCTCCTCCTTGCCTTCTGCCATGATTGTGAGGCATCCCCAGCCACGTGGACCTGTAAGTTCATTAAACTTCCTTCTTTTGTAAAGTGCCCAGTCGCAGGTATGTCTTTATCAGCAATGTGAAAACGGACTAATGTGGTTATGTATTGATTGAAGAGATATGAAGGCTTATAATTTCATAAATAGATAAGTTGCTAGATCATTTTTATTTTTCAAAATTGTCCCAGAGAATTGAAAAATGAGAGATTTTAAAGCCAGGGAGATATCATATAATAAGTTATGGCACCTCACATGTAAAAAATTAAGTAATAGACCAACACATAAATTTTTACAAAATATTTTAATATTAATATTTTCATGATTTAAAACAAATTAATTATGGTTTATTTAAAGAAGAAAGAAACAAGAGTTGCTTTTCCATATAATAATAATAATACATGTGAATATATGTGTATTAAGACCTGTACCATATATCTCTGCTACTCCAAAGTGGATTTCTGTTAGTTGAAATTTTGGTTTTTTATTGTAATAAACATAAAAAATTACCACCAAAACACTTACTACAAAACATTCAAATCTTCCTCTTTTGTAAATGTATAAAATATGTTTGGGACCAAAACTGCTTTTAAATAAGCTCCTATTTTATTTTTTCAACTGTTTGATTAAAATTTTACCTTGATATTTATTCATTGTGACAAATCTAAAATTACATGGACACATACGTGTTTCAACATGAACTTTCATCTATAAAAAACAAAAACTTACCAATTAAATTCCTATCTCCAGAATAGGAATTTTTTATCTCTTATATCTGAAAATTATTTTATACTTTATCTTAGAGATCTTTCTTATCTATAAACTTTTAGTATATAAATAGTCTATTTTTATATTAAAACTGGTATAAAAGTGGTTATTATATTAAACAATGATATAATAAACACTTTTCATTTTTTAAAATTATAATCAATATTCCAGTGAATCACTATGTTTATCTTTATGGTGATCACTTTTATGATAGAATACGAGAACTGGAAATGCTAGCTCAATGATTACGCACATTAAAAATTTGTTTGATTATTTATGGGTTGTTCTCCACCAAAAGAAAATATGAATGTTCATTCTCAATAACAAGATATGGCATTACCTATTTCACCATAAGCTTTGTTTTAAAAAATAAGATTAGTCAGTTGCATCTCATTTCTGTGTTAATTTCCATGTTTCTGATTAATAGTGTTTTGAATATCATATTTTTATTTTTTAAAGTTAAGTGTGTTTCGTCTGGCTGCCTCTCTTAACCATTAACAAAGACTTAAATAAATGAAATTTATGTTGTTAAGCATGAAAAGAATACTTTTAGTGAGAAAGAGAAAAAGGTGACAAAATGACTCAATTGTTTTTGGTAAAATTATGTGAATCAATGCAAGCCGCTCAGAAGGGCACCCAGTTAACCCAGAACCAACCTGTCTTGAATGTAGATAACATGTGGGTAATTAATTCAAGATAGATAGATAAC
Organism: Macaca nemestrina; assembly: GCF_043159975.1. Taxonomy (NCBI): domain Eukaryota; kingdom Metazoa; phylum Chordata; class Mammalia; order Primates; family Cercopithecidae; genus Macaca; species Macaca nemestrina. The sequence goes on from NC_092129.1 coordinate 83,040,696, forward strand.
TTCTATGGGTCCTAAAAGAGGCCTTCAACTAATAAATGTATAAACAGATTTGATAGGCTTATTTTTCCTCTGGGCAAGGGCATTGTAAGTCATGGCAACCATAAGAGAAGGAGAAGATATTAGGTCTGTTCATTAATGAGGAGTGTAGAGCAGCTACATTCTATAACATAATCGTATGTGACCTAGCTTCACTTGTAAAGTGAGCATCCACATTATAAAGGTGGTAAAGCACACATCAAATTCACTGGATTAAGCCATGTACACTTAGAGGATGGATAGCAGACCGATGGTAATACATGCTCAAATTACAGAAGCACTTGAAACATTTATCTCCTCACAGTAAAAATCAAAATTACTTTTGTGTTTTACAAAATGTTAGCAATTATTTGAAATTTATCTTATTTTTCAGCTGGCTCAGGAAGCAGATATGATATTTTCACATGATAAATAATTATCTTTATCAGTTTATTTGGAAATCAATACTTATAATAGGAATTACTACAGCCTCATTAACCTCACATTTAGGAATGTCATTTTATATCCATTTTTCTGACCATATGAGGTTCATATTAAAATGTTAGAAATTTATTCTCTAAGTTACACTCAATACATGCATTAGGCAGGTACAATTCTTATCCTCTTTTGAGAACAATTTAATTTACCTTAGTTACTTTGATATTAGCACTGATAAATATGAGCAGAAGTAAAATTCTTTATGTGATTTGTTTATGATATATTATTAGACTGCTTATTGAGAAAAAATATGATGAAAGTCTTTACAGAATAAAATTTATAACTCAAATTTTATTTCTAACCAAAATGGTATATATTGATTAAAGAGGTATAAGGCTTATAATTTGATAAATAGATAAATGAATAGATGGTTTTCAGTTTTCAAAATTATTTTAGAGAATTGAAAGATAAGAGATTTTAAAACCTGGAAGAGATGAATATATTATGTTATGCCCTTATATGTAAAAAAATATTACATGATATGCCAAACACAAACATTTTCACAAAATAATTTAATATTAATATTTTTATGACTAAGAGCAAATTATTATTTCTACATCATCATAAGGCAGCTGAGGCATAAATTTATTTTTAAATTATAAATTTAAAGTAGTCTTATTTGTTCTTATCAAGAAACAGTGAGGAAAGGCTATCTTCAGTTACCCTAAATGATAATCTATAATCCTGTTCCCAAATCTTATTTGTGTGTATGGAAACCACCTAGAATTTCTCTCACTTTACAAGTGACACTTATTTAGAGAGTGTACGGCAACCATAATTTATATTTTTAAAGATACAACAGAATTGACTCAAATTCACAAGGCAATAACTGCTTTTTGTATGCATCCAATATAAACGCATCTTGGATTTTTCTGAATGGAATGACCAGTTTTGTGAAACCCTTGAAGATCAGGACCTATTTTGATATAGTTTACCCTGAAAACTTTTAATGAGACAGTATTGCTTGAACTATTACCCTTTTAATGAATACATTTTTTGATGAATTATGGGAAAAAAGCATTTACATACTTAAACCAACAAACACTTAAATCACACCAGAACAGAAAACTCTGGAGACTTCAGGGGCACTTGCTTCGGGAGGCTGATGAGTCATGAATATGTTTGCTTGTTTTAGTTTAAACAATAGCGTGAAGTAAACAATGCATTTAAAGTTTTGAAAATATTGCACTACCTATGTTTTACAATTACTTAGTTGAAAAAAGCCAAATAATTAAAAAACATTACACTGTTTTTACTATAAAGATTCATTATGCTTTTATTTTATAGCAAGCTCTACACTTGCAGGTTATGGAAGAGAAAGCACTCCTGAGAAGGTACGAGGTATCTAGAGGACATTTAATAAAACATTCTTCAATAGATTAATATTTAATCTGTTGTAACTACTTGAAAAATGCAAAACTATTTTAAAGTGTGTAGTGAATTATCTGTCTTTTTCTACCTCCTGAGCTCCAGATTCCAATAACCTCCAGAGGAAATAACACCACGTTTTCTGTGCACCTTTCCACCTGCCAACATATTTGTCTCTCAATGTTGGTTTTCCTCAGGTTGACATACTATTCAAATTGTTCTGTGTTCCCAATAACAGAAGTAGTAATTTTTTTCTGTAGTTTTTCTTCTTGATGCATATATGTATGTGAGTGCACGTGTACTTACGTGTGTGCTCTTCTGGCTTTTGGAAGACTATTTCAAATTATTATAGTGATGGCAGTGGCGGCCCTTCTGGAGTGGCTGCTGTGAAGAGATGGCAGCTACAGCAGGGGAGGTGCAGCCTGGGCTGCACACTCCACAGAGTTGGCAAGAGCCAGGAACAGGAGAGAGCTCCACCCCTTCAGAGTTGGTGGGGAGGGAACCCGACCTTCGTAGGTGCAGCTGCAGCTGTCCACTTGCAGCTGTAGACCCAGACATCCCTGCACTCTCCAGGGCCAAGGAAGTTCTCCTGTCCCCACAGACTTAGAAGTGCCTGCTCCTGCTGGCTGGCACTCTCATTTTGGACCAAAGTTGAGGTCAAGCCTGGGTGCTGTCACAACTCAACTGGGTTTCCAAATGCTTGGAGTGGTGCTGACACACCAGCCCCCTGCTGCCTCAGCCCCTTCCAGACTTTGGGTTCCAAGGAGCACAGGAGGCAGGCCAAGGTGGGACTGAAGGAAGCTTGGCACAGACTTGCAGACAACCTTGGCACAAACAGTCATGGTCGACATGATTGAAGTGGCAGGAGGCATACAGGCTCCTGGGTAGAAAGGGGCAGGTCTCCTCTGAAGCCCCACCTTCTAGCCAGGGATGGCCTAAACTATGAAGGCCAGGCTGTCAGTTCCAGGTGAAGACTTTGGACTTGAGTGAGAACTTATTATGCTTTGTCTGGACCCACCCACGCCTTCCTATGGACGAATCAGCACACACTTCCTCCCTTCTGAGCCCATGAAAATTCCCAGATTCAGTCAGACTCAAACAGGTGTCACGACAACCTGCCTGCAAATAGGACCTACCCATACACGTTTCCTCTCCACTGAGAGCTGCACAGACGTCTGGATGATCTGCCTGTGGGAAGGAGCTACCCACTTCAGGTCTCCTGGGAGCTGTTCTGTCATTCAGTAAAGCTATTCTCCGCCTTACTTACCCTCCAGTTGTCCACATACCTCATTCTTCGTGGACGCAGGACAAGAACTTGGGACCTGCCAAATTGCAGGACTGAAAAAGCTGTAACACAAACAGGGCTTAAACATGCCCCCTGCTCGCCATGTTGTGGTGATGAGAAGCAGAGAAGGGTTGTGGCTCTTTGAGGAACCCAGACCTAGAGGCTCCCTGAGCCAAGGCTATGGCATCCCCTTTGGGGCTCTGTGATTCCTGGTGTCTCCAAGCTTCCAGGCACAATGGTGTTCCCCTTGGTCAGACATGGGTGCCGGCAGCAGAAGCTGCGTGCAGTACATCTAGTTCAGCCAAAGCCTTGCACAGAGCCAGCACCAGTGCCAGCACCTGGAGTTGCCTGCCCTGCTGCAACAGCCAGACTGCCTGGCTGTGCACAGTGGCCAGACCCCATGCTCTCTCACCCACACGCCCCTTGCCATTCCATTCCTGGCTTGCCCTTGGCAAGTGTGGGGTCTGGGCTGGTAGGGAAAGCTGAGCACATCCTGCCAAGCTGAGTGGGAAGAACAAACCCAGCGGGTGCGAGCAATACTCAGGCACTGCCAGTCACAGAGGTTTCTGGCTGGTGAAGCATCACCCTAAGGACCCTATGACAATAGTAGTTACCTTCACAATATTTTGTTATTTATGTTAAAACCCACATACTAATATGAATGCTCACAGAATTGCATATTCTGACCTATGTTAATATATTATTATTTCAACATCATCATAATCTGATACAAATCTGTAACAATTATTATTTGATAGTTTAAGTCTTAGCTCTATGTCTTATGGATTCAAAACATACTGTCAGGTTATTTTTTATCACAACCTCACTACTTTTCTACCACTTGGCTAAAACTTCAATCTCTACGATCTTTTTATTAGTGATACTTTCTTAGAGTTTATGTATATTTGAAAGTATGTTTCCCTTTATAAGTGAATATAAGTTTAATAGAATATAAACTTATCGGATCATACCAAAGATTCCTGAGGACATGATAGATACTATTTCATTTTCTTCTCACTTTTAATCTTGTTTTGAAGAAGGCTGAGATTACTCCAATATTTTCCTATTAACAATGACTTTTTATTCTTTATTGCCTTTTTTCTATGAACAAATGTTGCCCAGTTAATTTACCAGCTTATGTCTCAGTATTGACCAATTCATATGCATTTTTATTAAAATATCTTAGGACATGATGTGTTCTTTTTTTTCTCGAAATTCAAGTCTTGTTTACTCAGAAAATATCTAGCAAAATATATTCTAAGTATTTTTATTCTGTTCATTTATTTTCAGTAACACTATTACCTATCTAGTGCATTTATTTGAACAGTTCCCTGTATCTATACTTTACTGATAGATATTTTTAAATTCTTTTAACTTTTTAGTTTTACTTTGCTCACTTTTCTCAAGGCTTGCTTTTATTTCCTGGCAATAATAATTTGTCAACAGTGCCCCTTCTCTGTTATTTGTTCTAATAACAGCTTTATTTCTATGAATGGTCTTATTTTACTTCTACACATTTTTTCAATGCTCAAATTTTCATTTATTTTCTTTTTATAACTTTTCATCTTTACTGCTTTTTTGTTATTTTTACTTCTTTTGCTCTTGATTCCAGTATCCCAATTTTATTCACTTAGATCCATGGAAATTTCATTCTTTTTCACGTTTTAAAAAATTTCTTTAGCATTGATTTTGTTTCTATACGCTTCATATTTTATTCCTTTGAAATGTTTCTGTCAATTTTTGGTCTTCTAATTCCTTTTATAAAATTAATATTTACAATTGGAAGTAGGGATTTTTTTCTTGGATGTACTCCAGGTGGAAGGAGAGAATTGTGGAATTGACACGAGAATTCTCAGGGATTTTTTCAAAGTTTCACAGACTCACTCCAAGAGTTTTGCAAATGAGAGTAACTTATTTCAGTGGGGGAGTCACCTTTTACTTTGCTTAACTTGACAGATATCTGAGGCTGGGTAACTGACACCTGCTGAAAATACTCTTTGCAAAGACAAGGCTTCTGCAAAGTTTCTTGTTTGTTTCTTGTTATCCTGCCATTACGTGAGGTTAACAGGTTATGAGAGGCTTCCACAGCTAACTCATGTCCTAAACAAGGGATCACTGACTCTGTTCTTCAGGATATGCCCCTTAAGTTAGAAGTTCCGATGTTTTGCTGATGCTACCTATGATCTATTACTTCTAGGTTATTGTTTCACTTTGGTCAGTTTTCTCTGCTTCTATCACAATTTCATCATGTTAGATTTCATTTGTTTTTTCATTTATAGGTATTTTCTGATTTCAATTCTGTTTCCTAAATTTCTTGTGTTTGATGTCACAGAAGAGAAGGAGAGGGATTTTGAGCTGGAACACATAGAAATATAGGGACACTGTTGGGGATAATGGGACTAGATCAGGTTTGTCATAAAACAGAACAAAAACAACAAAGCTATTTTGGAGAAAGCCAGTCTATTAATTTCATTGGAAAATAATATTTTACAGTTACATCAGTCTAAGATTGATGATATAGTGAGGAAGGGTTAAAAAGAAGTGAGGTGCCTTGAAGTTAAAGGAGTTAATGTTAAACTTAAGGAGTTAAGTTTAAAGGAGTTAATGGACTTGATGTTTAAAAGTAGATTAAGGCATAAATAGAAGTACGTTGAAGTTTAATCCCTTTACTGGGGTCTCAGAATGTTCTAGTTAAGATGGAGTGTAAACTGAAACAAGTTAGTTTTTAAACTATGGAGTATTTGAAGAAAAGGTGGGATAATAAGCAAGTCATTAGTTAGAAAATAAAGATTTGATAGCTTACATAGGAAGCAAAGTATCCAATATGCATTTGATCATTTTTTTTCAGTGTTATTAAAACTTTTGCTAATTCAAGGTTTCTTTATAGAAAATAAAAGATGACAAATTGGATAAGCATACAAAGCCATATTTTTAATTCCAAGTGATCTCTCTACTTAGATTTTTTAATTTTAAAAGAATTGCAGACTTATTCTAATTGCTATACTTAACCCAACCTACGAAGATACCTGGTGACAGATTCCAAATGAAAAAAAAAAGGAACAATTTAAATGTCTGTCTAATTATTGCACTGAATTCGTTAACTTCATCTCCATAAATGATATGCCACTAGATTCCTAAATATGGCATAGCTAGACATTTTTATACTCCCAACATAGTTTTCATTTTTGTGCTTTATTAAGTGCAAATTAAATAGCTTTTTGGTTACATGAAATTCAATTGAATGTTGATATCTACTGTGGTATTTTAACATTATACCCATCTAGATGAATCACCTTGTAAATAAACTCTCCACAAAATAAAACTCTTTTTAAAACTTTTCATGGGTACTTCTATGAAACCAGAAGCATAGGTATCTGAGCTTGGTTAGCCTAGAGTGCCTATTTAGTGTTTATGAAAGTTTCATGTATGGTGTTCATCGAAATGTCATAATCCATGAGTCAGAGCAATTTGGGTTAAATATCCAACTTGGCCATTTGCTGTTCGGGTGACATTGAAATAGTTGGTTAACCCCCTTGGAACTTACCAACAAACATCAATAGATCTTACCAACTAATCTTTTCCAATTTAATTCCTTTTTGGTTTAACACAGTTTTACAGCATTATTCAGGTATAATTCATATACAAAAAACTTTACATAACATCTATGAAGTGAGTTGGACATATTCATACACTTGTGTTACCGTCACCATGATCAAGGTAATAAACATATTCAACACTTGTAGAAGTTTTCTTGTGACCTTTTGCTTTCGTTTTGTATGTGATAATAATACTTAATAATAAAGCTGTCCTCTTAACGAAATTGTAAGTGTGCAACACTGTATTGTTACCTATAGATACTAGACTGCACAGAGGATATTTGGAAGTTCTTCATCTTGTATAACTCTAACTTTTTACCCATTGAACGACATTCAGGGGATGGTGGGGATGGGGAAATGGAAAGTTGCTCAATGGGTTTACCACATTTTCTGAACATTTACTCTATTTTAGTCAAAACTCTAAGTTCTAAGGCTACAGCTATGCATACAAACACTATAGCTAAGAGTTCTGCTTTCATAACTTACATGTCAGGTAGAAGGGAATAGCCGTAAAGTAATCAAATAAATAATATAATTTTAAAAGAATGGTAAGTGATAGAAAGTGGGAAATAGTGACTAAGATTGGAGAGCTTAATTTATTCTTTGTGGTTAAGAACTCTATGATGAATTGCACGTGAGCCGAGACTTGAAGGATAATTAGAGTGAACCATTTAAAAATCTTCAAGAAGACACTAATACACTAATATCCAGAAAAACAAAGTTATTCAGGGATAGTGCAGATGATGCAAAATGAGTGACAGCAAGGGAGATTAAATTATGATATAATAGATTTTAATAAGATTGGTATAGTTGGAGGAATAATCAGTGTGGGAAAGTTTGGATTAAGATGAGGCTTGAGAAGATGGCATGGGCCAGACCATGTAGAGTGGCATATTAGAAAACAATAATGATTTGAGATTTTATTTTGATTGCAATAGAAATGATTTTTTGTTTTAATAAGATTAGTCTGGTTCTTATAGGGAGAGAAAAGAATGGAAACAAAATCATTTGTATATATTTTCACATTTAATAATGTTGACTCCTCATATGATAATTTATAAAAACTACTTGGCATTTGCAGACTTGCCCACCTCTATCTTCCTTATCCCTAGTCCATCCATTTTGGGTGCCAACTTTAAAAAGTGATAAGGCTTTGTGAAGAAGAAATCAAAGAATAAAAACATGTATCAGTCAACTATGACTACATAAAAAAGAAACTAATTTGAATATTTTAATAACATGCATATCTCACATGTCTATAGATAGGCTGGAGAGGTCCCACTGGTTCATTCTGTTGGGTGTCTCTAAGGGACATGTTACCACTAGGTCAGCTGCATAAGTCGTTAATACACTTTGGACCAGTGGGCTAGGAAAGACATGGACTACATAGGGCAATGGCATACATGCAAGAGCCTGCAGAAACATGTGAGGCCAGCTTTAATCTTGGCTCAAAATTAATGCTTTTATTTTCACAGATATTCTGTAGACAAGAGAAATTCACATAGCCAAGTTCAAAGTGAAAAGTCAAGGGAATACATTCCACCTTTTTAAAAAGGAGGAAATGCAATGTTACATGGCAGAAAGAATGGATACAAAGAGAAGAGAATTCTGGACAATGACTTAATCTACAAGAAAAAGAACAGCTCTATTTTCCAGGGACATAAAAATCAGTTTTAAAAATCTTGGTAAGCCCTGTCATAATCCTCAGTTCAAACTTTATGCATACAATATTGTTTGCTGTCACATATTCAAGCTTGAGTCAAGAAATCTGTGTTCATGTTATACTTCTCAGAAAATTTGCACTCCACATTTGCTGATTAAAACTACTTTTATGACTCTATTTGTAATTAAACACAGGCATAAATTTTCATTTCACAGTTTAAACTTAAAATAATAAACTTTCTCTAGCTTCCTGCACTGATATTGACCATGCCATTTATAACTCTTCACACTTGTTTGTCATTTCCTCTATTAAAAATTCTCTTCCAAATACTAGATATTCAATACATATCATGAATTAAAGTACTAAAAAGATGACATAAGGAACAGAGTATTATTTTAAATAATAAATAGGAGTAAATGAAAACAACATTGATTTGTGCAGAATCTACATTACCAACTTTAGTATTCTCAGAAATATTTGAAACAATTGTTGTAAAACAAGGGTATATTACTTTAAGTTTCTTCTGTGAAAAATAATTGAATTAGGATTGAACTCTATCAAACATGATATAAAATATAATTCAAATCCTTGAAATAAATAAAGCCATGCAAAAACATGTAATTTGCTAATTATAAGAAAAAATATTTTTACCAGAGGAGGGCCTTGACTACCAGTCATCCAGGTTCTTAGCATGTCGAACAAAGAATTGGACAAAATGCACAAACAAAGCAACAAAAGAAAAAACATAGATTTATTGAAGTGAAAGTACACTCCACAGAGTGGGAGCAGGCTCAAGAGCCCCAGTTGCAAAATCTCCTGGGGTTTAAGTACCCTTTAGAGGTTTTGTATTGATTATACTCTATGTAAATGAACACTTGGCCTGTGATCAATCAGAGGCTGAAGTGCATACTTGGCTCATGACCAATCAGAGGCTAAAGCAAAATTACACCCTATGCAAATGAAGTCTAGGTCTGCAATTAATCAGTGGCTGATATGAAGGCTCCCTGTCTCCAGACCCTATTGTCCTGCCTTATTGTGACGTAAAAGACCCAAATCAGATGGATTACAATATAGAGCAACTTAAAAAACAAGAGATGACAATGACTTGTGAATGCCACAAATTGTTCTACCACAATCATTATAACAGGCTTATTCTTATCTATTTTTGTTTGAATTTATGGTGTTTATTATTAATACAAAAGGGTAAGTTATTAAACTTATTAAAATATATTTAAATACTCTGTCATCTGGAAGGGTATTTAAATAAAGTATAACTCCATCGATAGTTAAAATACATACAAAGTATTTTAGAATATCAAGATATCCTAGTGAAATACTTTATTGATTATATTGCTATCAAAGAAATAAAAATGAAGAAAAAAGATATGACTATTCTAATATGAAGGTCTAAAATTAGCCTGAGTTGGTTTGTTGAAATCAACAATGTACCAATACGGTATTGTTTCCTAGACAAGCTGTGTAGTGTATTGATTAAAAATAATTTATTTTTGTAACCATGGGCCCAAGGCAAACCTTAGGGCAGTTTGTATTAGGTTGTTGGCATTTTTTAATGGGTAATATTGACATACATAATTTGAACCTAGTTTTAGTGAAAACACTAGAGAGCTCTGTCATTGGGGCTGGTCATGTAGCAAGAAAGCGCAAAAGGGAAGGCAGAGTATGAGAAGTCCTGGCTGAGGGTCATAATGGGCCTCCTAGTTCCAAGGTGTTCCATGCATATATCGTTGGTGCCTGATTTGAGAGAGAAGGGTGTGCCATTTATGTTATGGCCCATAGAGGAAGGACAACAGAGACCTGTGTCTAGTCATTTTTGATCCTTTGTTGTGAGGCAGCATTTGGCTATGAGGTATATCTTTATTCTGATGCTATTGTTGACTTGTATCCTTTTTCTGCAATAAACTGTAACTTCAGAAGTATCGTTACTTGAAGTTCAGTTAGTCTTTTTAAGAATCAAATTTGTCACTTTGGGAGGCCGAGACGGGCGGATCACGAGGTCAGGAGATCGAGACCATCCTGGCTAATACGGTGAAACCCCGTCTCTACTAAAAATACAAAAAACTAGCCAGGCGAGGTAGCGGGCGCCTGTAATCCCAGCTACTCAGGAGGCTGAGGCAGGAGAATGGCGTAAACCCGGGAGGCAGAGCTTGCAGTGAGCTGAGATCCGGCCACTGCACTCCAGCCCGGGCGACAGAGCGAGACTCCGTCTCAAAAAAAAAAAAAAAGAATCAAATTTGTTTGAATGTCATCCTATGGCAATTATAAATGTCGTTACTACAAAAAAAAAAAAAAATAACTTGTGGTCGGGCACAGTGATCACACCTGTAATCCCAGCACTTTGGGAGGCCAAGGCATGTGGATCATGAGGTCAGGAGTTCGAGACCAGCCTGGCCAATATGGTGAAACCCCGTCTCTACTAAAAAATACACAAAAATTATCTGGGCATGGCAGTGTGTGCCTGTAGTCCCAGCTACTCAGGAGGCTGAGGCAGGAGAATCTCTTGAACCTGGGAGGCAGAGGTTGTCATGATCCGAGATCACACCACTGCTCCAGACTGGGCGACAGAGTGAGACTCTGTCTCAAAAGAAGAAAGGAAGGAAGGAAGGAAGGAAGGAAGGAAGGAAGGAAGGAAGGAAGGAAGGAAGGAAGGAAGGAAGGAAGGAAGGAAGGAAGGAAGGAGAAAGAGAGGAAGGAAGGGAGGGAGGGAGGGAGGGAGGGAGGGAGGAAGGAAGGAAGGAAGGAAGGAAGGAAGGAAGGAAGGAAGGAAGGAAGGAAGGAAGGAAGGAAGATTAACTTGCTTAGTGAAGGCAAACAGGAAAATTCCCTTAGTGATAGGGTTAGGGGGGTTACATTTTAAGCAAGTATTTATTTTGTCCCACATTGATTGTGCTAAACTGTATTCCACATCATGGGCCAGAATGCTGAATATACTTAGAGGAACTCTGGACAAATTTCTTAGCCACTAAAAGTATAGCAAAACTAAAATTATACCAAAGACTTAATAATGCTTTGTTAAATAATGATATATTAATAAACAGTCAAAATCAATTCACCCCTTCTAATACCTATTGCTACTCTCACGATATGTGAGAAAAATTGTCATGTCATTTTGTTTCATACATTTAAATTTTATTGTTTTATAATTTGAAATAAACTCATTGTCCTTTTTTATAGATCAAAGTATTTTTTTAAAATTATGTAGATGCATTAATGGACAATCCTCACCATTTCTCCTCTACTTCTATCTGTCAGACTTTTATATTTCCCAAATAGTTCTAAAGTTAAAATTATATGAATGCATATGAGATCTGCATAATTTGGGGAATGTACTCAGTTTAGTTTTTGTTTCACTGTTCTATATTCTTGAGAATTATTTCCAAAAAGCATCATTAAAACTATTATCTGTGAAATCTAAATCAGTTAGCATAGACATTTGATGATGGTGATTAGAATCCAAACACTAAACAATCAAAAAATCATATCTCATTTATTGTACTTCTATTGTACCAATATCATTTGATAATCAAGACTGAGATATTCTAAATTAAAATAATTAGCATTAATTCACTCACCCTCAAATAGCCCTTTAAGGGATGCGTTCTATAAGGGACACACAATGTTTTTCTGCTTTCTCATTTTACCAGCAATGTATCTTCCATCAAAAATGAAAAATATAAAAAAACTCACTGCTTTAAAAACAGACCATTTCCTTCCATGTACATGATAGAACCAAGCAATTGTAAATGTAAGAGAATATGCAGTTTTCAGAGAAAAAATATATAAAGAAATATCAAGAGATTAAATTTCTATTTCCTGCTTCAGTTGTTTGCTAGGGTTGTTAATGGCAATGAATTTCAAATGCGGTACTATGGAAGTGATTGCATTACATTTTAAAATAAGCATATATGTACTTTCCTTAAATGTTATATTTGAAGTGTGAATTCATATATTTTTATGGAGGTTAAAGGCTAAACCTTTTTTAAGGGCTGTGAACACACATAATAGCATGGTTATTCAAATATTTTCCTTGATCCAAAATTTATGATTCTAAAAATGTGTTTTATGCCAACCTGTTTTGTCTTGATGAAATAAATTCCATATGTAAAGACCATTCTACATAGTTCATTACCTCTTCTAACTAATTTATAACCATAAGTTCTGTCATTCTTTGCTGCTTCTGGTTCTGTTTAATTTGACATTACCTGAATTAGAAAAACCCTAGGCAAAGGCTCTGGATCTGTTTTAAACTTAACTTTATCCTAACACAGGGCCAAGGGTGTGAAATTCCAGGTGTAATATTCTGCATTTTACTTTTCACCCCTAAAGCCATTAACCTGTAAACTTGTCTACATCTCAATCTCCTCTATTAGACTAAAATAAATAAATAAATAAATAAAATAATGGAGTTACTTGTCCCTCCATCTTCTAACCTTTTATTTTCTCACTCTGTATTGTTACTGTTGTTAGTATCACCCACATTCACAAATTTAATTCTAATCTATATGTAGATAACTCTCAAATTCATAAATTTATCCTTGGGTGTTGGAGTTTCAGGCACGTATGCTACACTTCCTAATTGTTCTCTACTTTTAAATGTCTCAAAATTTACTCAAATTCATGTCCAAAATCACAACCAAAACCAAACCTATGATCTTTTCTTCATTCAAACCAAGAAATTCTTGCATATTATTTCACTACATCCTATAGAAGTGTTTAGCTTTTTATGTAGAATCCTAAATTGTAATAATACTTAAATGTTTGATATTTGATATGTGTCATTTCTATGAAAGTATAAACTTCATAGGGCAAGAAGCATATCAACGTCTGGTCAATATAATATTCTCTTTGTTTTGAATATGATATGCACTTGAAAATATTTGTTGAATGTTGAATTAAGTGATTCTTAAATACATAGTTGACAAAGGGAAGATTGGAAAACAGTCCAAAGATTTTGTGACACATATGTCTTACAAAAAAAGAATTCTAATTATTTTTAGGTAATAAGCAAAACAATCTTACCTAAAAAAAAAATTAACCTTTTATCAAATAAATAATTCCACAATACAAATATTCCTTTATTTATATATATATATCTACAAATGATAAATGATGAAAAATGAAAGATAATGTAAAGACAGATACAAACATACATACACAAATTATTTTTGCAAGAAGAGTCTGGAGATGTGGCAAATTTAGGAAAACATAAGAACTTCTGTGGCTTAGAAAACACATTGAGAATTTTAACACTGTTTTTGTCTTTTTTGTCTTTTTAAGTCTTGTCAAAAAAAAAAAAAAAAGGACATGATAATTTCAAATGCATGGCTTAGGATGAATGATGCAATGTGTGATTGATCCCTGATAGTTCAGGTTTCAGCTCCAATCTGGACATATATTTATCAAAGCAGAGAGCAAATAATCTTTGGTAAGGACATGTTGGTGTCTTTTAAAGAGATGAAAAGACAATCTAAATCAATAGGCCACTAGAGCTCTAAAGAGTTTAATTCCCTCATGTGATTACACTCTTTATCCCTAAAGACTTCCTTGGTTTTAACATGGAAAAGATTCAACATTTGTTTTACACACACACACACACACACACACCTGTTTTTACATATATAACAAATTTTACATTATACGTTTAAACATATAAACAAAAACACAGTTTTAAAACCTCTATTTATTAAGCAGCAGGCTGCACATTTTAAAGAAATGAATATTTAACTTTTCTAAGAAGAAATTCATTAGATATTTAAGAATTTAGTTCAGTAAAATGGGGAACATATTTAGAAATGCAAAGGAAGTTTTGTTGCATTATTGTAACAAAATGCCAATTTTGTTTGAAAAACATAGCACTTTGGTTTAGTATTGACATTTGACATATTCTGTTCATTTTCTTCTAATACATAGTGGGAAAAAAGAACCACACAAGATAATTAAAAATTGACATAATAATGCTAATATACATATATGGCTAATTTTCTTCTGTTTATCACTTACCAATGTATTTAATGAAACTGAATTCACAGAAAATCTTTGAGAACTTAATAATTCATTTTTTAAAAGTTGCTGCTCCTTTAAAACAGTACTGAAAAACATTGCCTTAGGGTGAAATTATATAGTATATCATCGTACATTCTTTGGAATATTCCCAATTTGATTCTACATCTAGGGTCACCATTTCCATTCCTCTGAACTGGAAATTATTTTACTACAGATTTATTTAAAATATATTAGTCTCTTAGACATATACATGTATACTACACTATGGCTATGGTTTCATATTATGTCAGCCTCTCTAATAGGTTTCCAGTGTTTTTGTTTTTGTGTTTAAATAATACTAGAGAAGAGTTGACTCAGGTCAATTCTCATTGTATCATGGTATTTGCATATCATATACTTTTTCTAGGCTTAGAAGAAAATATTTATTATTATGCAGAAATTCCCTATTTTATTAATTTATTCTCACTGAATAGGTATTTCAAAGTAAATTATATGCTAAGATAATGTCTGAATTGCTAATTCACTGTTTTTGATGTGACTCACCTTTATGAATTCTAACATTTTACAAATAAACTGTCACCTTGGCAAAATCATTGAGATATTAGTACCTTAAAAGATTTTCAATTTTATTGCAGATATTTAAACAACTTAAAATAGTAAATTTTTAAATGTATAATCCAGCACTTTAGAATCACGTGTTCCTATAACAACAAAATACTGATCACAAATAATTCTCATTCACTGATTCAATCCTATCTTCAAAGGTAATGCTTTTAATCAAGCTTGACGATAAATGTAAACGCTGAAAATGATAAAATTAAATCAATAATGATTATATGTCTAATGCAAAAATAGCTACTGAGTTCTTATGTGGCAACCAATGTGCTAAATGCACAGATAAGTATTCTACCTTCAAAAAGTTTATAATTTAATAAATCAGGAATGACATGGAGTGGTATGAATAAGTTTCATTTTGAGTCATGAAGTCGGCTGGGCTTCTGGGTTAGGTGGGGACTTGGAGAACTTTTCTGTCTAGCTAAAGGATTGTAAACACACCAATCAGCACTCTGTGTCTAGCTATAAGTTTGTAAACGCACCAATCAGCAATCTGTAAAAATACAACCAATCAGTGCTCTGTGTCTAGCTACAGGTTTGTAAATGCACCAATCAGCACTCTGTAAAAGCAGACCAATCAGCACTCTGCAAAATGGACCAATCAGTGCTCTGTAAAATGGACCAATCAGCAGGATGTGGGTGGGGTCACATACAGGAATTAAAGCTGGCTACCTGCGGCAGCAGCAGCAACCTGCTTGGGTCCTCTTCCACCCTGTGGAAGCTATGTTCGTTCACTTTTCACAACAGATCTTGCTACTGCCACTCTGGTTCCACGCTAGCTTTATGAGCTGTAACACTCACCATGAGGGCCTGCAGCTTCATTCCTGAAGTCAGCCAGACCACGAACCCACCGGGAGGAACAAACAACTCCCCACATGCCACATTTTAGAGCTGTAACACTCACTGAGAAGGTCTGCAGCTTCACTACTGAAGTCAGCCAGACCACAAACCCACCATTAGGAAGAAACTCCAGACACATCTGAAGGAATAAACTTTGGACACACCATCTTTAAGAGCTGTAACACTCACCATGAGGGTCCGTGGCTTCATTCTTGAAGTAAGCAAGACCAAGAACCCACTGGAAGGAATAAATTCTGGACACAATATCAAATAGAAAATACCAACTGTTCTCAGTTAAACATAGAAAATATGATAGATCAAAGTCAGGAAGCAGATATTTTAATAATATAATTTAATATTTTTTTCCTCTTTCTCTTTACCTAATCATCTTCAGTTTATACACTTGAATTTTGTCTAGATATTTGGATAATGTGTAAGGCAAAGAACTACATATCCCTGAATCACTTTTTGTGAATGAATTCTGGATAGAGTTGGCCAAAAGAGAAAGTTCTGTGAAATATGAAAGTTTTAGGAAAAGAGGACATTATTCTTGAAAGGTTGTCATGGTCAGACCTTGTGATAGACAGAAGTGAATCTCAGCTTGTCCCTTTCTCCTCTGTTCTACATCCAGCATGTCTCAACAACTACCAGTTTGGCTGACAAACAGCAGTCTCTGAGTTACTCAGTTTTGGTCCATAAAAACAGTAGTTTTGTAGGTGAAATGACTGTTTGTCATAGATCTCTTCATGAGGTTTTATTTTGTAGTCTGTTTCACCAGCCAGATTGGCATATTGGATTTTCTGTAAATGATGACTTGTTCACCCATTCCACAGTTGCAGGTGGAAAGTGATTTTTCTCTGATCCTCTAACGTATCTCTTCCAGCCTTTAAACTCCTCAGCATCTCCTGAATTTGTGTTATCGAATTTCTATAATATATCTTTCATTTCCAAAATACTTGTGGTGCCTAGGCATTCATGACAGTAAAGATATAACAGTATCTATTGTTCATAGAGAACATACTATGTTGTATCTCAAAGGTAAACATTATATTAAACTTACCCTGTTGAATAGGCATTATCACCTTTATTATGTGGATTTTTAAAAATAAGACTAACATAGCCAGAAAAATCAGGCAAGAGAAAGAAATAAAGGGCATCCAAATTAGAAAGGAGGAAATCAAGTTACTGCTGTTTGCAGATGACCTAATATTATATACAGAAAATCCCAAAGACTCCACCAAAAATGTATTAGAACTAAGAAACCCATTCAGTAAAGTTGATGGATATAAAATTGAGATTCAAAAATCAGTAGTATTTCTAAATGTCAATAGCAAATTATCTGAAAAAATCAAGAAAGTAGTGCCTTTTACAAGAACTACAAAAATTTAATATCTAGGAATAAATATAACAAAGAGCTGAAAGACTTTTACAGTGAAAACTATAAAACGTTAATGAAAAAATTTAAAAGACACAAATGAAAAGATATGTTTATAGATTTTTAAGAATGAATTTGTTAAACTATTCATACTACCCAAAGTAATTTACAGATTCAATACAATTTCTATCAAAATACCAATGACATTCTTCGCAGAAATATTTTTAAAAACCCTAAAATGTATATGGAATCACAAAGACCCTATATATGCAAAGCAATCTTGAGCAAAACCAATAAAACGTGAGGGATTATACTACCTGATGTCAAAACATAATACAATCATATTAAGAAAAAAGGCATGGAACTGTCATTAAAACAGACACATATACCAATGAAACAGAATAGAAATCCCAGAAATAAACCCACACATCTACAGCCAACTTATTTTGACGAAGGTACCAGTACATACAATGGATAAAAGATATCCTCTTCAATGTATAGTGCTGGAAAACAATATCCACACGCAGAAGAACGAAACTAGATTCTCATGTCCCACTATATACCAAAATTAACTCAAAATTGATTAAGGACGTAAAGATCCCAAACAACAAAACCACTGAAAGAAAGCATATGGCAAAAGCTCCATGACATCAGTCTAGGTAAGGATTTTTTGGATAAAACCTCAAAAGCATGGTCAACGAAAGAAAATGTAGACAAAAATAGTATAAAATGCAAACCAAACTACAATGAGAGATCACTTTCATCCAGTCTGAATGGCTACAATCAAAAAATTAAAAGATAACAAATGCTGGTGGGAATGTGGAGACAACTCAGTCCTTATATACTGCTGGTGGGAATGTAAATTAGTACAGCCATTATGGAAAATTGTGTGGAAGTTCTTCAAAACATTAAAGATGGAACTATCATATGATCCAGCAATCCTACTACTGAGTATATATCCAAAGGAAATAAAATCAGTATGTTGAAGAGATGTCTGCACTCCTGTTAATTGCAGCACTATTCACAATAGCCAAAGTATGGTTAAATTAAATGTTCATCAGTGGACGAATGCATAAAGAAAATGTGATATATATAGACAATGGAATACTCTTCTGCCATAAAGGAGAATAAAAATTTTGTGATTTTCAGCAACATAGAGGGACCAGGGGAACATTATGCTGACTGAAGTAAGCCACTGAAAGATAAATTCTACATGATCTCACTTATATGTCGAATCTAAAATGTTGTTCTCATAGAAGTAGAGTAGAATGGTGGCTGCAAGAGGATGGGGAGAGGAGAGGGACATGGTCCACAGCTACAAAGCTACAGTTAGATGGGGGAATAATTTCTGGTGTTCTATTGCATGGTAGGATGACTAGAGTTAATAAAAACATATTGTATATTTCAAAATAGCCTGAAGACAGGTTTTTGAGTGTCCTCACAACAAAGAAATGATAAATATTTAAGGCGATGGATATACTACTTACCTTGATTTGATCATTACACAATTTACATATGTGTCAAAACATCACATTGTGATTCATAAATATACATAATAATGTTGTAACAATTATAAATAATATTTTTTTAAACTGGTTCTAAGTAAGGTTACACATTTTTCCAAACACAATATAATCATAGGTCATAGTGTTGGGAGTAGAAATCTGCTCATCTACAATAACGATTTTCTGTACAAATATTGGGGATGGCAAAAAGTAACCTAAGAGCCTGATACTTTATAACTGTGTGAGGTGGGTGAGTTCCTGACAAAAACTCCATCTAATGCAGAATAAAAGTTGGCAGTCATTCTGTTAAAAAAAAATTCAAACTCTCTCAAAATGCATTAAGCAGATTATCTCAACTAAACAGCAATTTCTACTCTATATTTAACTTGTCCAATATGCTCAAAAAATAGAATACAATATGTATTTCCTGAGATGCTTGCTCTTTCTAACATTTTGGTGGACAGCAGGCTCCTCTTAGAGCTGTGCTGTAATCCTCACTAGAGCAGCATTTCCCACCAACAGATATTTAGAAAATGTTTTTACTCCAAGGACACTTGGGTCTTAAGTTACTGACCTTTGTCCCAATGCAGAATCAGAAGTGTTTCCATACCGTTGTCTCCTTGACTCATCTCAATTATAACAAAACAAAATAAATCTTTAAGACAGAAATGCACTTAGGATAGCTGATTTACTATTGTTCTGAGCTAACAAAAGTATTTTTCTTTCTTTCTAGCACATTTCCGATGTGATAATAACAGAATAAATCTTCTGAAAACAAACAAATCTCTTTGGGATCCAGAGAAAAGCTCTTAAAAGAGTCATTTTGAGGTACCCAATTTCCTTTCTTCCACATTTGGATGTTCAGATATGTTTTGTAGAGAAAGACACTTAAAAGACTAGCTGTCAGACACCTTGTCTCCTTTTTGGGACACTTTCGTGAAAAACAAACCACTTAAATGTGCTGCCTAGTAGCTCGTTTTATATTATCTATCTTTCCCATTCCTTCTAAGATTCCAAATGTGTTCTAGTAGTCTCACATTTGGGAGAACATTTATATATAATGAAAGGAAATGATTTTGAAAAAAAAGAAAAAGCAATACAGTGTTTACCTCTTAAACTCTCAGAGAAAGAGACAAATATGTTTATCTCCATACTGCCTTCTCATTTGTATTGAATTTGTAGGTTACCCATTCTCACTTCCACACCATAACATTATCACTGCTCTGTGGACAACAAGCTTTTGGTGGTGAAAACCGAACTCCTCTTCTCCTGTCTGACCCTCTCGCTACCCCACGGCCACTCACACAGCACAGACTGTATTCAAATGCTTCCTTGTCCCAGACAGGGTTCTGGAGAAGCTTGGTTGTCCTGAACACTCAGTGGGCATGAAAGCGTTAGTTTCCCCTATTTTAAGGACCAGGAAATGTGTGGCTTCACAATAGTAAACGTTCTGGGCAGTAAACTCACCGTACTCCAGCCAAACACCAACAGTAAAATGGCACCCCACCCCTGCATCTGCCCCTCCCCTGATGCTCTCAGTGGTTTCAGCAAGGCCTAGCAAGGAATTCGTCTTCAAACCTGCTCCTGGACTGTGAAAACAGGAGGCAGGGTTCCAACACACCAACGTCTGATGCTGGCTGGACTTTGCAGTGAGCCAATTTTCCTACAGACAGCAGGGGCAGCTGGTGGCGCTCTAATTCTTCCCCCAAGATGGTGTCAACCGAGTCCAGGAGCCTGCTGAAGCCCCATCACCACTCAACCGCCATGAGACTTAATGGGGCAGGCAAAGCAGGGTTAGTTACCACTCTGCTTCACCCCCAACACCCGTTCCTATCATTAGAATCAGAAGGGAACAGTCTCCACACTCACATGGCATCCAGGAGGGAACAAGGTTGTAGAAGGCGGAACTGACTGGCACTCTCACCTTCTCCTTTCCCCATCCCTAGTGTCTGCCAGGCCTAATTGGGAACTGAGCCAGATTGAAGTGGTATAGCATTTTCAATTACTGAAAGAAAAGACAAGCCAACCATAAACTCTGTATCAGGTGAAATCTATCAAGGATTAGAGGGAAACATAGACTAGCTTCAAGGAAAACAGTTTGTTGCTAGCAAACTGTTAAAAGGGAAACTGGGGCATAACGTTTTAAAGTTTATTTAAGCAAACAATAACTCGTGAACGAGAAATCTACAAACCAAAAGTTTGGGAGCTCCACTGAGGAAATGCAAAGAGAAGGCTTTTATAAGATGAACATAGAAGTCAAGAAAAGGAAGTATTTGATTAGCTATGGTTGTACAGTTGTCTTATTTGGCCTGTGCTGTTGCAAAGTCCCTTGTTGTCTAATTACGTTTGTTGGCTGCTTCCAATTGTTTAAGCTTAAGTTCTGATATTCTTTAATATAGGTATTTACAAGAAATAACTTGCAAATCAAGCAAGGTTAAAGTCATTTGTGTGACCTAATTGGCTTTGCCTTCTCAGGGATTCTTCAGATCTGGTCTTCATTGGAACTTTTTTTAAAGCTTTTATTTTAAGTTCAGGGGTACATGTGCAAGTTTGTTACATAGGTAAACTTGTCTCATGGGGGTTTGTTGTACAGATTATTTCATTATTCATAGTAAGCCTAATACCCATTAGTTATTTTTCCTGATCCTCTCCCTTCTCCCTCTCCCTTCTCCTACCCTCCATCCTTTGATAGACCCCAGTGTGTGTTGTTCCCCTCTATGGGTCCCTGTGTTCTCATTATTTAGCTCTCACATATAAGTGAAAACATGTCATATTTGGTTTTCTGTTCCTGTGTGAACTTACTTTAACATAGCTTGTCTTAAAGAATAGGTGAAAGATTTCTCTTAACAGAGAGGAAATGATAGAAGAAGGCTTAGAACTTCAGAAAAGAAAAGAAGAATAAGATGGGTTAAAAAATGAAAGAACAACAAAATATCCTTCATCTCATGAGATTTTTTTTATATCACATTTGATGGTTGAAGCAAAAATTATTACACCATCTGATTTGGTGTTCAGTGTAGGTAGAAGAAACACTTATGATAATTATACTTAAAACAGGAGAGTAAAACTATATGAAAATGAAAGCAATCTAGTCATGTGTTAAGGATTTGTTTACCTAATGAATAAAGTAAGCTTGGTATTTTCCCTAGGGATTTTGTTTTAAATACATTTAATATTACTGGCATAATATCTGATGTCTAGATACTTTCTAAAGGCTTACAAAATATTTAAAATCTGAAAGAAACATTATTAATACAAAAATATATAATAATAAATATTGCAACATTAAAACAGTACCTTGCCTGAGCTCCTCAAAACTACCAAGATCATGAATGTCAAATAGGGGCTGAGAAACCATTTAAAAATAAATAAAATGTTAAGACTCTCTTTTTTTTTTTTTTTTTTTTTTTTTTTTTGGAGACAGAATCTCTCTCTGTTGCCCAGGTTGGAGTGCAGTGGTGCAATCTCTGCTCACGGCAACCTCGGTCTCCAACAAGCATTCTCATGCCTCAGTCTCCTGAGTAGCTGGAATTACAGGCACACGTCAGCCCGCCTGGCTTTTTTTTTTTTTTTTTTTTTTTTTTTTTTTGTATTTTTAGTAGAGACAGGGTTTTTCCATGTTGGCCGGGCTGGTCTCAAACCCCTGACCTCAGGTGATTCACCCACCTTGGCTTCCCAAAGTGCTGGGAAAACAGTCGTGAGCCACCATGCCCTCCCATGTTAAAACTCTTGATGAGTAACTGTAATATATATTTCTGGTTTGAATCATGGACCAGAAATTTTAAAAACGATAGAGAATATTATTAAAACAATGAACAATATATGAATATAAGTTGATGAATGGTTAGTAATGGAAGTACTTAAAGAAGGTGTTACAGTGTCAAAATACTCTCAAATTATTTAGCAAAAACAAGAAATTAAACTATGTATGTATGTACATAAAGTAAAAGAATCTGAGTGAGGAAGTAATAAAAAAATAAGAAAAATGCCAACAGTGATAAATGTGAGAAAGAATATAAAGTTCTTTGTATATTCCTCCAACTTTGTAAGTGTAAGATTATATCAAAATTAAAAGTTTCAAAAAAAAGGGCTTGTTTAAGGCAAAGCAAAATCTTGGGTAATACATAGGCACACTGGAATTATGCATTGACATAAAATTCTTAAATTTATTGAAGCTGTAGCTCCACTGATAAAGATATCAATTACTGTGATAAACAAAAAAAAATCAGAAATAATAAATAGTATATAACAATAGAAGCATTTAACATGACCTTAACATAGTAGAAAGACCACTTGAGGCCAGGAATTCAAGACCAGCCTAGAAAACATAGTGAGATCCTGTTTCCACAAAAAATAAAACCATTAGCCAGCGATGCGGTGGCATGTGCCTTTAGTCCTAGCTACTTGGGATGCTGAAATGGGAGGATTCCTTGAGCCCAGCAGTTTGAGACTGCAGTGAGCTATGATCATCACATCACTGAATTCCTGCCAGGATGACAGAGCAAGACCTCGTCTCTAAACAAACAAACAAACAAAAAAACCCACAGTATGTGTGTGTGTGTGTATATATATATATATATTTTAAAAAAAGAAATAAAATGACACTATAACTTATGATCAATGAATCCATGAATAATGAATCAAGTAGCATTTTGTTATATATTCACAAGTATGAAGTATATTTATTACCTATGGCACAAACTGTGTTAAGAATATAAAAAAATAGAAAAAATATATTAAATAGTTTTAAAGATATTGAAATTTTAATGAATATTAAATTTCAGGCATTTTATAGTACTAAGCATTAGATTAGTTTAAGATAGGCCTTGTATAGAATAGAAGTCATTGTCCTCAGCTCACTGACAAGATAATATGTGTAGATCACCTAATAGCAATTATTAGGAATTTTAAGGAATTTTATAAAATAACTAAACATATAAAATTTTTCACTTCCAGGTTTTTTTAAAAATAATATCTCATTATAGGTATAATTGTGTTACTCACTTTATTCCCTCAATTAAAGAACTTAAGATCATTTATAATATTATTTAAATGTAGTGACATTTAAATATTCTTCTTGACTCTGTTATGCTAAAAGTCAAGTTGGGAAGAGACTATATAATCAAAATGAATTTTGTTTAAAATCTGAACTTTGTTATGACACAGAATGCCAGTTTAAATTTGACAATCTCATGTGAATTGTCATGAAAATGAGACAGTAATCAACATTATCAAAATGAAATGAAAATATATTTTGGCACTCAAGCTAAAGTATATAAAATCTAGTATATGTAGGCCAATCAAATACAGATTCCTAAGAAGGAAGGAAAATACCTCATAGTGACAATTACTGTATTAATTTAAGGAAAGTGGCCACAGGCATAACTTCTGCAATTGAAACTTGAGTGAGAAATGACCAAGACCAAAAATAATAATTTTAATTGAAGAATAAGAATAACATATGGAATAGCAATTATTAAGCAAAATGAAAGCAAGTCAAAAAGGTAACTGAATTTTATTGAGTGGAAAATAAAATATTTTAAGAATCCAAGCTGATGTCAAAATGTTATTTATCACATAATTACATACTGCCATCTGTATTAGCCCAGGGTTCTCCAGAGAAACAGAACCAATAGTATATGGACAGATACATCAGAGGAGATTTATTATTAGAACTGGCTCATGTGATTGTGAAGGAGGAGAAGTCCCACAATATGCTATCTACAAGTTGGATAACCAGGAAAGCAGTTGTGTATTTCAGTCTGAGTCCTAAGGCCTAAGAACCAGAGGAGCCAACAGTGTAATTCTCAGCCTAGGGCCAAAGGCCAGTCCTGGAGGTTGGAGAGGGCAGTGGCATCTGAGTCCAAGGCCAAATGCTGATCCTGGGTGCTTGGGAAGCACAGTGGTGTCAATCTCAGTCTAAAAGTCTGAGAATGAAGAATTCTGATGTCTGAGGGCAGGAAAAGATGATGTCCTAGCTAAAAACAGAAAGAGAGAGAAAGAGAGAATTTGCCCTTCCTCTGCTGTTTTGTGCTTCTTCAGATCCTAACAGATTGGATGATACTCAAACACATTGGTGAGTGTGATCTTCTCTACTCAATCTACCAATTGAATGTTAATCTTTACTAAAAACACTCTCATGGACACATCTAAAAATAATTTTTTACCATCTATCTGGATATCCCTTAGACTAGTCAAGTTAACACATAAACTTACCCATCCCACCATCTATACTGATTGAGTAGAAAAGTCCAATATGCAGATTCCAATACCTTTTAGCTTGAGTGCCAAAATATATTTTCTTTTCATTTTGGTAATGTTGATCACTGTCTCATTTTCATGAAAATTCACATGATTTTTTTCATATGAATTTTGGCTTATGATTATAATATAGAAAGCCCAAAATAGTATCACTTCTACCCTCAGAGCTACAAATCTTATAAACTCTCTGAAAATTCACAAGTTTTCTTAAATCTATAAGAGGGTTGAGGTCACAGAGCTAGGAATTATCGGAGCACTTATTTATCTGAAGCAGGTAACATTGGCCACTGATTAAAATATTTCAGCTTAAGATATTAACCTATTGCCAAAGGCCATGTCTAGTAAAAAAATATGGAATCACTGGGAAGCACAGGCACAAAGGGCATTAGCATCCACTCATGGGCTCATTCACATGGACATAATGTGTGCTCATATAAAGATTGGGAGCAAGATGAAAGCATCGAGAAATATCCCTGATTGCCAGGCCTGGAAGGATGGGACAGAAGCCACTGAACAAAAGCACAAGGAGCCCTGCCTGGATACTTGCTACTATTTCTCTTACAGTAGAAAAACCTTTAATCCCTTGTGGAAGAGCAACCAATCCTGGTACCCTTAGAATATTTCTGAAAACATATGGTTTCTGGGGGAAATTAAAAAAAAAAATCTTTTTTCTAGGATAGAAGAAATAAGTCTTGGTGTAAATCTTCAGCTGAAGACAGAAGAGAATGTCTGTGATTAACTTGCCCACAAAACACAGAGACAGAGTGACTGTCTTAAGACCAAGGTTTCATCAAAACAAGAGAGAAAAGAATAGGAGGGGGGAAAAAAACAGTATCTAAGAACAGAGAGACAAGTGTAACATCTGTGTAGTTTGGAATGCTAAAAGAAGACAGAGAGAACAGGGGTAGTGAAATATTTGAAAAAATAGTGTCAATTTTTCCTCTGAATTAATGACAGACTCCTATTAAGAAACTCAGAAAATATCAAACAGAATGTCAAAAACAAGCACAAATACACACACACACACACACACACACACACAGAGAGAGAGAGAGAGAGAGAGACAGAAAGAGAGAGAGACAGAGAGAGAGATTATATTAAAATTGCCTTAAATGGAAGACAAAGAGAAAGACTTTATTGTGGCCAGACAAAAATATATTCATTACATAGAGGTGAACAAATGGAAGAAATAAGGTGGACTTTTGATCAGAAATTATCCAAACCAGAACAAGACAGCGTGACGTTTTTAACACTATGAAGGAAAAAAAAAAAAAAAAAAACACCAGAAAACAAAACATAGCAAAATCACCAAACCAATATCCTCTACCTGTATTAACCAGGGTTCTTCAGAGAAACAAAACTAGTAGGATATAGGTAGAGATAAATGGAAAAAGATTTATTGTGAGGGATTGGCTTCTTGGGTATGAGATTAAAAAGTCCCACTATCTGCTATCTACAAGCTGGGGGCATTAAAGATGGTGGTATATTTCTAGGCCAAGCCTAAAGGTCCAAGAATCAAGAGAGCTGATGTCCGAGGGCAGGAGAAGATGAATGTCCCAGCTGAAGCAAATTTGCCCTTTCTCCACCTCTTGTTCTGTTTGGGCCCTCAGTGAATTGGATGATGCCCATTCATATTGATAAGTGTAATTTTTCTACTCAGTGTACCAATTCAAATGCTAATATCTACCAGAAATACCTTCACAGATACACCCCCAAAATAATGTGTTACCAGCTACATGGGTGTCCCTTAGCCCAGTCATGTTAACACTATACATTAACCATCACAAGTTCATCTCATGTCATTTTGGCACCTATATGCATCTCCTTAAACCATACATACTTTCCAAATATAAATAACAACGTGATCATAATTTGACCTAACTGGATACAACTATCCTGCATAGAACTGAAAATGCACTAATTCCCTCTTGTATCAGCCGGTTTGAATTCCCCTTGCCTTTAGCAAGACCCTCAGCTATCATGGTTCTTTACCTGGCAGGGTGGCACAAACCTTCATGCCTGAAGGGTCTGGGCCTTTAGTAGTCCTGCCTGGCTACTGTAGTTTTTCCTTGACTTTAATCACAGGGAATGGTAACATTAAAACACATCTTAAAGGATATCCTGTATTCGGGCATATTCTTCCTTACCTTCATTGTGGAGTAATAGTTTAATTAATGTTTGATAGTTAAGATTAATCACTCCAGTCAACACCATAACTCACTTCTTTTCCTGTTGATTCAGAGGCATGAGGATCCCAAAGTGGTCAGGTGGAAGTCTTAACCTCCAATTCAATCAAATCATTGTGTATCTCTTGGTAAAAGCATTCCTCCTGAAGCCTGCTCTTAGGCCAATAGATCATAAAGTCATAAAAACAGGAAGCAAAAATTTTGCTTGTGGGTGAATAGGAGTGATAATGAGTAGTGCCACTGTCATTTCCACCACTTAATTCCTGAACTATTAATATGCCTAAAGAAACAAAGAAGCGAGCCAGGCGCAGTGGCTCATGCCTGTAATCCCAGCACTTTGGGAGGCCGAGGCGGGCATATCACAAGGTCAGAAGATCCAGACCATCCTGGCTAATATGGTGAAACGCCGTCTCTACTAAAAATACAAAAAATTAGCTGGGCGTGGTGGCGGGCGCCTGTAGTCCCAGCTACTTGGGAGGCTGAGGCAGGAAAATGGCATGAAACCAGGAGGTGGAGCTTGCAGTGAGCCGAGATCGCACCACTGCACTCCAGCCTGGGCGACAGAGCGAGACTCTGTCTCAAAAAAAAAAAAAAAAGAAAGAAACAAGCAAGCAAAAAAGTAACAAAAACAAAAAACAAAACTGAAATTACTATTCTCAACACACATATATTTCAAGAATAAAGAGAAAATAAAGACTCTCTCAAGTAATCAAATATTGAGAAGAATCACTGACAATAGACCTAAAGCTCAATACATGTTAAAGAAAAGTCTTCAGGAAGAAGAAATATGATATAAATGAGACACAGGCATCTACAAAAGGAAATAAAAAGCTAGAAATGGAATAAAGGAAAATGTCAACTTTATTTTTCTCTTATGTTTAATTACACTAAAAGATAAATGTATTAGTGCATTTGTGTTGCTATAAAATAATACATGACTCTGAGTAATTTATAAATAAGAAAGGATTATTTGGCTCACAATTCTGTAGGCTATACAGGAAGCATGTCGCTGGCATCTGCTTAACTTCTGGTGAAGTCTCAGGAAGCTTTCACTTGTGGCAGAAGGCAAAGGGGAAGCAGGCATGTCACACAGAGAAGTGGGAGCAGGCATGTCACACAGTGAAGTGGGAGCAAGTGAGAGAGAGCAACAGGTGAAACAAACAGCACTTTTGAACAACCAACTCTCGCATGAACTGATAGAATCAGAACTCAATCATT
Organism: Macaca nemestrina; assembly: GCF_043159975.1. Taxonomy (NCBI): domain Eukaryota; kingdom Metazoa; phylum Chordata; class Mammalia; order Primates; family Cercopithecidae; genus Macaca; species Macaca nemestrina. Next base: position 83,069,142 of record NC_092129.1, read on the forward strand.
GCTGCGAGGACACCACCAAGACATTCATGAGGGATTCACTCCTATGACTCAAACACCTCCCACCAGACCCACCTCTAATTTTGGGGATCACATTTCAACATGAGATTTGGAGGGAACAAACATCCAAAGCATATCAATAACTGATTGTCTAAAACAAAGGTAGTAGCAATATATTGTGAGTTTATAATACACATAAATATTAAATGTATGACAAAGAATGGGAGGGAGAAAATGACAGTAGACCGTTTTAAGTTTCTTAGACAAAAGAAAAGCACTAGAACCAATAATTGAGCTTGGTAAGATTGGAGGACACAAAATCAATATGTAAAAAATCAGTTTTATATCTATGTGCTAATAATGAGGGATTGAATATTGAAAATTTTTTAAAATACCATATACTGTAGCACCAAAAGCAGGAGTTAAAGTGTAAAGGTTTGGTATTGATTTTGTTTCCTAACAATTCCTAAAATGCAGGTACATCTTTGCCTCATTCTTTCTTGGGAATATGTTTATTTTGCTTTTAACATAAGGTATGGAATGGCTTTTTCTCACTTTTTGCTTAAGGAAGTAGAAAATTAAACTTTAACTGCTGAAAACAGAATAATCACACATTAGGGAATTGGGGATTTCAATGTTTCAGGTGTTTTAGAACAGCCTTAATAATCTGAAGTTTCACATGCTCATTTACATAACACACAGGTTCTAAGACTGTTGAGTTTCACTTATTCCACATACTGAACACTAACAGCAGCATGTGCATGTTTTTGAGATATCAGATGTATAATCTTGGAATGGTATTTGAAATACTAAATGCATTTAAATGAACTAAAATGATTCAAGAAGAGCATATTGCACTTACAACACTTATACTCTATGCTATGGGCTTCTAAAAAGAGGTGGGTGTGATGCTGTGAAGAAAAGCAATTCCATTCTCAGTAGGTTATCACAGTGTATTTTCAGAAGTTTCTAATTGAAGGCATGCTTCATTTGCCTTGGCTATAAAAAAAACCTACATTTGCTCATGATTATGTCTGTAAATGCCCTCATAAAATGTACTCTAGCAAACACACCCACAGACTTGCATATGCACACACACACATGCATATACACACATTTTACAATTTACTTAGAAATGCTTTCATGTAGATTACACTTCTTATTCCTTGTGTGGTTTATCTGAGATTACTAAGAGGATAGAAAAGTTAAATATAAATATATAGTAATTTAAATATACTGAACCGTATCAAAAATCCTGAATTCTGATTTATGAATTTAATTTATTAAAATAAAAATTTAATTTAAAAGGAAAATGTCAAAAAGAATTGCTTAAATTATGTACTCCGTATCTTGATTTTTAAAAAATCAATGATTCAATTTTTTAATGGTGTTAATTGCTTCATTTAGATTTTCTTGAAAACATTGATATGCCCCCCATACACAGGTATACACACATGCATACATACAAGAAAAGAGATAAAGTGTATTTGATATTGATGTTCAATATTTCTTTTCATCCTGTAACTTTCTATTCTCATTCTTTTCTTATAAAGGAATAAGAGGTGTATAGTAACACACTCATATTTTCAAGATAGTTGTATGGGATAATAATTACTGTTATAGAAGAATATAAGACTGCATTACAAATTGAATACTAGTAGAGCCTTTAGAAAAAAAGATCATCATGTCAATTGCTGGCATTCGGTGTCATCTCTTCTAGCTCGAAGAAGCTAGAAAACCCCAGAAAGTAAAATACTTACCTCTATGAAGTCACTCTCATCCACATGAGCTGCAATTCTTAATAACCTCTGCCTAACAAACTCCACTTTCATGAATCCCACCCACTTTAAGATGCAAAAACTTATTTCAAAAATCAGAAGTTATCTCAGGCTTTGTTGCCACACGGACATATGCCAAAACCTTAGATATTCCATCTAATATGCTATGTGATATTGAACAAGTATTTATCCCTGTGAGCCTCAGATTCATCAGGTGAAAACTACAAAGTCACTGAATGAAGTAGCAAAAAATAAGAGTAGAATTACTGGTCCATAATGACTCATAAATAGTGAACATAGTATTACCATAAAATTACCACTTTTGAGAGAGAGAGAACTTTGTTAGAACATAGGTTTCCTCTGTGTGTTGCAAAATGTTATACTTTACAGATGATTACTCATGCCTTTCAAAATACAGAGGTGTCCAAAATCAAGTCCAAACAAGCCTTAAAACTTAATAACTGAAGGAAGTGAGACAGCTGAACATCTTTTAAACTCATCAAGACTAGAGGGAGAGGGGATGTACATCGCCCACGAAGCAAAGTCAAAAGTGAAAATTTCACATTGAAACCTACAACGAGGGTGGTTTATATCAATTCTTAAATTATTCACTTATTATTTCAATAACTGTGTATTATCTATTGTAGTTTTAGCACCATTCTTGACAGACTTCGAAGACACAGTGCTGAATATTCAAGGGGCCTCTGCTCTTGTGAATTGCATGAATACAGATCTGCAGAAATAAATTATTTTGTTGAAATTATTTCATTTGTTAGTTTTTAAGTGTATGTGCCTAATAAATAAATAAATATAACAATTTCAGATGGTTGTAAAAGAAAATAAGAGCTGGAAAGATGGTAAAATGAACAAAAGAGAAAGGAGATCATAAACACATGAGACTTCATCATAGTTTGAATATAAAGATCAAGAAGAAAGTAGAATAGAGCTGCTAACTGAGATTTGTGGTTCATGCATTATTATACACATAGTTAATGCAAGAATATTTTCATTCATTCACATAATTAACATGTGTGCCATTAATGGCAATAGTAATTCAAGAGAAAAAAAAATAGAAGATTAGAGCTGCACAGTCCAATAAAATTGCTATTTGCTACATCTGGTTACTTAAATTTAAATTAAATAAAACTAAAAATTTAGTTTCTCAGTCATGCTAGCACATTTCAAGTGCTCAGTGTTGAAATTCTGCTAATGGGTGTCATATTGAACCACACAAACACATACTATTTCCACCTACGCAGAAATTTCTATTGGACAGTGCTGCTTGACAGTTTTGAGTTGCCAGGGATAATATTTTAAAGCGTTCTGAAACTCAGAATAAAAGGCTATGATTATTGATAAATAATGTAAAACAATAAATATGAGAAAACATCTAAAAGGTGAGTATCGAATTTCAGGCAGGAGGATTAAGTACAAAAGTCTACACGTTGCAACAGTCAGTAGGAAAAGGAAGAAATCATGAATGAGATGATATGAGAAAATACAAAATACTTTGAAAATGAAAAGAGAACAAAAGAAACAAGTTTGCTAAAGGATTAGACAGTCTGAAAAATAAACAAGTAAATAATAAAACACTAATAGTTATTGGAGACTAACAATTCAGAAAAAAAGTGACTACATTGGTGAATTAATAGCTCTAATATATTTGTGTCTGCAGTTGGAGTACTTGTCTTAAATGAGAGAAGTTGTAAATAAGAAAATTGGCCTGGACCTTAAAATATTTATTTGAATAGTAATATGTTTTAAATTATTTTAGTTCATAGTTCATAATGGGAAATGAAATGGGAGACACATAATTGAGCACGGTTCAGATTATATATTCAGCGGAAGATTGAAGATCCATGCCTGGGAAACAGTTAATCTTGTCACTTGAATATACCTATATCTTCTATATACATGTTACACACATGTATGCATATACAAATGCACACACATACATATAGAGGTTCCAAGTATAAGAATATTAGACTACTTGGAGTCCCCAATGTACCTCTGAGTAAGGAATAATATAGCATTACTATATATCACCTCAAAGTATCTTTCTGCACAACATAATTCTCTAAAAGAAGTTCACTACTAGTGCCAGGACTATACCATATAAAACAGCATTAAAAATGCCACTTTTGAGGTTGCTTATAAATTCTTGGGAACAAATGATTCCCTATTAAGCTACCGTTTAGCAAGAGCATTGATGAGACACCAAGTAACAAGCAGAATCACCAATATTTATCTTGGATTGTGAATATTTATCTTGGAAAAGAGTGGCTGTGCCCAGACTGTAACATCATAGAGGGTCTGGCCTTCCGGAAACCTGTGATTAGCAGGCAAGCTGACTTAGAAATTGCAAAATTAGTTGTATGCGACCAGGTTTTTTAGAACAATTTTTTTAATGGTTTTCCCTAAAAACCATTCTAAAAAACACATCAGTAATTCTCACTGAACTGCAATTGCACTAAGGAAGTTTACCTGACCCTCTCCTCTTGTCATTGATAGTGTTGGTGGTAGTCTTCGGCTGATGACTCCAGAGAGGAGGAAGAAGGGCATTATATATTTAGCCGCATCTAGAGTCCACATCATTCTAGCACTTAATGGCAGTGTCACCAAGTCTATCCTATCTTACTAGCCTCTGCCAGACCAAACCAACAAAACTATAATGAGAATACTTGACTTTTTTTCTAACTGGAGTGTTAGGTAGATTTTAAGCATTTAGTACAGTGTGACAGAGAGAAAGGTTGTAACTCTTTATATTGAGACTGCCTGGTATTGTAGAATGCAGACATCACCATATTACAATCATCTGGTTGAAGATAGGAGGTGCTCTGCATGAACCAACTACCTCTAACGATCCCAGTCATTCTGACTAATGAGGATCCTTCAACTCCTTTTTCCTTTTGCCTGTACTCCTTTCAGTATTTTTCAGTCTGTTGCGTTCACCCTGGCTCTCTGGAATGAATTTCTCTACAATGACGGTATAATTTTGCCTCTTGATTCTCTGAGCATCATGACCTGGAACAGAACTTCAAGCATAAGTAAATGAGGTTCAAACTGGCAGACTCCATGAGGGGAAGATGGGCTCTAGTCCTGTGATGGGGTAAATGGATTGTTCAACTCTAGTTGAGTCTTACCTCAGAAGAGCCAAGTCTGTGTTTCTTGTAGATTATGTAAGAAGTAAATGCAAACACTGATCTGCAAGACAGACTTTTTACCCCTTGTTACAACGTTAGACGTTTTCAGTAAATTTTAGAAGCTATTGACACATTTTTGCTTTTCTGTCTTGTAATACAGTACAAAAGAAATCATTTTAGCTACAAATGGCTTTCTCTTTAGTATATAAATTTATGGTAGTGGTATAAGATTATGTAAACCATCCTCTTTCTCTGATGCAAATTGGGGAGCAACACTGATAATGTGGTTCAAGCAAAATGTTTATGTAAGCAAATAATCATGACACACTGCATAGGCAGTCAAGAAAAGATAGCAAAGTTATTGAATAATCACCTAACAAACTTATATTTGTATTATATTTGATCGTTATATCAGAAATTTCACAGAGTCTTGTAGTGGTAGGGACATTAATTTTCAGAACTAAGTTTTCTGTGATAATTTCATTGGCTACACTGTGGCAGGTTGAAATATAAATACATCAAATGAAACCTGAAATCACATTTTTAAGCGGAAAACATTCCATTCGTTAAAGTTTGTCTTCAAAAAAGCCTACTAGTTGTGGGCTTAAACATCCATTGTTTCCTTTTTCTTTAATAATAGAGCACAAGATTTTTAGCTGAACACATAGTTGTCTCAAATAAACAGTACAATTCCCCAGCTTCCCTTGCAGCTATTTAAACTCATGTTCATGGGTTATGGGAGTTGCGGGCAGAAGTTTCATGCTTATTTGTAATAAATGCCCTTATATAAAGGTTCATACTTTTCTTTGGTCTGAACACATTCCTACTGAATGAAATATATGTGTGAGGAGTAGAACTAGAATTGCCATATCAGATTACGAAAAGCACTCTGAAGACTGCAAAGCAGTTAGAAGATATGTGCATCTGGACTGCAACTGCTGTACTAATGCTGCAGTGTGTAGTTTAGTACTGTTTTACATGAGATATTTTCTGTTACATGAGTCCCTGTCATTTGTGATTTTCTGTTAAGTACAGTAGCACCTAATTGTAAAAGTGCTGTAAGTTGTAATCACATCTTGACCAAGAACTTAAATATCACAAATAGTAAAGTGATACAAATGACAACATTTTGTCTCTGAAAAAATGTAACCTATTTTATGACACTTTAAAAAAGAAAAGATGGGAATTGTGAGTACCATGTAATGTACCTATAAGTGGTTAAACATTCATTTTTGAAAAATGTATTATTTTTCTATCAATTGCTCAATAAATACATGGTTTTATTGTTTATGCTATTTAGAATTTTGCTAAGCAATATAAGAGCAAGAGGTACAAAATATTTTGGGTTTTTGTTTTGTTTTGTTTTTGAGATGGAGTGTCGCTCTGTCTCCCAGGCTGGAGTATAGTAGCACAATCTCGGCTCATTGCAACTTCTACCTCCTGGGTTCAAGCGATTCTCCTACCTCAGTCTCCCAACTAGCTGGTATTACAGGTACACCCTGCTACGCCCAGCTAATTTTTGTATTTTTGGTAGAGACGGACTTTTGTCATCTTGGCCAGGCAGGTCTCAAACTCCTGACCTTAGGTGTTCTGCCTGCTTTGGTCTCCCAAAGTGCTGGGATTACAGGTGTGAGCCACCACACCCGGCCAATATTTTGGTTTTTAATAAGGTTACTCTGTCTTTGAACAGCAGCCTTGACTTCACCAGCTGTGTACTCTAAAGCTGTTTACTTTGCCTGTCTGAGCCTCAGTTTCCACAGAAGTAGGATGAAGATAGTAATAATACTTCACAAAGTTGTTGTTAAAGTTAAATGTGATATAAATTGAGAAGCTGTTAATATTTTACAAGGCATCAAGATCATATTTAAAACTTTCATTATTGTAATGATGAAAATGAATATGGAAACGATCAATAAACATTTGAAATGTACCACACGTTTTATTTCTCACATTAACGTATTTAGATATTTATTTCACATAAAATTCAAAATAAAACAAAAAATAAAGGATACCTTGGTCATGTGCAACAAAATGACCTTAAAGGTAAGTCTTATATTGAGTTAAATTCTGGGAACTATAAGGGGTTAAACAATAAAGTATAATCTAATCTAAGTGAAGTGAGTGCTTCTGCAAAATTGTACTTTCTCCAATTATTTTTCAGTTTCCGATCTTAAAATCTAATGGGTCCGGACTAATTTAATAATTCTAGTATAACTTAGAAAACTTAGGTATTCTAGGTTTCCCGCCCCTGGAATTCGACTGTGTACAAACTAACTTATTTACTGGAGACAACCTGTTAACTAGAATTAATATAGCAATTGGCATCTTCATATGATATTTTTCTAAATTCAATAAGATATAATTAATTGACTGATTTGAAAAACAAGCTTTATTATATTAAACATATTTAGAAATTTATTTCTGACTTGACTGTAGGAAAATTAGGTTTGTCAAGTCATGGAGTTTGTGAGCACATCAACTAACCCAAGCAATCATGGTTACCAACAGTACAACATATGCAACTTAATGACACAATTTGCCAAAAATGACACAAACTGAATCCCTGCTGAACACTCTTAAGTGGGGTACCTAACTTCAGATGCTTTTAGTTTGCATAATGGCTTCCCACATGAAATAAGATAATAAGAAGCAGAAAAGACTCACAAGCAATGCTTGACTTGTTCCAACTGCTTGTGAATTAAAAACAGCTGTGGACAGTAGGAGGTTGGTCTCTACTTAAATAAAATGTGGGCAACATAGATAATGATATTATCTCTTTCTTGAAACAGAGTGTTAAGAATCATTAAAAGAGAAGCGAAGGACTTATAAACATTACCAAGCACTTTCAGTGAGGTAGTTATGTTTTAGGAATATTTAAATATTTTCAATCCCTTGATTTCATTTTCTTTACTAGTAATTTTCTAAATCATATTTAAATCACTGCAAATATCACACAAATTTGAGCTCCTTTCTTTTTTGCAAATAAAGTTTTGAACCATGATTAATGCAAATTAACCATAGTTAAGTGCCGGAAACAGAGCAACATCTGATTTGTAAACAACATTCAAGTTTCATTGAGCTGTGAATATTATGAATAATACTGGTATGCACTCACCTGTCAAGAATAGAAGCAGATCTTCCAACACATAAGCAATGAATACAATCATAACAGACAATTGTGTCTGTGTGCTTCGTCTCTGCCTGTTTAAATAAATATCAAATTTGTATGATATTTGCAATGATTTACAGACATACACAACGAACATAGACATGTGCTTTCCCATTTCTAATATATTTATATTATTACATAATCATAGGAAATATGTGTGGACTACCTTGTCTTTTGGTATCAATAATTTCAGAAATAAGGTCTTTGGAAAGTTGTTCCTTATCATTTCAAAAATTAATGCGTAACACAATTGTCTGTTACGATTATATTCATTGCTTACATTTTGGAAGATCTGCTTCTATTCTCGGCAGATGTGTGCTTACCAGTATTATTAATAATATTCACAGCTCAATGAAACTTGAATGTTGCTTACAAATCAGGTGTTGTTCTGTTTCTGGCATGTAACACAGAAATAGAGGACAGCATCTAGCAAACTGAACATTTTTCAAGGAATTAATAGTAGTCACTAGTTTCATGATTCAATAATTCATGATCACAGACAAAAGGTACAATTTTCCATCTCTTACTATTTTTCCTCGGTTGTTAAAAATGCACCCATGAAAATATAACTTACCTTTTAGAATGTTGTTTTAAAAATTTACAGTATGTGCACTATGAAAATGTAATATTCCTGAAAGGGAAAAAAAGGACACTATAATTAATAAAGAGTACATTGTCTTTTCACTGGCTTTACATTCAATTTTAGATTTTAGAAGAGGCAGGATCCTAGGAACAGAACTGGATGGGAGATGGATATCTTAGCTCTAGCTCGTTAGGAGTCACTAACCAGCTCTCAGACTTTGGAAAACATCTCTGTATGATCTCATTTTCTCAATAAACGTTTGACACGAAGACTTGGAATTATTATTATTATTATTATTATTATTATTATTATTATTATTTTTGAAACAGAGTATCAAGAGTCTCGCTCTGTCTCCCAGGCTGGAGTGCAGTGGTGCCATCTCAGCTCACTGCAAGCTCCGCCTTCCGGGTTCACGCCATTCTCCTGCCTCAGCCTCCAGAGTAGCTGGGACTACAGGCGTCCGCCACCACCGGCTAATTTTTTGTATTTTTAGTAGAGACGAGGTTTCACCGTGTTAGCCAGGATGGTCTGAGTCTCCTGACCTCGTGATCCGCCCATCTGGGCCTCCCAAAGTGCTGGAATTACAGGCAAGAGCCACCGGGCCAGGCCTGACTCTTAAAATTCTTAATTCTGGCCGGGCGGGCGCAGTGGTTTACCCCTGTAATCCCAGCACTTTGGGAGGCCGAGACGGGCGGATCACGAAGTCAGGAAATCGAGACCATCCTGGCTAACACCGTGAAACCTCATCTCTACTAAAAATACGAAAAATTAGCCGGGCATAGTGGCGGGCCCCTGTAGTCCCAGCTACTCAGGAGACTGAGGCAGGAGAATGGCGTGAACCGGAGAGGCGGAGCTTGCAATGAGCCGAGATCGCACCACTGCACTCCAGCCTGGGAGAGCGAGACTCCGTCTCAAAAAAAAAAAAAAAAAAAAAGTTAATTTTAAGAATTTAAAGTTTTCAAAACACTCAGTTTGTAAAACAATTACTCATCAGGAAATTATGTCAACAAAAACAAAGAATCTTTGTATTTTGAGGGGTCTATGTCAATCCACTTTAGCAGCATGAATTATATTATTCTGAAGTTAGCTGAAAATGTAACTGACAACATGTACCTATACAGACATATATATGCATATTGTGTATGCATTTGCACATGTATGTGTGTGTGTGCACACGCATGTCATTATTTCTGTGTTTCTGTGCAACACACCTTCACTTCCTGGAATATATGGTATAGAAAGTGGAAGGTAGGATTTTTTTAATTAAAAAGTTTAGAACAATTTTAAATATGATCACTATGTTCCTAATATATTTAACTTCTAGAATCTCTTCCCTGCTCACACCTCCTGATTTCAATTATCACCTCAATGCTAACATGCCCTAAATATATAACTGTCTTTGGTTCCGTCTCATATTTCAAACTGTGTACTGAACATTTTAAATCTGTAACCTTCTTATCACCTCAAAGATATCTTTTCTGTTTTCTTTCTTAATATCCCTTCCTTTCCTCTTTCAAAGAGGCCACTATTTTACTGGTTGCTTTAGCTAAAAATTTGGCAAACAATTTTGCTGTTTTTGATAGAAGTATAACATCATACATCCACATAGTGGTACAACTTGATTAATTTACCCAAAGTGAAAAGAGCACAAAATTATCACCCAGATTAAGAAGCAGAAAGCAGAGAGATTTGTGAAGGTTCTGAGAGCCAGGGAACGTGGAAATTGAATTACTAACACATAATCATATTGAGAGGTCTTTATGCTGCATGGAAAGCTTAGTTTGTCACTGTGAGAAGAGTAGACAAAGCTGGGAGAGTGCTTCACAAGGGAAGGTGAGACTCCCAGTTCAGAGCTTAAAGGCAAGTTCCGCGAGAGTTAGGTTAGGCCTTGTTACCAACTGAGAGCACTTTTTCCAGGACAAAACCTGCACCAGTGAGAAACTGCTAAGAACAGAATTTAAATTGGGCAGGACAGAGACATTAAAGACAAAACAAGAGAATATCCAGATAGAGAGTGGCGAGAGGAGCAAACTAGATAAATCTCAAGAAATAGAAGTTAGAATTTGTAACATTTCTTGATAACAAAGCAGGAGGGAGTCCTTATTGTCTGTGTGAGTTAAATAACACTTTGGAAAATAAAAACACAGCAGAAGGACAGGCCCACACAATGTAAATATTTTAGCATCACAGTTTCATATGAAACGAAATAACTTTAGGAAAATTCTAGAAAGATTTATGAAGAAACAGAGAGTCATTAAACATTGTTCTCTCAGCTTCATACTCACCCTGCCATACTCTGCTTCATGGGAATGTGAATTAGATCAACCTCTGTGGAAAGCAGTTTGGAGAGTTCTCAAATAAATGAAAACAGATCTATCATTCAGTACAGCAATCCCATTACTCAGTACATACCCATAGAAATATTAATCATTGTATCATAAAGACACATGCATGCATATGTTCATTGTAGCACATTGTATCATAAAGACACATGCATGCATATGTTCATTCACAATAGCAAAGACAAGGAATCAACCTAGGTCCCCATCAGTGGTGGACTGGATACATACAATATGGTACCTGAACAACAGAGGGTACTAATCATAAAAAAGTACAAAATAATGTCTATTACAGCAACATCGATGCAACTGGAGGTCATTATCCTAAACAAAATAATGCAGAAATGGAAAACCCAAATACTGCATGTTTTCACTTATAAGTGGGAGTTAAACATTTAGTACACGTGGACACAAAAAATGAAATGATAGACATCAAGGCCTACTTCAGGTAGAGACTGGGAGGAGGATGAGGACAAAAAAACTCCCTATCAAGTACTATGCTCAATAGCTGCATGATTAAATAATTTATGCACTAATTCCCAGTGGCACAAAATTTCCTCATGTAACAAACCTGCACAGGTACCCCTGAAAATAAAATAAAATATAGAAAAAAAGTGAAATTCATGAAATATTAGAAAAAGAATTAAAAGCATTTTTTCCACTACCACAGACTCTAATAAGCTCTTTTTTTAAAAAAAAGCTTTTATTTTAAGCTTGGGGTACATGTGCAGGTTTGTTACATAGGCAAACTTGGGTCATGGGGGTTTGTTAAACAGATTATTTCATCACCCAAGCATTAAGCCTAGTACTCATTAGTTATTTTTCCTGATCCTCTGCCTCCTCCCACCTTTCACCTTTCCAAAGGTGCCAGTGTGTATTGTTGTTCCCCTGTATGTGTCCATGGGTTCTCATCATTTAGCTCCCACTTATACATGAGAACATTCAGTTTTCTGTTCATGCATTAGTTTGCTAAGGATGATGACTTCCAGCTCCATCCATGTTCTTGCAAAGCATATAATCTTGTTCTTTTTTTATGACTGCATAGTATTCCGTGGTGTATATTTACCACATTTTCTTTATCCAGTCTATCACTGATCAGTCTATCACTGATGGATATTTATGTTGCTTCTATGTCTTTGTTATTGTGAATAGTGCTTCAATGAACATATGCATGCATGAGTCTTTATAATATAATAATTTATATTCCTTTGTGTATATGCTTAGTAATGTGATTGCTGGATTGAATGGTATTTCTGTCTTTAGGTCTTTGAGGAATCGCCAGAGCATCTCCCACAATGATTGAACTAATTTACACTCCCACCAACAGTGTATAAGCATTTGCTTTTCTACACAACCTCCCTAGCATCTGTTATTTTTTGACTTTTTATTAATAATCTATCTGACAGGGGTGAGATTGTAACTCATTGTGGCTTTGATTTGCATTTCTCTAACAATCAGTGACGCTGAGCTGATTTTTATATAATTGTTGGCCCCATGTATGTTATCTTTTGAAACATGTCTGTTCATATCTTTTGAACACTTTTTAATGGTGTATTAGTCAGAATGCTCTAGAGGGATAGAACTAATGGAAAATATATATTTTTCATTATTATATATAATATATATTATACATATATAGTTCATTATAATAAATAAGTTTATATGTATATAATTTTTATATAACAATTTTTATATATAATTATATGCATATACATATACATATTATAAATTTATATGTATGTAAATACATTATATGTATATAAATTTTATGTATATATGTATGTAAATTTATATATATATGTGTGTGTGTATATATATAAAGGGAAGTTTGTTAAGTATTAACTCACATGATCACAAGGTCCCACAACAGGCCATCTGCAGGCTGAGGATCAGGGAGAGCCAGTCTGAGTTCCAAAACTGAAAAACTTGGAGTCCGATGTTCGAGGGCGGGAAGCATCCAGCACGAGAGAAATGTGTAGGCTGGGAGGCTAGGCCAGTCTCACCTTTTCATGTTTTTCTGCCTGATTTGTATCCACTGGCAGCTGATTAGATTGTGCACATCAGATTAAGGATGGGTCTGTCTTCTCCAGCCCACTGACTCAAATGTTAATCTCCTTTAGCAACACCCTCACAGACACACCCAGGAACAATACGTTGCATCCTTCAATACAATCAAGTTGACATTCGGTATTAACCATCACAAATGGGTTGTTTGATTTTTTCTTGTGGATTTGGTTAAGTTCTTTATAGATGATGGATATTAGACCTTTGTCAGATACATAGTTTTCAAAAATTTTCTTCAATTCTGTAGTGTATCTATTTACTCTGTTGATAGTTTACTTTGCTGTGCAGAAGCTCTTTAGTTTAATTAGATCGCATTTGTCAATTTTTGCTTTTGTTGTGATTGCTTTTGGTGTCTTTATCATGAAATCTTTGGCCATGCCTTTGTCCAAAATGGTATTGCCTAGGTTGCCTTCCAGGCTTTTTAATTTTGGGTTTTACATTTAAGTCTTTAATCTCTCTTGAGTTAATTTTTGGATATGGTGAAGAAAAGGCTCCAGTTTCAGTCTTCTGCATATGGCTAGCCAGTTATCACTGCACCGTTTATTAAATTGGGAATTCTTTTCCCATTGCTTGTTTTTGTCATGTTTGTTGAAAATCAGAGGGTTGTTGGTGTACAGTTATACTTCTTGGTTATTTGCTCTGTTCCATTGGTCTATGTGTTTGTTTTTGTACTAGTACCATGTTGTTTTGGTTACTGTAGGCCGGTAGCATAGTTTGAAGTCACATAGTGTGATGCCTTCAGTTTTGTTATTTTGCTTACAATTGACTTGGCTATTGGGGTTCCTTTTCGTTTCATATGAATTTTAAAATAGGTTTTTCGAATTCTGTGAAGAATTTCAATGGTAGTCTAATAGAATAGCATTAAATCTATAAGTTGCTTTGAGGAGTATGGCCATTTTTACAATATTGATTCTTCTTATGCATAAGAATTGAATATTTTTTCATTTGTTTGTGTTATCTCTGATTTCTTTGAAAAGAGTTCTGTAGTTCTCCTTGGAGAGATCTTTCACTTTCCTAATTACCTGTATTCCTAGATAATGTATTATTTTTGTGACAATTGTGAATGGTAGTTTGTTCCTGATTTGACTCTCAGCTTGACTGTTGGTGTATAAAAATGCTAGTCATTTATTCACATTGATTTTATATCCTGAGACCCTGTGGAAGTTATTTCAGAGCCTAAGAAGCTTTTGGGCTGAGACTATTTGGTTTTCTAGAATCAGGGATAGTTTGACTTCCTCTTTTCCTATTTGGATGCTTTATTTCTTTCTTTTGCCTGATAGCCTTGGCCAGAACATCCAATAACATGTTGAATATGAGTGGAGAGAGAAGGCACCCTTATCTTGTGCCAGTTTTCAAGGGGAATGCTTGCAGCTTTTGCCAATTAAGTATGATGTTGCCTGTAGGTTTGTCATAGATGGCTCTTATTTTTTGAGGTATGTTCCTTCAATCCATAGTTTATTGGTAGTTTTTAACATGAATTGATGTTGAATTTTATGTAAAGCCTTTTCTTCATCTATTGAGATTATTATGTGTTTTTTGTCTTTAATTCTGTTTATGTGATAAATCACATTGATTTGCGTATGTTGAACCAACTTTGCATCCCAGGGATAAAGGCTACTTTATTGCATTGAATAAGCTTTTTGTTGTTGTTCTGCTGGATTTAGTTTGCCAGTATTTTGTTGAGGATTTTTACATCAATATTCATTAAGGTTATTGACGTGAAGTTTTATTGATGCCATTGTATCTTTGTCAGGTTTTCGTAACAGAATGATGCTGGCCTCAAAGAATGAGTTAGGGAAGACTCCCTCCTCCTCAATTTTTTTGAACAGTTTAGTAGGAGTGGTACCAGCTATTCTTTGTACATCTGGTAGAATTCAGCTGTGAATCTGTGTGGTCATACGATTTTTTCCTTTTTGGTTAGTAGTCTATTATTGCCTCAATTTTAGAATTTGTTATTGGTTTGTTCAGAGATTCAATTTTTTCCTGGTTTAGTCATGGGAGGGTGTATGTGTCCAGGAATTGACCTGTTTCTTGTAGACTTTCTAGTTTATATGCATAGAGGTGTTCATAATATTTTCTGATGATTGTTTGTATGTCTGTGAAGTCAGTGGTGATATCCCCTTTGTCATTTCTGTTTGTGATTTTTTGAACCATCTCTCTTTTCTTTTTTATTAGTCTAGCTAGTGGTGTATCTTAATTTCTTCAAAAAACCAGATGCTAGATTCATTGATTAAGACTAGTTTGTCATATCTCATTCTCCTTCGGTTTAGCTCTGATTTTTGTTATGTCACAACTGGATATTTACCCAAAGGAAAATAAATCAATATATCAAAGAATATCTGCATTTGCATATTTATTGTAGAACTACTCACAATAGCATACATGAATTCAACCTAAGTATCTATCAACATATGAATCAGTAAGTTAAATGTAGTGTATATAAATGATGGAATACTATTCAGCCATAAAAAAATAATGAAATCATGTCATCTATAGCAACGTGGATGGAACTGAAGGTTATTATGTTAAGTGAAATAAACCAGGCATACAAAGACAAATATCACATGTTTTCACTCACAAGTGGGAGCTACAATACTTGGTATTATGGATACAGAGAATAGAGTGATAGATACCAGAGACTGAGAAGAGTGCGTGGCCGGGAGGGAGGATGAAGAGAATTTGGTTAATGGGTATGAATATATAGTTAGATAGAAGAAATAACTTCTGATGTTTGAAGTCAGAATATGCTAACTATAACACAGACCAATATTTTATATTTTTCAAAGTAACTAGAGGAGAGGACTTGAAATGATACCAACACGTAGAAATGATAAATACTGAAGGTGCTGGGTACCCCAAATGACCTAACTTCATCATTACACATTCTATGCATGTAACAAACACTCATGTGTACCTCACAAATATGTAAAATATTATGTATCAATAAAAGAAAAAATAGACAAAGAACGAGTTTTGTAATGAGATGGTGGAGAGTGCAAGACAGAAGGGCAAGTTTAGGAGAAGGGTGAGAAAGGGGGAAGACAGAAAAAACTCAATATTATCATTGTAAAAGTTTAATAACCACAAGTACATCAATATTCCCAAAGAAGAGATATTATAATAAGTGTAAAACAAAAGCACGATGAACACATTTCTTGAAATGTACAAATTGCCAAAATAGAATAAAGAGAAATAGAAAAAATTTGATGACACTGTAACACATAGATAGTTGGATTCTCCACTTAACATTTTTCCACAGGTCAGAACAATCCTTAAAGAGTGCTCCTGGAGCATAATAAAAAATACAGGTGGCACAGGTAAACACAACCATAACATATTTTAAAAATGTTTATTTGTTGAAATAAAACTAGAGGTGGATATCAGGAGATAAAAATAGCCAGGGAAATAATAATCCTAAACATACATGGAAACATAAATTAAATATTAGCATTTCAGGAATGCTGTGTTGATCCAAATGTAAAAATTAATTGCCTATAAATCTCTTTGTGTAATTTATTATACTTAGATGTCAAACATCAATCCTGATTAAAAACAAAACAAAACAAAACAAAGCAAAAACAAGAAACACCGTGTCTTGGGAGGATTTAAAGTGAACAAACTCGTATATACTACTAGCTCTGTGGTCACTTGGTATAATTATGTTAGAAAAGTTAGCATGCATTTACTCTTCAACACAGAAAGTTTACTTCCAGGACTTAACCTAGAGAGATTCTTGTGCTTTGTGCCAGGAGGCATGTAGAGAAATATTCATAGATTTGTACACAGACGTCTAAAAAATTAAAAAAAAAAACTAAATGTCCAAAAACTATAGAATGGATAAATATAAATTGTTATAGTAGTATCAATTAGTTATATTTGCATAAATAGTTAAGGGAGTGCAACTACACTCATCAAAATAAATTTTGGATGAAATAGAATTATTGATGAAATAATGAAAAAACAAATAATAAAAATTAAAAAAATTAGGCAAAAAAAGCACAGAAATAAATAAATGCTTTTTTTAAAGGTTTTAAAACTTGGAAAACTGAATAATATTAACACTTATGCCATATATACATATATATATTTGGCAAAACTCATAAAAGAATTAAAAAACTGTTTTACACAAAATTTGGGAAAATGGTTACTAAAAGCATGAATAAGTAGGTGAACAACTGTGGGGTTTTGGTAATAATGCTCTCTCTTAAAGTAGAGGGCATGAGTACAAGACTTTAATTTTTCTTAAACTGTTTGTCTCCATTATATGCTGCATTTAGAAAGTTGTAGTTCACAATACAATTTTTTCAAACTGATTTTGGCACACATTTTTGTAATCAAATGCATCTAAGTTTTAGTGATTTAACAACCTAATGAATAAGCCAATGTGGGAAATAAGAGATTCTGTGGGAAATAAGAGATTCTGTCACTTTCAGAATAAACAGAAATACAGGGGTCAAAAAATAAGACTGTGGATTCTCCATTCAGGCTTACAAAATATATTATCAAAAGTATTTCTTTTTTATTTTACTTTTTGATATTTAATTCTACTTTTCTTTTTGACTGGAAGATAAAAGTGCCTGGCAGACAATTAGTGGAAAAGTTCAACTTTTATTCCAATGAGCCCCAAGTCTTTTAGTATTTATGTCGTTTAATGCATTTCTTGTAAAATTATAAATGTCTGAAGCACTTTGTAAAGCTCAATTAGTGTCATAGTTATAAAATCATTGTTAACTGCTAAAACTATTAGTTGATGTGTTCTTTGATAAATTTTCCTCAAAGTGATATCCATTTAAACTTTAAGCTAATCATATGTAAATGAAGCAAAGTTTAGACTTAACAGAATTGCTGTATAAAAGTTAATCAGAATTTTAAAATAGCTTACAATTTTTATTACAAAATTTATTGATGTGAATGTTGTGAGAAGTGTTACTCAAAGTGCCGTATAGGTCAGATCAAAATATATCTTATTGGCTTATTCATTAAAAAAAAAAAAGAAAGAAAAGTAAAGGAAAAGAAAACTCCATTCAGATTAGGTTTATATGTACAGGAATTTGACAAGTATAACATACAAATTAGAAAACTCATAAAACCTCAGTAAAAATATATCTAAAATTTATGTATTTTATATTCAGTACACTTTCTCTGTAAAGGGCAAATAATATGTATTTTAGGTTTCGTGGACATGTGGTCTTTGTCACAACCCTGAACTCTGCCCTTATAGCTCAAAAGCAGCCATGGACAATACATAAACTAATAGGTGTGACTATTAGTGTTCTAATAAAACTTTATTTATAACAACAGGTAGCTGCCTGCTCTTGCAGGCCTTCATTTGCTAAGTTATGTTCTAGACTTTAATTAGCACGTTTAGTTGTTAATACAATGATAAAGAGGACAAAGTTCCTTTGTGTCCCAAGTATCTTTTTTGACTATACACTTGCTTTCTGGTTTGTTTCTCAAAATCACTTTTCTTTACTGAAAATTCTTCTGTTTAGGTTTTACTAATTGTAGCCCTGATTACTTAGCTGAAGAGCCTCTAATCCACTGTACCTGATATCAGGCCTATCCCTTTTCAATTTATTCTCCTTATTTCAGCTAAAGGAATATTTCCTAACACAACATTCATCATACCTCTCTACATCTTAGTATACTTCACGGTGTCTTGTTGCTTTTATTATAATTATGCCCCAATGTTCTTTTGTTTAAAGTGATAGTTGATGATGATGGTGATATCTGAATGCAATAGTCATGTGATCCTTAAGATTAATGTAAAACTTTATTGAAATTTAATGTGTTAAATGTTTAAAACTAAAGGCCAAATGAATGATCAAAGTTGGATGAGTTTGTAATTAACTTGAATTAATGACATTAATTATTGTTTTAATAATACTGTATATTGGCTTATGATGTATATTCATGAATTATATAAAATAAAAGTATTTTTGGATATTTCCAAAGATGTGTAGTTGAAAATCATGATTCTAACTTTTTTGTGTGAATAAATGATTTAACATGTAAGTATTTATAATTTGCCATACTCTCAACATGTGAAGAAGAATAAATTAAGTAACATAAGGAAAAACATGACTTTCCACTTCAAGTATCAGGAACTTGGCAAGGTCTGGGTAAGCCTGGGGTTTTCTTAAGTATCTACATTTGTTCCATGGCCATTTCTATTGGAATGTAGGTGACTGCAAAGGGAACCAGTATCTTCACATGTCATGAATATTTTGGAACGCCTGTTAACATAACACTTACTTTATAAAATGCAACTCTTATTTTCATGAATGAGCATTCTAAGAAATGTACAAGTCATCTCCTTTAACCAATGAAAAATCATTTCCTGGGAGGTCCCATTATATACCTTAGAACTTGTAAATAATTAAAGAAACATCTAAAATAGATGTCAAGTCTGAAGACCTATGAAAATACTGATATTTATTTCTAATTTTCTCATCATATTTTGTTTTATATTAATAAAAAATGTAACACAATTTCTTCGAAGTCAATGAATTTTCATCACTGTTAAATGACACATCCAAGACAAATGTCTGTATACATAAAAAAGTTTTGATATTCACTTGATGAAGTTATGGCAGTTGTTTAATTGAGGTGCTAAAGAATAAATATATTGCTTTATGTGGCAAACTGAAGTTTAACTCTGATGATCCCACAACTAATTTTAAAGTAATCCTGTCACACTATTGCATTAATTTGTAAGTATACTGTATGTTGGATGCTAAGGATTGCTTAAAAGCCAAGCAATGTGTTGCTAATTAATTAGATGTGTATTCTATTTGTTTTTATTGAAAGAATATCTGTTCTGAATACCATTATTAGAATCTCTACTGAGACATGCAATAAAATTCTACTGTAGGGCTGGTCGCGGTGGCTCATGCCTGTAATCCCAACACTCTGGGAGACTGAGGAGGGTGATAACCTGAGGTCAGGAGTTCGAGACCAGCTTGGTCAACATGGTAAAACCTGCCTCTACTAAAAATACAAAAATTAACTGGGCATGATGGTGCATGCGTGTAATCCCAGCTACTTGGGGGGCTGAGGCAGCAGTGTTGCTTGAACCTGAGAGGTGGAGGTTGCACTGAGCAAAGATAGTGCCACTACACTCCAGCCTCGGTGACAAAGCAAGACTCTGTTTCAAAAAAAAAAAAAAAATTCTACTTTAAATCATGATATAAATAATATGATTATAAGGTACTCCACTTACACTTTTGACAAAATATATTTCAGAAGTAGTTCAAATTGGCATAAGTACATAAGAGACAAATTTAATAATGTAAAATATGTATATTTCAATTATAAATGTTTTAACAATATTGCTTATAAGTTTCTTTAATTTGTGGGGGAAATACTTTATTAATTGGAATTTATAGGGTCATTTAAATAAAAGCTATAATATTGAATTCAATTAGAAGCAATAATTATTCAAAGTGTTATAACATCAACAATGCTTGTCAATTGTCTATGAGTACCAAAGTAATCTTATTCATTTTATTTATAAAAATTGTGAATATTTTTGAATATATATATATATATACGCATACTGTATTTAATTTTTGACAATTTCACTAAACTGGTCTTATATTAGACCTAAACTTGTAACTCTGGAGTACTTTCAGTAGTGGTAGTTTTAGTGTTAAATGAGCATATTATATGTTATTAGGAAGGGACAACACACAGTGTCATAAGTGGATTTTTCTCCTTCAAACATAGAATTTAATGACAGATATGCTGCGGGAAGTCAGGGACCCCGAACTGAGGGACCGGCTGGAGCCGCGGCAGAGGAACATAATTTGTGAAGATTTCATTTTAATATGGACATTTATCAGTTCCCAAATAATACTTTTATAATTTCTTATGCCTGTCTTTAATCTCTTAATCCTGTTATCTTCGTAAGCGGAGGATGTATGTCACTTCAGGACCACTGTGATAATTGTGTTAAATGTACAAATTGATTGTAAAACGTGTGTTTGAACAATATGAAATCACTGAACCTTGAAAAAGAACAGAATAACAGCAATTTTTAGGGAAGAAGGGAAGACAACCATAAGGTCTGACTGCCTGCAGGGTCGGGCAAAAAGAGCCATTTTTTTTTTTTTTTTTTTTTTTGAGACGGAGTCTCGCTCTGTCACCCAGGCTGGAGTGCAGTGGCCGATCTCAGCTCACTGCAAGCTCCGCCTCCCAGGTTTATGCCATTCTCCTGCCTCAGCCTCCCGAGTAGCTGGGACTGCAGGCGCCCGCCACCTGGCCTGGCTAGTTTTTTGTATTTTTTAGTAGAGACGGGGTTTCACCGTGTTAGCCAGGATGGTCTCAATCTCCTGACCTTGTGATCCGCCCGTCTCGGCCTCCCAAAGTGCTGGGATTACAGGCTTGAGCCACCGCACCCGGCCATATTTTTCTTCTTGCAGAGAGCCTGTAAATGGACGTGCAAGTAGAAGAGATATTGCTGAATTCTTTTCCTAGCAAGGAATATTAATATTAATACCCTGGGAAAGGAATGCATTCCTGGGGGGAGATCTATAAACGGCTGCTCTGGGAATATCTGTCTTATGCAGTTGGGATAAGGACTGAGATGCACCCTGGTCTCCTGCAGTACTCTCAGGCTTAGTAGGGAGGGGAAAACTCCACCCTGGTAAATTTGTGGTCAGATTGGTTCTCTGTTTGAGAGCCCTCGAACCTTGTTTTCTCTCAAACCTGTTATCTCTCGAACCCTGTTTTCTGTTGTTTAAGGTGTTTATCAAGACAATACGTGCACTGCTGAACATAGACCCTTATCAGTAGTTCCGCTTTTGCCCTTTGCCTTGTGGTCTTTGTTGGACCCTTATCAGTAGTTCTGCTTTTGCCCTTTGCCATGTGATCTTTGTTAGACTGTTATTAGTAGTTCTGCTTTTTGCCCTTTGAAGCATGTGATCTTTGTACCTACTCCCTGTTCTTACACTCCCTCCCCTTTTGAAATCCTTAATAAAAACTTGCTAGTTTTTAGGCTTAGGCGGGCATCACAGTCCTACCAATATGTGATGTCACCCCTGGTGGCCCAGCTGTAAAATTCCTCTTTTTATACTGTCTCTCTTTATTTCTCAGCTGGCTGACACTAATGGAAAATAGAAAGAACCTACGTTGAAATATTGGGAGTGCTTCCCCCCAGTATAGATAGGCAACTATGTAGGATAAACTAATTATAACATATTGTGATAAATGTTTTCTTCCCTTTGGTTCCCCTGGGTAGGCTGTTGCTTATAAGATTGCCAGTGTTAATAAAATGCCACATTCAGTCTATGTCACTGAACTTTAATATTGAAGACTGTACTCCTTTTGTTTTGTTCTGTTTTTTATACTTTTCTTTAAGGTTCAAGGGTACATGTACAAGTTTGTTTTAAACTTGTGTCATTGAGGTTTGTTGCACAGATTATTTTGTCACCCCAGTACTAAGCCTAGTAACCAACAGTTATTCTTTTCTACTCCTCTCCCTCCTTGCACCCTCCATCCTCTTATAGGCCCCAGTTTCCATTGCTCCCCTCTTTCTGTTCATGTGTTATAATTTAGCTCCCACTAACAAGTGAGAACATGCAGTATTTGGTTTTCTGTTCCTGCATTGGTTTTGTAGGAATAATGGCTTACTGCTGCATCCATATTCCTGGAAAAGACATAATTTCATTATTTTTTTTATGACTACATGGTATTCTACAGTGTATATGCACCACATTTTCTTTATGCAGTCTAATGTTGAGGTCTTCTTTTGAAAAGTGTCTGTTCCTGTTATTTGCCCACCTTCTAATAGGGTTGCTTGTTTTTCTCTTGTAAATTTGTTTAAGTTCCTTATAGATGCTGGATATTATACCTTTGTTGGATGTATAGTTGGCAAATATTTTCTCTGATTCTGTAGGTTGTCTGTTTACTCTGTTGATAGCTATTTTTGCTGTACTTGATATTTATAAAAGTAAATATTTATAAATATGAAGATCTTGTTTTCAAATAACCCTATAGCAGTGAGCCAATAACCCTCCAGGGGCAAGAATGCAGAGGCAATGCTCAGTTGCGACTGGACAAGTCCCAGCTTCTTGGTTTTCTATGGACTAAATGTCCCTTAACTTTTTCCAAACACTTTTCCGTAAAAAATTTAGGTATTGGGTTTATTCTAAAATGAGGGATTACAATCCATTTTCTAGGTAAAACCCTCAATTCTTAGTTTATGGTCATATATCCATTTATGAAAAGCACCTAAAATTGCTTTTTTATATTTGAGCAGCAATAAATTACTTTCTATTGCTAATTATGACTTATCACTTATTCCACTTTGTATTATTGCATTTTTTGAACATCATCACAGAATTGTGAGCATTTGTAAATTCAAGTATTTCTAAATGACTACAAATATTGTTTTCTATGTAAAACAAATTCACTAATTGGCAAGAGTGACCCACTCCAAACTTAGTACCAGCAAATATAGATGAAAGTACTATGTATTCTCCCCAAATTAAGATGATCTCATGTCATCTTTAGTTCTCTATTCCAAAACCCAAATGAGCCAATAATAAACTATTCTGAGCTTTTTAATATTTTAAGTCTTTTTTGTTTTGATTATACAAATTGTGATTTCTAGAGTTGGAACTGCTAATTATTTTTCTATATTTATCTAGTATTCTTGCTTATCTAGCAGCCCTGCTTAACATTCTTGTTACTTTGACATGGGCAAGATTGTTCGTTTGGGAGTTACCTTTGAAGAAAATGGGAAGAAACCCTGGTTAGGAGATTATATGTTTGTCTAAAATGGAGACAATATTATTTAAAACTGCTATAATAACTTTCTTTGTGTGATTGTCTCATAATGGAGTTCCTGTATTTAACCTTTGTTCATTCCTTACAGGAGGAAAATAATTAGCATTTTACAATGATAATTTAGACATGAATAAAGTCATCTCCTATTGCTTTTCTTTTTTCTTCTTCTTTTTTATTCTTTCTCCCTTTTCTTGGGAAAATTTGAAAGTATATTGATCATTAAGTGCATACACTAGAATTATCTAGTCCTAATAAATATTGAGAAATGTATAAACAAAAATAAAAGTAAAATACTAACTGTGTAGAAAACTTCTTTGGTTTAAACCAAACTAGAATCTGTAATTGAGTTGATCAGCCATTGCTAACTAGTTAACAGATAAGAAGAACTTGAATTCTAATGAAAGAAGAGAAACTCTTAAAAGAGTATAAAAGTTTAGTTTATTTACCATAGGCTATAATTTATATTTTAAAAAAAGTTTCCTGTAATATACCTGATGTAGAGAAGACTTTTTGGACACACTAGTATTAATGTTAAAGATTTAAAGAAAAATATGTTAGACTTACCTACATTCAGTAAGTGAATATTTTAATTCTTTTTCAATTTCTTTTTCTGATTTTTTTTGCTTCAGAAACCTGGCAAATATATATAATAATATGTATGACAATGTTAATAGTACCATTACGTTTAACAGTAAACAATGGAAGGATCCTAAATGTGTATTGTAAGCTTAATTACATGCAGTTTACTCATTTAATGAAATCTTAATGAACAATAAAAAGAAATAGGTCAGAGCCATTTGTTTAATAACTTTATACATAGATGATTCTCACAGGGATAAGTATAAAATATTTTATACTCAAGAGACAGAATAATTATACACATACACACTTACTTTTTGATAATCATTTACAGCATTACACATAAGAAAACGTAAAGAAGTTTGAGTGGAATGATAATTTCTTCTAGCAATTACCTTTAGGAAGCTAAGAGAATGGTATAATAAGAAAGGAATACATGGCATTGCTAATACTTTTTCTTACATTGTCTGTTGGATATAGATGATTTTGTTGTATTGTACTTTACATCTTGTGTAGATCATAAGTATTGTAAACTATGTTTTAAAATTAATGTCATTAGTTTAATATGTTTCTTGTAATATGGGTTGGCTTAACTGCAAATTATGTCAAAAATATTTCAAATGAACACAAAATAAAATATATAAAATGACAAAATTGAAAGCTCAAAAAATTGTAAGAGGGAAGAAGAGAAAGAAAAAGGAAAGAGAGAGAGAGAGGCAGAGGAAATCATAAGGGATTAAATAATAGTGTCCTCCTCATTAGTGACAAAAAGACAATTTACTACTCGAAATGATTTTCTTAAGGGAAATCTTGCATGAAACAAACATGTTTAATTGGAATTGCCAGAATCAATGCAAGGTAACAGTTGCAATCTTGACAGAACCAAAATTGCAGAGCTTAAGTTAAATTCCTTAGCTGTGAAACAGTGAAATGGTACAGTGGTAAGCCATTATACAGAAACTATGTTATTCTGAAGCAATGGAATGGGAAATTGGTGCCAAGGAAAAACTGAAAGGATCATTTCATACATTCTATTTTGGCTTTGAAAACTCCATTAAAATACTCCTGGGCCAGGTTCAGTGACGCACGCCTGTAATTCCAGCACTTTGGGAGGCTGAGTCAGGGGGATTACAAGGTCAAGAGATCAAGACCATCCTAGCCAACACTGTGAAAACCCATCTCTAATAAAAATACGAAAATTAACTGGGGAAGGTGATACATGCCTGTAGTCCTAGCTACTTGGGAGGCTGAGGCAGGAGAATCACTTGAAGCCGGGAGGCGGAGCTTGCAGGGAACCGAGATTGTGCCACTGAACTCCAGTCTGGCGAGAGAGTGAGACTCCATTAAAAAAAAAAAAAAAAAAAAGAAAACTATTCCAAAAACACTAAATAAAAAACATATTTTCAAAACTTATATAAGCAGTTTTAAAATAGAAAAAAAAAATCAAACTCATGCATGAGTACTTAAGATTATATTATAGAGGATCAGATAATATTGTGACTTCTGAATTCATGTGGAATGACATGTATTAAAATGAGTGTTGATATGCAGTCATAGTTTTAACTACCCTCTGATCCGATGTAAGAAAACTGAGATTTAGCTCCTGCATGCCCCAGAATTGAAGGTCTATATTAAAGGCATAAGAAAGCATGCCCTGTTGAATATATGCTCTTATTCATTGTAGCAACCACAAGAGGAAATTGAGATCCAAGTCATCTTTAAAATGAATGATATGTACAACTGAAATAGGAAAAATGGAGGTAGTTTTACTTCGGATTTTAAGCCCACACTAGGTATGATCTTAACAAACAGGTAACCTTAGGATTGAATTTTCCAGGATGAATGTGGGGTGTGTGTGTGTGTGTGTGTGTGTGTGTGTGTATGTGTGTGCACTTAAAAACTGGACTTCAACTTTTAAAGTAAGTTTGGAGATGGATTAAATGAATTTGATGTATGTTACATAAGAATAAAGACCATTAAGCTACCAATGACTTTTTTTCACAGAATTGGAAAAAACTACTTTAAAGTTCATATGGAATCAAAAAAGAGCCCACATTGCCAGGACAGTCCTAAGCCAAAAGAACAAAGCTGGAGGCATCACGCTACCTGACTTCAAACTATACTACAAGGCTACAGTAACCAAAACAGCATGGTACTGGTACCAAAACAGAGATATAGACCAATGGAACAGAACAGAACAGAACCTTCAGAAATAATAGCACACATCTACAACCATCTGATCTTTGACAAACCTGACAAAAACAAGAAATGGGGAAAGGATTCCCTGTTTAATAAATGGTGCTGGGAAAACTGGCTAGCCATAAGTAGAAAGCTGAAATTGGATCCCTTCCTTACACCTTATACAAA
Organism: Macaca nemestrina; assembly: GCF_043159975.1. Classification (NCBI taxonomy): domain Eukaryota; kingdom Metazoa; phylum Chordata; class Mammalia; order Primates; family Cercopithecidae; genus Macaca; species Macaca nemestrina. The sequence continues at coordinate 83,095,952 of NC_092129.1, forward strand.
AATTAATTCAAGATGGATTAGAGAATTAAATGTTAGACCCAAAACTATAAAAACCCTAGAAGAAAATCTAGGCGATACCATTCAGGACATAGGCATGGGCAAGGACTTCATGTCTAAAACACCAAAAGCAATGGCAACAAAAGCCAAAATTGGCAAATGGGATCTAATTAAACTAAAGACCTTCTGTACAGCAAAAGAAACTACCATCAGAGTGAACAGGCAACCTACAGAATGGGAGAAAATGTTTGCAATCTACTCATCTGACAAAGGGCTAATATCCAGAACCTACAAAGAACTGAAACAAATTTACAGGAAAAAAACAAACAACCTCATCAAAAAGTGGGCAAAGGATATGAACAGACACTTCTCAAAAGAAGACATTTATGCAGCCAGCAGACACATGAAAAAACACTCATCATCACTTGCCATCAGAGAAATGCAAATCAAAACCACAATGAGATACCATCTCACACCAGTTAGAATGCCCATCATTAAAAAATCAGGAAACAACAGGTGCTGGAGAGGATGTGGAGAAATAGGAACACTTTTACACTGTTGGTGGGACTGTAAACTAGTTAAACCATTGTGGAAGACAGTGTGGTGATTCCTCAAGGATCTAGAACTAGAAATACCATTTGACCCAGCCATCCCATTATATTAACCCTATATACCCAAAGGATTGTAAGTCATGCTGCTATAAAGACACATGCACACGTATGTTTATTGCAGCACTATTCACAATAGCAAAGACTTGGAACAACCCAAAAGTCCATTAATGACAGACTGGATTAAGAAAATGCGGAACATATACACCATGGAATACTACGCAGCCATAAAAAAGGATGAGTTCATTTCCTTTGTAGGAACATCATTCTCAGCAAACTATCGCAAGAACAGAAAACCAAACACTGAATGTTCTCAGTCATAGGTGGGAGTCGAACAATGAGAACACCTGGACACAGGAAGAGGAACATCACATACCGGGGCCTGTTGTGGGGTTGGGGGAGGGGGAAGGGATAGTGTTAGGAGATATACCTAATGTAAATGGCGAGTTGATGGATGCAGCACACCAACATGGCACATGTATACATATGTAACAAACCTGCATGTTGTGCACAGGTACCCTAGAGCTTAAAATATAATAAAAAGAAAAAAAAAAAGAATAAACACAAATAAAAGACCTTTAATTCTCCCTATTGAAAGTATAGGAATATATTTTTCCTTATCTTAGAGTATTTACTTGAGAAAAGCTGAATTTCTAACTTATTCCTCTGTTTCTTGGAAATGCACGTACATTTTGTAGAAAGCTGAATAAACCTGTTGCAAGCTATAAGAATAAGGGTTATCTTTCTCAAGTACCTGGGAACCATCATTTTTAAAAGTCATAATCAAGGCAGATAGTGTCCCTGCTCTTTCTGTCTGTGGAAAGGATAGAACCTAACTCTGGCCGAACTGGCCTTCAAGTTGCAAAACTAACTCTTGTCATAAAGATTTTAAAAAGTTTATTTTGCACAAGGTGACGAGTTGATGGGTGCAGCACACCAACATGGCACAAGTATACATATGTAACAAACCTGCACGTTATGCACATGTACCCTAGAACCTAAAGTATAATAATAATAATAATAAAATAATAATAAAAAAAATTAGAAAGCAACAATAATCTAGTCTTTATCCTAAAAAAAAAAAAAAAGTTTATTTTGGGGGCGATAAAGCCAAATAGCTAACACAGGTAGTAACTCCAATTAGCAAGTAAATAGGATAAACTATATGTGGCAAATGGTGCTTTACATAGTCTCATCTGAGAACTAGTTATTTATTGTTTATCTTGAGAACCTGTATTTAGTGGGTTGTATCTGCTTGGCTGTATAAAATGGTGAGATTTCTTTCTGTCTTTGCAACCTTTTAGTGAATTGCCTGAGATTCATATCACATTCTAGTTAAATGTTCACTTAATAATAAATTATTTTCTTATTCTTCTCCCTTTGTGTAGAGGTTTTCTGTGTTGGGAGGGTATTTTGTTTTGTTTTTAATTATATTTCCTTAATAATTGCCACAATAGATTTGTTAAATCAAACTAAAATTTTGCCGAAAAAGGCTTCCATGCTCACATACTTGAGATCTTATGTACAAACCACAACCTAACTTAGTAGGGCAGCAAACTAAAAACCTAATTTAGGAGTATGCTGCTGTAATAATAGTGGAGTCTCAGCCAATCACAGCAGCCATACTTCAACCACTCACAGACGACCAAATGTTCAAACTGTGCTAAAATAAGTCAAATGCTGAGCTGTAACCAATCCAACTGTTTCTGTCCCTCACTTCCATTTTCTATATGTTACTTTACTTTTTCTATTCATAAATATTTGACCATGTGACAGTCCTGGGAGTCTCTCTGAATCTATTCTGATTCTGGGGCATGCCCGATTTGTGATTTTTTTTTTCTTTTCTCTTGCTCAATTAAATTCTATCAAATGTAGTTTTCCAACGTTTTTCTTTTAACAGATTATATATTCTAAAATTATTTTTAAATCTTCAACAGTCAAATTTCTAATTCTAGCAATTATTTTGAACATCGCGAATTAGACAAAATTTAATCATGACTTACTTTCTTATAATGCTACAGGGCAATGATGTAGGAGGCACTTGTTGTGAAGCCATCTGTCTTCTATGTAAATTCATCTTGTAAAATCTTCTAGTTTCTGAAACTTATAAAAATTTTTAAAGTAAATTATGTAACATTCTGAAAATCATTAATTATATTCTTTAATCAGAAACTACTAAATGTCCTTATTTCACAATGCCTATGTCAAGAAAATAACTAGGTCCTAAGCTAACATGTCACTTTTTTGTTCTCAGGGTCTATTCAGGATAACCATAAACTATTAAGATGCTACTCTCTATAATGCAGTAGCATGTAGGTTGATACTTAAATCATTATAAGTGTGTTTATCCTTCTGGGTATGAGCTGTGTGAAAGAAGGGTATTATTCCTAGCTATTGTTTGTGAGAATCTTGAGGGAAAGAGAATGAAAGAGCAGACATGAATATTCCATTATAGGCTGTCTCTCCAGTGTGCAGCCTCTTCAAGAGACTGGCTGTATTAAAAATTATTTTAAAAAATGGAAAAGCAATGTATCTGGTTGACCAAACTCCATCTGAATATATTTTGGTTATTTATATTAAGGATATTCTGTCAAATACCAATGTAATATTAAATATCAAATTGCACACTAAAAAATATTTGGACATGCCGACATTTTGGTTGTTCAACTCCCTTCAAATTATTTTTAAATGATTTATCCCATTTTCTAACTCTTTCAGTGTCTGGGTAATAAAAATAGCGAAATCCCATAGATATCTTGTGCAAAATTAATAACCTATGCTTATTTCTTGGAAGTTAATAGAAAGAATAAAAGAAAGAAGTACACAAGACGTGTACTGTGATAAACAAATTTTAATTTCATTAATATTTTAGAGTATATAATTAAATAGGAAAAATAGAGTATATAATTAAATAATAAAATGGTTAATTTATTTGTCTAAGGCACTAATAGGCTTACCAACAAATTTTTTGCAATGTAATTATGTGACTAGAACATCTATATTCAACATCATAAGTTCTTAAAATGACACCTTCTACAATGAAAAGTTATATATATCAGATCACTTCTTTTAACCTATATTATCAATATTATGAGACAACATACTAAAAAAATCAGATTTCCTTTATCCCTTCCACCTTATAATCCAGGAAATTCTCTAAAAAACTGTGAACATTACGTATGTGGCTATTTTACCCCCAAGTGGCTGTATTATTACAGAATGAATTGCTAGTACTGATACATCCGTGTAGGCCTAGTTGTACAATGTAGGTGTCAAAGTATTGCATTCACTTTATCCATGGAATAAAATGAATGGCTTGTCGGCTTGTATATATTTTATAATTTTTATCTGGGCCTTATTTAAGAATGCCTATATACAAAATAAAAGTTTTGATCTAACTTTATAAAATAAACTAAATATAAATAGACTTACTTCTAAATTATAGGAGAAGTTAAGATAAATAAATGAATAATATATGGCAAATAGTAATTTAATGTTCTTTTTTTCAACTTAAATGCCTATCTGCCATTATTATTGCCAATACTAAAATATACCACAAAAAAACTAAAAGATGAACATTTTACTTTTAAAAACAAATATTTTAGTTTATAAAATGCTAGGCATTCTTAAATTTTGGTGATGTATAAAATTTCAAAACTCATTACAAATTGTGATGACTTAAAAAAGATGCAATAACACTAGTTTAGAAAAATTAGTTTTACTCTTGCTTTTACATTACATTCACACATGCATACATTTGTTTTGTGTGTGTGTGTATATGTAACTATACACACACATATATAATATATATATATACACACACACATATCCATATTTATTTTTTATACATTGTGCATATAATTTTCTGGTAAAAATTAAATACTACTTCTATATTTTTGCATTTTGCTAGATGTTAGAACTAGTATTTAAAAAATAAACCCTAAAATAGTTAATTTTGTAGAAGTCATCAAATATAGTTACCAGAAACTGGGTGATTAGGGAGAGTGTGGGTTAAAAAAATGTTGGTCAAAGAATACAGAATTACAGGTAGACAGATAGAATAAGTTCTAGAAATCTATTGTACAGCATTGTGATTGTAGTTCATGATACTTTATGTTGTTCTTGAAAAATGCTAAGAGAATGGATGTTAAATGTTCTCACCACCAAAATATCTATTTGAGGTAATGCATATTTTAATTACTTAGATTTATCCATTCTTCAGTATATATATACCTCACAACATCATATTATACACAATAAATACAAGGTTATGTCAATTTAAAATAAAATATATTTATTTAAAACTCAGCTCTCAATATTAATATTGAGAACAAAAGGTATGTAAGACTTTAAAATTTGTTTTAGGATTTTTCCTGTTTTCTTCCATGTCTCCAAGTCTTACATACCTTGTTTTTTACCTAGGTGATTCTGCAACTATTAGACTTTTGACCTCAGTCATGGAGAGATTCTATTTACTAAAGATTCCTTCATGAGATAACAATGTTTTCATGTATTAATTTATTTAACAAATATTTATCGAAAATCTACTCTGTGTCAAGCACTCTTTGGGATGCTTATATCAGTAAATAAAAAGTATATTTGCCTTCACTGCACTGTCATTCTAGTGAGAACACTTCAGCAATAAATAATAGATATAATAAATAAGCAACATGTACAGTATGTCAGAAGATTAAAGAGCTATAGGAAAAACAAGGAGAGTGATGTCCACGGGAATGAGGACAGTAGTTCCAATTTTAAATATGATGACCAGGTGACCTTTTACTGGGATAAGACTTCAGAAAAAGTTAAAGGAGGTGGGGGATTACCTACACAAATAATTAGTGGAAGAATATTCCTAATAGACATAAACATGATATTATAGTTAAAATGCATTAAATTCATTGTTCTATGGAGAATAGATTGCAGGACAACAAGAGTAGAAATAGGAGCAGAAAGCAATAGCAATCTGCAGCTAGAAGAGGCACAGGAGAGCTGAGAAGAAAGACCCTGCCTAGCCTAAGTGCAGTTAAGCTAGACCTAATAACCTTTGTTTGAAGGGTAAAATAAAATAAAACATATATAAAAGTAGAATAAAAGCCTTCAGGCAGAGACTGAGCCCTGCTCAAAGAAAGTCTTTGTTTCGTTTTAAGATTTTTTTTTTTTTTTTTTCCTTTAGAAGGAGTCTCACTATGTTGCCCAGGCTGCAGTGCAGTGGCGCTATCTTGGCTCACTGCAAGCTCTGCCTCCCGGGTTCATGCCATTCTCTTGCCTCACCCTCCCGATTAGCTGGGACCACAGGCGCCTGCCACCACGTCCAGCTAATTTTTTTTTTTTTTTTTTTTTTGTATTTTTATTAGAGACGGGGTTTCACTGTGTTAGCCAGGATGGTCTCGATCTCCTGACCTCGTGATCTGCCCACCTCGGCCTCCCAAAGTGCTGGGATTGCACACATGAGCCACCGTGCCCGGCCTTAAGATGACATTTTTTAGAACCATTGTAGGTCCACAAAATAATTAAGAAGAAAGTACAGAGATTTCCCATATTCGCTCCGCCCCTTCACATGTACAGTCACTTCCATTGTCAACATCTCCAGCAGAGTAGTACATTTGTCACAATTGATAAAACTAAAAAGACACATTATAATTGCCTATAGTCCATAGTTTACATTACGGTTTATTCTTGGTGTTATACATTCTACATTTGGGAAAACGTATAATGACATGAGTTAAAAGAAAAATTTTTGACAAATTTACTTTAGCAGAGCATACTGGAGCAAAGAAACAATTCATGAGTTGGTCAACACTCTGAACCAGTCAAAGTTCAGAGAACTTCACACAGCAACACGGGCAGACAGTATTTATAGATGGAAAAGGGAAGTAACGTAAAGAAACAGCTTGATTTTCCAGCTTCGCATTTGCTTTCTATGGACATGGTCTGGTCATTTGGCAGCCTGTGATTGTCTGAAAGCTTGGCAGCTAGGATTCAGCTACTTGTTACAAGAATATACTCTTAAATTAGGTTACAAATGGTTTACATACTAAGTTAGGTTAAAATTTGCTATACACAGACCCAGAGTTAGAGCAAATTTAATTTAACTATTTCCCCCTTTTGGTCAGTCTCTCAATTTTGAGAGCTCGATTAAAACCTTGGTCATTAATGCACTCTCTGTTGGCCTCAGTATAGAATTCACAATTCTCCACATCAGGTCAGTTGAACGTTTCTTTATGTTGCCTTTGTGTCATCATTATTCTAACTATAGTTAGACCATTTGACATTTAACAGATGGCAGCATATGAGCGTTTAAGACTCTTGAGACGATGTGATGCTCGAGGGAGACCCTTATGTTGCCTATCAGGAGGATAATGCTAAGAGACTGAAGTATACTCCTTAACAGGAGCCCCCTTGAACTGAGCTGATCAAAATCAAATGTATCAAAAACGAGCCAGGAGAGAAATCTACTTGTTTTAACCAAGTAGCTTGTTTGTTGATTTCTTGCAAGGGAGTTTCTGCCATACCAGATGTATTTATCCAAGTGCAACAGGAGGTGTTAGCTATTACACACTCCCCCTTGTTTAGCCAAAGTAATCTAAAACAATCTTGTTATCTAAGATAATGTTAGCAAAAGAATTTAAAGAAGTTTTCTGGGCAACTGTAGCTTTGCAGTAGATTCAGCTATAGTAGCTCATGTTTGATACAGATTTCTAATCATAACCTCCATTTACATTTACGCCAAACCAGGGAAGGAGCATTCTACCAAAAAATTCTCATTTAGAATGATTTATGCCTGCTGGCAAATCTCACTTTATTCTATGGTATAAATTTAGAGGTGCTCAGTTTGCAATTGGTTACGGGGTGACACTGGTACCTTTAGAATCCCAAATCTACATTGAACCCTTATTTTTCACATTTGAGACATGTATCATTGATTGTTACATCCTCCACAGATAAAAATACATCCTGGAGGGTAACAACAGACAGGTCCCTGTAGGATGCCTTGTGCATTAGGGGTCACCAGTAGGGAAGCACGAATAGTATTTGTCTAAGGCTCCATTATTGAATTATTGTACAGTTGGATAACACAATAATTGATAATTAAGAGATTAAGGTTATAAATTTTTCTAAAAACTGTCAAATTATCTTTCTTTTGATTTTCTTTTGTAATGTCTGACATACTTTAACTCCAAAAAGCACTCACAAAAAAACTCAGTAGGTTTTGCCTACTGTTCGATTTACATGAGGAATCTTGGTATGTAAATCTAAAAGCCTAACCCTATACAAAGGACCAGATATTATACTTGCAATCTCAGTATAACTTGTTAAGAAGGTGAATCTGAGAATCTCTAAGATTCATGTAAAAATTTAAGTTTTACATGATATAGCCAATATTCAGTTAACTTTGCTGAGGAAGCTATCAATTATGAAATTTAAATTATTGCATTATCTTTGCTGTATATAAACCAAAAAGAAACACAGAGAAAAGAGAAAAGGGTTTCACGGTGACAAAAGGAGAGAAGCCTTAATCCATGATCTTGGGAAAGCCAGCTGTCCATGCCTTGGATACAATCTGCTACTGGAAAAAAAAATTTGCTGGTCAGCCTTTCTTTGAGGTCTTTAATAGGTGTATAGTACCTAGTACCAAGGGTGTGAAGCGGCTCTCTTGAGTTGAGAGATGTGGATTCAGAACTCCAGGCCTGAATTTCATAACAGAGAAGTTGCTATGGTCCCTGCCAATGGAGTTCAAGGGCAGTTCCTCTATATTGTTTTTCTTTTTGCGAAAGACTCACTCTCTATGTTCTGTGTTACAATGGGCTTCTTTCACCTGCTGAAAATATACTTTGGTATAACTCATTAAAGCTTTACACTACTGAGATGTGCTACAGTATATAAGACTGGGAGATACATGGAGTTTTATTATTAGAAGAATAGGCCTTAGAGTAACTATTTTATTCTGCATTTTGCAGTGGAACTGGATATAATTGCCATTAATCCATAATATCTTTGACCAAAGCAACACAGTCAATTCAGTTAGTTTTGACTAATGCTATTGTGTTTGTAATACATTTTAAAGTTTTTTATAACTTGTCCAGTAAAACGAGTACCTCCTTTTCTGAAGATACCTCTAGGGATGCCCCATAAAGAGAGCACATTTTTTAATATCTTGGTAGCTACTATGAGAGCACTGGTCTTCCTACACAGGAAAGCTTCCATACAACCAGAAAACAGAAACTGAAAGTGGAAATTGACTGAAGTCCATCTGTATGCGTTGAAATATTCCACCAGGAACTAGAAATGTAGTACCTGAGTTTTTTATTGTCTTAACAGAATTATGAACTTGGCAAAGCAAACATTGGTTAAAAACCACTTTAATCATTTTTAAAAAGTAATCACCAATTTTCTTCCTTTATGTGTAGTATCACTTTATTTATTCCATGATGAGTCATAGTGTACAGAGCTTTCAACAATGGAAGCTTCACAGGCTTAGGAAGAACCAGACAGCTTCCCAGGCTCTCCATAATTTCACACTTAGCATAGAATCTACAGTGTTTTAAATACCAATTTTGTTTCTCCAGTTCAGGTGCATGGCACTGTTTATTAAATAGGGTATCAGAGGTAATCTGATTTGAATCACTGTTAAGGAGCTTTTTCAAATTTCGTATCTTAACAATTTCAGTACTGGCTGACAGCATGAAAATCTGCCAAGGCATTTGTTTCTCTTCTTCTGCTTGATGCTGGGTTAGCAGTTTTATGAACCAATTAGTTTCTTCATTAGATTGCTGAAAATTCTTAGCCAGTCCAATGGTCTGATCTTAAAGTTATTAGAAACCTGTACTTTTCAGAGTTCTTCCCATGAATCTCCTTGAAGATGAAACACTTCAGATTTATAGTTGCTCAGGAAAGTACCAGAGTAAACAATTAATCATCTGTAAATGATAAGACGTAAAACAGTGATTGTTAAAGATCTGATGAGCAGTCATTACAATCATGGTAAAATTCGGTTATTTACATTTCATAAAACATTTTAAGATAATTACTAAATGATATGGTTTGGTTCTGTGTCCCCACCTAAATCTTGTCTCAAATTGTAATCCCCGGGTGTCAGAGGAGGGGCCTGGTGAGAGGTGACTGAATCATGGGGGCAGACTTCCCTCCTGCTGTTCTCATGATAGTGAGTGAGTTCTCATGAGATCTGGTTGTTTGAAAGTGTATAGCACTTCTTCCTTCACTCTCTCTCACCTGCTCCATCATGGTAAGGTTTGCTTGCTTCCCCTTCACCTTCTGCCATGATTGTAAGTTTTCTGAGGCCTCCCAGTCTTAATTCCTGTTAAGCCTGTAGAACTGTGAGCCAATTAAACCTCTTTTATTCATAAATTATCCAGTCTCAGGTAGTTCTTTATAATGGTGTGAGAACAAACTAATATATCATTTGGTACTGGGAGGGCGGGCACTGCTATAAAGATACCTGAAAATGTGAAAATGACTTAGGAACTGGGAAACGGGCAGAGGTTGAACCAGTTTGGAGGGCTCAGAGAAAGGCAGGAAGATGTAGGGAAGTTTGTAACTTCCTAGAGACTTGCTGAATGGTTTTGACCAAAATCCTGATAGTGATATCGACAATGAAGTCCAGGATGAGATGGTCTCAGATGGAGATAGGAACTTATTGGGAACTGTAGTAAAGATCACGCTTGCTGTTCTTTAACAAAGAGACTGGTGACATGTTGCCCCTACCATAGAGATCTGTGGAACTATGAACCAGAGAAGGATTCTTTAGGGTATCTGGCAGAATAAGTTTCTAAGCACTGAAGCATTCAAGATGTGACCTGGGTGTTTCCAAAGTAATGTTTATATGTGTGAAGAAAGGGATCGTCTAAAATTGGAACATATTTAAAAGGGAAGCAGAGCATAAAAGTTTGGCTTTCTGCCATGATTGTAAGTTTCCTGACCCCTCCCAGTCATGCTTCCAGTTAAGCCTGCAGAACTATGAGTCGATTAAATTTATTTTCTTCATAAATGGATGAGATGTTTCTTGGAACAATTATCAGTGATAACCCATCCTGGATATGACTCTTGGAGTGAGTGGATAAAGTGAAATTTAGGTAACAATAATTTGAATCCAGAACTATGAAAAAGAGAAAGAGAAGAGAGAATGTGAGGCACTGAGTAGATTATATGTAAGAATACTGTTTCTGTCAAAGGAGATGGAAAATGGAAGACGTAGCCAATTTCAAAGTTGTCAGCAAATAAGAAGTCACGACTGGAGGATTTATAGTTTGTAATTACAAGAAGTGTTAGAACATGGATGGAGTTGTTCTCAAAGAAAAATGATGTTTCAGAGAGGGAGAACATAACATTTCAGCATAAGAACAATGAACATCAACTGTGGCGTATGGAAAAAAAGGAAAATTTTCCTCAAATTCTGATTTCTTGTTCCATAATTCAAAGAGACTAACAGACTATTTGGTTAAGCATTTGAAGTGGTACAAAGTGTATTTACCATTGAATAAAATAAAAAAAAGAAAGATTTTTTTTTTTTTTTTGGTTAAAGGGAATATTTTGAGAGTGGGTCAGAAGGTAGAAATATTTTGTAATTATTATTATTTCTGTTTTTGAGATGGAGTCTTGCTCTGTCACCCAGGCTGGAGTGCAGTGGCATGATCTGAGCTCACTGCAACCTCCACCTCCCTGGTTCAAGAGAGTCTCCTGCCTCAGCCTCCCGAGTAGCTGGTACTACAGGTGTGAGCCACCACGGCCGGCTATTTTTTTTGTATTTTTAGTAAAGACAGGGTTTCACCACGATGGCCAGGCTGGTCTCAAACTCCTGACCACAGGTGATCCACCCACCTTGGCCTCCCAAAGTGCTGGGATTACAGGTGTAAGCCATGGTGCCAGAACAGATTTTGTAATTAGAGAAGAGGGAAGACAACTTAGATTTGAGAATAAGGATACAGGCAACTGAGCTATATAAGGTTGAGTTGGTGTGAATTATCTGCTGAATACGAAAAGCCTCATTTACTCAAAGGTTTTTGCTGTAGCTGATTGAGACAGTTTAAAATTCAGAGAAAGCACAACTGTCAGTGAAAAAAACGAAAACGAGATTAGTTGCCTCCCAGGAGTAACTTCATATTAGAGGAAACTTGAAGCCATTGTACTAAATTTAACTTATAAGCTCTGCACTGTTACATTCATTTAAGAAAGATTGTTGGCCAGGCGCGGTGGCTCACGCCTGTAATCTCAGCACTTCGGGAGGCCGAGATGGGCAGAACACGAGGTCAGAAGATCGAGACCATCCTGGCTAACATGGTGAAACCCCATCTCTACTAAAAATACAGAAAAATTAGCCGGGTGTGGTGCCAGGCGCCTGTAGTCCCAGCTACTCAGGAGGCTGAGGCAGGAGAATGGTGTGTACCCAGGAGACGGAGCTTGCAGTGAGCCGAGATCGTGCCACTGCACTGCAGCCTGAGCGACAGAGCGAGACTCCGTCTGAAGGAAGGAAGGAAGGAAGGAAGGAAGGAAGGAAGGAAGGAAGGAAGGAAGGAAGGAAGGAAGGAAGGTTGTTGTGTTTAGAAAAGGTAAAACAGTAAACATATTTGATTCAATTTTTAAAATACATTTGAGCGTGTATGAAAATTAACACAAAACCCACCTTCCAAAAATGAGGCTTCATGCATAGTAAAAGAGTATATTCAAACCATATATCATTCATTATAATTAAAAAAATTAAAATATAGAAAAATGTTTCAGTGAGTGTTGGGAGATTGACTTTTAGTAGAACTAAAAATTCTGATGGTTCACAAAGTTGAAGGTGTTGAAGCTTAAACTAAAAATAAAACTATTATGCTATCGTGCAATTTGAAATGTAAAAATGAAGAGATGAAGGAAGAATTAGAGATTAAATATAAATAACATGTGGCATTTTGACTTTCAGGCAATTTTTGAACAATAGAATCATTATAAGAACGTAAGCTATGAAAATAGGTGATAAAGATCGGTAAAGGAAAGTTTAGAGGAAATTATGGAAAAATAATGAAAATCAATATTGAAATAATTAGATTTCATGAAAGTAGAGAAAGCATAGGAGTACAAAAGCATAGTTGATTTGATCAAAGGGTTTTTTTAACTGTAGGGAATCATTAAGTAGAGTCTGTAAAAGGGGATTATGCTAGAGAAGTGATCATTACAAATAGACTACTCATTTATTTCCCGATTATTTCAGATATCATAATTTGAAATAATATAAAGTAATTTGCAATTACATAAAGTCCTAATTTGTAATTATATAAAGTTCTGGTCATTTAACTTATGTTCTACCTAGTTCAGTCTTTAGTTCTTCTATTAAAACCTTCTAGTTCACTGAGATTATTAAACTAAATGTGTAGATATCTTAATATATGCATGCACACACTTATATAAGCATGTTTAAAGAGTTCTAGAATTATATTGACCCATTTCAGATCATCATATTAATAGCATAAAGATATTAATAGAACATAAGATTAAAATAAGCATTTATTCATTTATTTTATAATGTAGAAATATATTACCTAAATTGTAAATAAAGCTCATATTCAGAAAACTTCTATTAGAAGGTCATTTTATTTAGATAAACTTAATTGTCCTTCTGAACATGAGAGAGAATATAAAAGATTGATGATAAGATTAATTTAAAGATGGTGTGAGATAGCAGTAGTATGCAACTCAATGAATCTATATTAAGAGAATTTGGTTATGGCCATTCGTGCAGGAGTAAGGGTATGGCATTGTGGTTTTGATTGCACTTCCATGATCATTAGTGATGTTAGCCATTTTTACATATGCTTGTTGGCCATTTGAATATATTCTTTTGCAAGTTGTCTATTTATGTCCTTAGCCCACTTTTTGATAAGATTGTTTTGTTTTGCTTTACTTGCTGATTTCTTTATGTTCTTTGTAGATTCTGGATATTAATTCTTTGTCCGATGTATAGACTGTGAATAAAGTATTCACAGATGAATAAATCTTAAAAAATACTGGAAAGAGCATCAGAAATTAATGAGTACTGTTTTTCTGAAAACACACAGACACACACACACACACACACACACACACACACACACACAAAAGAGATTAAGAGTTCCTAAATGTATAAATTATGTAGCACAGTTTTTCAATTTAGAAGTGAAAAAATAATTGTATTTTACCTTTTTCTTTTCTTTCCATGTGTAACTTCAACTTTGTTTGTTAAGTAATGTGAAAACAACTCTTTGGATATTTTCTTTACTTTTATTTTCAGATGTTTAAGGTCTACTTTCATTCACAAGTTCATTGGAAAACTTCTGTACTACCTGAAGCAATTTCCCTGTTTTCCTCACCCCATCATAAAGTAGCTACTTGTCCTTCCCTGTAAGTTCTGTCTTTAGCTTTGATTCCTGGGATCTGACTCTGGTCATTTCAAAATAATCAAAGAGCTGTATTTTGATAATTTTATTTTTTGGAGATTTCTCCCATTTCTTTATTTTATTTTATTCTTTTATATTCTCTTAAAGATTCTTGGAGACCCCACCTTTGTCTTTTAAACACATTTCCAACATACTTTAATTCTAATATATTTTCCTCTTTGCCTAACTCCATACGTTTGCCATACTAGTAAGTATTCAACTCTTTGTTGATTGAGGTTATTGTCCTTAAATTTTATACCTTTCAGTTGATCTTGAAAAACTCATTTACTGTATCATATACCTGTAGTCATCTGTGGTTGTGAGAGTGACCACATGATTCCCTAGGTCTGTCCTATATGCTGCTGATAACACCTCCAGTTTCTCCACGTGTAAATTGTTTTTGTTTTCATGTTGCTTTTGTTTTTTTGGCCTATTTTTTGTTAGACTTTCCTGAAATCTTTGTTCATGCCCTGTTATATTTGTATAGTCTCATTGTCTTAATCTCTCAATGACCTGTGGCACTAATATGATAACTTGCTCTTAAAATGTCTCCCAATTTGACAGCATCTCAGAATGTCACGTGCACACCTGTTACTCTTGTTAAGACTAATTGTACTGCTACTAGAACTGTCTTTGTTTATGTCCTTACCAATTATGGACCCTAATATTATCTGCATTCAAGTTTGTGAATCAAATTTGAGTCCAAGAACAAGAGGAAGCACCATACTCTACCTGACAGCAAGATGTAGAGTCTACTTCAAATACATATGCAGAATCCAATTCCCTCTTTAACTTAAACTGCTACCACTCAGGTCTAATCTATCATTTATGTTTTTACTTGGATTAAAACAATATCCTTCCAACTTTTCTCACTGCTTCTGCTCTTGTTACATAAAGTTTGTTCACAGCAAAACATGCAGAGAGATCTTATTGCAAGTCAGATTGTGTCATTCTGTGTGCAAAACTCTCCAATGTATTCTTATCTCACTCAAAGGAAAAGTTTATGACCTATAATGTGATTTATAATCTGACTTCCCTGTTACCTCTCTAACCTCACTTCTCCTAGTTCCCACATTCAGCTTCTCAATTCAGCCACACTGGCCTTCTCAACCTTCTTCAAATCTGTCAGTCATTCTCATCAATAACTTCATTGAATGCAGGAATGTTAGCATGTTTTACATTGCTTAAAATGCCTGCCTAATGATAAAAAATTACATGACTAAGTTTGCTCAACATTTATCTATACATAATTCATCTACTTTTATAAATAAATAAAACATTACTTTTTTATTTTCAATGTTATTTAGTCAAGAAGTAAATGAAAGTATAGAGCACACAAGCTTTATGAGAAATTTTTCCATTTTTTTGAGCAACGGTGATTCTTTAATATTATAATTGAAAAGAACTACTTTTGTCTAAATCAAAACTCCTTTGCCTGCTTTCCACATGGGTTTTCAATGTCATTGCATTTACAGAATTACCCACTTACAAAATAACAGGAAAATTATTTCATCAGATGGCTATTATACAGTAGTAATTTTGTCTCAAAAGTGTTCTTATGTTAGGTGAATTGCCTTCAATAAAGTTTTAAATATGTATTTTAAATTTCATATTAAGATGTAAGAACATTGTTCTATGCAACACTTTTTTTCTCCTCAAATTCTATTCTATTTCTCCAAAGAGATAATGAATAATGTCAGAGGGCAGAGGAAATTTTTTTAAAGATGCAATGTTATCTGAATGTCCCCTAAAAATTGTATTCCACTTAGAAATGAATGCTTTTTCTCTCTGGAAGTTTTGTATATTTTGTGACGTGTCACATACTACCTTGAATTACAATTTTGGAAATGAGTATTTTCACAAAATAACCTATCCACGTTATAATTCATTATTCAATAGTGGCACGATATTTCACTGTAAAAGTATGCTGTCTTTATTGACTTAACCATTTCTCAACTGATAGACCATTTTGTCATTCTATATATTTTTGTTACCTAAATAACTACACAATGAAGTCATATTCATATATACATATTTATAGTTTTAGAACAAGTATTAAGAATCAGAGTGATGTCACCCGAATGGCAGACTAGAAGTGGACTTGCTTTACCCCCAACCACACAGTAAGCAACAAACATAAATACAACACCAATATTGTCATCAGCAATATCCCAGCACTCAGATCTGAGGATGAGACAGTTCTTGGAACCACAAATAAGTGAAAAGAAGCAAACAAGCAAAAAGAACACTCTGAGCTGATAGTAAGAGCATCAGACTTCTAGATTCAAAATGCCCCTCCCCCAAACTATCAGGCACAGCCAGTGCAGAAAATTTCCTCCAGACTCAGTTTCTACACTGAAAAAATGAGATCAAGATGGACAATCAGCTTCCTCATCATCTTGGATTTCCTTACAGGAGATCTGTTCTTCTTTCATACACAGGAAGTGTCACAAGTGCCTTAAGTGAGTGGAAAAAAAAAAAAACCTGAAGGCAGCCAGAGTCAAAAAGCGGGAGCGGGACCATATCTCAAGCCCATAAAGTCTGCTCTTATCCTGGCCAAAAAAGATACCAAATCAGAGTGGCAATTTAGTGGCACATTGCTGTAAGGGGCAGGTTTCATGGGTTTCCTGGGCACAAACCCCTAGTCAGCCTTCCAGCACACAGCTTGGATATCCCTTTGGTGACCTACTCTATACAGGATGGGCAGTGTTCCAATATTTTGCTAGAGATGATATTGGATTTAAGCCACCATCTATTACTTAAAAGAAGGTAGTGAAATAGTGTAAAATATATTCAACAGGTAGACTACAAGGGTTCTCAAAGCAAACATATGCAAGAAAAAATAAAACAAGAACTGGTATAAATAACTGATGCTTCAATGTGAAGACATAGAAGTATATCCATAAGAAGCAACAGCAAAGAGAGAACCATGACTTTCCCAAATGGACAAAACAAGAAATCAGTAAGCAGATGATGATGTATGAGTTCTCTGATAAGAATTCAAAACAGCAATCTTAAGGAAACTCTGTGAACTTCAAGATAACAAAGAAAAGCAATTCAGAAATTTAACAGATAAATTAACAAGCAGATAAAAATTTTAAAAAATCAAATGAAAGCCTGCAACTGAGAAGTATATTTGCTGAACAGAAAAATGCATTAGAAGCTGTTAAGAATAGAATAGATAAAACAGAGGAAAAAATCAATGACATTGAAAATAGGGTATTTAAAGACAGAGGACAAAGAAGAAAAGAGAATGGAAAGGAATAAAGAGCACCTACAAGACATAGAAAATGGCCTCACAAGAGCAAATTTAAGAATTGTTGATGTCCAAGAGGGAGTTGTAAAAGAGCCAGGAGTAGTCTTAGTAAATAAAGTAATAATTGACAACATTCTGAAATTTGAGAAATATGTAAATATTCAGGTGCAGAAAGGTCAGAGATAACCAAACAAATTCAACCCAAATAAGACTAACCCAAAACATATAATAATCAAGCTCTCAAAGGACAAAAGCAAGAGATTATCTTAAAAGCAGCAAAAGAAACAAATAATATGTAAAAGAGCTTCAATTCATTGGGCATTAGGCTTCTCAGTGGAAGCCATACAGGTCAGGAGCAAGTGGGATGAAGTTTTCAAAGTTCTGAAAGAAAAAATAAAAATGTTAACCAAGAATATTGTACTATCCTTCAAGCATGGAGAAGTTATTTTTTAACATAAACATGAGGAAATTTAATACTACCAGACCTGTCTTACGAGGAAGTCTAAAGATAGATATTAAATCTGAAAAGAAAGACTAACATACAAAAAGAAAACATTGAAAGGTATAAAACCAACTGGTAAAAGTGATTATAAAAACTCAGGTTATTCTAGTGCTGTAATTGTTTTATACAATACACTCATCTCTCTAGTAAGAAGATGAAAAGATGACTCTATCACAAGCAATAATAGCTAAGATAACATATTAATAGAAAGTCAATTTAAAAAGAAATAAATTGAGTTGAGAAGACAAAAAGACACAATGTGAAGGTGGATGGAGTTAAACTCTAAAGTTATTTATAGTTTTTTCTTTGTTCATTTCTGTTTTATTTATTTATTTATTTAGAGACGGAGTCTCACTCTGTCACCCAGGCTGGAGTGCAGTGGCACCATCTCTGCTCACTGCAAGCTCGCCTCCCGGGTTCACGCCATTCTCCTGCCTCAGCCTCCCAAGTAGCTGGGCCTACAGGCACCCACCACCACGCCCGGCTACTTTTGTTTTTCTTTTTTTTTTTTTTTTTTTTGTGTGTGTGTGTGTGTGTGTGTGTGTGTTTAGTAGAGACGAGGTTTCACCGTGTTAGCCAAGATGGTCTCGATCTTCTGACCTTTTGATCCGCCTGCCTTGGCCTCCCAAAGTGCTGGGATTACAGGCTTGAGCCACCATGCCCCGCCCATTTCTGTTATTTTCTTTGTGATCAAAGATAAGTTGTCCTCCGTTTAAAATAATTTGTTATATCTACTAGATGGTTTTGGTAAGCCTCATGATAATCACAAAGCAGAAACCTACAACAGATACTTTAAAATGAAAAACAGCAAATTAAAACATATTACCAGAGAATTGTACTTAACCAAGAGAAAAGGCAGCAAGGAAGAAAGAGATGAGTTATAGAGCAACCAGAAAAGAAGTAACAAAATGACAGTAGTACATCCTTACTTATTGATAATAACTTTGAAAATAAATAAACTAAATTATCCAATTAAAAAACATAGAGTGATGGAATGCATTTAAAAAAATCAAGACTCATCCTGCTGCCTACAAGAAATCCACTTCGCTTATAAAGACACACACGTTAACTGTGAAGAAATGAAAAAGATAATTCATGCAATTGAAAACCAAGAAAGAGCAGGAATAGCTAGATATATATATAATCAGATAAAACAAACTACAAGACAAGGACAGTAAAAAAGATAAATAAATAAAAGATCACTGTATAATGATAAGAGAGTCACTTCAGCAAGAAGATATAACAATTATAAATATCTATGCACCCAATACCAGAGTAGACAAATATATAAGGCAAATATTTGTAGAGCTATTGGGAGAGATAAGATACAATTCCATAATAATAAAGACCAGAGTGGAAATCAATGAAATTTGAACTTAAAAAATACAGAAAAGAAGTAAATAAAAATTTCCTTTTTTGAAAAGATAAAGCTTGACATACCTTCAGCTAGACTAAATAAAAAAGAGATAAGACCCAAATAAATAAAGCTAGAAAACTAAGGAAACATAACAACTGATACCCGAAAAATACAAAACATTATTAGAGACAGTTATGAACAACTATATACCGACAAAGTAGAAAACGTAGAAGAAATAGATAATTTGTGAACATTTTCAATCTACCCAAATTGCATTAGGAAGAAATAAAAAAGGACCATTAATGTGTAATAAAATCTAAGCTGCAATAAAAAGTCTTTCATCAAAGAAAAGTCTAACACCTAAAGGCTTTTCTGAATTCTACCAAACATCTGAAGAACTAATACCAGTTCAATCAATGTATCAAGAATATTAAAGAGGAAGGAATAATTCCAAATTTATTCTATAAGTTCAGCATTACCCTGATATTAAAATCAAATGAGGATTCAACTGAAAAGAAAACTACAGGCCAATATCCCTGATAAACATAGATGCAAAAGTTGTCAATAAAATACTACTAAACCAAAAACATCATTCACCATGATCAAGTGGGATTCATCCCAGGGATGCAAAGACAATTCAACACATCAATATCAATAAATATATATCACATTAACAAAACCAAGAACAAAAATTATATGCTTATATCAATAGATGCTTTAAAAGTGTTCAGTAAAATTCAATATTCCTTTATGATAAAAACTCAACAAATTGGTTTTAAAGACAAACCTCAAAACAACAAAGAACATATGTGACAAATCCACAGCTAACATGCTAAATGGGAAAAGATTGAAAGTCTTTCCTCTATGATCTGGAACAAGACAAGATTGCCCACTTTTACCACTTTTCCTCAACATAATACTGTAAGTCCTAGCCAGAGCAACAGGCAAGAGAAAGAAATAAATGACATCCAAATTGAAAAAAAAAAAAAGAAAAATTATCCTTGTTTGTAAATAATCTTATATTTAGAGAAACCTAAAGACTTCACCCCCGAATATTCAGAACTTGTAAACAAATTCCATAAACTTGCCTGATACAAAATCAACATATAAGAACAGAAAATTTTATATATGACCATAAGGAGCAATCTGAAAAAAAATACATAAAACAATCTCATTTTATATAGTTACAAAAAAAAATACCCATAACAACCCTAGGAATAAATTTAACCAAAGAACTGAAAGATCTCTACGAGGAAAACTATAAAACATTGTTGAAAGAAATTGAAGACACACACAAAAAACAGAAATACATTTTATATTCTTAGATTGAACAACTAACATTGTTAAAATATCCCTACTACCAAAAGTCAAAATATGGAATTAACTTACGTATCCATCAATGAATGAAGAAAGAAAATTTAGTACATATACATAATGGAATTTTATTCAGCCATTAAAAAATGGAATCATGTTATTTGCAGCAGCATAGATAGAACTGGAAGTCATTATAAGTGAAATAAGCCAGGCACAAGAACACAATATTGCATGTTCTCATTCATATGTGAGACCTTAAAAAGTGGATCTTACAAAGTAAAGAGTGGATTGGTGGCTACCAGAGACCAAGAAGAGAGTGGGGAGAGACAAATGAAGAGACATTGAGTATAGGTGCAAAATACAGATATATAGAAAGAATAACACCTAGTGTTTGATATTTTAGTAAGGTGAACTGTAGTTACTAATAACCTATTGTATACTTCAAAATAGTTAAAAATGAAAAATTCAAATATTTCCAGCATAAAGCAAATAAATTTGTTAAAGGTGATAGATACTCCCATTACCCTAATTTAATCATTGCAAATTTTATGAATGTATCAAAATATCACATGTACCCTGAATATATGTACATCTACTAGGTTTCAGTAAAACAGCAAAAACAAGAATCATAGACTACATAGATTTTAATTTTTAATAGATGTGGCTAAATTCTCCTCCTAAAGACTGTAACTATTTACATTGTCATGAAAAATGAATAGTTTGGGGAATCCAATTCTCTAAACTTTTTCCTGATTTTATTACTTTATTATTTATTTATTTATTTATTTATTTTGAGACAGAGTCTCACTCTGTCGCCAAGGCTGGAGAGCAGTGGCGTGATCTTGGCTCACTGTAAGCTCCGCCTCCCGGGTTCACGCCATTCGCCTGCCTCAGCCTCCTGAGTAGCTGGGACTACAGGCGCCTGCCACCACGCCCGGCTAATTTTTTTTTTTTCTTCTTTTTTTAGTAGAGACGGGGTTTCACTGTGTTCTCCAGGATGGTCTCAATCCCCTGACCTTGTGATCCGCCCGCCTTGGCCTCCAAAAGTACTGGGATTACAGGCGTGATTGTCATATTGTTCTTTGTTACTTTGTTCTTTTGTTAACTGCCCTTTTAAAACTTCACATTAATAATAAAAACCATATTATTATGTATATGAACACTCTATGTATTGCAAAAATATAATTCTACTGAGCCACTTCCAATATGCATTTATTGTGTCTTGCCTTTACTTTTTAAAATGATATTGTATACTTTATGGATATTGTTTTACTTTATCCAATTCAGTTGTAATAAATTACCTCAAACTTTGTGGATTAAAATAAAAATAATAATTATCTCTCAGTGACTTTGGGTCAGGAATTTTGGCATAACTCAGGAGGGTCTGCTGAGTCCGTATCTCATATAGGCTGAAATCAAGGTGACGATTAAGGCTGCAGTGTTGTTATCAGGTTAAACTGAGTGAGGATCAACTTCTATGCTCTCTTGTGTGGTTATTAGTATAATTTAGCTCTTCCCAAATTGTTGGATTAAGGGCTGCATTTTCTCACTAACTGTAGGCCAGATGTCTTTCTTAGTTCCACGTCATATGTCTTTCTCCATAGGACAGTTCATACTTTAGCAATTGGCCTCTATCTGAATGAACGAATGAGAAATAGTGAGAAAAACAAAAAGCCAGCCTTTTAAAATTCAATCTCAAAAGTGATATTCTATCATCTTTGCCATCCTTTTTGGCATAGAAGCAAATGATTTGGACCAGACCAAACTAACAGTGAGGGGATTACACAAGGTCGTGAATATCTGGAGGCAGAGATCTTTGAGAAGCATCAGTTGTTGTCTGGCACAGATGTTTAAAATCTTATTTAGACACATTTGTCTGAACATAGCTTTATTATTTATGACTTTGACAGGAAGAAAGTGTTTGTGGTTTGTTAAAAATACTTTACTATGCATAGAATAGTGTTTGGAATGTAATAAACACTCGTTGTTAAATAAATGCATTAATAAGTAGATATACTATTAAAAATACTTGATATGTTTTAATTGCCTTTATGTCTTATGTGATAGAATTCAAAGACGCCCATAAATCCCCAGGCCATCCTGTGTCCATGCCACTTGCCATGTAACATACCTCCCTCTATCACAAGGTGTACTTTGTATTTCCACACAGCAAATCTAGGCTTTTCTGATTTGCTTTTGCAAATGTAATGGAGTGTGGCAGCAGTGACAGTACTAGCTCTGAGCTAGGGGCTAAAGAGGTTTTGTATGAGTCTACACTGCCTTTGAGCTCTACTGCTACCATATGAACAAGCCTGACCCAACATGCTGAAAAATGATAAACCACGTGAAAAAGACACAATCTCAAATATCAGATCTATCCAATCAGAAACATCTCACTTCTATACAGAGTGGCAGACCCCTGGTGATCAATAAGTGATTAAACACTTAACTGTACCCAGCCAACACCATCAGGATGAACTGAGCCTGGCTTAAACTGTGGAACGATAGAATTGTGACATGAATACATGTTTATTGTTTTGAAGTGGTTAATTACAGAACAAAATCTAAATAATATAATGCATGAATATTTTTAATCTTTAAAATTTGTGTTTTGAACTAATTATAGACTTACAGAAACATAGTACTGAATGTTTCTGCATATTTATCATTCAGTTTTTGCAATTTAATTAGTGGAAGGGCTTTTCTGAGTTATTTGTCTTTGCTAGTAAGTTTTAAGTTTATTATATTGTGATTACAGACATTTGATACAATATTTCAGTTTATAAAATTTATTATTCATATATGTGCATAATACAGTTATAAATATAGATACCTACACATATGTGTATACTATGATAGTGATTACATTGCTTAAATTTTATTTCCTAATGTATTTTTGTCCACCCACTTAATTTGTCTTGTCCTAAGAGGAATGTATTCAAGTTCCCATCCTTAGTATATTTATATCTATTTCTCTTTTCATACCCTACAATTTTTGCTTAATAAATATGTTTTCTATATTATTTCATGCATACATATTCATCAATGTTATATATTCATATGACCTATAGATTTTAGCAGTAAAATGTACCTTGTTTAAATGTTTCTGATTTTGAATTTTACCATGTCTGATAAAAAGATACTATTCCTGCTCTTTTGCATTAATTTTTATGGGAAACATTAGTCCATCCCTTAATTTTTACCTTTCTAAATAACTCTGTTTTACGTATGTCTATAGTGTATACTATATATTTGGGTTTTGTTTTAGGAGCAAAACTGAACTTATTTTTGTTTAATAGGACAATTGAATCCACATACACCTCTTGTTATGACTGTTATGTTTGGTCTCAACTCTGTCATAATATTTTACAATTATGTATATTTTGTTTTGTATGGTATGTTCTTTTTTTCTTTCCATGTGTATACCTTGATACGTATTTTTAAATGTTGGCTTTAAGAAAGGTTTATGTCATTATTCTACTAAGAATTTTTGAGTGTATATTTTATTTAATGTCCTTTCAAGTCTCATTTACTTAATAGTTTTATTATTAATTCGTAACAGGTTTCATTTTTTCTTACTGTACTTATGTACTTATTGACTATACAATGGTAGCTTTATTGCTTTTCTTATTTCCTTCTCCTTTTTCTCCAATATTTTTTAGTTGCATTATTTTTACCTTGTTACATTGTGACTTTATTACATTTGGACATTTTTCAAATTTGAAGAATTTTTCCAAAATTTCTAAATGTAATAAAGTCACAATGTAACAAAGTTAAAATAATGCAATGAAAATGACATTTTAATATACATATGTACTTTAAAATATTCACCATCAGTTCTTTTTTTGGAGTTTGTTCATTATTTGGTTAGATAAAACTCATCTAGGAGATTACTCAGGAAGGGCTGATTGGCGTACAATTTCAAACATTATGTATGCCAAAAACTTTTTGTCTATAGTCTTGATATTTGAAATTCAGCTTGGCTAGACTTATCAAAGGTTTAATAACTGGTTCTGGTGGAACTTTTAATAACTTAATATTAAATGGTAATTGCTATCTTTGGCTGCTAATCAGACAAAATTTTTTTCTTTTTTATTAAATTTTAATTTTTATTCTTTAGAATAATTTCATGTTTTTACTTCTATTTTTCACTTACAGGCATATGTACAAGTTTCTGATATAGGTGAATTACATGTCATGGGGTTTGATATACATATTATTTTGTCACCCATGTAGTAAACATGGTACTGATAGGTAGATTTTCAATTCTTTTTCTCCTACCAACCTCAAATAGTCCATGATGTCTGTTGTTCCCTTCTTGGTGTCGATTTTTACTCAATATTTAGCTCCCACTTATAAGTAAGAACATGTGGTATTTTGTTTTGTATTCCTGAATTAGTTTTCTTAGGATTATGGCTTCCAACTCCATCCATGTTTTTGCAAAGAACGTGATCTCATGCTGTTTTATGTCTGTGTGATATTCCATGGTGCATACATACCACATTTTCTTTTTCCATTCTACTATTGATGGGCATTTAGCTTCATCGGTGTCTTTGCTATTGTGAATAATTCTGCAATGAATATACACATACATGTGTATTTGTGTTAGAACAATTTATATTCCTTTGGGCATATACCTAATAATAAGATTACTAAGTCAAGTGGTACTTACATTTTAAGTTCTTTGAGAAATCTTCACATTGCTTTCCATAATGGCTGAACTAATTACATTCCCACCAGCAATGTATAAGCATACCCTTTCCTCTGCAACCTTGCCAGCATCTGTTATATTTTGACTTTATAGTAAAAGCCATTCTGACTGGTATGAGATGGTATCTCATTGTGGTTTTGATTTGTATTTATTTAATGATTGGTGATGTGGAGTATTTGTTTAGGTTTGTTGGCCACCTGTATGTTTTCTCTAGCAAAGTGTCTGTTCATTCCCTTTGCCCACTTTTTAATGGAGTTGTTTGTTTTTTGTTTGTTAATTTGCTTAAATTCCTTGTATATTTTGGATATTAGTCTTTTGCTGGATGCATGGTTTGCAAATCACACATAAATAGAGGAAGATTTCAACATCCCACTGACAGTATTAGACATATCCTCAATGCAGAAAACTAACAATGATATTTGAAACCCAAACTCAACATTTGAGTAAATGGGTTTATCAGTCAACTATAGAACTCTCCACTCCCCAGAAAAAAGAATATGCATTTTTCACATCTGCATGTGGCACATACTCTAAAATCAACCACACATTTGGCCATGAAACAATTCTCACCAAATTAAAAATAAAAAGTAAAAAAAGTATACACACGAAAACACACTCTCAGACCACAGAACAATAAAAAATAGAAACCAATACTAAGAAAACCACTCAAAACTATACAATTACGTGGAAATTAAACAACCTGTTCCTAAATGATTTTTTTTATTAAACAATGAAATTAAGGCAAGAAATTAAGATATTCTTTGAAACTAGTGAGCACAAACGTACAGCATACCACAATCAGTGGTGAAAAGCAGTGTTAAGAGGGAAGTTTACAGTGCTAAACGCCCACATCAAAAAGTTAGAAAGATCTCAAATTAACAACCTAACATCACACATAGAGTAACTAGAGTAAAAAGAGCAAACTAAACCCAAAGCCAGCAGGAGACAAAAAATAACAAAAATCAGAGCTGAACTAAAACAAACTGTGACACAAAAATCCATACAAAAGGTCAATGAATCCAGAAATTTGTTCTTTGAAGGAATAATACAGAAAGAAAAGATCCAAATAAATACAACAAGAAGTGACAAAAGAGACATTGCCACTAACTCCACAGCAAACCCTCAAAGACTACTAAGAATACCTCTACGCACACAACCTGGAAGAAATGCGTAAATTCCTGGAAGCATACAACCTCTCAGGATTAAACTAGGAAGAAATTGAATCCCTGAGTAGACCAATAATGACTTCTGAAATTAAGTCAGTAATAAAAACTCTGCTTGCCATAAAAACCCAGGACCTGACAGACTCAGAGTCAAGTTCTATTAGATGAACAAACAAGAACTGGCACCATTCTTACTAAAATTATTTCAAAAAATTGAGGAAGATGGACTCCTCCCAAACTCATTCTATGAGGCCAGCATCATACTCATACTAAAATCTAGCAGTGACACAACAAAAAAGGAAAAGTTTGGCCAATATTCTTGATGAACATTGATGCAAAAATTCTCAACAAAATATTAGCAAACTAAATCCATCAGCTCATCAAGAAGCTAATCCATGACAATCAAGTAGGCTTTATCCCTAGACTACAAGGTTGGTTCAACATAAGCAAATCAAAAAATGTGATTCATCACACAAACAGATTAAAAAACAAAAATCACATAATCATCTCAATAGATTCAGAAAAGGCTTTTGATAAAACTCAACATACTTTCATGTTAAAAACATTCAACAAACTAGGCATTGAAGAATTATACCTCAAAATAATAAGAGCTATCTCTGACAAACCCATGGCCAATATCATACTGAATGGGCAATAGCTGAAAACATTCCTCTTGCGAACCAGAACACAACAAAGATGCCTACTCTCACCACTCCTATTCAGCATAGTACTGGAAGTCCTAGCCAGAGCAATCAGGCAAGAGAAAGAAATAAAATGCATCCAAATAAGATGAGAGAAAAATCAAACTATCTCGTTTGCAGACAATGTAGTATATATCTAGAAAACCCCATATTATCTGCTCAAAAGCTCTTTGATCTGATAAACAACTTCAACAAACTTGCAAGATGCAAAATCAATGTACAAAAAAAAATAGGATTAATATACACAAATAACATCAAAGCTAAGAGCCAAATCAAGAATTCAATCACATTCACAATACCCACAAAAAGAATAAAATACCCAGGAACACAGCTAATCAGGGAGGTGAAAGATCTCTACAATGAGAATTACAAAATACTGCTCCAAGAAATCAGAGATGACAGAAACAAATGGAATAAAATAATCCATACTCATAGGTGAGAAGATTCAATATCATTAAAATGGCCATACTGCCCAAAGCAATTTACAGATTTAATTTAAATTTAACAATTTGAAATTCATATGTCATTGTTCACAGAATTAGAAACAATGTCATTGTTCACACAATTAGAAACAGAAGTATTTTAAAATTCATGTGGAACCAAAAAAAACGCAAATAGTCAAGACAATATGAAACAAACCAAAGCTGGAGTTATGACATTACTTGACTTCAAACTATACCACAAGGCTACAATAAGAAAAACAGCATGGTATTGGTACAAAAACAGAACCATAGACTGGTGGAAAACAGTAGAGAGCCCAGAAATAAAGCTGCATACCTACAACGACCTGATTTTCAACAAAGTGGACAAACACAAGCATTAGGGAAAAGACTCCCTATTCAATAAATGATGCTGGCATAACTGGCTAGTTATATGCAGAAGATACTACAACATATAAAAAATCAACTCAAAGTGGATAAAGACTTAAATGTAAAACATAAAACTATAAAAGCCCTCAAAGATGACCTAGGAAACATCATTCTGGACATAACCCCTCGTAAAGATTTAATGACGAAGATGCCAAAAGCAAGTACAACAAAAACAAAAAATTGACAAATTGAATCTAATTAAACTAAACAGCTTCTGTATAGCAAAATAAACTATTGGAATGAAAAGACAATCTGCAGAATGGGAAAAAAATTCTTTTTTAAAAATACAAAAACAATTTTAAAAATCAAGGTAATGTATGGAAAATGACAATATCAGTAATCTGTTAATAGCCATGCAAAGTCTCCATAAAGCCTGATTCCCAGGCTAAACTATTACCAAATAATCTGTCCCTTTAATACACAATTTCATAACACATATATGAAAACTCTTAAAAATCCATATGCATTTTCAAATATTTTACCTAAAATTTCATGTATAATTTAAGAGCATTTAAACATGTGCTGTAGAAATTAGGGAGAGGGGGATCTGACAAAATAAAAATATACATAAGAAAATCTGTCTATACTAAAATACCTTGTACAAGATAAGAGTAAAATAAATATAGGAGATGGTATTTTATTTTCTTTAAAGATGAAACACTTTAGGTCAAATAAGTAATGAATATATGAAAAGGTAATTTTCAGTCTATCTTTCTTTGTTTTCCCTCTTTGTACATAGACATAATTACAGGAAATATTTCACTTTATTTCTAGCATTTCTAAAGGAACAACAATGCAGCAAATGTTACTATGAGTAACAATTGACTGTCAACATTATTGTTTAGATAACAGCTGAGCATGTACTGTATCCATAGTGGGTGCCTCATATTAATATCAAATAATTCTTAACATGCAATAACTCAGGCTCTTTTCTTGATTTTTCTATTGTTTTCTATCAAAATAATTGAGAGATATTGGCTTTCAAGCATAAAATTTCCTCATCTTACATATTGACAACAATTTGCACCCTATAATCTTTTGCTCACCTGACACAGACAGGAGGCAGGGAAATACTGGGTAGAAAAGGGTGGGGTCCCTGGTGAGAGTTCCAACATCAAGACTGGACCCACAGCCCTAAATGAGAACTTTAGATCCCCAATTTCCCACCGGAATATTGCCTTTAGACCTGGCCTGCCACTCTCCCTATCCTGTACCCACTAAAACCCCTAGCTCCACTGTCAGAGGAGTAGAATGGCATGGCAGAGAAGGACAGAAGAGAGAACCATCTGAATGTCAAGAGAAGAGGTAGCTGGACATCAGACACTATTGTTGGAGAGGAGATCAGCCAGGGATGGCCAAACTACAGGGGAAGACCATCTTCTCACTCCATCCCGTTTCCATCTCCCCATCCCATTGAGAGCCACTTCTACTGC
Organism: Macaca nemestrina; assembly: GCF_043159975.1. NCBI lineage: Eukaryota > Metazoa > Chordata > Mammalia > Primates > Cercopithecidae > Macaca > Macaca nemestrina. The sequence continues at coordinate 83,125,275 of NC_092129.1, forward strand.
CCAATTAAATCTCCACATTCACTATCATTCACATCTGTGTGACCTCATTCCTCTTGGGCATTGAACAAGAATTTGGTACGCACTGGGTGCAGGAACCCATGCTGCCTCTCGTAAGGTGTTGAGCATGGTGACCCAATAAAGGAGCCACCCCTGTTGCAAGTTCTGCAAAGGGTCCAAGGAAACTATCTCATTTCACTATGAAGACCAAATTGACCATATCTGTAGGCCATATGTGGTTTATAGTCTATAAATCTATGGTTTTTGAGAACATTTCAGCAAGGAGGAAATAGTGAAAATAAAATCCTAAAAAAAGCAACCCAGAGTTAACACACAAATAAGTTAGAATGAGCAAATATCATTTCACATGGGAGATAAGAAATGTAATGTCTTATGTACAAAATATTTATCATACAAAATGCTTTACAGAATTTATTTCATTTAATACAAATAGCATATATTTCAATGTTTTACCTCCATCTTTTATAGCAAGTTAACTGAAACTTAAAAAGCTAAGTAACATGACTGTTTTAGGTAGGGTTACCCAGGAGGAGATTCTGAATAAAGATATTTTCATGCAAGTTATGTATTTGGTAAGTAATCTCGTGAAGCACCAGTGGGAATGCAAAGTGAGACAAGGAAAGGAAGAAAGTCAATACAGAGCAGCTTAATGAACAGATTACATACGTGTACAACAGGATAGATGATGTTTACTATAACATGTCTCAAAATGGATCCACCCTGACCCTATTCTCCCAAAAATAAAGGAAGTGGGCTACATGTCCACCATACCCGCTTGCCATTGGTTAAAGACTACCCTCAAGAATATTAGTTGCCTGGTGCTTCTGACATGGCTCATGCTATTGCTGGAAAACCTCTATGGCCAGAGATCGTCCTCAGGTATCAGGTAGTAGGAGCTTGCAGAATAAATTTATAGACATGTATGGATCCCCTGAGTATCAAGGGGTAATGGGCTTCTAACCACATCTGCTACACTCAACCAAATTAGCATAAGCATTTAAGCAAGGGATGGGAACAAAACCAGGAGATGGAATGAGTGAAGCAGACAAAGAAATGTAAGATTATAGGTAAAAGCTGGAATATTATGGTATTATAGAATTCAAGTGTAGGCAGAATGGAATATTTATACAAATTAATGGGATCAAATATATTATCTATTAATTGATAAAATGCATTATATTATTTTGGGAGAAACTATCAACAGTTCAAATTGTCTAGACATGTTAGAATTTGCAATCACGTTGGGTGTTAGGTTTGAGCAGATGAATTTTAGAGGGAACATAAACTTCAGAATACAGAAATAGGCTTTGAAAGCAGAGTCTGGTTGTACATCATTAACTAGCACAGAAAGGAATAACCCCTGCCAAATAGCAAGACAATTGCTAAAGGTGCACTCACTGGAAGCAAGAGGTAATATTCACAAGAATGTACAGAAAGTCACAATATGGAAAATAAATCAAAGTTCAGAACCCTTAAAAATATTCACATTGTCTGCTCTTTTGTCCACCCTCTGCCGCTTAAAAAGTATGTAATATACTTTTTTCTACTGTATAAACCTAGCTAAATATTTAGTTTCGACTTAGTGTGTCCATTAGAAGAATCTTTTAATATAAAATAACAAAACTGTGTCTCAAGTCTTGGCTGCATGACCCATGAGAAAAGTATCTAAAAGAACACTAGATCTGTCAGAGAGATAACTGTTGCTTAGTAGCACATATTGGAGTGCCACTTTAGAAAAGAAAGATATATTGATGTGTAGAGTTAGATTTCCCAGAGAAGCAGTTTACACCATGCTCTGCAAAGTATTTATCTGGCAGTCAATAAATGACACTGATGATGGTGATCTGTTGGACTTACAAGAGTACCTGAAGGAACTATCACACCTGACTGATAAGCTGAGAAAAAGCAGTGAGAAATAGAATTGGGACCACGAGAGCACTACTTGATAAATTGCCCAAAGCTCAGAGTCCATGAAAAAAGATTGAAGTTTCTACTGAGGACTGATTAAATGGTGATGCCAAATAATATTGAAATTTCCAATTTTCGCCAAATACCAAATAGATGTTGCTTGATGAACACTAAATATGTTGTTTTTCAAAATTCTTACCCTTATTCAGGAAATAGTCGAACAGAAAAACCTACCAAAGGCAAATCCCACTTTAATATAAAATGTACCAACACAAAATGACCCAAATCACTACACATTAACGTACCGCATTTTAATATACAAAATATTCCAGTAAAATGTTTTGGGATTGATGACAGCAAATGAAAAAGAAAAATAGAAAACTAAAAACTAAGATTATTAGAAGAATTGAAAATGATAATAAATTAAGATTGATGGTAAATATGTACTAGCGAGGAAAGTATGACTTACTGTTTTATTCTGTGCATTTGCTGTATGGGACACCCACAGGTATACTACCCTCCTTGTTGCGAGGCCCCATTGGCCTGCAACTCAGGGCTACCTTAAACTCAGCAGGCTCAATGGGAAGAAAGAGGATAATTCTCACAAAGCCAAATCACACAGAACTTCAGTAGGAAAAAGAAAGTGAAATAAGTTCAAGATAAAGCAAAGAGCTCAGGGAACAGAGTTGAGAAGAGTTTCATCTATAAATAAAAGCGGCAATGCTACATTGGACCAATTTATTTTGAAGACACTATTCTTTGATGATTGCCTATACAGCAGCTCCTAGTTTTGACTCCTAATGGATTCACCAAGCATTCTTTTGCACTTATTCTCTTCTCTGTTTAATGCTGAATTTCAAGTTGCTGGATAACCTAGGGGAGCTTATTGTCATGGATACAGTTAGAAGTGATTGTTAAAATAGACTCTGAAATGTTTATTTTTCTAAGTATTCATTTGGCATACTTGTTTACAGTTCTTTTTTCTTTTCAATTTGCTCATATAGTACCATTTCAGTTCTCCTTTCCTCTTTGGTTTTTAACCCTTACACCAAACCGGAGGTTTAGCTATTATAACTGAAATTTCTGCACTTAAAATGAATGCTGTAAGTACTACCCCTAACATTAGTCACATTCATTGTTATAAGACTCTTATCTCAATTTAGATTAACATTGACCTTAGATTTAACAAGGTAATAGAAAATGATTATCAATAACTATATCAAATCAAGAAAAAGAATACATCATGAAAAACATTAACTATTTTTAATGTTTTATTACTATGTTGAATTGCATTGATTCTGTGAATGCAGAGTTCAGTAGCAAGATTAAAGCAATAGCAGTAGGAATATTTCAAATATGTTGACAGACAAAACCTCAAGGTAAACTCTCTTCATTTCCCCATGTTTGTTGAGCTTTAGAAATACAAGAGCAAGAAGTATAATTGGTTAGCATAGTACCAAAGTCTTTCAGAACTTGAGAAATGTGCTTCATCACTTATTATTACTAACACTAATGATAATAAAATATACTCAGCATATAAATAAAATATACTCAGCATATCTTTTGAAAAAATATCCACTCCTAAATAATTCTTACAGTCTATGACATCACAATTCTGTGAAAGAGAATATGTGCAACTATATCTGTAATACAGATAAAAATAAATTTTCCAAGACCTCATGTTAACATATATAAAGTTCAAAATTAGATTCTTGCCCACTGTTTTGCTTTCTGCAATAACTGTATTCAAACAACACACTTGGTTTAAATTAGTTGGTAAAAATCATTTACTATACCATTCAGAACCTGGCACAACAGGCACTGTTATACATACTACAGGAATCGATGTTTGATAATGAATGACTGTCATCTCTTCAGCTATATCTTTTCACCAAAATAGTTCCAGTATAGGTTCATTTTCATAATTTGATATGCTATCATCATATGAGAGTTTGCTTCACAGAGGCTGAACCTCTATCTCTAACATCCAATGTAACATCTGGCACATAGCAAGTGGTCAATGTAGAGTTTTGAATAAATGAATGGTTAGATGGCTGGAGAAAAAGCTACTGGATTGTCTACCCAGCTAGAAGAATACATTATAAAAAAATCTCGGAATTTTGGTATATGGAATTATTATCAAATTGTTTAAGATGAATAATGAAAAACTAAAAAATTCTTTATTTTATCTACAGCAATCATAATCCAACTTGAGAATATATAATGGCGATTGTTATTGGCATTATTCACTTCTGAACTCTAATTCTGATACAATAATTCAATTTATCTAGGTTTGAATCTAAGAATTTACATCTTCACTCAAATTTATTCTAATACAGGCTGTCTATGGATTGTATTTGAAGAAATACACTTATTTACTATATAGGTTTAATCAGAACAGCCGTTTTTCAAAATTTCTGAGCAAATAAAACAGTTAAACTTCAGAGTCTATGAACCTAGAAGCACTAAGCTGATCTCTGTACTCCTGTCAGAAGTCTTATAAAGCCAATTAGTGTTGCTATAACACAAAAATAATAAGAAGAAAACAATCATAAATTTAAGTTTATCTGAAGTGTTCAGGGCTTTAAAATGTACGGCACAGCTCTTGTTTTAAAATGCCAGGGTTAAAATCCGGGCTCTCTCTTTTAGTTGTAATTCCATAAGTACGTATACCCCCGAGATACATACTATGACAATTTATTTTTCCTTGAGGGGTTGAAGTTTGTGCATAGAATATTCAAGCTCGAGAGTAAAAGAGTTTTCAAGCACACAAAAGTAAGAAAGCACCAGGAATCAGCATTCCCATTTTCCTTAATGAAAAGATATTCATTGTACATTTGTTTACCAGGTAAGTAATAATTAATAGGGCATACTTCAGCCACTTTACTGAGGACAAACCTATTTTCATCTGTATCTTTGATAGAACAAATTGCACAGTACAGAAATAATTATTAACATTTAAAAAAAAAACTCTCGTGAGAAAAGAACTAATGACTGAAAATTCTCTTTCAGACAGAATAAAAATATGGAACTATCCATCTTATAGATTTCTCTGCCTTTTGCTGTTCTGCATTTTCTTCTGTCATCAATTATTTTGAAAGCACCAATTAATTAAAATATTATCGCTTGTCAGTCAAAATGGATATACCTCTTATTTTGTCAGACACCTAAAACAAGTGATCCTCAGCATATATAAGCAACATAAAGATAAATATTTAATCACTAATAAACCAAGAAAACATTCAAAAATAACAAGAAATATTTTTAAGAATCTCCAATCTTTGGTTCTATAAGAACTGCAAAGTGGACTTTCTCTAGTAAATACTCTGAAGAGATTTTTATCAAAGACTTTAAAAATCACAGACAAAACGACACACATGCAAAGCAATGCAATAAAATTTTATTGCAGTTTTATCCTTTTTTTAACCACATACTACATGAGAAAATTAGAGGAAGAAAGAGAAATGAAATCCAAGTGTCAAAATCTTTCTACTTATGCCATTTTATAGGGAGGTAATAATCAAAGAATACATATCTGGATATAATAACAGCAGATAGCTGTATCTCCAACACCATAATTCATGTACATTATAATGGATAGACTTGAAAGTTACACAGTTTATGTAATAAGCTTCGTATTTTAACCAAGAAAATTATCACATTTTTAATATATAAAGAATATATCTTCTTATATTTACAGTAAGTCCTCACTTAGCATCATTGATAGGTTCTTAGAAACTCAGACTTTATAGAATGATGTATAATGAAACCAATTTTGCAAATTTTTGCATCAAGAACTCTTGTATAAATATGAAGTTCCTGAAGCATATTTTGTTCACAAACATCACCAAACTTCTAAATAAAAGCCAAACACTTCTAATATTAAACACCAAGATGAATATCAGCTCTACATACATTTAGAAAGATTAATGAAAACAGGCGAGATAATTATTTGCTGAATTATTTCATTTCAGGGTCATGGTGGCTGGAACCTGTCCTGGTAGCTCAGGGCACAACTGGGCACCAACCCTGAAGAGGATGCAACTCCATCAGAGGGTACACTCACATATACATCTACACTCACTCTGCTGGGATCATAGACACACAAATTAACCTAACATGCACATTGTTGGATTATTGGAGGAAACTGGAGTACTCAGATAAAATTCATGCAGACATGGAGAGAATATGCAAACTACACACAGGCAGTAACCCTAGACTATAATGAATTTTTTTCTCCTCATAGATGTTATAACAAAATGACATTGATTAAAATGACATTATGCTATATTTAATGTTTTTAACAAAAATGTATTATTAAATTTACATATACATTATATATGATTTATATATACAATAGATGATCAACATATATATACTAAGCAATACAATTATACTCACAGCAGAGCAATTATAATCTTTGTCTGAAAGAAACACAACGTGTATCTTTAATCACTAACAGAACAATCCTAATACAAAAAATAAAATCTCATCATAAATTTTCAAAGTCAGGTTTTTGCCAAAAATTTAGTATTGACTTATTCTAGAGTTTACATAAAAAAGCAGAAGAGACAAAATGGCCAACACAATATTGATGTAGAGAACAAAGTCATAGGATTGACACTACATGACCTTAGTAATAAAGGTAGGTTAGTACTGGCTAAAGAATAGACAAATCATCGACAGAACAGAACAGAGAGCTCCGAAATAAGCCTATATAAAGAAAGAAGCAAGGGCAATTTAATAGAAAAAAAAATTGTCTTCAAAAAATGGTGCTAGAACAACTAGAATTTCACATGTATGAATGAATGAATGAATGAATGAATGAATGAATCTAGGCACAGACCTTACACCATTTATAAAAATTAAATAAATCATAGACCTAACTCTAAAATGCAAAAATATGAATATCCTAGGAAACTAGATGACCTTAGGTTTGGTGATTATTTTTCAATTACCATACCAAATGCACGGTGTAAGAAATAAAATAATAATTTTGACTTTATTAATTTCAAAATCTACTGCTCTTCAAAAGAAACTGTTAACATACTGAAAAGACAACACATAGCCTAGGAAGAAATATTTGCCAAACACATATCTGTTAAAAGATTTTGAATCCAAAATATACAAAGAACTCTTAAAACTCAACAATAAGAAAACAAGCAACCTAATTTAAAAAGTGGGCAAAAGGTCTGAACAGTCATCTCAGCAAAGGAAAGGGACAGATGGCAAAAAAAGCATATGAAAGGATGCTCAACATCAAAGTCATTAGGAAACAGCAAATTAAAATAACAATTAGATATCATTCACACCTGGTAGAACGGCTAAATTCCACAACATTGACAACACCAACAGTGGTGAGGATATGGAACAAAAGAAACTCTAGTTCATTACAGGTTGGGCATGCAGATTGCTACAACTTAAAAAGACAATTTGGCAGTTTCTTTCCAAACTAAACATGCTCTTACAATACAATCCAGGAATTGTGCTCCTTGGTATTTACCAAATGGAGTTGAAAACTTATGTCCACACAGGAACCTGTACGTGAATTTTATAGAACTTTATTCATAATTGTAAAACCTGGAGGCAACCAAGATTTCCTTCAGCACATGAATAACTTGGGTACATCCCTACAATAGAATATATTCAATGATAACATTAGTGATTTATCAAGCCATTAAAAGACACAGATCTTAAATGCTTGTTGCTAACTAAAAGAAGCCACTCTAAAAAACAATGTATACTGTTTGATTCCAGGTATACGACATTCTGGAAAAGGAAAAAATCTGGAAATAGTAAAAAGAGTGGTTGCCAGAGTTTTGGGAGGAAGCAGGTGGCACAAGGAATTGTTAAGGCAGTAAAACTATTCTGTGTGAAACTGAACGAGGAGACATATGTTATTATACATTTACCAAAACCACCAGAATGTACAACAAAGAGTGAAGATTAATATGAACAACGGACATTAGTTAATAGTAAGGTATATTGATGCCTCTATTGTAACAAATATACAGCACAAATGAAAATGTTAATAGAGAAAACTGGGAAATGAGATGAAATGAGGGGATATTTGGAAACTCCACTTTCTACTTGTTTTTTAGACCAGCCTGGCCAACATGGTGAAACCCCATCTCTGCTAAAAACTACAAAAATTAGCCGGGTGTGGTGGCAGGCGCCTTAATCCCAGCTACTTGGGAAGCAGAGGCAGGAGAATCCTTTGAACCCAGGAAGCGGAGGTTGCAGTAAGCCGAGATCGAGCCATTGCACTCAAGCCTGGCGGGGGGGGGGGGGGGGGGGGAGGAGGAGGGAGAGAAGAAAAATGTATACATATTCTATTAACTAATATATATATTTATATATATTACATATATCTAATATATATTCCATTAACTAAAAACACTAATAAAAAGAGACCTATTTTTAAAGAAAACCAAACCCAAACTTTTTTATTCTAAATTATCACTAGTTACCAAATTATTTTAATTATATATAAAACTTAAGCAAAAAATAAACTCCATGGAAACCTTTTTAAAGTACAAAATTCTTCCTAGTGCCTCTAGAAAATTATAGTTAATAAATAACTTTAGAAAAATTTGGAAACGCTTATATGTATATGCACACAAACTAATACAACAATGCAGAGTTGTAGGTTTAGGAAATTGTTTCTAACTTTATTCAATAGAAAATATTAAATGTATTCTGAAAATCAGTAGCATAATTTGAAGGGATTAGTATACTTAATAAAGCTTAATTAGTATTAGAAACAGAAATCACATTGTCTCAAAAGACCTGATCAAAATGAGATTTTTTTGGCATTTTTTTCACACAATTTAAAAAAACTTTTATGTATAGAAAACACATTCTTAGGGAATGACTACTCTTAGCTCATTTGATCTAATAAAGATTTTATTCCTCTTACCCAGAGCAAGCCATATAGTTCCTTTTCCTTTTTTTTCCTTTTTTTTTTCTTTTTTTTTTTTTTGTTTTTTTGGAGTGGAGTTTTGCCCTTTTTGTCCAAGGTGGAGTGCAGTGGCGCGATCTCGGCTCACTGTAACCTCTGCCTCCCGGGTACAAGTGATTCTCCTGCCTCAGCCTCCCGAGTAGCTGGGATTACAGGTGCGCACCACCTCGCCCAGCTAATTTTGTACTTTTAGGAGAAACGGGTTTTCACCATGTTAGCCAGGTTGGTCTCTAACTCTTGAGCTCAGGTGATCCACCCACCTCGGCCTTCCACAGTGCCGGGATTAACAGAAGTGAGCCACTGCGCCTGGCCTTATCGTCCATTTTTCTAGGATAGGATTCTCCCTAGGTGTAATCCACAAAAATAAAGCCTTCAAAACTGACTTCGGAAGACGTTTCCATTTATTTTTCAATTGCAAATGAATTATTTACACGGTAGGTTTATCACTTTCATTATAATTCTTTGGGAATCTGCAGTGTTAGTTCCCCCTATGTCCTGCCTCTGCATTCTGGTCCAGGCGGCTTCCACCAACTATTTTGGTGGTCTGAATGTTCACTGACCTGAGCGCCACTGTAATGTCATTTTGTTTATTTACAGGCCAATGTGTAGTACCATTATAATGCCTTTGGATCAGGAAATAAACAACGTATGTCTAGTTCATTGCTTTTACTGTTTGAAAATATAGCTCAATTGTCTTCAAACTCATTAATTTTCTGTGCTCTTCAATGAAATGGTGCCTCATATAACACTTGAACAAGAGTGAATTATTTTGCCTCAGAAGATGAAGAGACATAGTTATACCCTATTGAACTTTTAATATAAACCCACTGCTCTTTGAAATGCTTAATGATTACAGGAAAGACCTATAGGGAACCACCAGACTAGATATCTTTCAGAAGAATAAATTAAAAAGACAGGCAATTAAAAGCAAATTCAGTTATTGGTTTCGCTGCTCAGTGTATATGCTCACTATGGGTTAGTAGATCAGAAGTAGGAAAGCAGAATATTAAGCTGGTGATGGCCTTTGTCTGATACAAGACAGCTATAACGTGTTTTTCACTGCAAAAATCTCAGCAATGGAAAATCTACAACCTCAACTGAAAATCCAGTACCAAAGTTGATCTGCTGAACAGCTAAAATTTGTGATAAGTGGAAGTTAAAATGGTATATAATTTGAGTGATTCTGAGTGTCTTTTGTTAAGCTTCTTATACATAAGAACATGTCAGAAATTTCCTAGGGGCAAATATTTTAAATACTTTAGCATTTCTTCTTTTTAATATTTTCCTGAATTTCAAAGATTTCTAGTCCCTAACCATGTCTTAGATATACTGCCTATAAAACTAGCTAAACATTCAAACTTCCCTTTTCTGTTCTTACTGTACTGTTTGTAATATCTGTTCTGCTCAAACACCCATATATATATCTTTGCTTCACCCATAACAAACTTCATTACAGGAAAATTGCAGTTTTGACTTTAATTTTTATTTAGAAAAATAGGGTAAATCTGGAAATGTCACATATGATTTTGTAGTTTGTGTACTGCCCAACTTTAGAAGAATCACCTACATTTTACATACTAGTTTACTTTAATGTTCCCTTTCCCTTTAATTTTGAAGTTGTGCTGCATGTAATTTCTACATCCAAACATAGTTTTGACTAGAATTTTTGATGTGGTATCAATGCGGACAGAGTTATAAATCATGAGACACTGGGATCTTACTAAATACAAACTGGTTTATTGGCATTTGGGACACAAAGTACCTATCCAATATCCATTTTACCCTGGAATTAGAACTTATTGCCAGCTATATGCCTCATTTCCCAGCTTTATTTGAAGATTAGTAAGAACAATGGGATATAAGGAATAGTCACTGAACTGGCTTTCCAAGAAAGCTCTTTGAAGAAAGATAACTTTCTCATGAGCCTTTTGAAATCTCACTTTTCTCTATCCCCGTTTGAAGCACAGAATGATGACTGAAGCCACAAAAGAAAACAGGTAACCAAGAGATGAGCTTGACAACAGAAACAATGCAGTAAAAATGATGGATGTTAGAAAAAGAAATTGGGACGTTCATGATATAGCAGCTATGGACTCCCTGTTTTTGAATTGTTTTATATAAGAAAAATAGAAACCTTCATCTTTAAACATAAGTTAAATCACTTTTTCAGAGAAAAATATAACTACCAATGCATACAGCATTGCTTGTTTAGAAAATCTGAGTCCATTATATAAATTCTTAAGTACCCAGCACATACTGGGCAATTTATAGTTAATCTTTAATATGGAGATTGCTGATACAATTGGAGATGAGAATGACTTTCAGGTAATTCTCAACATTAGAAGTTCTAATTTCTCAGCAAATTAGAAAATTTCTCAGCAAAAGAAGTCAAGAAAGAGCTATAAAACCATTTTTAGTACTGCAGTACAGATGGAAAAACAAAATCCTAGGTATTTATGTTGAAGTTTTCAACCTTCAAAAATTATAAACAAAAAATCCAAGAATTGTTAGTTTGCTCTAATGTAGATCTCAAATAGACAAATACCTTGCCTAGTATCAAAACTGGTAAAAATGCTGTAGTTCAAACATAGATCTGAGGGTCCCCCATGCCCAGGCTCTTTTTGTGTTATCTTCTGTACAGCTTAAAGGTGAACAGAATTAATATATGCTTCATAACGTTTGATAAGGTAATTTTTTTTTCCCCCTGAGACGGAGTCTGTCTCTGTTGCCAGGCTGGAGTGCAGTGGCGTGATCTAGGCTCACTGCAACTTCCACTTCAGAAGTTCAAGTGATTCTCCTGCCTCAGCCTCCTGAGTAGCTGGGACTACAGGTGCATGCCACCACACCCAGCTAATTTTGTATTTCACCATGGTGGCCAGGATGGTCTCAATCTCTTCACCTCGTGATCCACCCACCTCAGCCTACCAAAGTGCTAGGATTACAGGTGTGAACCACCGCGCCTGGCTGATAAGGTGGTTTTCTTATGGAAAATAACAAATGATTTCCATAGGGAAAAAGATGATGATGATGATGATGATGATGCCTAAAGTTCCAAAAATATAATTCAATTGTCCCAACAAAATGTTGTTATAAAAATTCACTAATTTATAAAACAAAATCATAAAACCCTTTCTGCTTTTGTGGTTTTTTGCTTTTAGTAAAAATTTGCCAGTTGTTTAATAAGAGCAAGTGTCACTGTATACTTTTGAAGTGATAACATAAAACTTGGAAATAAATAGCTTGAGACATGATAGAGTTGAGTCAGCTGTGATTGACTGCCCCGATTTTTCTAACAACCCTTTTACATGCCTTTTACAATAAAAATTTTGCAGATTTTGCCTCATCCCCATTAAATGGTAGAGTCTAGTTTGATACCCCTTGAATCTGAAAGAGCCAGATGGCTTAACAGTAATTTTAATTTTATTGTGTGTGACATTTCTGAACCTAGGCCTCAAGGGACTTGACAAGCTTCTGAAATCTCTTCTGAACCTCCTTTGTCTTACCATGAGAACAAGCCATTGCTATCCTTCTGGATGATAAATGTCACTTGGAAGACAGCCAAGGAACCCCAGCCAAGAACCATATAACCCTCAGATGCAAATCCACCCAGCTGATTAGCAGCCACTTAAGTGAGACCACCTGAGACAACAAAAACCCCTCCCCACAGCCTACTTTTGATCAGTGAATTATCCTTTTAAATTACTCAATGATTTTGGAGTGCTTTGTTACACAGCAATATTGTGGCAACAAATAACTTATACAACAGCCCAAAATGAGTACATTATTTTGAGTCAGTAGGCAAGTGTTCTAATTTTGGTGCAATCATGTGATTAATTGAAGTGTAATTTTAGTTAGTATAGATAGTAAAAGAAAAATGAATTTGACAAGAAAAATATTAGTTCAATTATAAACTTCAGCAAATACTGCTGGTGCTAATATGGACTATTAATTAACTTTTGTGTACATTACTTTCCTCATCTAAAAACTGAGCCAATAATGTCTACCCTTTATGATGCTTGCAAGTTAAGCTATTTTTATTTGCAATAAAGCTGTTAAATACAAAATAATATGGATATTTTTAATTCTTTAGTCATGGACCCACATGGCAATTCTATGACCTTACCTGTTAGACATCCAGCATCCAAACTACATGCATTACAAAAATATTATTTAAATATTACCTAAAAATTATTATCATGATTAATTAATAATTATAAACAAAAGCTCTGAACCTCAGGCAATGAAAATATTTTAATAATCCTTTAAGTAGAGTTTAAATACAGGAATCACCCATTTGTTATTTAATTTTAACACAAGAAGCTATATTTATTGGATGCACAGATAAAATATTTTTAAATATAGATAAATTCAAATTTTAAAATACGTTTTAAACATAGGATATCTAGTAACTTTTGAAAAAACATATGAAACTTCGTTTGTATGAATAGTATTGCAAGCAAGATCTCATTGATGAAAACCAATTACATTAAATATTCCTATGAAAAAATAACATTAAATAAGATTTTCTCTTAATAGTCATTTTCCCTAAAGTATTGCTTTGGAACATACAAAAGTAAATAAATGTATTTTACATCACAATTATACACCATGGCCAAGTATGGTTTATTCCACAAATACAAGACTGCCGATATATTCCAAAGTCAATCAATATAATCACATCAATAGACTAATGAAGAAAAGAAAAAAATACACGATCATATCAATTAATATAAAAAAATAGAAAATAACAAGGACTTACAATCTAGAACTAATAAGTGAACTTAACAAAGTCACAGGATAAAAAAACACATATACAAAAATCAAATATCTTTTAATATAGTAGCTATAGATAGACAGATGAAGGAGGAAGGTAAGGGAAACTGCCCAGCTCCTTGTCTGGGCGTGCCCACACAGGACTGGTGCCCCACTTGCACACTAGGAGAATGGGGTGGAGATGCTGGGAATTCACACATTATGCAGAGGAGAGGAGCCTGGCCTCTTCATCTCCTGTGTGGTGACCTGGTATTCAATTTGCGAGGTGGGAGCCTGTTGGCAGGGCCCCCTCTTTTTGTGGAGAGCTTTCTTTCAATAAATTTTGCTCTCCTCACTTTTCAACATGCCCGTGTGCCTAGAATTTCCTGGTGGTGGGACAAGAACCCAGATTTTAGCTGAACTAAGGTGCAAAAATCCTGCATCACTAGCAATGATATGTAGAAACTCAAATTTAAAAGCAATACCATTTGAAATTGTTCCAGTGAAAATGAGATACTTAGACACAAATCTAGCAAAGCAGGTACAGGATTGGTATGCAGAAAAATTATGAAAATGCTCATGAACTTAATAAATGAGGAAAAACACTATGTTCATATTTTGGGAAATTTGACATAGTTAAGATGTCAATTCTCCCTAAATTGATTTTTAGTTTTTATGCAGTTACTATTAAATACCAACAAGTGTTTTCAGATATATCAACAAACGTAATTTAAATTTATATGGAAAAAGTACTAGAATATCTAGAAAAATTGTTTAAAAGAACATAGTGAGAGGAAACACTGCCTAATTTTAAGACTTAACTATGTTTCTACAACAATCAGGACAGTGTGGCATTGCAAAAAGATAGAAGAAAGAGTGGAAAAGTTGGAAATAGACACGTATGAGTATGCACATTTGGGCAAATTTTCAAAAACGACTAAATGAAACACGGGTAACTTTTCAACAAATCTCAGACATGGTACCACACATCAAAATAATCTGTAAAAGACAATATTTAAAAACTGCACTTCATCAAAATTAAAAATACATGCTTCATTAAAGACCCTGTTGAGAGGATATATAAACAAACTGCAAACTAGGAGAAATTCGTTGCAAACCACATACTGAAAGTAAGTATCTCAAATAGATAGAGAACTCTTAAAACTTAATAGTAAAAGTATAATAAATTTAATTAGAAAATGGACAGAAAGCATAAGCAGACATTTCATCAAAGAGCGTGTACTGATGGCAAGTAAGCATATGAAGGTATGCTCAACATCATTAAGCAATAGGGAAATGAAAACTAAAATAACAATGATTATCACTATATATGAATACTTAAATTTAAAAAGTAATTATAATGCCAAATGCTGTCCAGTATAAAGACACACTACATTTTTATACATTGCTGCTGATAATCTACAATGGTACAACACTCTAGAAAATAGTTCTGATATTATTTTATAAAACTAAAATACACATACTATATGACTTAACCATCTCATTCCCAGACATTTATCTTATCAAAATGAAACATGTTCACACAAAAACAAAAAAACTATACACAGATATTCATGGAAGGTTTAATTATAATAACTGCAGCAAACTTTATTTGCAAAAATTGTAAACAAGCCTGTCGTCCCTCAATCAGTAAACGATTAAACAGTGTGCATCCATATCATGAAATATTACTCAACAATAGGCCGGGCGCGGTGGCTCAAGCCTGTAATCCCAGCACTTTGGGAGGCCGAGACGGGCGGATCACGAGGTCAGGAGATCGAGACCATCCTGGCTGACACGGTGAAACCCCGTCTCTACTAAAAAATACAAAAAACTAGCCGGGCGAGGTGGCGGGCGCCTGTAGTCCCAGCTACTCAGGAGGCTGAGGCAGGAGAATGGCGTGAACCCGGGAGGCAGAGCTTGCAGTGAGCCGAGATCTGGCCACTGCACTCCAGCCTGGGCAGCAGAGCGAGACTCCGTCTCAAAAAAAAAAAAAAAAAAAAAAAAAAGAAGAAAAAAAGAAATATTACTCAACAATAAAAGAAATGATGGATTAATACGTAAAACAATATCAATACCAAGGGCATTATGCTGAGTGAAAATGCCAATCTCTAAAGACTGCATAAAAAATAAAAAATTTAAAAGGAGACATTATGCATAATTCCACATAAGATTTCCTAACACTGAAATAGAAAGCAGATTAGCTGTGACAATCTAGGAACAATGAGTAGGTGCAACTGAAAAAGGGTAGCATAATGCAGTTTCTTTGGGGTGGTGAAATAGTTCTTTTTCTTGCTGGTTAGCTGGTGAAACAAATATACATATATATGTGTGTGTGTGTATATGTCTATATGTGTATATATATGTCTATATGTACATATACGTGTATATATACGTGTATATGTGTATGTGTATGTATATACGTATATATGTATATATGTGTATATATGTCTATATGTATATACGTGTATATATACGTGTATATGTGTATGTATATGTATATATGTATATACGTATATATGTGTATATATTCATAAAAGACAAAATTTTAAAGAATCACACACACATTGACACAAATGAGTATATGCAAAAATTGGTGAAATCTGAATAAGATCTGTCGTTTAATAACAGTTTTTTACCAACGTCAATTTCTTGGTTTTCTTTCTGTCATATAGATAAGTGGGCTGTCACTATTGGTGGGAAGATAGAGAATCAGTAAAGGATTCTCTGCATCCTTTCTGCAAACTCCAGTGTGTCTATAATTATTTCAGTATTAAAAATGTACACAAATATCTTCTGGATTTTTATGATTTTTTTTCATTTTGAATAACACACAATTTGATACTTAGTATAATACAGATTAAAGGAGAATCTCTTCACATTGCAGCCCCTATGACTTTACAATTCTAATGTTTCAGACAAATATTTGTAATTAACCAAAGATACTGTATTATTAACTAGTTTTGCTGTTCTGGTGGCATTGTATATTCTATATTTGCCTCCTTTGACCTCTGCATGTGGCCAACTCTTGAAACCACAGACAAATAATATCTGTTCTGGAAAGTTATCTTAGAATTACATCTGTACATGTAGCTGTGTTCAAATGCATACTGTGATATTGGTTTTGTCACTTTGGAGTATATGTTCCTATAAATTTGAGAATACAAAATTTGGGTAAGAACTTCACTCAGTATTTCCATCTCCTTCTGTGGCACATAGAATATAGTTGACAATAAAGAATTAAATGTATAAACAAACTAAAATTTTGTGGAGGAATCCTATCTCCTAGAAGTTGACTGATTTCATGATCTGGTTTAAAGAATCCTCATTTTTCAAATGAATCTGAAATGTTAACGTAACATTGAAGTTAAGATTTTGTTACTGTTGTCTATTATAAAATCCTTCAGAAATTAATTTATTTGGTGGGTCAAATTATTAAGTACTGAACTCAAGGGAGTCATTTTTATTACTATTTTAACTATCCTTCTTACACCAGATATTTTATTTGACTTCTGAAGTTTCCTGAAATATTCATGTAAGTAAATTTTCTATGAAACTTTTTTAGGTTAACCAAATTTGAGAACACTTATTTCTTACCTGACCATATATAATATCTCAAGAGTTTAATTCTTGATATTATACTTACTGGGATATATCTTCTATGATACTACATGCAATTCCTCTGCTTTTATGCATTTCTAGTGACTTCCAACAGTGTTTCCTTAACCTGCAATTCAAAACAGTTCATTGATCCTATGTACTGGGGATTTTGTTCTATTTCCTGGGAATGTTAAATTTAAATCTGCAAACTCTAAATGAAAAATTCAGTAAGAATCGTTGTGAGTTTCTTATTCTTCATTTAAATATCTTCACTTCAATTAGAGAAGTAAATACTTTGTTTTCTGAAAGTGTTTATATAGCAAGATGTTCTTTTTATCATCTGTCGAAATTTCACATTCCAGTAGTTTAATATAAAAGCTAATTTGCTTCTAATTATGCAAATTACTCTTTACATTCTGCAGTTTTGATGAACAGGTACAGAAAATTGCAACACATATGATTTTTTTTTAATTGAACAGATGCTAAGATTACAAAGGTTGCTATTAGTAGTAAAATATTTAGGAAAAACATACACTATGTAAATAGAGTCTACAACAAAGACTGTTGAAAAGCTAGAAAGCCTATGTATGCCAATATGATTAAAAAGATAAGACAAAGTTTTGTCTATTCACAGATATCCTTGTATATATGATATGCTTAAGAATATCTTCATATAAACATAATTTAAATACATAGTAAGTAAACAATAAGATATAAGAAATATAATATAAGAATTTGGGAATGGTGCAAACTGGTTAGGGAAGCATTCACTTATAAAAAGTGAAAAGGAGGGTAACATTAGAAAGATGGTAGAATAGATGGTCCCCATACTCATCCCACCACCACAGAAACACTGATTTAACAACGGCATATGGACCAGAATATCTTTGTGGAAACCCCAGAATTCAGGAGAGAAGTTGCCTCAACCCAGCAGAACCCAGAGGCAATAAAAGTTACATGGAAACGAACATGTTCAGTGTCACTAAGAAGAGTAGTGTCACTTTGCCTGCACCTCCCCCACCCAAGTGAGCACATTACAAAGCCCGAAGATATCCTCACAATTTGTGACTTTTCCTGTAGGGGAAGAAAATAGATGAAATGTGTCCCATAAGGCTGCCTGAGAGAACAGCTCATGTCTTTCCTCATCCAGAGTACTGTGAGACCTGTCGTAGTTGTAAAGCCAAGGGGCAGTTAAGAACTGAATGAAGAGCAGGTAGCTCTCAGCAGCTGGCAAGGTGTCCAGCAACTGAGGAGAATTGCAGCTGCCCTCCTAAGTCCTAGGAGCTGGAGCAGACCACAGTAGATGGCGTAACCTCCAGTTACCCAAAGCAACCTATAGGTTCAATGTTATTCCCATCCAAATCCCAACGGCCTTTGTTTTTTTTGTTTGTTTGTTTGTTTGTTTGTTTGTTTTGGAGACGGAGTCTCTCGCTCTGTCGGCCCAGGCTGGAGCGCAGGGGCGCCATCTCGGCTCACTGCAAGCTCCGCCCCCCGGGTTCACGCCATTCTCCTGCCTCAGCCTCCCGAGTAGCTGGGACTACAAGCGCCCACCACCACGACCAGCTAATTTTTTGTGTTTTTAGTAGAGACGGGGTTTCACCGTGTTAGCCAGGATGGTCTGCATCTCCTGACCTCGTGATCTATCTGCCTCAGCCTCCTGAAGTGCTGGGATTACAGGCATGAGCCACCACACCTGGCCCCAATGGCATTTTTTATAGAAATAGAAAGAAAATCCCCAAATTCACACAGAACAGCAGAAGACTCAGAATAACCAAAACAACGTTGAGAAAAAAGAAAAACACTGGAAGCATGGTGCTTTCTAATTACAAAATACAATATAAGGCTATAGTAATTAAAACAGTGTGGTACTTATGTAAAATCAGCCATAAACCAATGAAACAGAGTAGAGAGTCCAGAAATCAAACCATACATGCATGATCAACTAATCTTTGACAAGGGTGCTGAGAACATGTAGTGGGAAAAAGAATGTCTCTTCAACAAATTTTGTTGAGAAAACTAGGTATCTATATGCAAAAGAATGAAATTGAACCTCTATTATGTATCGTACATGAAAATCAACTCAAAATATACTGGATTTAAATGTAAGATCTGAAACTGTACAACATGTAGAAGAAAACATATGGGAGGCCGGGCGCGGTGGCTCAAGCCTGTAATCCCAGCACTTTGGGAGGCCGAGACGGGCGGATCACTAGGTCAGGAGATCGAGACCATCCTGGCGAACACAGTGAAACCCCGTCTCTACTAAAAAATACAAAAAACTAGCCGGGCGAGGCGGCGGGCGCCTGTAGTCCCAGCTACTCGGGAGGCTGAGGCAGGAGAATGGCGTAAACCCGGGAGGCGGAGCTTGCAGTGAGCTGAGATCCGGCCACTGCACTCCAGCCCGGGCGACAGAGCCAGACTCCGTCTCAAAAAAAAAAAAAAAAAGAAAAAAAGAAAACATATGGGAAAAGCTTCATGACATAGGTCTTGAAATACTTGTATGTGTATGACACCAAAAGTCCAAGCCATAAAAGGAAAAACATACAAAGGAGACTACATCAAACTAAAAAACTCTCTAGCAAAGAAAATCATTAACAGAGTGAAATACTGATAGTCAATGGTTGCCTTTTCACTTTCCATTTTCTTTCAAGTGGAAGAAAATATTTGAAAACCATATATTTCATAAAGGCTTAGTATGCAAAATATGTAAGAAACTCCTACAACTCAAGCAAAAAAAGAAAACTTTAATTAAAAATTGCAAAAAATCTTTTTCTAGAAATACATACAAATGACCAAAAGTATATGTAAAGGTGCTCAATATCTCTAATTATGAGAGAAATTATGAGAGAAATGAATATTCAAACCACAGTGAGACATAGCCTTATGCATGTCAGGATTGTTATTATCAAAAAACAAGAATATTTTAGCACCAAGTATTGCTGAGGCTGCAGAGAAACTGGCACCCTTTTATACTGTTTGTGTGAATGTAAAACGGTGCAGACACGAAGAAAAACAGTATGAAGATTTTCTCAAACAAAAATGTTTTGAAAAACCACAGCAAAAAACAGCAATCCAAATTCTGTGTATTGAATTGTCAAAAAATTGAAATCAGGATCTTGAGGAGATATATGTGTTCTCATGGTCATTGCAGCATTCTTTCCGATAGGGAAAATATAGAAACAACCCAATGACTGAAATGCTCATTGACAGAAGAATGAATAAAGAATATGTGCTATATACACATTCAGCATTAAACAAAGGGAAATCCTACAATTTGTAAGTGCGTTGACGGACTTGAAAGACATTACGTCAAATGAAATAAGGCAATCAGAGAAGGATAAGTGTGACATGATTTTACTTACATGAGGGCTCTGATTTGAATGTGTCACTCACAATTCATACAATTCATGTGTTGGAAACAATTCCCAGTGCCACAGTGTTGAGATGTAGGATCTTTAAGTAGTGTTTCGGTCATGATAGCTCTGCTCTCATGAACAGATTGATGTGGTTGTCTTCATAGCGGGTTAGTAACCATGTGATTAGGTTCCTGATAAAAGGATGAATTTGGCCTCTCTCTCTCTCTGTCTCTCCTTCTCTCTCTCACATATGCTCTTTTGCCGTTCCACCTTCCACCTTCAACTGTGGGCAGATGCAGCAAGACAGCCCTCACCAGATGTGGACCCCTCGACCTTGAAAGTCCCACCTTCCAGAAACTGTAAGAAATAAATTTCTGTTCTTTATAAATTACCCAGTTTCATGTATTCTGTTATAGCAGTACAAAACAGAATAATACAACGAAGTTTGTAACATAATCAAACTTATAGAAGCAAAACACAGAATGGTTGTTGCCAGGAATTGAGGGAGTTGGGGGGAATGGGGAATTATTATTCAATGGGTACAAGATTACATTTACATAAGATGAATGAGCTCTAGAGATCTGCTGTGCAACATAGTGCCTATAGATAACAATACAGTATTGTGCACTTAAAAATTGTTCAAGTGATTGATCTTAAGTGTTCCTTACAACAAAATAATCAAACAAGCAAACAAAAACAAAGAGACACAAGGAAATATTTGGCCTTTAGAGGTGATGAATATATTTATTACTTTGACTATGGTGAATGTGTTATGGGTATCTGAGTTTTACCAATAACTGCGTATACATTCAGTTATTTTTATATTCATTATCTTATCAAAGCTGTAAAAAAAGTAAAAAGAATGTACAACACTTACGTATTTCATTGTTGATAGAAATGACTTTATTTATTTTCTTATTTATTTATTTATTTATTTATTTTCTTATTAGCCTGTTTCTGGTAATAATACCGTTTGAGTATTGGGAATATTTAGTTAATAATAAAAAAGTAATAAAGTAAAAAAGTAATAAAGTTTAACTATTTCAACTGAATAAAGAATTGATTTCTTTTCTAATTTAGTTCTCAATACTCAGTGTTCATGTATGTTCAGGGTATAAGCTTGCTGTCTGACTCTTCTCATTATATTTTGGAGACCATGGTATCAAACCAAATTTAACCACCGTCTGAAAATCCTTTCTATTCTATCCTTTTCTATTCTTCACACTAGCTATTTCATTCTTCTCCAATCCTATTAAATGCCATCTAATCCTCTCACTCTCAGATAACCTTTCTCTTACTTCAATAGAGAAAATGAAATTCACTAGATTGGAACTGGATCAACTTTCTCTAAAAGATGAAAGAATTAAAAGAAAACAAGAAATAAAGAAAAAAAGAAAAAGAAAATATAAATGGGCAAATGTTTCTCCTGCAACCTAAGTCTATTTTTTTTTCATCTGTGCCCTGTTTCCTATGCAATTCTGTCTGCCTAGGATTTCTTTAACCTCCTACTCTCATCTTTATTTATACCCTCTCTTCTAAACTTCTCCATGGTAATTAAAGATACTCAATTTGTTTAAGTGTAAAAAAGAAAATTCCATCCCTCTCTAACACTCCCTCATCCACCGTCCCCTGCAGCCATGCCACCCGGTCACCTGTCAACACCTCTCTCCACTCTGCAGCATGTCACAGGTTGCTACACTGGCCATGTTTAATATTCTAATTGTTTTTTTGCTTCAGGGTAACAATACATGCACACCCACGCACACATACACACTCACTCCTACATTTCCTCTTGTATCTTTGGCCACTCTTGCAGAAACATTTTTTTAAGCTCTATTTCCTTTTCCAAACTTTCATTTGTATTCTTTAAATTTCTCTCCCAGGTGCCCATGTCTCCTAATACTACAAACTTTCCCTGGACTTCTCCTGACTTCCATAGTTTCAATGTTGTTGTTTTATAACTCCTCCGAAATATACCTTTGTATTCCAGCTTGCCCTAAATTTCAGAATGGAATATTTCAAACATTAGATAAGACCCCTTGGATATAAGGCAGGGACTTCAACTCAACATCTTCACACTGAAACCTGCAGCTTTTCCTCTGCCTGCTTGCCTCACCAATCACCATTCTCCTGTGCCTGCTCTTTTTGGAGGTGTTTATTGTTGGACACCTCCCACATCTGAGGTGCCTAAAACAGAGACATGAACCTCATCCAGGGCCTTGCCATATTCTCTCCTGATTTAGGATACTTGATAGTTATCCAGAGTAATTGATTTACAGGAAAATATACATATTTAATTAGTATAACATTTCCTTTTGTTCTGGTATTTTTCTGAATTTAACTTGATTATCTATTTCATAAGTTATTATTTTCTATTGAATCATTTTGCCTAAAATAAAACTTTTATTAGTCTTTTTGTGAATTTAATACTGTAGTTTCCCCCTGTACTAGTAAAGCTCATCTTGGGTCAACATGGTTTACTTTTGTAGTCTTATACTAAGAATCAAGTACTTCAAATAGTTTTCCCGAAAAACTTAAAATAGTAGCATATATCATTCCACTTTATGTTAGTAATAAAATACATTATGAATAAGGTAGAAAAAGGATTTTAACTTTTAATCAGGCATTGTTTGATACACGTGTAACTTATATGTAAATATGCATGAAACTAATAAAATTAATATTTATAAATCTACCAATATGATTGAAGGAATCTGGGATTTTTCCTCAATTCCATCATTTTCTCATTCTGCAGTGATAAAAGAGCTGTTAAATGTAGTATTTCTAATTTCCCTATCTTTAGAAGATGATTTCATGCAGTTTTTATTTTTAAGCATTATAAACATGTGATCATACAGTGTGCAGATTTATGTGACCTGCATTTTCTATTAGCAATATGTTTGTGAGACTCAATCATGTTGATTTTTGAGGCCCTAAACCCTTTTCTTTCACACTTCTATGGGTGAACAAAACATGATTTTGTTTGCCATCATTCATGGATATTTAATTTGTTTTCATTTGCATACTATGACAAAAATTGCAGTAATAAATATTCTTTTTTAAGTATTTCACTATTTATAAATAGACAAGAGTTTACCTAATATGCATCCTAAAGAGGGAATTGTCTGGTCAAAAGGTAACTACATCTTCAATATAAACAGGTATGATTAAATTGAATTCCTCAGTATTGTGCCAAATCCCACAACTGGAATCTACATTCTTGTCAAGACATTTTATCATCATTTTTAGTTTTTGTCAGGCAATTAATTAAGATTTTTGCTGATCTTATTTTTGAGTATATGAGATGATATTCTATTTTGATTATCATTCACATATTTTTGGTTAAAAAATAGGCTTAGAAATTTTTGGATTATTTGCAGTCTTGCGATCTCTTATGTGAAATGCCTATGTATTTTGCCTGATTTCCTATTTGGTTATCTGTAGTCTTGTTTTGTTATGGTAGGTGTTTTTGGTTGGTTTGTTTTTCCATTGCTTATTGAAGGAGTACCACATTATATACACTTATGAGATAGAAAGTAGGAAGTCTTTGTTAAATCTACCGCCTAGTGTGTATTTTAACTTTTTAAAAATGTAAGCCAGCAGCACATCAAAAAGCTTACATACCATGATTAAGTAGACATTATCTCTGGGATGCAAGGTTGGTTAAATCTATGCAGATCAATAAATGTAATTCATCACATAAACAGAACTAAAGACAAAAACCACAGGATTATCTCAATAGACGCAGATAAGGCTTTCAATAAAATTGAACACCCCTTCATCTTAAAAACTCTTGATAAAATTTCACACCCATTCATGTTAAAAACTATCAATAAATTAGGAATTAAAGGAAAATTTCTCAAAATAATAACAGCCATCTATGACAAGCCCACAGCCAACATCATAGTAAATGGGCAAAAGCTGGAAGCATTCCCCTTGAAAACCACCTCAAGACAAGGATGCCCTCTGTCACCATTCCCATTCAACATAGTATTGGAAGTCCTGGCCTGGTCAAACAGTCAAGAGAAAAAATAAAGGGTATTCAAACAGGAAAACAGGAAGAAAAACTGGCCCTGTTTGCAGGTGACATGATCCAATATCTAGAAAACCCCGTGATATCAGCCCAAAAGCTTCTGAACCTGATAAACAATTGCAGTAAGGCTTCAGGATACAAAATCAATGTGCAAAAATCACTAACATTCCTATACACCAACAACAGTCAAGCTGAGAGCCAAATCAAGAATGCAATTTTATTCACAATTCCCCAAAATGAATGAAATACCTAAGAATCCAGCTAACTAGGAAGGTGAAAAATCTCACTAAGGAGAACTATAAAACTCTGTTCAAAGAAATCAAAGATGATACAAACAAATAGGAAAACATTCCATGCTCATGGATAGGAATATCAATATCATAAAAATGGCTATATTTCCCAAAGCAATTTATAGATTCAATGCTATTTTTATTAAACTGCCATTGACATTTTTCCTAGAACTAGAAAGTCTATTCTAAAATTTATATGGAACCATAAAAGATCCCAAATAGCCAAGGAAATCTTAAGCAAAAAGAATAAAGCTGGGGGCATCATGCTATGCAACTTCAATCTATAGTACAGGGCTACAGTAACAAACACAGCATGGTACTGGTACAAAAACAGACACATTGACCAAAGGAACAGAATAGAGAATGGAGAAATAGGCTGATTTTCAACAAACATGACAGAAACAAGCAACGGGATAAGGACTCCCTATTTAATAAATAGTGCAGGGATAACTGGCTAGCCTTATGCAGAAGGTTAAAACTGGAACCCTTCCTTATATAATAAACAAAAATTAACTCAAGATATACTAAAGAGTTAAATGTAAAATCTAAAACTATAAAAACTGTGGAAGACAACCTAAGCAATACCATTTAGGACATAAGAAAAGGTAAAGATTACATAACAAAGACGCCAAAAGCAATTGCAACAAAAGCAAAAATTGACAAATGGGATTTAATTAAAGTAAGGAGATTCTGGACAGCAAAGGAAACTATCAACAGAATGAAACGACAACCTATAGAACCTTTCTTTCTACTGAAAGAAAGAAAATTTTTTTCAAACTGTGTGTCTGTTATCTAGCATTTATGAGGAAGTTAAATTACAAGAAAAAAACAAACCACTCCATTAAAAAGTGGGCAAATGACACGAACAGACACTTTTCATAAGAAGATACACACGGAGCCAAGAATTATATTAAAAAGCTCAATATCACTAATATTTAGGGAAATGTAAATCAAACCCACAATGAGATACCATCTCATACCAGTGAGAACGACTATTATTAAAAAGTCAAAATGACAGTTGCTGAGAGGTTCCGAAGAAAAAGTAACACTTATACACCGTTGGTGGGAATGTAAGCTAGTTCAACCATTTTGGAAGACAGTGTGGAGATTCCTTAAAGAACTAAAAACAGAAATACCACTCAACCCAGCAATCCCATTACTGAGTATATACCCAAAGGAATAAAAATCATTCTACCGTAAAGACACATGTACGTGTATGTTCATCACAGCACTAGTCACAATAGCAAAGACATGGAATCAACCTAAATACTCATCATGATAGGCTGGATAAAGAAAATGTGGTACATAATACACTATGGAATAATATGCAGCCATAAAAAAGAATGAGATTGGCTGGGTGCGATGGCTCACGCCTGTAATTCCAGCACTTTTGGAGGCCAAGGCAGGTGGATCATCTGAGGTTAGGAGTTCGAGAACAGCCTGGCCAACATGGTGAAACCCCATCTCCACTAAAAATACAAGAAATAGCCAGGTGTGGTGGCACACACCTGTAATCCCAGCTAGTCTACTCAGGAGGCTGAGGCAGGAGAATCCGGAACCCGGGAGGCAGAGGTTGTAGTGAGCCAAGATCACGCCACTGTACTCCAGCCTGGATGATAAAGCAAGACTCCATCTAAAAAAAATAAAAAAAGAATGAGATTATGTCCTCTTGAGGAATATGGATGGAGTTGGAGGCCATTATCCTTAGCAAACTAATGCAGGAACAGAGAGCAAATACTGCATGTTTTCACTTATAAGTGGGGTCTAAATGATGAGAACACATGAACACATAAAGGTGAACAACACAACTGGGGCCTGTGGGAGGGTGGAAAGTGTGAGGAGGGAGAAGTTCAAGAAAAATAATGAATGGATACTAGGCTTAATACTTGGGTGACAAACTGCAAAACAAACACACATGACACAAGTTTACTTACATAACCTGCACATATCCTGCTGAACTTAGAAGTTAAAAAAGATTTCTTTTTTAATAAACGCAAGTTTTATACATTCAACATTTTAATTGCTTTAAATTGTTTTCTGTATGCTTTGGTAAACAAAATACATCAATCTATTGACTATCTAGTTTTCCTAATTTCTGGCATCTTTTGTAAACAATTCTAATTAAATTTTAGATGACTGCTGCTGACCAATGCTGAACTACCTCACTATTTTTTAAAAATAATTGAAAAATCTGTAAATTTTTATTTTTTCCAAGTAGTTAATATTGTAATAACATCAGTTTTATCCCATATTTTTCAATAATTAGAGCATGTGTATTTTTTATGGCTTGCTGCATTAAATATGCTCTCCAAGACAATATTGAATAAAGGCAATGCTACTGAGCATGTTTGCCTTTAATTTCATGTTTTATTTTACACACTAGGAAGTGTTTTAGTTTAGGCATAAGAGATAGCACTTGGCCGGGTGTGGTGGCTCATGCTGGTAATCCCAACACTTTGGGAGGCCGAGGCGGGTGGATCACGAGGTCAGGAGTTCGAGACCAGCCTGACCAAGATGGTAAAACCCTGTCTCTACTAAAAATACGAAAATTAGCCGGGTGTGGTGGTGGGTGCCTGTAATCCCAGCTACCCTGGAGGCTGAGGCAGGAGAATCGCTTGAACCCAGGAGGTGGAAGTGGCAGTGAGCCGAGATTGTGCCACTGCACTCCATCCTGGTGACAGAGTGAGATTCTGTCTCAAAAAGAGAGAGAGAGAGAGAGAGAGCACTTAACAATGGGTGCAGTGAAATAATAGTAGAAAATATAATATTAAGTACATGATATTTTGTATGCATTATATACTCAAAATATTTTTTATAGGTTATATTATTGTTAGGTATGGCAGTAGATATTTTTTGAATCAACTTTCTCTATACAGTTAGGCATATTTCAAACCAACAAATATGAGATAGAGAAGTTCTCTGATTTTCAATGAAATAGTACTACTTTTTTTCCTGCTCATCTTTATTTTCTAACATAGGCCTGGAAAGCTGTACTTTAATACGTATTAAATTTTGTTCAAACTAAATATTGTCATTATGGCGAGGAGATTCTGTCTTTCTTGACTATTTAGTATTAATGTTTTAAAAGTTTAAAGAGAAAACATTTTAGAACTGGAATGCCTTCAGCAAATTATTTTCTTTACCTAAAATCAAAAGTTACAATTTCTCCTGTAAATCTGTAATATTTTTGAAAAATGTATCTTCTATTTGACTAAATAATATTTTTTTAAAATTTTTGTTGAGTAAATTCACTTAAAAATTGCTATATTCAATCCAAATTTAAACAATAAGTTCATTTAGTCATTTGTTGTTTTTCCAGATGTAAAGCTGTCATTGAATTAAACAAATTTCCCAATAATAGCCTTACTTTGTGTACTATGAAAATTCTGTAGGTCAAAACAAGAGACTTCCACTTTTTTAAGTAAGAAATCAAAGTAACTTTTTCATGCTTTGTATATAAAGGACATTTGAAAGTTACAAGTGAAAATACAACTCCACATTTAAGGATAAATCTACCATGCCTTTGCTCATTTTTCAAGAAAATTTGGAGAAGACAGACTTACTTTGAAGCCCTTGAAGTGGTATCCAATGACGTTTCCCAATTTGCTTCTCTGTATTTCTTCAGTTTTACATTTTGAGTCGATGGAAAAATATCAACTTTAACTCCTTTATACTAGCAGGAAAGCATTGCTTTCTAAATAAATAAATATATCTGCCTCATTGAACATATTGTTCTTTGATGATAAGTATTAATTTTAATATTGAGGACTAACAATTCTGTAAATGTATACTTTACAGAGATAAGAAATTGCTATCTCTATTTGGAATTTGGAATTCTCTATTTAGAAATGCAAGTATTACATCCAAAATGACTTATCACAAGTCTTGTAAAAACACACTTCTTACTTTTTGTAGGTGATTCTGCTTTCTCAATAAGACTCACATCTACCAACACAATAATCAGCATAGTGCTATATACAGAAACTTAACACACAGTGTTCTTACTCAAATTTTATTTTCTATATCAGATGTCTTTATTAACTTATATATATAACTCTCACTTCTTGATTCATACTAGTTACATGAAGGCATAATCTGAAACATTCAAAACGCACTAGATGAATAGATATCACAGGTTGAGACCATATGTCTTGCATCTCTTCAAATATTTCTTTAAACATATATTAGCCCACAATTATGGTGTTTTTAATTCCAAAATATATATATATATATATATATATATATATCTGTTCTAATGTCAAATATAGTCATTTTTAACCCTTAAATATTAATAGTGTATAAAATGCATACATATTTTACACGTTATGATATAAGATCTGATCATCATGTCTTCAAGATATTTTTGAATTTAAACACAACAAATTAAATCGTATCATTATATACTACTACAAACTGTAAAATTAGATGCATTTTCCTAAAGTCAGGGTGGAGTCAAGAATACTCCTTACCACCATAACCAGTCAGTGTTATATTGGAATATTAATGCAATAAAATAAGAGAAATAAATGGAATAATTAGCTAGAAATGAAGATACATAGTCATCGTTATCTACATATTATATGAGATATGATTATCCAGCAATAAATTCCAACAGTCAGCTAACCAAAGAAAGTAAATCTGTAAGTAGTAAGTTAAAAATCAATGCAAATAATCAACATACAAAATGTCAGCAAAGCATGTGTTAACAAACTCAAAGAAAACTTTGTTCACTGTCATTAAATAAAATGTGAATAAATTTAAAGTCTTAATCTTATTCAAGTGAAAATTATTTCCACATTATCCTAAATTATTCGAAAATTTAATTAGAACAAAACACAACTATATAATTTGTGGAACTCTACAAGTTAATACCAAAATTAATATAGCAGATGAAATCCCAAAAATAGTCAAGAGTTTTGAAGATCATACAAAACTTTTGGCATGAAATTAAGCATGTTTTAATAGATTTTTTATAAAAATACATTTACATTTTGTTTGCATTGCTTTTTTATGTCATTTGCCATTTATTTCTATTTTATTTGTTGTATGTTTTTAATGATTTCTAGAAATTCTTCATTTATTATCAATAAGATACTTTGTCTATTGTAGAGAATATATATTTCCTTTCACTCTATTCTTTGTCACTTAAGTTATTGCATCTTTCTAATACAGATAATTTTTTGTACTTCAAGGCCTATGGAAAGATTTTTGTAGTTTGAGAAAGACTTTTCCTCTCCATGATTATGCTGTATGGCATTTCCTTAGTTTTGTTTTGAAAATTAATAAGATTTTGACACAATACAGTGTCCAAATATGCAACTATTTTGTAAAATGCTAACTGGATTTTTTGAATATTATATAGGCTGATTTTTAAATACCTCCTTTAGATTTTTTCAAAGTAATTCATTTTCTACAATTTTTGCTTTGTATTTGGTAAGCTAAACTGTTCCGTATATTAAAGCTCAATAACTATATCCTCTTTGCAATATGTCATAATCGTACCATAAAATTTTACATGAGAACCATAAATTTATTCAATCTTACCTAGAGTTTATTTTGCTGCTATTGCTTCTTAAACTTAATGGCTTTATCTTTCTTGAATTTATGTTATGTTGATGAATAAGAATATTAGTATTTTTCTCATATACCATAATTAAATTAGCTCCTAATTTTTGTGTATTTAAAAACCATTTTAGTTCATTTTTTATTGAGTTATAATTGATAAAATGCTCATCTTAAGTGTACAGTTCAATGATTTCTTACAAATGCGTATACCCATGTGACTGAAACCCTTATAAACATTTCTATTATCCCAGAAATGATCCTCAAACCCTTTCTCCCTCAGTCTCATCGTCATCACAAATTGACCACTCTACTTATGACTTTCACCATAGATTAGTTTTAGTTGTCTAAAATCTCATAGTAATCTTCTATCTGTTATATTTTTCACTTGACATGTGTTTAGGTTAATCATATTGTTATATATATTCGTAGTTTGTAGGTATTTATTGCTGAAATTCCTTTGTATGGGTAAACTACTGTTTGTCTATTCAGTCTCCAATCTGATGGACGTTTAACCTTTTCCAGTACATTATATTTATTTATTTTTTGATTTATTACACAATAAATCTCTAGCTTGCTGCTTCATATGTTCTTAATGAGCACAGCATGATTAGCTAGCTGTTCTTCAGGTAATGGTTTAATTAGCCTGATCTTTTTTCATAGGTTTAATTCTGCATCTTCTTTTTGTTGTTGTTGTTAACTTTATACTTGGAAATTTTTCTGGGGCCGTTGAGAAGAATGTTTAATTTCTTAGAAGTCTTTTAAAACTCGTGTTCTGTTTCTCTCTCTCTTCTATATTAATGTTATTATTGTGCAGAAACTCCTTCACTTCCCTACTTTACTGGAGGCCATCATTTGCTATTTTCTGATGCATAAATGTGTTTTTAATAATCATCCTGCATTTCAATAGGATTTGGAGTATGGGTCATAAGTTAAAAAAGGTTTATTCTATTTGCTTTTTAAAACAAACTACCTCTCCTTTCATAGTACTTGTACTTGTCACTTTGTATTACAATTAACTATTAACTTATTACAATTAACTATTAATTAACTATTAAAGGAGCTCAATAAGAGTAAAATCATATGTCTCTTAATTGGCAGTAAATCCCCTGAACTTAATACTGTCTTAGTGCCTACTCAGTGCTCAACAAGTACTTGCACAATAAATAAAAGAATATATATATATAATTCATGAAAACATTAATAGTAGTTATGGAAGTGCAGGGTAATTACAGCTACTTTAAAATATTATTTTCATTTTGTTTTCCAAATAATTTTTTGTTTTGTTTTGTTTTGTTTTTGGAGACAGAGCCTCGCTCTGTCTCCCAGGGTGAAGTACAATGGCATGATCTCAGTTCATTGCAACCTCCTCCTCCTGTGTCAAGCGATCCTCATGCCTCAACCTCCCATGTCCAGTAGCTGGGATTATAGGTCTGAACAACCACACCCAGCTAATTTTTGTATTTCTAGTAGAGATGCAGTCTTGTCATATCGGCCAGGCTAGTCTCAAACTCCTGGCCTCATGTGATCCGTCTGCCTTGGCTTCCCAAAGTGCTAGGATTACAGTAATGAGCCACCACACCTGGCCTTGCTTTCCAAATAGTTCTAACAGTCAGGTATTTTATTTATAATTCAAATAAAAAGGAAGTGATAGCATAAATATCGTTAGTGATCACTTAAATACAAAAATATATGGTATAAACATTTAAAAAAATAAGTGAGCAAATCAATAAGCAGAGACCATATCAGAATAGTGGAAACTTGGATGATTTCCTATAATTCTTTATACTTATCAATAAATTGTAAATTGTCAACAACAATCCTTCTCTCCTGTCATAATGACAATACTATAGAGAGTGGAAGAGAAATGTCAGTCGTTTACTTTTGCAACATTTACTATTCTTTAATAGAAAATAACATATTTTCAGAGCTTGATCTTTCAAGAGAGACTGAGAGAACATTCATATGACAATCTCTGTGTACAATTTGTTTATTTAGAACTTTTAAGTAATTATAGTCTTCTTACTAATTTTCCCTGTGGGACGATATAATAAAGGCTATATCTATAACAATCATGTGGTAAGACTATTTGTCTATGTAAAACCCTAAGTTGTTGATTAAATCAAAGTCCTATTTATTAAGTACCTTTTTTTAATATTAGGATTTTTAAAGTCTTGATTGTTCAACCACAATGAAATAGGACGTCAGATGTTGGGGTGGAATACCAGAGAAAAGCAGAGCAGGGGAGAGTAGATAAGAGAAAAACAAAAAGCCAACCAAAACAACAAGGAAAGCAAGTGAAGAAGAGAAACTCTTGTCTACTTTAGTATTCATCTGGGTATAGAAAGTTGAGAATAATGATAAATAGTAGTAAATTTATTATTGTGGTATTTTGTTAAGTATTATATACAATGTACTTGGCTGAGCCTTGTGGCATAGATAAATATACAAGTATAAGTTCATTAACTTTTTTTTGTAAGTGCCTATATAGGTACCTGATACGGTTTGGCTTTTTCCCCACCCAAATCTGATCTTGAATAGTAGCTCCCATCATTTCCATGTGTTAATAGGAGGGAGATAATTGAATCATGGGGGCAGTTTTCCTCTTACTGTTCTCATAGTAGTGAATAAGTCTCACAAGATCTGATGGTTTTATAGTTGGGGGTTTCCCTGTACAAGCTCTCTTTGCCTGCTACCATGTAAGATGTGACCTTGCTCCTCCTTTGCCTTTCACCATGATTGTGAGGGCCCCCTAGCCATATGGAACTGTGAGTCAGTTAAACTTCTTTCCTTTATAAATTACACTGTCTCAAGTATGTCTTTATCAGCAATGTGAAAATGGACTAATACAGTATCTATGCAATTTATTTTATCCAATTTGCAATAAAAACAAAACTGAGACATTCTATTTGACATTAAACATGGTAAGGCATATTCCCAATGATCATTGTTGCTGTGATGGCAATGTGATTTTGTAAAATATTCCATCAAATTTATGGAATAGACTGCTTCAAAGGATATTGGTGGTATCTAGTTAAATTCTACTCTGGGTAAGTATATGAAACTCCCAAAAACTTTCTAATTAGTGATCTTACTGTCTTGAATTGAACAATTACAAAGATAGTAAAGTATCCCCTGAAAATGAGGCAGGATAAGTAAGGTTATGAGGCGATACTGACTTCTCTCCTTGTATGAAGCCCAGTAGGGTCTGCACCCTTTGCGCCCTAGTGTGTGAGCATCTCACTCTTTTGTAAGGTAAGCAGTCCTACAGAATACTAGAAGACTCTCAGATAGTTACAAGTTCCAGCTACCCTAAATGGCCAGGGGAAGAGAACAAACGTTCCTTATTCCTGATATAGCTTCCCCAACCTCCAGCCAATCAGCACCAAAATCCTAAGATGCTACTGACTACAAATTCCTGTGGGAGGTGTGTGGGTATGAATTCCTGCCTGGAGGGAAAGTGGCTAGAGACTTCGCCGAGTCATGCATGCACAACTAGGTTCAAGGCTTAGCTTATAATAACCTTGTCCCCATTTTAATAATTCAAAACACATCCCTAGGTGATGTTAGGTGCTAGCTATACATGTGATAAGTGTTAGAGCATGTAGATGCTGAACGCATGCACCAACTGCAGGTCCACCTTTGCATACTTGACTTCACCAGTGTTTTAAGAGTATGTATGAACAGTTCCCATAAAGGGAATTCCCCTTATGGAACTAGCTGCTGTCTCTAGGTTTGAGCAGCCTGATCTGCTTCTCAGAGTGTACTTTCACCTTGCAATAAACTTCTTCACGTACTCTTACTTTGTACTCGCTTTCAAATTCTTTTGTGCAGCAAAGTCAAGAACCTGAACCAGCCCACAGATAACAAAGTATCTGTTGTCATTTTAATATTGTTCTGTCTTGTCTTAAACTGAAATCCACCTCCCTTTAAATATTACTGATGAATCTTTGCCATGCTTCAACTCTTTGAAGCTTGCTGTAATGAATTTGGGGAGGAGGGGTGGAAATCACATGTTGCCTGTAGTAAAAAACATCTTACAATTTTTTATCAATATCCACGCCTAGAGTGATTATCTTCTTTATATACATATTTTTTGATTTTATATATGAGATACAACTGTTATGTTTTGCTCATTTATAAATCCACATAAAAATAATCTGTAAAAAAGTGTTGTCTTAGTTTTACCAAATATATTTTCGTTGTGTCTGAGTAAACTTGGTAAAGATTATCATAAAATTACTCTTTGTATAATAAAATTAATTTGTAAAATAAAAATAAAACTATGCTCTGTGGTGTTTATGCTATTACATGTATGATGGTTTTGAAACTTTGTATGTTTTCATCAGATGAGGCCATTGTCATTTAGTTATTTAAACACTGGGTACTCTAATATTATTACTTTATTTTACTTTTATGTAAAAATATTTAATGTGATATTAAATGTAGAAATGTATTTAATCTTTATTTATAATTTGACCTAAGGGGCTAAAATGATTTAGAAAATGTTAGGCTCTCTAAGTGTATCTTTTTCCTTATCTATTTCAAAATATACAAAAATAATCATTTATTTTTGGTTACTAAAAGCAAATAAAAATTATATTTGTGTTTACTTTGTCAGTAACTGTTCTAAAGCTTTGATCTATGTTAATTGTTTAATCTTCACAAGAAAAGTGTGAGGTAGATGCTGTTATTGTCATGTTTTGCTGGCTAGAAATGGATACAGTTACACTAAATGATTTGCCTAAGATGACTTATCTAGCACAGTTTGCTCTATAGCAGCCTGGTTTCAATGCCAGAGCTGTAACCACTTCACTGTAGTGGTTGTAGATTGATTCCTGTAACAGGCAAACAAACAAACAAACCAGTCATAACCATTGTATGATCTCTTCCCTTCCTTCCTTGTAATTGTTTTAAATTTGAGAATATTTTAATGAATGAATACACTTGCTATTGTATAATAATTTGAAATATCTCCTGTTAATAATTCTCAAAAGAAAATTCCCTCTAGATAAATATAGCCTATATATCATGAACTGTATATTTACTTATTTTTTTTCTCCTATAGGGTTTGCTCCATAGAATTATAAAATGCATACCCTCATCACTACAGCTCTGATTGGCCATTATATGGAAAAATTAATGTGTTCATGACTATGAAAACTCAGAAGAAAGGTAAATGCGCATTCTATACTGCGTATCAGAAGTGAAAGGTAAATACTACAGAATGGATCTATATTGTATAGACCAAAAATCGAAAGTATTCTAAAAAATGCATATTCAAGTCTAGTGAAAGGAAATAAAGATAAAAACTTTCACAATATTAATAAATCTTACGTAATATTTTCTGTCTAGATTCTTTCAAGTTCCTAAGGGTATATATTTAGTTTTTAGAATAAATAAACTCACTTGAACTTAGGATTTAATATAGTTAAGCATTAAGATTTTCTACTTTTAATATAATCAGTCAGGCTTCTTATTTTCTATTACCTAGTACAGGAAAAAATGAGTGTTTATAGCTCTTGATATTAACCAATTATATAAACTGGATACTAAAACTATTTCAAATGCTTTTCATGATAGATGATACAAACTCATTATTCTCTGTATTTCTTTTAAAATATGGACCTTTTTCCTATTGATTCAAGGAATTTCTATTAATTTTGCATAGCATGTTTTTCATAGTTTTACTTTCAAATTGTTTTTAAATATATAGCGTATAATTGAAATCTTTTGTTAGTTTGACAATCTTGGCCTATTTAGTCCTTTTAAATTTAATGTAATTACTGATATTATGGGGTCTACCATCTTACTCTTCGTTTTTATTTGTTCATCTGCTTTTTGCTATTTTGCTTTTCCTTTTCTGTATTTTAGATCGATTTGAGAGTTACTTTTGTGTCTCAAGTCCTTATCTTTGCCAACATTTGGTTGTTGCAGCTTTTTTTTTTTTTTTTTTTTGCTTCAATAATTTTGTATTTTTGGCCATTATAATGAATGTATACTGGTATTTCTATGTGGTTTGAATATTTATTTCCCTGATAATCAGTAATGTCAAGCACTGTGTTTACATGTTTATTGGCCATTTATAAAGCTTCCTTTATATATTATATGTTCAGTTTTTGCATTGATCTTTCATTGGAGTGTTTGTCTTTTTGTTTTTGAGTAGGGGGAGTGCTTTATACAGTCTGGAGACAAAAAAATTGTTAGGTACACACATTGTGAATATTTTCTATGTACATGTCTTTCTTTTTCACTCTCTTAATTTTGTCTTTCAGTTAGAAGTCTTTGATATTGTTAAAGTCTAATATATTATTTTACCTTTTTATGGTTATTTATGTGTCCTGAGAAATTATATATGAACATGGTTGACATGATATTTTTCCACGGTTACTTCTAGGTTTATATTTTTAGCTATTATATTTTGGACTATGACATTTAAAAATTATTACTTTTGTATAATCTGAGATGGGGATTGAAGTTCATTAATTTAAATTTGGTTATCTGGTTCTAACACCAATAATTGAAAAACTTGTCTTTACTCTTTGCATTGTTTTGATGCTTACATGGGAAACCAATCAATCACAAAAACATGAATCTGTTGTTATACACTCTCTTTTGCTTCATTGCTTCAATTAAATTATTTTTATGTTGACATCGCATTATACTGATAATTGTAGCTTCATATTAAGGTTTGAGGTAAGGTAGTATAAACCTTCAAAGGTGTTCTTTTATTTTAAGACAATTTCAATGATTCTTGAGTTTTCCATATGAACCTTAAAATCATTTTGGCCGGGCGCGGTGGCTCAAGCCTGTAATCCCAGCACTTTGGGAGGCCAAGACGGGCGGATCATGAGGTCAGGAGATCGAAACCATCCTGGCTAACACGGTGAAACCCCGTCTCTACTAAAAAATGCAAAAAAAAACTAGCCGGGCGTGGTGGCGGGCGCCTGTAGTCCCAGCTACTGGGGAGGCTGAGGCAGGAGAATGGCGTAAACCCGGGAGGCGGAGCTTGCAGTGAGCTGAGATCCGGCCACTGCACTCCAGCCTGGGTGACAGAGCAAGACTCCGTCTCAAAAAAAAAAAAAAAAAAAAAAAATCATTTTAACATTTTCATTAATAATATCCTCAGAGATTTTGATCAAAAGTGCATTAAAATATAGATCAGTTTATGAAGAGTTAGCATATTAACAATATTCCATTATCTAATCAATGGGCATTGTCTATCTCAGCAATGTTTTGTAAGTTTCAATGCAGATATATTGAACATATTTTGTTAAATTAATCTCTGTTTTAATTTTTGTCACTATTGTAATTAAGACTGCTGTTGGTATGCACAAATACAATTGCTGCTATATATAGAATATAATTGCTTTTGCATATTAATGTTTTATCCCAGCGGCGTAGATACATTACTAATTTTAATAGTCTGCTTGTAGATACTTTAGAATTTTTCACACAAGCAATTATTCTTTTTGTGAATAAAAACTAGTTCATTTCTTTATTTTCTACCTTTATACTTTCATTTCTTCTTCTTGCTTTATGACAGGTACCTTTACTGCTGGTACAATGATTAATGGAAGTGATGAGTATGAACATTCTTACCTAGTTCCTGACCAGAGGAGGAAAGTGGTTAATATTTCATCCTTTATATTTGATGTTAGATGAAGATCTTTCGTATGTGACTTTTACTGAATTTAGAATCTTTCTTATATTTTTAGTTTACTGATAGTTTTTATCATGTATGCATACTGAATTATTGTCAAACATGCTTTTTTGTGCACATATTGAGGCTTTTGCATATATAAGTGACTTTCATTATTTGATTTTCAAATGTTAAGTCATCACAGAATAAACTCCACTTGGTTATGCTGTATTATTCTTTTAATATATTGCAGGAGTTTTTTTGTTTGTTTGTTTGCTTTTTTTTTTTTTGCTAAAAGTTTAATAATTTCAGTATCTATGCTCACGGGATAAACTCTCAGTCATGATATAATATCAGTTTTATTGCCTGATGGAATCAGTTTAATAATGTTTTGGTAAAAGATTTTTGCATCTATTTTGATGGGGGGATTCTGTTCTGTTTTTTTTTATTATTATTATTATCTTTGTTGAGTTTCAGGACCATAGTTACTTGAGCTTCAAAGGTGGGTTTCAAACTACACTGTCTATTTATACTAAGAATGTTTATAAAATTAATTTTTAGGGGGTTTCTTTGTATACTTGTTGGAAGTCACAAGAGATAGATAGATAGATAGATAGATAGATAGATAGATAGATAGATAGATAGATAGATAGATAGATTTAGGTGGTATACAGTTGCTACATGGATATGTTGTGTAGCAGGGAAGCCTACTGGGCTTTTAGTCTACCCATAACCCAAATACTTATATTGCACCCAATAGGTAGTCCTTTATCCCTGAAACCCCTCTCACCTTCCTAGCTTTTTGGAGTCTCCAATGTCTATTATTCCACTCTGTATGTCCATGTGTACCCATAGTGAGAACATGCAGTTTTTAAATTTCTGAGTTATTTCACTTATGATAATGACCTCCAGTTCCATCCATGTTGCAGGGAAAGACATAATTTTATTATTTTCCTGGTTGTGTAGCATTCCATGGTATGCATACATATTAAAATATTTTCTTTTTCCAGTCATCTGTTGATGGACACTTAAGTTGATTCCATGATTTTCCTATTGTGAAAGGTGGAGGTGTCTTTTTGATATAATAATTTCATTTCCTTTGGGTGGATACCCAGCAGTGAGATTGCTGAATCTATGGTAGATCTATTTTCAGTTCTTTCAGAAATATCCATACAGTTAATAATTGCCATTCTGACTAGTATAAGATGATATTTCATTGTGGTCTTAATTTGCATCACTCTGATGATTAGTGATTTTGAGCATTTTTCATATGTTTTGTTGGAACCTTATATGTCTTCTTTTGAAAACTTTGAGTTCAGATTTTTGCCCACTTTTCAATGAGATTGATGTTTTCTTATTTAGCTATTTGTATATTCTGGATATTAGCCCTTTTATGGATACATAATTTGCACATATTTTATCCTATTTTGTAGGCTGTTTACTCTGTTGATTGTTTGTTTTGTTGTGCAGAAGCTGTTTAGCTTCATTAAGTCCCATTTGTTTATTTTTTGTTTTTGTTGCATTTACTTGTAAGGACTTAGCCATAAATTATTTGCCTAGGCCAATGTCCAGAAGAGTTTTTCCCATGTTTTCTTGTTGGGTTTTTATAGTGTCAGGTCTTACATTTAAGTCTTTTTAATCCATAGTGAGTTAATTTTCGTATATAGTGAAAGATAAGGGTCCACCGTTATTCCTTTGACTATGGCTATTCCATTTTTATAGCACCATTTATTGAATAGAGTGTCCTTTTCCCAGTGTATACTTTTGTTGACTTTGTCATAGATCATTTGGTTGTAGGCATGTGACTTTGTTTCTGGGTTCTCTCTTCTGATCTATTGATCTATGTGTCCATTTTTTATACCAGTACCATGTTGTTTTGATTGCTATAGACTTGTAGAATACTTTGAAATCAGGTAATGTGATTTTATTCTTTTTGCTCAGAGTTGCTTTGGCTATTTGTGCTCTTTTATGGTTCCATATGAATTTATGATTGCTTTTTCTAATTCTGTGAAAAATGGTGTTGGTAACTTGATAAGAATTGCATTGAATCTGTACATTGCTTTGGGCAGTATGGTCATTTGAACAATATTGATTCTTCTAATCCATGAGCATAGAGTGATTTTCTATTTATTTGTGTCACCTACAATTTCTATCATCAGTGTATTGTAGTTCCCCCTTGTATAAATCATTTACCACCTTGATTAAATGTATCCCCAGGTATTTTATGTTTTTTGTTGCTTTTGTACATGGGATTGAATTCTTGATTTGGTTCTCAGAGTAATCATTAGTGATGTATACAAACATTGTTGATTTTTGTACATTGACTTTGTATCCTGAAACATTACTGTAGTCATTTATCAAATATAGGCATCTTTGGAGGAGGTTTTAGAGCTTTCTGGGTATAAGGTCACGTCATAAGTAAACATATTTTCTTAAACCAGGAAGTTTTAGATGTTTTCCCTAGACCTAATAAAACATCAAGAAATTTGAATGTGTTGAAACTATATTGGTAAGAGTTAAAGCCTTCTGATATCGTAGATATAACATAAGCATCTTAATAAACTTTTCTTCCTGTTCCTTTATGATAATACTTTATTTTTTTCTTGTTTGTCTTTTAATGTCTTCTTTGCTTCTTATTTTTCTATATATCTATGTATTTTATGTTAATTCTTTTTAAATTAATTTAAGGAAAAAATTTCCTGAAAATATTTTTTATACTTTTGAAGCCATCATTGACATACATATATATTTTATGGTATTATAATGTTTGTAAAATAGGACTTTAATTCACCAATCACTCTTCTTCACCCAGCCTTTATTGAAAATAGTATATTCTGAATTCCTAATCATAAAATATTTAACGCCTAACTATTACTATTGAAGCAGGATTTTCCCTTGACCCCTTTGCAGGACTCACAACAAGGGTGCCTTGTTTACTCAGCCCACCCTGTGCAACTCCTTGTGGGAGGAAGCATGCAGACGGGCAAGTGCAGGAACTGGCCGGCAGCCCAGCAGAAGTAATTTTTTTTTATATGGTTTGGCTTTGTGTCCCCACTCAAATTCATTTTGTAGCTCCCATAATTCCCAGGTGTTGTGGAATAGACCTGGTGGGAGATAATAGAATCATGGGGACAGGTCTTTTCCATGCTCTTCTCATGATAGTGAATAAGCCTCACGAGATCTGATGGGTTTAACAGTGGGAGTTTCCCAGCACAAACTCAATTCTCTTTGCCTGCTGTCATCAATGTAAGATAGAACTTGCTCTTCCTTGCCTTCCACCATGATTCTGAGACTACCCCAACCACGTGGAACTGTAAGTCCATTAAATCTCTTTCTTTTGTAAGTTGCCTAGTCTTGGATATGTCTTTATCAGCAGCATGAAAATGGACTAATACAGTAAATACTTGTGATGGTTAATGCTGAGTGTCAACTTGATTGGATTGAATGATGGAAATCATTGATCCCGGGTGTGTCTGTGAGGGTGATCCCAAAGGAGATTAGCATTTAAGTCAGTAGAGTGGGAAAGGCAGACCCACCCTAAATCTGGGTGGGCACCATCTAATCAACTGCAAGTGCGGCCAGAATAAAGCACTCAGAAAAATGTGAAAAGACTAGACTGGCTTGGCCTCCCAGCCTACATCTTTGTCCTGTCCTAGATGCTTCCTGCCATCAAACATTGGATTCCAGATTCTTCAGCTTTAGGACTCAGACTGGCTTCCTTGCTCCTCAGCTTGCAGACAGCCTATTGTGGGACCTTGTGATCGTGTGAGTTAATACTCCTTAATAAACTTCCCATTACATAGACATCTATCCTATTAGTTCTATCCCTCTAGAGAATCCTGACTAACATATCCATTCACTTGAGTCCACTGGGTTCCACTCCCTGCAGGAAGTAGCATGCAGGCAAATGAGTGGAGATTCAGAGTGAGCAAGTGCGGAAACAAACTTCATTTACTTGGCTTACCATGCCCAACTCCTTGTGGGAGGGAGCACATAGGTGAGCAAGTGTGGGATCTGGTCAGACACTTTTGACTGCTGGCAGGATCTAACTCCATGCAGGCTCTATGGTGGCATCCAGGTGGCCATGCCTGTGGCCCCTGAAGCCACAGAGGAAGTGTTACAGTACTCTTTTAGCTTGCTGTGCACAGATGTCTTAAGTGTTAACAGCTCAGTGGGCCTTTTGCCTCACTGTATAGGGCAGCTGCCTTCCACCAATGGGGGCACAGGGCCACTGTGACAGCCTTTTTGTGGATATCGGCACTCATGGCTCTTGAGCTCTTGTCTGGCATCCAGGAAAAATGAGGTTACACAAACAAATAGAAGGACAGTGAATACAGAGGAATTTATTGATGATGAAAGTGACTCTCAGCAGGAAGGGGAGCTGGAAAGGGGATGGGATGCACAAGCAACCTTCCCCTCAAGTCCAGCCGTCTCCAGCTGGACTATTCTCCAAAGTCATACCATGACGCCCTCTGAAGTCAAGTCACTTGTCCCTGATGTCCAGCTGTTTCTCCACTTCTCTCTGACTGAGTCTGGGGTCTTTATAGGCACAGAATTCGGGGTTTAGAGGGCCATGGGTAGTATAGGAAAAGGCAACATTTGAGTGGGAAAAGAGGGATAGATATTACCACTTTGGGCTTCAGATTCCAGGTCTTTTGGCTTAAAGGTGAGGTTTTGCCAGGGACCTACCCCTGTCTTCCTAGAATTTTTCTGCCTCCTGCCTCTATCATTGTTTCACTATTATGACACATTAAAATGTTTTCTTTTAAAGCTTCACATTGAAAATTATATTCATTTTATGCAACGAGAAACTAAGAAAAGCTAATGTATTACTATATTTAGGAAACAACATAACAGTAGTTGACGTTTACAGTAAGGAAATCAATTAACACATAAATAAGACTTTAGCACACATTTCTATTGAGAAGGTGGACATATATGTACTTAAAATTCGATTTGATTTATTAAGGCTGTCAGTGAACCAAGTACTTGAACAGTATTTGAATTTTATGCATCTGCATTTCAAATTAGATATATGGTTATAATAAAAATTACTGTTGCATTAAACTAACACAATATTGGTTTTCAAAACAGAAGTATAAAAACTACTGAAATGTACAACTGCAATTTTTTCTGTTGCTGTCAACTTATTATACATGTATGCATATGTTTCTATGGAGACACACACAGCCAAAAGCATACAGCCACATGCAATGTATATGGTTAAGGGCTGTAGGACATCAGCATAATGGTAAAGAAATGATCATTCCCTTTGAAGCACCTGGTTGAGATGTTTCTTTAACAATTTTTGGAAGATTGATTTAATTCAGAAATATCTAAGAGCACAAAATATTAAAAATAATAAAAACGAATTGCAGAATTTAAAAAATAGCATTTGCTAATGGTTAAGTTATGCATATATATTTGCATATGACTCTATAGTTAGTAAATTAAAATAGGTATGTATTCATAAGTAGCATGTGTGACTGGGTTAATTGAGAAGCTTTTCTTCCAACAAATGTAACAGTAATCATCCTCCACCAGACGATCTCTGGTGACTCCAGACTACCCATGTAGGCCAGCGATGTACTTGGAAGAAGGGCACAGTAGTTCATTGATTGTCCTAAAACTTTGATCGTAGAGCATAAACAGACTTTAAAATAAAGTTATATGTTTATTTGAGTGACTTTCAAATGAGACAGATAATATTGTTTTGTTTGGGACCATAAAACACCTCCACCACCACCACCACTCCCTCCACACCACCTAGAAGTCACTCATTTGGCAGCTGGTACAGATAAGTGATCATTTTGCAGCTGGTACAGACAAGTGAAGTCACATTCTGGCTCCTCATTTTGCTAAAACTTTTCTTTCTTGGAGTTCTCATACTTGTACTGTTTCCTTCTGCATTCATGTTGATTTGCTCGTTTCCTTGTATTGGTGAAAATGTTTTGCATTATTCTGTATCAATAGCACTTCACAGGTCAATCTTTAAAGTATAGCTGTTATATCTTCATTACAACACACTTTAGTAATTAGATTTCTAATGCTATAGTTATTTTAATTTTTCAATTTCTTAACAAAGGTATTTTACAAGCTTCTGAAAGAACAACTTGAAGAAATTTATTC
This sequence comes from Macaca nemestrina, assembly GCF_043159975.1. NCBI lineage: Eukaryota > Metazoa > Chordata > Mammalia > Primates > Cercopithecidae > Macaca > Macaca nemestrina. The sequence goes on from NC_092129.1 coordinate 83,169,526, forward strand.
AAGTTCAACAAGCACTTATGAATCTGGTCTCTGTGGAGAGTAGTCGTCTCTTTACGTATATTATTTCATTTTTTCTTCATAACACTCTATGACAAAGGTATTGATAATCATATTTCTCATATTAGATGTCACCTTATTGTCTTGAAATTCTAACTTTATCTAAAAATCTGTGAGTGTTCACTACTGTGCTGCTGCAGGCTTATGTAGATTTGTGATTGAAAAATAGATTTTTTTAAGCTAAGCACTGTAAAAATTAGATATTTCATTACTAGAAATTTCAGTCGGTGTACTTGATTAAATAGCTCTTGTAAAAAGTTGTACAACTGCAAATGAATTTCCTAGCTGGGGCTATTTTAATTTCCAAAACCAGAACTGTACTTATATGCTAAGTATTGTGAGTTCTTAGTATCTCCTTCTATAATTGCTTTGCTAGGTTTTCCTGTTAATAATGATATATCCACCACATGTGAAAATGGTTTTCTCTTGCATGTATGCACAGATAAAGGAGCATGGTCATAAATGTGCATACACATGCACACACACACACACTCACAAGCTCATTCGTTTTTAAATCAAAAGATTTAGATATAAAGAACTGGATTGGGATAAATACTGTCTACCTTAGGCAAAACCTGGCAGGTAATTGAAAGTACAAGTAATTGAGTTCAAAATTTGGGGGGTTGAGAAAAACAAAAACCTCAGTGTCGAAACCGGTTGATAAACACTACGATAAAATTTAAGTCAATGCTCAGTTTAAAATGAAACATACTGTACATAGGTGGAGTTTATGAATGACAGAGCCATAACAAGTCATATCCAGATTTCTGGACAACTGAAACTTTACTGGCATCTTACAGGAGAAAAAGAGAGTAAACCATATCTACACAACATCTTATTAACAGCAAACCACAGAAACAGCATCATTTATTGAAATTCTGGGAAAATGATAATGATAATGATGATAAACAAAATGGATAAGTGTGTCTGGGATTTTGGAGTCTTCCCCCTATAATTTCTATATTATAAAGAGAAAATCAAGCATCTGGTATAGCAGATGGTTTATATTTGTGATTCTAAGGGGAAAAAATGAATATAGAAGAGAGAAAGACATGCTCCTACTGATACTAATAGTTTAGTATTTAAATTATGTTACAAGTATTTTGTCTCTATAGGACATTAATGTTACTGTGAATCAAAAAGGAATTTTAAAAATGAACTCTTCACTTTGGGAGGCCGAGACGGGCGGATCACGAGGTCAGGAGATCGAGACCATCCTGGCTAACACGGTGAAACCCCGTCTCTACTAAAAAAAATACAAAAAACTAGCCGGGCGAGGTGGCGGGCGCCTGTAGTCCCAGCTACTCGGGAGGCTGAGGCAGGAGAATGGTCTAAACCCGGGAGGCGGAGCTTGCAGTGAGCTGAGATCCGGCCACTGCACCCCAGCCTGGGCGACAGAGCAAGACTCTGTCTCAAAAAAAAAAAAAAAAAAATGAACTCTTAAGGAAAGACTCAATCTGAATTTAAATGTTTTTTTCCTTGTAGAAAATTCAATGCTCTAATGACCTGGGGTGTGGGAGGGCAGCTATCAGTTTTAACACAGTGTTATTTTTCTCAACTTCTAGCCAATCTTGGTTTAAAAGAAAAAGTCTTCTTTTTTGTCTCCATTTTCTTCTCTTTTCTTTTTTTTTTCTTTATTTGAGATGGAGTCTTGCACTGTCACCCAGGCTGGAGTGCAGTGGCGCGATCTTGGCTCACTGCAAACTTTTGTCTCCATGTTGTATGTGCTTCTTCCTAAGTCAATGCATGAAGACAGGTTGAGTGCACCCTTGTTTCTTGAATTATTGATGTCTACCTAAGAAAGGATTGGTCTCATAAAATATTCTGGGTATTATGACTTATTATGACTTACAGTATATAATCAGCTCAGTGCATCTCTTAATGTAAGTTCTTCTGTTTTAGTGGCCCGCAACAAAGCACAGGGCTTCAGGAAGGATTTTCTCAAACAATAAGGTATTTATTATCAACCACTTAAACCATCCAAGAACACATGTGATCCCAAACATAATAAAATGGAACCTAAGATTCTTTGTGCCATCTGATGAGAAGAAACTCACAAGACATTTGACTAAATTCAGTGAATTCAAAACTGGACTTAGTGTGGTATTTAAGCCAAAGTAACCTAAATGTTAGAGTTAACATAAATATTACATTATTGTATAATTGCTCTGTTCAGGTAATATGGCTAGATCATCAGGAGTTGTAATGATTTTTCCTCTTGAGAGAGTTGATATTCACAGTAGATAATCCAAGAAAGTAAGCTGTCAAGACTGAGGCATAAAATCAGTGACCAAAAATTGGGTTTAGTTTCAGGGGCAGTTTGGGCTAGACTCTGTGGCACAGGAAAGTCTGGGGTAATTTCAAAATACGACACTAAATAATTCTTAGTTACATGGAGATAGGTCATGACTGAGGTAATTAGCTGGCCTCAAAAGGGTACCTATGGAAGCAGTAATTGTGAGTTACTCACTGCATTGTCTTTTCCTTCCATTTTCTAAAGTCTCGAAAACTCTTTTAGTTCAACCTCTACGACGTTGTGAATTAAAGAGAAGTGCATTTTCTCCATTTGAGACTAAGTGAACCCTGACTTTTCTTTTCCTTTTTCCATCTTAATGCATTTGTTGTGATTTATTTATTAGAGTATTTTTCTTATTTTTTTTTTCCGATAAGTTACTTGGTGTGTATTCTGCCTTTTTGATGATCCCATTTATCTCTCATTTACCTTACAAGACAGATGATGTCTTGCCTAGAAATAAAATTTTAAAGTAGCAGTCTTTTTTTTCAATTGTGTGTAGATCCTACTATATTGTTATCTAGCTGTCAGGATTGAAGATGAGATATATAATCATGTCTGTTTTTCCTTACTGTACAAAAACTGTTTCTTCTGGATAAGGCTTATAAAATACTTTAGAGATAAAGAAGTTTAACCAGATTATGCCTAAATAAGTGTTCTTAAAAGTACAGATTATGACTTAGTCACTCTTTTAATTCCTTGAACACCAATCTGTCCCTCAGGCATATTTGTCTCTAGTATATCTTATTTTTTTCCTCATGTTCAACTGTCTAATATTTTTCTCTTTTTGGATAATGTATTTTCACAAGTGAGATTCCTGGGATTTATTAACCACATCACTCTTCTTTTTCTCATAATTCCTTTTACCTTTTCTCTGCTTTTAAAAATTATTTTAAACATTTCTGTTTCAGATCTTTAATTCTAGTTTTAACAATGTTTAAGTTTATTTTGATTAAATTACTTATTTCTATTTTAGTTCAAGCATATATTTTTAACTTTTGGGAAGATCTTTATTTCCCTGCGTATAAGTCTTCTTATATGTGTGTGCGTGCACACACACACACACACACACACACACATACGGAGAGAGAAAGAGGGAGAGGAAAGGCTATTGAGTGTCTGTAAAGACTTTACTTTGATACGAGAAAAAAAAAAACAGATAAAACCATTAGTTCAAGCCTTTTAAAAAAATGTACTGTGGAAAGGTCAAGATGAGCATTCTGCAGAAAGCACTTGCCTAAAGTATTGATGTGATAGATTGAGAAAAGTCAAAGTTCAGTTTTGTTCTGACAATTGTTCAGTTTTCGGTGTATTCAAGATATGAAAAGCTAAGACAGGATGCAGAGACAGTAAGACTGGGTCACAATTTTACTGAATGAATATGAGCTTAATTAGAATTGAGACAAGCACAATTGAGGCTAAGGTTTTGTGCATCTGTAGAAGTTTTTGTTTCTCCAGTATTTTTCACACTCAATTTCAATTTTTTGCACAATTGCAACATTAATGCAGAGAAGATTGAGTTGCGCCTTCAGCAATTTGTGACATTTTGGACACCACAATTCAGATCGACTTAATATTCCTCTAACTAAATACAGATCCCTAAATACTAACTCTTTCAGAAACTCCAATTCTAACTCCAGAGTTGAGGATAGCTCTTTTCCTTTTTTTTTTTTTTTTTTTTTTTTTGAGACGGTCTCACTCTGTCCCCCAGGCTGGGGTGCGGTGGCCGGATCTCAGCTCACTGCAAGCCCCGCCTCCCGGGTTCACGCCATTCTCCTGCCTCAGCCTCCCGAGTAGCTGGGACTACAGGCGCCCGCCACCTCGCCCGGCTAGTTTTTTGTATTTTAAGTAGAGACGGCGTTTCACCATGTTAGCCAGGATGGTCTCGATCTCCTGACCTTGTGATCCGCCCGCCTCGTCCTCCCAAAGTGCTAGGATTACAGGCATGAGCCACGGCGCCCGGTCTGAGGATAGCTCTTTTCTAGTGAATTTCTCAGTTCACATGGAAAGGAGGGAGGCTTATTAGTGATTTCGACAGGTATCTCAGCAAAGTCCAAGGTTTTGTTAGTATTCATTCTTCTGGGTTAAATTGGCAAGTATTTTGAAGATGGGTGTAATGGGGAAGGAATTCTAACATTCAGTTCACCTTTTCCCTAGATTTCATAATTGCTTTGGTTTCAAAAATTAGTTTTACTTTTATATGAATATGGAGTTTCAAGTAGTCAGGAAAATTTCTAATCCCTACTTTGTTACTTATCTGATAAGAAGTTTGGCAATTACTTGCCAGTTTTATTTCTTTTTTGTTATCTTAATAATTTAAAAGAACTGGCTGTGTATTAGTAAATTGGTAGCACGTACACCAAAATGTTTGGCTACACAGATAACTAAGAAATTAATAGTAATAAGATGCTAGCTATTCTCATATAAGGGGAAAATGTGGTCAATTCATGAATCACATATTTCATTAAACACTCTTATGAGGTTCTTTGTCTTGTGAAAACATAACTATTTATTTTAATAAAGTGCATTGCTGAAAAATTAAAAATATCAATTTTCACACTGATGTCAAAGGTCCTAAAGATAATAATTAAAATGTAAGCAACGAAAACAGAAAAAATGCAGAGTAACAAAATAAAGGAAAATAAAATCCATGTACTAGTTGATGCTTAACCTGGTTAGCACTCACTTTGTGATGTTTTTTGTTTTGTCACATTAATATAAAGTTGTTTTTAATAAAATAAAGAGCTTTTAACATAATGGATTTTTTCTAGATAGATGTCCAATAGCTTTTAGAATTTAAATAAATTTTTACAATAACAAATGCACGGTTTTACCTGTACAAAAGGAGGTGATAAATATTTACCAGACTTTAAGTGGCTACAGTGAATCCCATTAAATACACAAAATATTTTAAGGTTTTGTCTTTGACCTGATAATTATTAGTTTTATTTTGGTAAAATACATTAATATTATAGAGTAATGCAAAATTATAGTGAACATTAAAAGCCTTCCAGTAATTTGTCAAATATTTAAAAGCATAAGCCTATTATTTTAATTGTCTATGTTATGGTCATAAAGTTAATATTGTCTAGATATTTCAGTAATAAAATATTTCACCATCCCACATTAAGCCTGACAGATATTTTTGAGAAATATGTAATGACTCTAAGAGCAAATTGGTCAGAACAAGGAGATTAGTACACATTCACTGCAAATAGGAATATGATGTCTTATAGTTGGGGCCATGGTTGTTAGTTTCTTCTATTTTATGTATTTCAGATTATGTTATACATTGTTTTGGGAGGTGACACTTGTGTTGTACTTTTTTTTTTTTTCTCTACATGCCCATACCTCAGTGCCCCTCAAATATTACAACCTTTTGTTGTAGGCTGAGTAATAACCACCAAAGATACCCAGGTGCTAACCCATGGAATTTGTGAATGACACTTTACAGATGTAATTAAAGATCTTGAGATGGGGAGACTATGAGAGTGGACCCTAAATGTAATCATATGTGTCCTTAAAAGAGGAAGTCAGACGGAGATTTAAACACAGTAGAAAAGGCCCATGACACAAACTATTAGTATCAGAGTCAGAGACCAAAGACTCTACGCTTCTCAACTTGAGGATGGAGGAAGGGGCCATGATACAAAAATTACTGACAACCACTAGAAACTGGAAAAGGCAAGAAAACAGATGCTTCCCTAGAGGCTCCAGATGGAATACAGCCCTAACAAAATTTTGATTTTAGCCCAGTGAAATCCATTTTTAGATGCCTGGCCACTAGAATTGCAAGATAATACATTATTATTGTTGCAGTTACCAAGTTTGTGGTAATTTATTATAGCAGTCATAGAACACTATCAAATCTCCATGAACATATGGTGTCAGAAAGATAGGAGGCAATAAATAATTACATTGTTTTCCTAAATATTGCATACCAACTTGTCTTAGTTAGCTTGAGCTGCTGTAAAAAAAAATACCATAAACTGGTTATCTCAAAAAACATAAATTTATTTTCTCATACTTCTGGAGGCTTCAAAGTCCAAAATCAAATTTCTAGTACAGTTTGGTTTCTGGTAAAGGCTCTCTTCCTGTGTTGAGACAGCCACCTTCTCGTCATGTCTTCACATGATAGTGAGTGAGTGTGGTCTCTTCCTCTTCCTATAAGTGCACCAGCCCACTTGTATGATTTCATTTAACCTTAAATACCTCTTTACAGGCCAGCTGTTCAAATACAGTCACACTGGGGTTTAGGGCTTCAACACAGAAATTTTGGTAGTATACAATTCATTCCATAGTCCCTTCAAATACATATCTGAGATGTTAAAAGCAGGCTGACGACAGGATATATGTCATTGGAGTATATATAAAGTTGGATTTTTTAAAGTGAGTTCCAAATAGTTTTACATGTAGCTATGGGCACAAGTATTGAATAGAGCTCAAAGCCAGTAGTTAGAATTCAATAAAATGTACTACATCAGTATATGAACAGACTTCTATGTAATAAAAATTGCTACATAGGTTTAAAAGATAAAACTTTCTGCATTTTAAATCACATTTTAAGATAATCCACCTTAATGAAAACATAAAATTATGCTTTGGAAATTGTGCTATTTATTACTTGTAGGTAGTTATCTCATTAATTCAGAATTTCTAGAGATATATTTTTGTGAAACCAAATAACTGTCTTAGTCTCAGATTCCACTTTAGTCTTACCTACCTAATACCTGTTTTTCCCACCCTCCACTCCTGGATTTTAGATTTTGCTTACCTGCTCCTATTAATTAATTCATTCAAAAAACACAGTTAATATTAGATTGGTGCAAAAGTAACGGTGGTTTTTGCCATTATTTTTAATGCCCAGGAACTTGGGTGCCAGGTAATCCCTGGCAATAGGGGTAAGAGATGAGGGAGAGTAATACAGGGGAGTAAAGAAAGCCAGCATGGAAGTCTGTTGTGCAGGTTGATGTTATAGACAAAGACTCAATACAGCTGGGAGCTCTCCAAGAAGCAAACAAAGAGCCTAATTTCTCTGTGAAAGAGAAGAGAGGAAATAGGTTTTAATAATCTATTGCACTGCATGGTGATCACAGATAACAATAGTGTATTATATATTTCAAAATTGCTAAAAGGACAGATTTTTAACATTCTTACCATACACACAAAATGATGTTGGTGAGGTGATGGGTATGTTAATTAAATTGATTGAATTTTTCTTAAATGTATACATAGATCAAAACATCACATTATATACCATAAATTATATATAATTATTATTCATCAGTTAAGAAAAAGAACAGAAAGCTGGATGATTCCATTTCCAACACTGGTTCCTGAGCAAAACTGTGTGAGGATTGGCCCTGAGGGTTTACTAGCACTTCAGAGCAGTACTTGAGAAATGGCTTAGCTAACTCTTCTGGCTCTCCAGAAGGCTCTGAGGTAAAGTGCAGAAAGTCTTAAGTCTTGCACTGCAAATTTGAGGTTGGCTGCTAGTTGTGTGGGTTTGCAAAGAAATGTCCACTAAACTTACCTGTGTTGAAATCAGAGATGAACCAAGTATATTTGACCAATACCAGAAGCAGCTTCTATGAATACAAATGAACAATTTTCAGAAGTAGAATCCTAAATAACTAATAATTATATTAACTTAATACTTAATCTTTCTACAATCAAATAAAAATTCAAAGAAAAAAAGTAACATTTCACTCTTCAATAGTAGACAAAAATAAAGTCTAAAACTATCAGTAGAAGGGAAATTGTGGGAAAAGAGTAATTCTCATGCACAGATGGTAAAAATGTAAATTGGTATAAGTACTCCTATAAAGAATTGTAATGGGAAGCTAAAAATTAGCATACTGTCTGATCAAGCAATTATCCTTTATGTATACCTGAAAAATAACCCAAACCGGAAAAAGTGTTGTATATTTAAGTAATAGAAACATTTTAAAGCAGCTAAATGAAATAACTCAATTTATATTTAAAATCATGGGTAAATTTTAAAATTACATTGTACATAAAAGTTTTATAGCACATAAAATACGTCAATTATGTGGACAAAGACACATGGAAAACAGTGGTGTGTGTGTGCATGTGTATGTATGTTGAATATGAATAGTATTATAGAAATATGACCTGGAAGGGCCACATGAGAAGAGAAAAAGTAGTGAGATTAGGAGGGTTAAAAAGCAGTTAATTTCAAAGTTAGAGAAAAGTTTTAGATTTTTAATAAATTAGTAACCGAATTTTAAGATGATGGCAATTTATCTTATTAGATCTTAGTGGTCAGTATAAAGGTAAAAGTTTAAAATTGCAGACAATACAACACATTTGAGTAAATATAAATATAAATATAAATGACCTGTGGCCAGGTCAGAGAATAAGCTTGTAGGCTACTCAGCCAGAAACAAGGGCCAAAACTCTACCAAGCAACTTTACTTGTGAATATATTCCTGGCACCCCCAACACAGGAACAAAGGTCTACTGTGAAACCTCATACCCTTCTGTCTCTCAGAACTAAATGAAACTCCAGAATCTTCTCCAGGATGGAGGCAAGCGACCTCTTTCCACATTACTCTCTTTCAGTTGAAATTCACCAAAGAATCCTATGTGGCAATATGGAAGCTAGGACTATATTTTTTATTATTATGTATGTATGTATTTATTTATTTATTTATTTGAGACCGAGTTTCCTTCTTGTTGCCTGGGCTGGAGTGCAATGGTGTGATCTCAGCTCACCACAACCTCCACCTCCTTGGTTGAAGCAATTCTCTTGCCTCAGCCTCCCCAGTATCTGGGATTACAGGTATGTGCAACCATGCTGGACTAATTTTGTATTTTCAGTAGAGACAGAGTTTCCCCAAGTTGGTCAGGCTGGTCTCGAACTCTCGACATCAGGTGATCTGCCTGCCTCAACCCACCAAAGTGCTGGGATTACAGGCCTGAGCCACTATGCCCAGCCCTGAGACTACATATTTTTTTTTTTTTAATTTTACCTTAAGTAAGTAAATCTCCCAATTTTAATCAGGAAGTTCACAATATGTTAGAGACCACAGATCTTAAAAGTGGCCAATAATGAGTGTTGTTGCATGATTTTTGTATTATTTCTGTATTATGTGTATTTTAAAAAATACAAAATGAATTGTCATCCTCTCATAAAAAGACTGAAAATAAACCCATTTCACGCAAGCGCTGCAATTTTTTTTCTCAGTTTAGCTCTTAAATCCAAAATCAATACACTTAAAAGTGGATAAAGAGAATTGTTGTGAACTGTGCTGTTGGATGTTTCTGTGATTATATCAATGATTATATCTGGTACATTTCCTGGTGCATAATTGCATGTATTAGACTCAGTGCCTACTGTTGACTTTGGCTGCAACCACTAGTTCAGGCTGCATCATTCAAACATTTTAGATACATGGGAAAGAAAAATCAAAACTAGAAAACAGAGGTTCTAATGAATAAAAATGATTTGAATTATTGTTAGCCTGCTGAGTTGTAATTATTGTTCTTATTTAATTTTATTGTCTGGAAAAAAAAGGGGTCTTTGGTATTAGTCAGAGTTCTCCAGAGAAACAGAACCAACAGGACGTGTGTGTGTGGTGTGTGTATGTGTGTGTGTGTGTGTCTGTGTGTGTGTAGAAAGAAAGAGAGACTGATTTATTCTAAGGAATTGGCTTATGTGATTATGGAGGCTAAGAAGTCCTAAGATCTGTAGGAGGCAAGCTGGAGACCAGGGAGACCACTGATGTAGTTCCAGTGCTAGTCTAAAGGCCTGAGAACCTGGAAAATGGATAGTGTAAGTTCTAGTCTGAAAACTGGGAGGCTTGAGACCCAAAAAGAACCGATGTTTTACTTTGAGTCTGAGACCCAATAAAACCAATGTCCCAGCTCAAAGCAGTCAGGCAGAAGTTCTCTTTTACTGGGCCTTTCTATTCTATTCAGGTCTTCAATGGATTGTATGAGGCCCACCCTATTAGGAAGGGCAATCTGTTTTACCCCATCTACCAATCAAATGTTAATCTCATCCAGAAACACTTAACAGACACACCCAAAATCTCAAAATGTTTGACCAAATGTCTGGTTGCTCTGTGTCCCAGTCACATTGACACATAAAAATTACCATCACAGTCTTCTTTGTTTCATTCCTAGTGTAAAAATGTAGAAGCAATATTTGAAATTGCTCATAATAAAATAAAATGCAAGCAATGAGAATAAATAAGAACACATGGACATATAGAGGGGAACAACAAATACACCGGGGGTCTTTTGAAGGGTAGAAGACGGGGATAGAAAAGGGATCAGGAAAAATAACTAATGGGTACTAGGCTTAATACCTGGGTGATAAAATAATCTGTATTAAAAACTCCCATGACACAAGTTTACCTATGTAACAAACCTGCACTTATACCTCCAAACTTAAAAAAAAAAAAAGACAAAGTATTTTAAATTACTCAATTAATAATAAATACTCCAGGGACTGCTGGCTCACGCCTGTAATCCCAGCACTTCGGGAGGCCAGGCGGGCAGATCGCTTGAGGTCAGGAGTTTGAAACTAGCCTGGCCAACATGGTGAAACCTTGTCTCTACTAAAAATACAAAAAATTAACTGGGTGCGGTGGCATGTGTCTGTAATTCCAGCTACTGGGGAGGCTGAGGCGGGAGAATCACTTGAACCTGGGAAATAGAGGTGGCAGTGAGCAGAGATAGTGCCACTGCACTCCAGCTGGGAGACAGAGTGAGACTCTGTCTCAAACAATAATAATAATAAATATTAACTTTGAAATTAACTAATGCTTTTAAGAAATATATATATATACACACATGACAATATAATTTTGTTAATGATTTTATTCCTTTTATCTTATTACTAAAGATAATTTATCTCACAGTGTAACATCAGTTAAATGTTTTAAAATGTAAACATAATGCTTATATTTCAGAGTATAAGCCTACCGTCATTTGGTGAACTGTTCATCAGTAAACATTTGAGTTGTTTTCAAATTAGTATTGTTCATGTACAGCTGTTTAAAAAATGTTGTATGTATCTGTCTGAGATTTATCATAAACAACAATTTATATTGTAACATGGTAAGTAGTTTAAGAAGAGAAAATGATTTGGAATCTCGGGCAGGTCCCAAAAGTCTGGCTAGGAAGCTACACAGCAAGAAGCAATGCCAAATGGCAACATGTGACTACTCTGCTGAGGACCCCACCACTTCCACCATGGACACAAATCCAGCAGATCACACTGCCAGTGCTGAACACACAATGCCACACACTCTGCTTCTGCTATCCCTGAAATCCAGATGCCTTTGCCAAGAACCTTTGCCTGAAAATTATTTCTGCAAGGCACTACTATCTTTCATTTATATAAAATTTTATATCTACCATGGGATCATCTGTCTATCCATGCTTATTTTGCCTGACTATGCCTTAATTGTAAGGGAACATAAAAAAGCAAGTTTGTGGCTTCTTCCTTAGCCAGACAGGACTCAGTTTGGAGAATTTCCCCCCAAGAGAGGAATAACATTAAAGAGATGCTGGGTATCCACTCACATAACAAATACAAATTTAATTCAACATGTACACTTACCCTCATCAACCTCCCATGTTCTTTAATATTTAACTTCCAAGCAACTCAACATGTTCCGGTTCAAATAATATCACTGCTCCAGAAATTTTCAACTCTACCCAACTTTCTTCACCTTGAATCTAAGTTGTGGACATGCATGGATCACAATAGCTCCTGTGCTAATTTTAGGTTGGTGTAGCCCAATAGGGAAGCCTGTCAGAAGATCAGAGAAAAGGAGAGTGAGCCATAGATGTTTATTCTTTTGGCTTTCTCCCTGTGGGTTTGCCTGAAGCTAGCTGCATCTTTTAATGGAAAGTGAAAAGCTGCATCTTTCAGTTGAAAGTGAACTCCTTACATATGAGTTGTAATTAAATTCTAATTGTTCCCTTCTGGATTCTAGTAATTGCTGTCTCTGATCCTTCCGTTGGGCCTGGTGGTGTATACCCCTAAGGTACTTAATGCACTATCCATTTTGGTTTCCTTTCAACTTGTCACTTATTTATCAATAGCCCCTGCATTAGTCCAATTTTACACTGCTGATAAAGATATACTGGAGACAGGGCAATTTTCAAAAGAAAGAGGTATAATGAACTCACTTCCATGTGGCTGGGGAGGCCTCACAATGGCGAAAAGTGAAAGGCATGTCTCACATGGCAGCAGACAAGAGAAGAGAATGAGAGCCAAACAAAAGGAGAAACCACTTATCAAACCATCAGATCTCATGAGACTTATTCACTATCACGAGAACAGTATGGGAGAAACTGCCCCCACGATTCAATGATCTCCCACCAGGTCCCTCTCACAACACATAGGAATTATGAGAGTTACAATTCAAGATGAGATTTGGGTAGGGACACAGCCAAACCATATCAGCCCCCTTTCTCAACACTCTTGGAACAGAATGTGCCTGTTTTTTGCTGTTAGCTGATGGATATAGTAATCATATTTGTTTTTCCAAAAAAGATGCTTCCCTCTGACCAAAGGAAAATATCCTAAAGTTAATATGCTATCACTTCTAGCTTTAACAAAGAATTTCTGTTTCATGTATTTTCCTATTTTATTGAAACTCCAAGTTGTTACATAGTAACCAATCAAATAAATTGTAAATTTACCAATATTAATAAACTCTCTCAAACTAAAAGGAGACTGAGAAAGACAAAAAAGGGGGGAAAAAAGCTCATTAGAACATATAATCAAATGTAACATGACAAGCAAGATATGTAGGTAGATATCATAGTCCTAGTTTCTGTAATCTTTCATTCACGAGACAATATATGGTAAGTAAGTCTGCATCTTCAACTCTCCATTTTTCTTTTCCTTTGGTCCAAAGCCAGCTCTCCATTTGGAGTTCCTCACCTGCTGGATTCACTTCACTTTGTCTCCTGAGATATCTGATATCTTTGTAGTCTTTCCTTTATGAGTTTTATGCCGTTTATTTGTCCACTTAGTAGGCAACTTAAATTCACTTATATTCATGTTGAAGAAAATGTTGTAGATTCAGGATGACAGGCAGAGTGAAACAGAAGTCTCAATTAGAATATTACAGGGAGATGGAGCCAAGATGGCCAACTAGCAGTTGTGGCAATCTGAAGCTCCCATTGAAGTGAACAAAAACAGTGTGTAAATCCAGCACCGGTAACTGAGGTATCCAGGTTCTCTCATCAGGACTGACTAGAACAGTTGATGTGACCCACAGAGAGGAAGGTAGAGCAGTGTGGTGTGGCGGCCCACCTGAGAGTCACACAGGGCAGCCACACCCTCAAGTCAAGGGAGGCAGAGAGGGAGCCTGCTACCCAGCCTGGGAAACCATGCTTTTTCCACAGAACTGTGCAACCCACTATTGGAAGATCCCACTCATGAGCCCAAGTCACCAGGGCCTAGGGTCCTAACCATGGATCCATGCAGATTCTCAGCCACTCAGCTAGAATCTGCTTAAGTCTGCCAAGTTCCTCAGGGTAGGGGTGGCTGCCTGCTGTCTAAGCCCTCTGAGCAACTTGGGAGAGGGGTGGCAGCCAACGCTGGGACTGCTAGCTGCCTAATACACTAAGCGCCCGGGGTGAAAGAAGAGCTGCAACCATCTCTATAACTCCAGGCCATGCTTTTTCCCTGCTGGAGCCAGGAAGGCTGGAAGGATTGGTTCCAAGAGGTATTCCTCACAGCTCAACACACCAGCTGTATTAGACTGCAGACAGAGTGCATCTTCAGGCCTGACCCTGACCCATCCATGCTCACTGGGTAGGTCCTCCTTGCAGGAACCCCAACAACTCCAGCCAGGGGCTCAGAGACAGAACTCTGTTCTCCCTGGGCCTGAGACCCTAGTGGGAGGGGTGGCCATAGTCTCTGTGGACCAGCAGACTTAGTCATTCCTCCTGCTAGTTCTGAGAAATCCGGACAGCCTAGATGAGTGGGTTTCCCTCCAGCATGGCACACTCTCTCCACCAAGGGACAGCCAAAGTGCTTCCTTAAATGTGTCCTGCTCCCTGTGCCACCCAACCAGGTGAAACCCTCCAACAGGGGTTATCAGATACCCTATACAGGAGCATTCCTACCGGCATCAGGTGATCGGTGCCTCTCAAGGTCAGAGGTCTCAGAAGATGGAACAGGCACCCATCTTTGCTGTTTACCAGCCTCCTCGAGCGACATCTCTAGGCACAGGAATGAACCGGATGACTAGGGCCTGAAGTGAACCCCCCAGCAAACCACAAGTCCTACAGAAAAGGGACCTGACTGTTTAAAGAAAAACAAGCAAAGAGAAAGCAACAATAATAGCATTAACAACAAAAAAAAAAGAGTTCCCACAAAATCCTCACATAAGGGTGAGCAGCATCAAAGATCAAAACTAGACAAACTCATTAAAATGAGAAAGAATCAACAAAAAAAGCTGAAAACGCAAAAGGCCAGAGTGCCTCTTCTCCAAATGATCGCAACATCTCTCTAGCAATGGCACAGAACTGGATGGAAGATGAGAAGGACGAATTAACAGAACTTGACTTCAGAGGCTGGGCAATAACAAAATTCACTCAGCTAAAGGAGCATGTTCTAACCCAATGCAAAAAAGCTAAAAACCTTGATAAAAGGTTACAGAAGCTGCTAACTAGAATAACCAGTTTAGAGAGGAAAATAAATAACCTGATGGAGCTGAAAAATGCAGCATGAGAACTTCGTGAAGCACACACAATTATCAACAGCTGAATCGATCAAGTGAAGAAAGAATATCAGAGTTCGAAGACCATCTCGCTGAAATAAGACAGGTAGACATGATTAGAGAAAAAAAGAATGAAAAGGAACAAACAAAACCTCTGAGAAATATGGGACTATGTAAAAAGACCAAACCTACTGTTTATTGGAGTACCTGAAAGGGATGGGGAGAATGGAATCAAGTTGGAAAACACACTTCAGGATTTTATCCAGGAGAACTTCCCCAACCTAGCAGGACAGGCCAACATTGAAATTCAGGAAATACAGAGAACACCATTAAAAGACTCCATGAGATGATTAAAAATAAGACACATAATCATCAGACTCTCCAAGGTCAAAATGAAGGAAAAAATGTTCAGGACAGTCAGAGGGAAAGGACAGGTCACCTACAAAAGGAAGCTCATCAGACTAACAGTGGATCACTCAGGAGAAACCCTACAAGCCAGAAGAGAATGGGGGCCAATATTCGACATTCTTAAATAAAAGAATTTTCAACCAGGTATTTCATATCCAGCCAAACTAAGTTTCATAATTGAGGGAGATATACAATCCTTCTCAGACAAGCAAATGCTGAGGGATTCTGTCACCACTGGGCCTGCCTTACAAGAACTCCTGGAGGAAGCACTAAATATGGAAAGGAAAAAATGGTACCAGCCACTGCAAAAACACACTGAAGTATAAAGACTAAGGATATTATGAAGAAATGGCATCAACTAGTCTGCAAAATAACCAGTTAGCATCATTATGAAGGGGAACAAATTTACAAATAACAATATTAACCTTAAATGTAAATGAACTAAATGTCCCAGTTAATAGACACAGACTGGCAGATTAGAAAAGAGTGAAGATGCATCACCATACTGTATTCAGGAGACCCATCTCATGTGCAAAGACAAACAAAGGCGAAGTTTAGAGAAAAAAGAGTAAAAATAAATGAACAAAGCCTCCAAGAAATATGGGACTATGTGAAAAGGCCAAATCTACGTCTGATTGGTGCACCTAAAACTGATGGGGAGAATGGAACCAAGTTGGAAAACACTCTTCAGGATATTATCCAGGAGAACTTCCCCAACCTAGTAGCAAGGCAGGCCAACATTCAAATTCAGGAAATACAGAGAACATCACAAAGATACTTCTTAAGAACAACAACTCCAAGACACATAATTGTCAGATTCACCAAAGTTGACATGAAGGAAAAAATGTTAAGGGCAACCAGAGAGAAAGGTCAGGTTACTCACAAAGGGAAGCCCATCAGACTAACAGTGGATCTCTCGGCAGAAACTCTACAAGCCAGAAGAGAGTGGGGGCCAATATTCAACATTCTTAAAGAAAACAATTTTCAACCCAGAATTTCATATCCAGCCAAACTAAGCTTCATAAGTGAAGGAGAAATAAAATCCTTTACAGACAAGCAAATGCTGAGAGATGTTGTCACCACTAGTCCTGCCTCACAAGAGCTACTGAAGGAAGCACTAAACATGGAAAGGAACAACTGGAACCAGCCACTGCAAAAACATGCCAAATTGTAAAGACCATTGATGCTAGGAAGAAACTACATCAACTAACAAGCAAAATAACCAGCTAACATCACAATGACAGGATCAAATTCACACATAACAATATTAACCTTAAATGTAAATGGGCTAAATGCTCCAATTAAAAGACAAAGACTGGCAAATCTGATAAAGAGTCAAGACTCTTCAGTGTGCTGTATTCACATGCAGAGACACACATAGGCTCAAAATAAAGGGATGGAGAAAGATCTACCAAGCAAATGGAAAACAACCAAAAAGTAGGGGTTGCAAAGCTAGTCTCTGATAAAATGGACTTTAACCAACAAAGGTCAAAAGAGACAAAGAAGGCCATTACATAATGGTAAAGGGATCAATTCAACAAGAAGATCTAACTATACGAAATATATACAGGAGCACCCAGATTCATCAAGCAAGCCCTTAGAGACTTATAAAGAGACTTAGACTCCCATGCAATAATAATGGGAGACTTTAACACCCCATTGTCAATGTAAGACACATCAACGAGACAGAAATTTAATAAGGATATCCAGGAATTGAGCTCAGCTCTGCAGCAAGCAGACCTAATAGACATCTACAGAACTCTCCACCCCAAATAAACAGACTATACATTCTTCTCAGCACCACATCACACTTATTCCAAAACTGACCACATAGTTGGAAGTAAAGCACTCCTCAGCAAATGTAAAAGAACAGAAATTATAACAAACTCTCTCTCAGATCACAGTGCAATCAAACTAGAAACTCCAGGTTAAGAAACTCACTCAAAACCGCTCAACTACATGGAAACTGAACAACCTGCTCCTGAATGACTACTGGGTGCATAACGAAATGAAGGCAGAAATAAAGATGTTCTTTGAAATCAATGAGAACAAAGACACAACATACCAGAATCTGTGGGACACATTTAAAGCAGTGTGTAGAGGGAAATGTATAGTACTAAATGCCCACAAGAGAAAGCAGGCAAGATCTAAAATTGACACCTTAACATCACAATTGAAAGAACTAGAGAAGCAAGAGCGAACACATTCAAAATCTAGCAGAAGGCAAGAAATGTTTAAGATCAGAGCAGAACTGAAAGAGATAGAAACACAAAAATACGTTCAAAAAAATCAATGAACCCAAGAGCTGATTTTTTGGACGCATCAACAAAATTGATAGACTGCTAGCAAGACTAACACAGAAGAAAAAAGAGAAGAATCAAATAGATGCAATAAGAAATAATAAAGGGGATATCACCACCAATCCCACAAAGATACAATCTACCATCAGAGAATACTATAAACACCTCCAAGCAAATAAACTAGAAAATCTAGATGAAAAGAATCAATTCCTGGACACATACACCCTCCCAAGACTAAGCCAGGAAGAAGTTGAATCCCTGAATAGACCAATAACAGGTTCTGAAACTGAGGCAATAATCTACCAAACAAAAAAAGTCCAGGACCAGATGGATTCACAGCTGAATTCTAGCAGAGGTACAAGGAGGAACTGGTACCATTCCTTCTGAAACTATTCCAATCAGTAGAAAAAGAGGGAATCCTCCCTAATTCATTTTATAAGGCCAGCATCATCCTGATACCAAAGCCTGGCAGAGACACAACAAAAAAAGAGAATTTTAGACCAATATCCCTGATGAACATCGATGCAAAAATCCTCAATAAAATACTGGCAAACTGAATCCAGCAGCACATCCAAAAGCTTATCCACCATGATCAAGTGGGCTTCATCCCTGGGATGCAAGGCTGGTTCAACATACGCAAATCAGTAAATGTAATCCAGCATATAAACAGAACCAAAGACAAAAACCATATTATTATTTCAATAGATTCTGAAAAGGCCTTTGACAAAATTCTACAGCCCTTCATGCTAAAAAGTCTCAATAAATTTGGTATCGATGGGACATATGTCAAAATAATAAGAGCTATTTATGACAAACCCACAGCCAATATCATACTGAATGGGCAAAAACTGGAAGCATTCCCTTTGATAATTGGCACAAGACAGGGATGCCCCTCTCACCACTCCCATTCAACATAGTGTTGGAAGTTCTGGGCAGGGCATTCAGGCAGGAGAAAGAAATAAAATGTACTCAATTAGGAAAAGGGGAAGTCAAATTGTCCCTGATTGCAGATGACATGATTGTATATTTAGAAAACCCCATAGTCTCAGCCCAAAATCCCTTTAAGCTGATAAGCAACTTCAGCAAAGTCTCAGGATACAAAATCAATGTGCAAAAATCACAAGCATTCCTATACACCAACAACAGGCAAACAGAGAGCCAAATCATGAGTGAACTCCCATTCACAATTGCTTCAAAGAGAATAAAATACCTAGGAATCCAACTTACAGGGGATGTGAAGGACCTCTTCAAGGACAATTACAAGCCACTGCTCAATGAAATAAAAGAGGACACAAACAACAGAAGAACATTTCATGCTCATGGATAGGAAGAATCAATATCATGAAAATGGCCATACTGCCCAAGGTAATTTATAGATTCAATGCCATCTCCATCAAGCTACCAATGACTTTCTTCAAATAATTGGAAAAAATTACATTTAAGTTCATATGGAACCACAAAAGAGCCCGTATTGCCAAGACAATCCTAAGCCAAAAGAACAAAGCTGGAGGCATCACACTACCTGACTTCAAACTATACTACAAGGCTACACTAACCAAAACAAAACGGCACTAGTACCAAAACAGAGATATAGACAAATGGAACAGAACAGAGCCCTCAGAAATAACATCACACATCTACAACCATCTGATCTTTGACAAACCTGACAAAAACAAGAAAGGGGGAAAGGATTCCCTATTTAATAAATGGTGCTGGGAAAATTGACTAGCCATAAGTAGAAAGGTGAAACTGGATCCCTTCCTTACACCTTGTACAAAAATTAATTCAAGATGGATTAAAGAGTTAAATGTCAGACCTAAAACCATAAAGACCCTAGAAAAAAACCTAGGCAATACCATTCAGGACATAGGCATGGGCAAGGACTTCATGTCTAAAACACCAAAAGCAATGGCAACAAAAGCCAAACTTGAGAAATGGATCTAATTAAACTAACGAGTTTCTGCACAGCAAAAGAAACTACCATCAGAGTGAACATGCAGCCTACAGAATGGGAGAAAATGTTTGCAATCTACCCATCTGACAAAGGGCTAATATCCAGAATCTACAAAGAACTTAGACAAATTTACAAGAAAAAAACAAACAACCCCATCAAAAAGTGGGCAAAGGATATGAACAGACACTTTTCAAAAGAAGACATTTATGCAGCCAACAGACACATGAAAAAATGCTCATCATCACTGGCCATCAGAGAAATGCAAATCAAAACCACAATGAGATACCATCTCACACCAGTTAGAATGGCGATCATTAAAAAGTGAGGAAACAACAGGTGCTGGAGAGGATGTGGAGAAATAGGAACACTTTTACACTGTTGGTGGGACTGTAAACTAGTTCAACCATTATGGAAGTCAGTGTGGCGATTCCTCGAGGATCTAGAACTAGAAATACCATTTGACCCAGCGATCCCATTACTGGGTATGTACCCAAAGGATTATAAGTCATGCTGCTATAAAGACACATGCACACGTATGTTTATTGCAGCACTATTCACAATAGCAAAGACTTGGAACCAACCCAAATGTCCATCAATGATAGACTGAATTATGAAAATGTGGCACATATACACTACGCAGCCATAAAAAACGATGAGTTCATGTCCTTTGTAGAGACATGGACGAATCTGGAAACTAACATTCTGAGAAAACTGTCACAAGGATAGAAAACCAAACACCTCATTTTCTCAGCCATAGGTGGGAATTTAACAATGAGAACACTTGGACACAGGAAGGGGAATATCACACACCAGGGCCTGTCGTATGGTGGAGGTAGTGGGGAGAAATAGCATTAGGAGATATACCTAAGGTAAATGATGAGTTAATGGGTGCAGCACACCAACATGCCACATGTATACATATGTAGCAAACCTGCACGTTGTGCACATGTACCCTGGAACTTAAAGTACAATAAACAAAAACAAAAATTATTTATTTATGTATCATAATGTAAGAATAATAGACATTAAGTGCATAATAAATGTAAAAAAAATAAAAAATATAGGGATGAAGGAAAATTTATCAAGAAAATTGAAAGAAAAAAAAAACAGCAGAGATTGTAATCCTGGTCTCTGAAAAAACAGACTTTAAATCAACAAAGATCAAAAAGACAAAGAAGGGCATTACATAATGGTAACAGGATCAATTCAACAAGAAGAACTAACTATCCTAAATATGTATGCACCCAATACAGGAGTACCCAAATTCATAAAACAAGTTTTTAGAGACCTAGGAAAAGACTTAGACTCCCACACAATATTAATGGGAGACCTTGATGAACATCGATGCAAAATTCCTCAGTAGAATATTGGCAAACCGAATCCAGCATCAGTGAGATAGAAAATTAACAAGGTTATTCAGGACTTGAACTCAGCTCTGGATCAAGTGGACCTAATAAGTATCTACAGAACTCTCCACCCCAAATCAAAAGAATACACATTCTTTTCGTTGCCACATGGCACTTATTCAAAAATTAACCATATAATTGGAAGCAAAACACTCCTCAGGAAATGCAAAAGAACTGAAATCATAACAAACAGTCTCTCAGACCACAGTGCAATCAAATTAAAACTCAGCATTCAGAAACTCACTCAAAACTGCACAACTAAATGGAAATTGAACAACTTGCTCCTAAATGATTCCTAGGTAAATAATGAAATTAAGGCAGAAATCAAGAAGTTATTTGAAACCATTGAGAATAAAGAGACAATATATCAGAATCTCTGAGACACAGCTAAAGCAGTATTAAGAGGGAAATTTATAGTGCTAAATGCCCAAATCAGAAAGATAGAAAGATCTCAAATCAATACCCTAACATAACAATGAAAAGAACTAGGGAAGCAAGAGCAAACAAATCCAAAGCTAGCAGAAGACAAGAAACTACTAAGATAAGAACAGAACTGAAGGAGATAGAGACACAAAAATCCCTTCCAAAAATCAGTGAATTCAGGAGCTGATTTTTTGAAAACCGCAAACAAAATCGATAGACTGTTAACTAGATTAACAAAGAAGAAAAGAGAGAAGAATCAAGCAGACACAATAAAAAATGGTAAAGTGGATATCACCACTGACCCCACAGAAATACAAACTCCCATTAGAGAATACTATAAACATCTCTACACAAATAAACTAGAACATTTAGAAGAAACTGATAAATTCCTGGACACATACGCCCTCCCAAGACTAAACTGGGAAGAAGTCAAATCCCTAAATAGACCAATATATCAAGTTCTGAAACTGAGGCGGTAATTAATAGCCTACCAACCAAAAGAAATCCAGAACCAGATGGATTCACAGTCTAATTCTACTGGAGGTACAAAGAGGAGCTGGTACTATACCTTCTGAAATTACTTCAAACAATTGAAAAGGAGGGACTCTTCCCTAAGTCATTTTATGAGGCCAACATCATCCTGATACCAGAACCTGGAATAGACACAACAAAAAAGAAGACTTCAGGCCAATAACCCTGATGAACATCGATGCAAAATTCCTCAGTAGAATATTGGCAAACCGAATCCAGCAGCATATCAAAAAGCTTATTCACCATGAACAAGTCAGCTTCATCCCTGAGATGCAAGGATGGTTCAACATATGCAAATCAATAAACATAATCCAACACATAAACAGAACCAATGACAAAAAACACATGATTATCTCAATATTTGCAGAAAAGGCCTTAAATAAAATTTAACATTCTTTAATGTTAAAACCTCTCAATAAACTAGGTATTGATGGAACCTATCTCAAAATAATAAGAGCTATTTATGACAAACCCACAGCCAATATCATACTGAATGGACAAAAACTGGAAGCATTCCCTTTGAAAACCAGCACAAGACAAGAATGCCCTCTGTCACCACTCCTACTCAACACAGTATTGGAAGTTCTGGCCACAGCAATAGGGAAAGAGAAAGAAATAAATGATATTCAAATAGGAAGAGAGGAAGTCAAGTTGTCTCTATTTGTAAACAAAATGATTCTATATTTAGAAACCCCATCTTCTCAGCCCTAAAACTCCTTAAGCTGATAAGCGACTTCAGCAAAGTCTCAGGATACAAAATCAATGTACAAAAATCACAAGCATTTCTAGACACCAACAATAGATAAGCAGAGAGCCAAATCATGAATGAACTCCCATCCACAATTGCTGGAAAGGGAATAAAATACCTAGGAATACAGCTAACAAGGGATATGAAGGGCCTCTTTGAGGAGAACTACCAACCACTGCTCAAGGAACTAAGAGAGGACTCAAACAAATGGAAAATAATTCCATGCTCATGGATAGGAAAAATCAATATTGTGAAAATGGTCATATTGCCCAAAGTAATTTATAGATTCAATGTTGTTCCCATCAAATTACCATTGACATTCTTCACAAAATTAGAAAAAACTACTTTGAATTTCATATGGAACGAAAAAAGGGCCTGTATAGCTGAAACAATCCTAAGCAAAAAGAACAAAGCTTGAGGCATCATTTTACCTGACTTCAAACTATACAACAAGGTTACAGTAACCCAAACAGCATGGTATTCATACCAAAACAGACATATAGATCAATGGAATAGAACAGAGACCTCGAAAATAACACCACACATCTACAACCATCTGATCTTCAGCAAACCTGACAAAAACAAGCAATGGGCAAATGATTCCCTATCTAGTAAATGGTGTTGAGAAAACTGGCTAGCCATATTTAGAAAACCAAAACTGGACCCCTTCCTTATACTTTATACAAAAATTAACTCAAGATGGATTAAAGCCTTAAATGTAAAACCTGAAATCATCAAAACCCTTGAAGAATACCTAGGCAATACCATTTAGGACATAGGCATGGGCAAACATTTCATGATGAAAACACCAAAAGCATTTAAAGAAAAGCTAAAATTGATAACCAGAATCTAATTAAGTTAAAGTGCTTCTGAACAACAAAAGAAACTATCATCAGAGCAAACAGGCAACTTACAGAATGGGAGAAATTCTTTGTAACCTGTCCATCTGATGAAGGTCTGATATCCAGAATCTACAAGGAACTTAAATTTACAGGAAAAAAAAACAACACCATCAAAAAGTGGGCAAAGGATATGAACAGACATGTCTCAAAAGAAGACATTTATGTGGCCAAAAAACATGAAAAGAAGTTCAACATCACATTAAAGAATTACAAATCAAAACCACAATGAGATACCATCTCATGCTTGTCAGAATAGTGATTATTAAAGTCAAGAAACAATAGATGCTGGTGAGGCTGTGGAAAAATAGGAACACTTACACTGTTGGTTGGAATTTAAATTAGTTCAACCACTGTGGAAGAAAGTGTGTCAATTCTTCAAAGATTTAGAACCAGATATACTACTGATTCAGCAATCCCATTACTGGTATATAACCAAAGGAATATAAATCATTCTACTATAAAGACACATGCATCCATATGTTTATTGCAGCACTATTTACAGTAGCAAAGACATGAAACCAACCAAAATGCTCATCAGTGATAGACTGGATAAGGAAAATGTGGTACATATACACCATGGAATACTATGCAGCCATAAAAAATAATGAGATCATGTCCTTTTCAGGGACATGGATGAAAATGGAAGTCATCATCCTCAGCAAACTAACACAGGAACAGAAAACCAAACACTGCATATTCTCACTCATAAGTCAGAGTTGAACAATGAGAACACACGGACACAGAGAGGGGAACAATACACAACAGGACCTATCAGGGTGTGAGGGATGGGGGTCAAGGGGAAGGAGAGCATCAGGACAAATTGCTGAAGCATGTGGGGCTTAAAACCTAGATGATGGGTTGATAGGTGCAGCAAACCACCATGGCACATGTATACCTGTGTAACAGACTTGCAGGTTCTGCACATGTATCCCAGAACTTAAAGTAAAATTTAAAGAAAAAGAATATCATAATAATATTTCTGAGGAAGGAAAGAGGAATTTAGAAGGGAAAATGGTAGCAAAGGTACAGAAAAGTAGACATCATTGGAAAATATTTCGGGAAAAGAGACAAACAAATTGTCAGTGACTGGTTATGGGAAAAGACAAATAGATAATCAAAAACACTTTCTAGAAATTTAGCTCCTGCTTCTGGGTGAATGTTTATGTCATTTAATGACATGATGAAAACTAACAAAGAAAAATATTTGAGTGATATATCAAGAGATTACCTTGTAATGTATTAAGTTTGAGATAATTATGAGGGATACTATGTAAATATGTAGTTATATCACTGTAGAATTTAGAGAAATATTCAAGACTAGAGATGAAAGTCCAGGAATCATCATCATATATGTTTTGTTTACAGCCATGTGACTGGCCTGCAGACCTGAAGAAGAAAATACACATAGAGAAGGAAGAATGGCATTGGATAAATCCCTGGGAACCCAATAGTTAAGAGTTTTGGTAGAGAAGAAATCATCCAAGGAGCTTGACAAAGATTAGTCAATGAGGTAAGAAAAAGATTGCCTCGAGTGTGAAGCCGCAGAAGTCAAGTTAAGACAGTATTTAAATGAGAGAAGGGTAATAAATCACATTGAAAGAATTGAGAGGTAAAGCAGAGGCCAAACATGTGACCAAAGGTTTTGGTAAAAGTCAATTACTGTTAAGCTTGCTGAAAGCTATTCGGCCCAGTAAGCTGATCCAGAGATACATTGCTACAGATTTTGAAGAGAATTTGGGTGAGGAAGTGAAATCAGTTAAAGGCAGATTTATTGAGAAGCTAATGAGGCTTAAATGCCAGGGCTCCTTGCCTGGACAGCCCATGCCTGTACTAGCTATCTTTAGGTGCCTACAAGAAAGAGAAAATATCCATTTATTTTATCTTCTGTATAACTTATACAACTAATCAAATTACTACCACTAAAGTAACAGGTAGACTGCTGGAAGTTATGTTTTCTTCCTTAATGCTTTTCCCAATAAGGCTTTGAATGTAAAGCTTTACAGAGATTGGCATTTGTTTAAATACATATGTTCAAGTAATACAGCATTAGAGTCACTTTTAACACTTTGAGTTGTACTACCACTGCGTATTTTATGATTTTTTTAAATGATAACAGTTGGCCCAGAAAACTTGCTTAATGACCCCCAACTCCTTCAGAAAAAAATGCAAATTTTTAACTCAAAACTGCTAAGTTGTTTCTCAAATCATATTTGACATTTTAAAATGTTATTGTATTTTATGAATAAGCCTATTTAAACCAATTGCCTTCAAATCCTATGTAAAATGTACTTGATATACAAACTATATTCAATTATAGTATAGAAAACAAATTTAACAAAGTCATTTAGTGTATACATCTTTAGATAAGTATAATAGTGCCATAAAGTATGTCACGATCCACCCAGAAAAATGTCAAACTGTGCTAGTTGTGTCAGCAATGGCTCCAAAGACTCTAAAATCAGTGATAGGGCATTGCAGTCATATATAAAATTTAATAAAAGCTACTGAGGTTTTGAGCAAGCTCTTTGAGTTCTCTATGAAATAAATATGTAAGAAAAAAATAAGAGAAAGACAAGAACACAGGTAGGACACCTTCCTGATGTAGTCAATGTAATCTAATCACTGTTTAACCAATAAGACTAGACACATGGCACCATCTGAGGTGCTCTGGTCTTACTGTACTTGGCATTTCCCTGGCTTCCAGAAATATTGTGGCAGAAACAGCTTATCTTTTCCCGAAAACATATAAAATTAACTAGAACAAAGTTATTTTTGGTACCTCCATCATGGACCTCCTTCCTTTTTCAGGCCAATTATGTAACTAAATCAAATCGAATAAAGCAAATCTAGGATTATAGAGTCATTTAGAGAAATCATGCCAACATAATTAAATATATACATACATGAATTCTTATTTTAATATTTCCTAGTTCTTAGAAAAAAGGGTATTTCTTTCAGTGAAAGACAGAATTCCATAGAATAAAATATGTATTTTATTTCTAAAGCCTAGACAAGTTTATTGTGCATATGAAATCCATCACAAATGGTCTTAGTGAATACTTTGTAACTAATGGTACAGAATCTTAATCCTTCTTCTGTAAAGTAACATTATTTAAAAATCTATAGTTACTTGCAATATCATTGCTTAAAACAATTCTAAGAATCTTATTAGAAACTCTTATCAAAAATCCAAAACTATTTCAGAATAAATAGCTTCAACAAATACAAATTAACGTGTATTTTATATTTGAACATTGTACATTATGCCCACATGGTTTTATCTGCATAAATCAAAATGATGTTTCAGCAACACTAATGATCTGATTCTAATTCAAATGGCTTCTTATCATGTTTGTGATTCAAGGGAAATCTAATTTTTGAATATTATAATTTAGAAATAGTATGATATTACAAATAAGGAAAAGCTATATACATATATATACATTTAGATGTACAATGGTGTGTGTTTGTAGCATTGGGTTGGCAAGTTCCTTACTTCTTCAACTTCCCTTTGGAGAAGTCTTGCTAGTGCTTAGTTCCTTTTTTCTTTCTACCACATTTTCCTCAGTCTCTATGCCTTCAGTATTAGAACTGGAGGCTTCACACTTTTTTTCCAGTATCACCTTTTTCCTTGTAGACTGAAGTTCCTGTACTTGCATTTCTGTCTAGTTCCACTTGGCTATAGGCTTCTAAACATTTTCACTAACACCTACTTTACACTCACATATGCTCAGTAAGGCTTACTATTGAAGAATGACAGCATTACATGCCTTACTTAGAATTTAAGCTAAAATGTGCTTAGCCAGACCATACAAAAGAACCATCAAAAACAATGCTCTATACGTGTAAAAATTATGCCAAATTCAATGAACTCTCCAGTTTCCATGTAATGCAAGAGTCAATTTCTCTCTTCATTGACATTGTATTCTGTTGTCTACTTTGACCAGTTTAGCAGCATTTTTTACTCTTTTTTTGCAGAATTGATGAGAATCCAAATGTGACGTTCTTCTCATTTTACGTCTTGATGGAGAATCTAAGTGTTGAAAGCACCAGATGCAAAAACACAATGTTTGCTGCATCAATTTAGAGTATTTCTCAATTTAGTTGAAGGAGATTATTTATTTAGAAAAACAATTATGATGTACTTGAGTTGTTTTAATAAGCCTTGCTAATCTCTTTCCCTATATCCTACTACAGTTAAATGCTTGACATACCATATCTTATCTAATTCTTTCAGAAGACACACTGTGCTTTTCCGCATTACCTTTGGCATGTGGGTGCAGTTTGTCCATAAATTCTATAACTTCAGTTAGGCAGTACAGCCACTGATAGCACAGAGTGATTGAAAAGCATTTTATTATTTTGCTCAAACAGGGATTTACGTTATCAATTTGGTCCTACCAACAATTGCTTTTTTCTAATTTTATGTGATCATGGAAAAACAAAGCAAAATAAAACAAAAAAAAAATTCTAAGGGAGATTTACATGTTTTAGCTTAAGTGTGCCTAAGGCATTATCATATATATTATTTCTAGCAATCTAATGCAATTTCTAAAATCTCTACTTCTTCATCTTCTTATTTCTGAGAATCAAAGTTTTAACAATAGCTTTTCAATTTCCTCTTGCTACCTCAGGATTGCTGGTATATTATAATGTATTCTGTCACAATGAGTTTACTCAAAAACTGAAAGAAAGCACATTCATAACTAAAAACTAACCAAAAACTTACGTGTTGATTATTTGTAAATATTCTCATGGGAAAAAGGTGATTTTGATTGAGATGCTAAATTTACTGTTTCTGCTGCTGATTTGGGCTCTTTTTGCTTTTCTTTGAGTTTGCTTCAGATATCACAACAACAAAAATTAGAAAGATTAAATTATTAACTCCTGCTAAAACACATATATGGCACACAGGGCTTTAAACAGGTATAAGAGTCATTATATTTAGGAAAGAGCTGCTTTTCAACCTTTCCAGAATTTTTGCAACCTGGCTCTTTCAGTGCTTCTCCACTTATTGGTTTCTCATACCCATCTCCAAAATAATCTTTCCTTAGTCATTATTTTTAAAATAGAGATATAGTTGTGTTTCAAACTGATATTAGAGATATCTCTTTAAAACCTACATTTTAAATTTCCCAAGCTCTACTAAAATCAACATATAGTAAAACTAAATAAATTTTTCCGGCATGAAGGTGAACAAGGGAGTGATGAGATATGACCATGCACCATGTATGAGTCCATAGCAGAGCATGTGCCTGAGTAACCTCCAGTTGCCTCGATCTTGGCTAGCTGCTAGAAGCCCGATATCAGGTCATACTGGAATGACTGCACACCTCCCTTTTTGGTATTCTTCACTGATCCGCCACTACCACCTCAGAAAAATAGCTGCTCTCTTTGTCCTCCTATCGTAACATTTAATTTGACACATACAGATGAGAATGGGAATCCCTAAGTTCTGTACCTTGAAGATTCCATTAACATTTTAGAACACTAACTAGGATAGGGGATCTAGTGTCAAAATGCCTGTATTAATAATTTTTTGTTTTTATTTTTGTTTTTGTTTGTCCTGACAACTATGTTGACTGCATGAGAAATCCAGACAATTTTTTCTATAAGAACTGCACTCTTCACTAAAGTCAGTAATTTAGTAAATGTTTTTCTAATTCAATACTATTACAGTAAGTGCATACATATAGCAGACATTAAACTGTAACAAGGTTTAATAGGAATAGAAATGCTAGGCATTTAATGGAAATGTTAGGCAGAAATATTTGACTCCTTCTTGCCCCTACCCTTAGGCACTGACTCATTTTATTAATCTCATTAAATTCAGGAAGCTTTTGGATCATCTTCCAAATTAAATTAATAAAAAACTTAATTCTTCTCAGATTTAGGAGATCTCTCATGCAAGGAACCATATAATTTCCTGCTATGCTTTTGTAGAGCATTTGACCAATATTAGTGTGATATTGGCTGATAAACTTTAAAAGTCTGCTTACTTTCCCAGAGCATGTATGTGTGTTCATAACCTTCCTGATTCCTCTGTAAATCCTTACCACTTGAGGCTTCAAACCAGGCTTGAATTTAGTTCCCTCAGGCTCTACTTTAAATCAAATCAAATGCTACATTTTTCCATCCCTTATTGAAATCGATTCTCCCCGAAGCTGTGGGAGGAGAAAGTCCTTTTGTCTTTGCTTTCTTAGTCTGTCTTCAGTGTCTCTAAAAGAAAAAAAGAAGAGTTTAAAGAAAGCCATGCTATTTTGCACTGACCCTCAAATGCCTGATGTAGAATAATACACTCTGACTTCCAGTTCCTTCTTGTTCATGATTACTTCATCTTGTTGTGCAAAAAAAGTATTGTTTCCATTAAAGTAGTCAATCACCTTTGCTTTTCATTTATTTAAGGAAAATAGTGTAGAATATCATGTGGGAACTTTGTTCCCGAACAAGTAGAAGCCTGATCAACTAAAAAATTAAAATGTTTCTTGGGTCACTTACAGAGCTCCGATCATAAGGTAAACATGAATTCTAAAGGATGACAAGTACCTTCAAAAAGAAACAGGACACATGAATTCACTTTTCAATAGCATACTGAGAGGAAGGCTTCCTGGGTCAAGTAGGGGACTCAGAAAGCTGTGAATCTCACTCATTTCCTGAATCAGGACTTACTTCGGTACTGGATGAATATATTGAAGATATATGCTTAAAATATTCCTAACACCAGGATTTGTGCATGTGTTTTCTTCCCCAAGAAAACTATAAACAGGGAAAGTTTTGCTAATTTCCATGTGTCCTTCTCTCACTCTCTCCCTTCCCCTTCCCCAGAAACTAAAGTAAAAGGAATGTTCACTGCCCATTTTTCTGTGACCAGCGGACCTTAGCTATCCTCCCAATTCCAATTCCTTGTAAACATACTTTGTAAAGTTCTATAAGATCCTGTCTCCTTTGCCATGCCACTGCAAGGTCATAAAGTAGATAAAACTTAAGTTACAATTCAGGTTTTCCTCAAAATCTAAGACATGTCACAAAATAATATACTGCCTTTGTTTCTCGCTTCTATAACAAGCTTCCTGCCTCATGTGTCTCCCACCTTAAAAAGTTTAAAAGACGAATATGCAAACTAGCAATGGCTACCTGTTTGGGACCCCTTCCACGCTGTGGAAGCTTTGTACTCTCACTCTGCTCAATAAAGCCTACAGTTTTTTCTCTCTCTGACCTTGCCCTTGTCTCTATTCCTCACTGCGGTCAACCGTCACACCAATTCTTTTGCGTGGCTAGCCAAGAACCTTAGGCGTTACAATAAGAGGAGGTAGTGGCCACCATATTAGCATATAAGAATAAATATGATACAATTTTAGTGAATTAAGGGCTGAGTATAGACTAACATGTCAATTTTGAATAAATACGAGTCCCAGACATAAGGGAAATTTCCATTCAATTGCAGGTTATTTTCCAATGGGTCTCCATCAGGTACTTTCAATAAAGACTGCGTGGGGGGCAGGAAAAAATAAGTACTATTCGAATAAAAGAGAGTATAGACAAATCTTATCCTTAGGGTGGAGAAAAAGATACATTATTTCCAGAGAAAAGAATAGAAGCAAAAGCCTTCTGCCACTGTGAAAGAGATACAAAGTATTATTGTGGATTGTGTCCCAAAGGAAGGGCTATAACTGCTCCCACCAGAGAGTAGCAGGAAATTTTCTTCTCAAGAATAACCATCCAAGACATAATTTGGCTTCCGTGGAGGTATAGAGAATTGTGGAAACACTGAGAAACATAAAGTTGAGGTCCAGTCTCGAAAGGCCTAGTTGAACTTGAAGGACTGAGTCCTTCTGCTCCGGTGCATAAAACTGAACTGTACACTGAGAAATATGCTACAATAGTAGTCAAAAACAGGAAGAAAATCTGTGTGTGTAGTGCCGGTTTCACAGACTGAATGTTGAAGATGGAGCAGAAACACTAAGAAAAAGCACAGACAATACAATAGCGATGAAGTAACAGTAGCTAAGCGACGGAGGAATTTGAAAACTGAGGTTCACAGAAGTAACGATAACAATATAACTCAAACCCAGTTCAACTTCTGACAAAATTAACTCAAATACTTCAGAGTAATGATTTTCAAGAGGAATGGCATGTCCATTTCCATGTATAAATGTAATTTACCAATTCTCTACAGTTCTACAAAATAATGTCTGTCATTCTGACGGTAGAGAATAGGTAAATTATATTTATACATGGAAGTGGACATGCCATCTCCATTTTCTGTGATATATATGTCACACAAAACAGAAAAAGAAAGAGAAAACCTTATCAGTTGTTAGTAAATCAACAGAATAAGACTCAGAGATGATCCTCAAGCTGGAACAATCAGAAAAGATCTTTAAAATATTTATGACTAACATGTTAAAATATCTAGTGGAAAGGGTAGGCAATATGCATGAATAGATGGAAAATTTTAGTAGAGAAAAACTATAAATAGGAGTCCAATGGAAATGATAAGGAGAAAAGTATTTAGTAGTATTGTTAGTTGACTAGACTCTAATACATGTATTAGAGTCCCAAAAGGAGAAGAATAAAAGAATAAAGCAGTGCTTTGGGGGCAGTTTAGAGCATTAAAATATTGTATATTGGAAAAAAATATTATAAATCAGTAATCTAAGATTTCACCTTTGAAACTAGAAGAGTTTTACTCGTGGCTGATCCTAAGTGTGTATCCAGATTATAAAGGTTGGTTCAAAATGTTTATTTCTTTTTCTCATCAGTTAAATTTTCAGCTTCTATACAGTTAGTCTTAGGAGGCACCTAGGAGATTGCTGTTTCTTTATCTTCCTGCCCTCTTCCTTTTCCAGGCAGGTAAGTGTTCTGACTAGAAAAATTATCATTTAGAGAGCATTCCTGAGAAAATAATGGGTATCTTCAGGGTAGATAAGTCTTTAAACTTATTAATGAGTCAGATTTTTCTAACCCTTCAGAGTACAATATCCATAGACAAGATATTTTATCTGCTTCTATTATTTTTATATTCTTACTTCCATGCACTAATTTGAACTTCATTTATTTTTATTGCATAGCAAATCTCTTTATATTATTAATGCACATGTTTAACTATATTTTCCTCTCAAATATAAATTGTTTAGCATATCAATTCTCTTTCTGAACAAGAAAAGGATCTTTCCATATCTTACGCAGTAAATATCTGTTCCATTCTTCAAAGATACCTTGTATTTTTAAAGTATTTCTGCAAAATAGTTTTATTACTAATTTTGAACTGCATAAATCTATATAGTTTGCTCCATCATTGTGCATATTTCAAGCCACTACTTTTTCTATGAACATACAAGAAAACTGTATGTCCTCAACTGGTTGCATTTAAATGTGATGTTTATTCCCTGAAGGCATAGCACTAAAACGTTCTCCTTATTCTTCCGTACTTGTGGTTGGAAGCAAAGAATTTCCATATACTGAAATCACATGATGGAAAAAGTCAGAGCCCTGCGTACTCTGTTGGAAAAGAGTCAACAAGAAGTGTTTCTTGGACTGCATGAGTTTTTGCTCTAAGTGAGGAAAAAAATATGTGTTTGCTTGAGTCAATAAGATTTTTTGTTTTGTTTGCTTGAGTCACTAAAATATGCTTGTTACCATTAATTTCAACTACTTTATTGTTAAATATTTCATATTTTGTATTATTAGACAATAGGCAATGATCTGTCACCAATTAGACTGTTATTAGCAGTTTTTAAATTGAAGTAATGTTTTCCACATACTGTAAAGTTACTTAATTTAAGAAAGTTTAGGCTGGGCACGGTGGCTCATGCCTATAATCCGCGCACCTCGGGAGGCTGAGGCGGGCAGATCACGAGGTCAAGAGATTGAGACCAACTGGCCAACATGGTGAAATCCCGTCTCTACTAAAAATACAAAAATTAGCTGGGCCTGCTGGCACACGCCTATAGTCCCAGCTACTCAGGAGGCTGAGGCAGAAGAATCGCTTGAACCTAGGAGGCGGAGTTTGTAGTGAGCCGAGATTGCGCCACTGCAACTGCAGCCTGGCAACAGAGCAAGACTCTGTCTCAAAAAAAAAAAAAAAAAAAAAAAGTATTTGGTGAATCAAGGAACATGCAAAGAAGTGAAAATCCAAACACTGGATTCTATTTCCTGCTCTTTACTCAAAAAAAAAAAAAAAAAAAAAAAAAAAAAAAAAAAAAAAAATCACTAGATAACAACAACAACAAAAAATCTCAATTTGAGCTTTGATTTTGAGACAATTACATTCCTGATCCTTAGATAAAATATGCAATATAAAACATGTTTGAATTAAACTTTCTGACTGGTTACTGTTCTCTCATCTCTTACTATACTGTCAACTATTTTAAGCACTCCACTTGAGCATATGATTTTGAAAATACTGCTTTTTAAGATAATAAGCTATATAATATTATAATAAATATTTTAAAAGATATATCTGATGTGACTTGTGAAGTTACTAAGGTACACTCTGTTTTTCAAAATAAAGATGCGGTCATCAACTTTAATAAATTTTAATTAGAAATTTAGCCTCAGATGTCATATCTGAGTTGCCAGATATCTCTAAACATGTTTTTGTTCTTATCTCTCCAATATTTCTCTCAAACATATGCAAATTTATAGTTGGTTAATCACTGCCTACTGTGTTGCTATATATGCTGTCTTTGCTTACCTGAATTATTTCACTACAAAAGAGAACTAGTTGAAAAAGTCACTTTGCCTGAAGAAATACAATTTGTAGGGCAGTGGGAGTTCAAGATTGATGCTACTAAAAGAGCAGGCAAGCAAAACATTAAAGAATACTTCTTGTCAAATGTTCCTTGAAAATAAACTTTAAAGGCTACATAGGAATGTAGTTAAACAAAGAGACGCTAAGGGTAATTTAGCAGACTCTTTGAAGGAATGAAAAGTAGGCACCATACTTGCTTTGTCAATTGTGTGGAAGAACATTTAACTTGAGCCCCTGCTGAAATAAAACTATTTAATTACATTTGAGAAAAAGAAAGAGAAAAAAGTTTTTCCTTTGAAGTTTCAGATTTACTATTTCATTTAGAAGTCTAAAACTATAGACAACGCAAGGATAAAGAATAGAGACAACCTATTTCTAAAACACTAACAAATCAACTGATAAGTTATATTTAAATAAATAACCCCCCAAATCAATAAGTACTATAAAAGCAGGAAAAAAAAAACACCTTATGGAAAATTTGTTTTAATAAAAACATTAAAATATGGTCAAGTCTAACTCATACTCAATATCTGCTAAATTTGGACAGTATAGGAAGCTTTTAAAAATATCTTTGCTATGTTCTAACCTATGATACCACTCAGCTGGATATAAAATAAAATAAAATTCAAATATTTTATTCTGACTTTTACAATTCTCACAAATTCAGATGACATCAGCAATATTATGTTATGTCCAGAATTATTACAGGGCCATTGGGATATAACTATGTTAATGTAATCACTGAGCCCAAATACAGCTTGTATATTAACACTTTCATATTTTGGCCCAAGAATTTGACTTCTCATGAATATCCATGGAGTTAATGATTTACACATATTTGGCCTTCAGTACACTTATTCTTCAGTTATTTACTTTAATTCATCTTGAAAATTTTGATTCTAAATAAAAAGTTTTTATTTATTCACTAATATTGGTGAGAAAATATTCTTTATTTCATGACAAACCAAACAAAACAATTTTCAAATATAAAAATTACATATACTTGACAATAAAAACATTTTACATAAATATATAGTTTACACATAGAACAACATATCTTTTTGTATTTGCCAAAAGAAGAAGATAACACTTCATAGGGTGTGACGATTGATGAAAGATGGATACAAGTGAGGTATTCTTTACAAGATTCGTTCTTCTTCACTTACTATATTTTTATCATTTTGCAAATTATGGGTCTTGTAGTTTTCCCATAGTGAAACTGCACTCAGCCTTGCGGTACTCTAGTTTTTTTTATGTTAGGTAAATAAGTAAGAAGCAAAGAAGATGAGCAGGAATTACCACTAAAACAGGAGCAATACCAGGAAAGCAAAATAGATGCATAACTAACTAGTTAGTTCCTAAAGGCCCTAGTATCTAACTAGTATCTAACTGGGGCCTTTAGGAACTCCCAGGTACTGGATTGTTTAAGAGAAGTTGGTTTGGTGTTCATATGACATATTTTACAAACGATGGAAAAAAAAAAAAACCAGGATGAGAGTAAGAGAAATTTTAAATGTTTCTAGAAAAATATCTGCAAGAATATCCTTGTCCACCTAAAAGCATAAGGTTAAAATATCACTTTTTAAATAGTTTATACTTGTGTGGTTTTGGCCATTTAAAAGTGATTCATTGTTTCAAAAATGATAAAACTTTTGTTCCAGTTATGCAGTTATTCATGCTGTGTAACAACCACTATAAAAAATAGTGGCATTAAAAAACAAAAAGAAATTACAACGTTTCTATGTCATATAGATCAGAAGTTCAGAAATAAACAGAGGGATAACTTATTTCTACATGACAGTATTTGAGGACCTAATTGGGAAGACTTAAATGACTAATAGTCAAACAATTGCCAACCATCTAGAATATTCTTTTGTCACATGTCTGATACGTGAGCTGAAATGACTCAAAAACTGGATTCAGCTGAGGCTGTCCAAGGGAGTGTGCCTACATAAGGGCTAGCCGTTTGACTTAGTCTTCCTGACAGTATGGAAGCCTCAGATTAGACAGATTTATTACATAATAGCTCAGACCTCTAAAGCGTTCTAGAAAGCTAGGAGAAACTTGTATGACTCTTTTATGACCTAAATTCAAAATTATACAGTGCTATTTCTATTCCATTCTATTCTATTGGTTGATGTAGTCACAGGTTTGCCCAGATTCAAGACAGTGGGACATACACCTCACCTTCCTATTGGGTCAATATAAGAAAAAGTCTATAGCCTACTGACAAATAAATTAGTGTGCACATGTGCTTGTGTGTTTGTGAAAATACCATCAAATATATATAATTTAAAAAACAAATATTTGCATGTTACATCATTTAATTACTTTATTTACCTTTCAGTGCTTATTTACTTAATATATGCCAGACTCTGTGCTAAGGGCTAATAGTACATACGTGAATATAGCAAGTGTATTTTCTGCCATACTGGATACAATAATGAAAGAAACATAAACTAATAAAAAATAACAATACAGGATGAAGTTATATGTCTTAAAATTCAAGAATATATCCAAGACCTGAGTTTCAGAGGGAATACAATACCTCAGGAAATACAATACATAGGTTACACATTTGTTGGAAGCAAAGAGCAAAAACTAAGATAGGGTAAATACTCAAAGATCAGAAGTTTCTAATATCCGTGGGATGAAGCTCATGAGACTGTACTTAGCATCCTGCTCTTAAAATTGATTTGGAAACTTCTGAAAGGAGTTTCTGGTTGCTTTTCTTGCAGTTTCTTTAGCTACAACTTCCTCAGCTTTCTGACCTTGAAATGGTACAGTGTTTCAGAGTTCTGACACTGAACTTTTTTCTCTTCTCTGGACACTCAGCCTGGGTTACCTCATCCAGTCTCATGTGTCAATGTACCGATACCTCTTTAATTAATATTTTTCAACAAGAAATTCTGCCCCAAACTCCAGACCCATATAGTCATGTGTATATAAACATGTATGAACATGTACATATGAATGTGGATATATTGTAGGTACTCAATTTAACAAGCTCTAACTTGAACTCCTTATATTCCTTCCCCGAATCTTATTCTATGTGCTTTTCCTTTTAAGTTATTGAAAACTTCAGTCATCCAAATGCACAAGTATTTAATATTGGTGTTGTCTTTGACTATTCTTTTCTCATTCTTACTGTAGTTATTCAGCAAATTTGGTTGTTTATACCCAGAATGTGACCCAGAATCATGTAAAGTTACATCATTCTCATAGCCACCACTCAGATCTAAGGTACTATATTTCTCAAATGAATAATTGCCTTAGCTTTCTGGTCTATCCCCTAAAGGGGGAGAAAAGAAAACTATTCCTCTGACAAGGAATTTATAACCAGAATATACAAGGAGCTCAAACAACTCCATAGCAAAAATACCCCAAATAATCAGATTTTAAAATGGGCAGAAGATCTGAATAAACGTTTCTCAAAAGAAACCACACAAATGGCCAACAAGTATATGAAAAAAACTTCAATATCTCTAATCACCAGAAAAATGCAAATCAAAGCTACTCTGAGATATTATTACATCCCAGTTAAAATGGCTTTCATCAAAGACAGGCAATAATGAATGCAGGCGAAGATATGAAGAGAACACTCCTACACTGTTGGTGGGAATTTAAATTAGTACAGCCACTAAGTGAGTACACTTTAGATGTTCTTACCACCAACAAATAATTATATGAGGTAATGCATACATTAATTAGCTCAACTTAGCCATTCCACAATGTATACACATTCCAGAATGACATGTTGCACACACTAAACATATATAGATTTTATGAATTAAAAATAAATATATAAGAAAATAAGGATTCAAGGTAATGTTTCATAGTGATTTGGTCTTTTTTTAGCTGAGAGATCCATTAACAGTTTGATAGAGTAGGTAAAATACATGAACTCTAATGCTGTCATCTTTAAACCTTTCTTCCCGCACTCAGGATTATTTTGAAAGTTCATTAATATAAATAAGTTGAATTGGAATGTTTAAAACTAGGGTGTTTGGGCAGTGAAAGAAATGAATCATAATTTACTTGAATTTTTTTTACAAAATGGCATATGATCTAACTTGAATTAAAATGCAACATGTAAAAGTACAACTTCAAAAGAGACATGAATATCAATTCGTCTCTTTCCAAGCATTACAGATTACATTGTATCTCAGTAAAATCTTTATTTTACAGCTATACAAAGGTGAATGAATGAGAATATACAGAAAGTGAAATTTTGCCTTGGAATATCTAATGAATATGGAAGATACTTTCTGCCATTATCAGCTATTTAATTTTATTAAAATGTCTACCAAAACGTTTATACCCTTCCTTAATTTACTATGTTCCCCAAAGGTCCCTCCACTCAAAAGCTTCACACAAGCAGTTACATACTTAGGAGAAGAAACCCATCATAGCCTATACGAACTGACAAATAGCTATGTAGCAGTCATATACATATAAATCTTCCAAGTTTCCATGCCTGTTGAATAAAATTCCATTTTATCATATATAAAATAGTTGTGTAAAGTGTTAAATATTGTATCATAGCTATGCAAATGCATTCTTCTAGAACATCCAACATGATGATGAGAGGTGAAGCCAGCTGGACTCTCTGGGTTGAATGTGGATTTGGGGAACTTTTCTGTCTTACAAGAGGATTGTAAAACACACCAATGGAAGCTTTGTCCTTTTGCTCTTCACAATAAACCTTGCTACCGCTCACTCTTTGGGTCCGTGCCATCTTTAAGAGCTGTAACACTCGAAGGTCCGTGACTCCATTCTTGAAGTCAGCAAGACCATGAACGCACTGGCAGGAACCAACTCCAGACATAATAATGCTAAATGAAAGCCTAAAAATAATATAACCCAAACATTAATTTGCAGATTCACTCAAAGCGGAGGCTTAATTTATACATATAAGTCAAGATGGTTCTTACATGACAGGTAAGTGTTAAGCATAGTATGCACGTGTTCATTTGGTTATTGTTGGAATGAATGACAATATTTCAAGGTGCAACATTAGACAGAATCTTAGATCTTTCCAACAGAAAAAAAGTCATGCTGTGATGACTTTTGTGATGAGATAAAACCTGTGAAATATTGTATAGATAGTTTGATCGAGGGCCACATGTATTAGCAATATGTTATTTTTGTATAGCACTTTATTGTTTACAAAACACCTCTATATTATTAAATTGGAGCCTCCCAGCAACTTTGTTCAATATCTCAAAAATAGTCATTTTAAGGAACTTATTGCAGACAAAGATTTTATGCCTTACAGAAGTTAAATAACTTGGAATAAGTCACCTCACACATGAAAAAGTGCCAGGAGTTGCCACCAGGATTTCCAAATCCAAAAAATGCAAAGTATCATTTTTTCATTAAAACAAAAAGTAAAATTAGTTTACTGTTAGACAAATATAGGCTTGCTTCCAAAAATGACCATGAGAGAGATCACCTATCAACCATTGCATAGGAGTTATAAGTGACAATTTCCCCGAGATTAACAGAGGTATACTCCATAGTCATTGTGATAATTAAAGTAAACAATAGTAATTATTTCAAACAAATAACTCCCTATTCAATCCCTTTTTCCACTACACAGATTGCCTCTCTGTG
Source organism: Macaca nemestrina (assembly GCF_043159975.1). Lineage (NCBI taxonomy): Eukaryota > Metazoa > Chordata > Mammalia > Primates > Cercopithecidae > Macaca > Macaca nemestrina. Next base: position 83,209,636 of record NC_092129.1, read on the forward strand.
GTCTCCTGCCTTGGGAAGAAAAGTGATGAGTAGGATTTGAGAATTGATAACTTAATAAGAAAATGTATTAAAGCATATAGTAAAATATTGTAGCTTCTGGAATGCATCTTGCACTTTTATCATGGAAGAGCAGATTTCTTGTATAATCCAAGACTTTAAACAATTCTTGGTAAAGCAGGAGTTTCATCCCATGGATGCCAACAGAGAAGTTTGCTAAAATAGATTTTATGTAATAAGCCCTCCAGGGTTGAAGAAACATTCATGCCTTTTGCTTAAATCCTGATGCACAAGGAAGCTAGAGCCTCTAAGTGCTGTGGCAAAACATGAAGCAGTTCCAGTAGTCCTGAACAGAAAAGACTACAGTTCCTCTCTCTGCAGGGGAAAGCACACCATTCCTTCTACAGGGTGGTATGAGGAAAACTCCCTCAAATTGAATTGTTCAAAAGAATAGGAGCTGCTGATATAGCAATATCTGAAATAATAGAAAGTAGCATGTCTAAATATTGGATATTAAATACATGAAAACATTAAATGTTTTCAGGATATAAAATATCTTAACACAATCAGGATACAAATGAATCACATGTAAATAATCTGATTTACGTTAATGTTCTTAATGTATAACGTTATTTTTTAAACATTATAAACATTATTTTACCAACAGGAAAAAGATTTTGAAATGAACAAAATAGTCAAAAAGTCAAAATATTATTATATGATAGAATAGTATATCATTAAAATTATGTTTATAAGAATGATATAAATACACATCCACTATAATTATAGGTAATTATGGGTAAATAAGATATAAAATATGCTATTTGATGTCAAATATATGTATATTCAAAAATACACTTGTATATACATATGTACATGTATATTGTTAATATGCATATGCAATTACATGAATGCACACATATTTTGGGGAAGAAATATATAAAAATCTTAATCATTTCTAGATATTGATATGTGGATATTTTGCATTTTTCCCATAATTTAAATTTTTGGTTGAAAAATTAATTAAAACTTGGAGGCTTATATAATTTTCAAATATTTTGTAATAAGCATGTGTTATTCTTCAGTCAGAAAAGTACAACTTATGAAGGTAGATGAAAGACAACATATTACAGAGCTTAAATATATATTATTTTCTTATACTCAATAGTAAATATTAGTTTCACTTTTGTACTATTAAAAAGTGAGAAAAATAATTATTTGCAATACTCTGGTGGATTATGGTAGAATTTTTTTTCTGCAAAAGATTGACTACTGTGTGTTTTAAAACATAACTAGCCTTGGGTTAGTAATTATAAATTATAAGGTAGTAATGAGAAAGATTTATTAAGTATTGTTAGTTTATCTAAGTGCATCATATAAACATTACTTGATGTTTAAGGAAAATAACTTCAAAAACTCTATGTTATCAGTTTCAAAATAATAGTTTAAGAATTTTAAAATAAAGGAATTATCAAGACCAAAAGAAATCAAAGGCAAAGCAGGTAAACTAACAAACATAAACAAAATGCTCCAGTACTCAGTCACGTTTATCTTCCATAGAAGTCTCTCAATTTTTAAAAGATGATACATTGAAAGGGAAAACAGATTCTTGGGAATGGCACTGATAATACAACTTATTGCAACTGGGTGGAGTCAAGCAAATAACATTATTGGATCATCAGTGCCTGAATTCTAACAATGCTGCTGCCATCATGTTTACAAGAATGGAACTTAAATCCAAGGCAACTTGTATTCAAATTCGTATATAAAAATATATTGGCTTGGATTATGATTTTTATTTCAAAAGATATTTAGTGCTACGTACTGTAACATTGTGATAAACACTTCAAAAAGTGATTCTGATTTCTGTCCTTTATAATGATGAAATTTACTATCTGTTTCTCATTTATCTAATTTACATAAACATGCAGTTTAAAGACAAATAGCTTAACTGACCTCATTGTTAAATAATATACTAAGTTTACTTATTGAAAGTAAAACAGAAACTTGAACTCATTATTTTAGTTTACTGTGTAGCACATTTCAAGTTTCAGTACCACGTAAATGCATCGGGCTAAAAATATACAGGTTTTGTTTCTACTTCATACTATGCTTTTATTTCCATCACTACATTACTAATACCCTATGTTTTACTTCTAAATACAAATAAAACAAAGAACAGAAAGTTTAATTCACATTCCCAAGGCACAGAAACAAACTACAAATTTAATAAACTATAAACTTCAAAAATTGTTTGTTTTTTTTTATTATAGTTTTGTTATATGCACAGGAAAATGCACACAAACACACACACACACACACAAACACACACACACACAAGCTTACCATTACTACTCGTTGACTACCAACCTGACCATATACCTTTTCTCTCTTGATCTGTTTCTTCACCTCTATAGCAAAGGTATTACTTATCTCATTTTTAACAGTTTGGTCATTTTTCTCATAAAATTAAACACACACTTATCACATGACCCAGCAATCCCACTCCTAGGCATTGACCCATGTATTAGTTTCCTATGACTGCTGTTACAAATTACCACACATAGCTTAGATAGCTTACAGCAATCCCAAGTATTATCTTACAGATCTATAAATCAGAAGTTTAGACACACAACTGTCATTGGGCTAAAATCAAGGTGTTAGAAGAACTGCATTTCTTCTGGGGTTTCTAAGAAAAAACATATTTTCTTGACTTTTTTAGCTTCTAGGGAATGTCTGTATTCCCTGACTCTCTTATCTTCAAATCTATGAATGGCAAGTCAAGTTATTTTCAAAGTGCCATTCTCTGCTTCTCTACTTATTTTTAGTTGAGAAATAATAGTTGTATATATTATGAAGTATGATGTGACATTTCCTTGCTTATAGACATCGTAGAATGATCAAGTCAAATTAACTAATATATACATCACCTCAAATACTTAATATTTCTTTGTAGTAAGAACTATTAAAATCTTCTTTTCGTTCTTTCAAAATATATGATACATTATTATTAACTACGGTGACCATGCTGTGCAATAGATCACCAGAACTGATTTCTCCTGCCTAACTGAAGCTTTCTACACTTTGGTCTCTCCTTTCCTTGCCCTACCACCTCTCCACTAGCCTCTGATAATCCTCATTCTACTGTTTTTTCCTCAGTATGACTTTTTAAAGAATCCTCACATAATTAGTTATGAGGACCATAAAGAAGTTTTGGCTATCAATGAACCACATATATGATAGTGACCCCACGAGACTGTAATGCCATATTTTTACTGCTTTGTCTATGTTGAGATATGTATATATACCCAAATACTTACCATTGTGTTTGAATTGCCTATAGTATTTAGTACAATAACATGGTGTACAAGTTTGCACCCTATATGCAATTCAAGCTTGTCAAACCGATGGCCCGTGGCTGGATGTAGCCCAGGACAGCTCTGAGTACAGACCAACACAAATTCATAAATTTGTAAATTTTCTTAAAACACTATGAGATTTCTGTACAAACCCTTTTTTTTTTTTTTCTTTTTTGCTCATTAGCTATGGTTAGTGTTAGTGTATTTTATCTGTTGCCCAACTTCTCTTTTGATGTAACCCATGGAAGCCAGAAGGTTGGACACCCTGCTTGTATGTTATACTATCTAGGTTATGTAAGTACACTGTATGATGTTCCCACGTATCACATAAACAATGTATTTCTCAGAATGAATTTTAGTTTTTTAGGGATGCATGACTGTAGATAATCAGTGATTTCCTTTTGCTTACTTGAATTTTAAATTCCAATAAAACATAAACAATTGTTGCTGTGTAAGCATAAAATACATCTTTAATTTAGATTCTCTTACAAAGTGAACATTTTTTCAATCAGCAACAACATGACAAATATTTATGTTCTATTAGTGTGTAATTATAGTATAAACACCTGAAATAATTGCTCAAGTATCTGATATTTATAGTAATGGAATTTTTATCAGATAGAAATCGTCCATATTTGTTAACAAGAGCCTAAGAATTTTTTCGCGTGATCACTTAAATAAAGGCTTCCAAAAAGAAATACATATTATATTTGAATTTCTAACATTTTATAAATAATTTTGAATACTAGTTAGCTTCTAAGGAGGATTTGACTTACATTATTAAAAAGTAGCAAGAAAGAGCAATTATTATTAATCCCACCAAATCTAGTTTAGATACATATGTTCTAATCTAAGTGGAAAATAGTTCTGGGTCTCATTATAACTCATGAATATTTATCCTCACTAGATTGTTTCCTCTGTTTACTTTGTGGAACAGAGAAGAGAAGTGCAAAGCTAGAAGTCATTCTCATCTAGGTTGCCAGAATTAAGTTTAGAATTGTCTATTGGTCTAGCCTAGTAATAATTTTTCCTAAAGTTGTGTATGTGCCCCTGTTGCACTGTTACCTAACCACTTTCACTGTTAGATCATTCAAAACTAAATATAGAGTCTACTATTTGGAACTCTGTTAAAAATGATTAGGCAAGCAATTCCAAAATTCAAATTTAGCACAATTATTCTCAAGAAAGGACACCCATAGCTAAATTTCTTCACAGTATTTAATGCTTCCCTCAGATCAAAAAGAAAGTATAATTAAAAAGAAAGAAAGAAAGAAAGAAAGAAAATAATTTAATAGTAATCCTATACTCTGTGTTTGGTTTTTAGCAGTTTGAATATGACAAATTTAGGTATGGATTTAAATATCCATCTGTTACTGGGAGTCCTTGCTCCCAAGATGGTGGCGGGCTGCTCCAAAATGCCAGCGGGCCACTTTCAAGATGGTAGCAAGCCTCATGTTCTCTGACCTGGGGTTCTTGGCCTCACAGAGTCCAAGGAATGGAATCTTGGGCCATGCGGTGAGTGTTATAGCTCTATAAGAAGCTGTAGGTCAGGGAAGAGAACCGTGGAACCCAGTGACTGTGTTTAGTTCGATTAGGACGAACCCAGGCACTTAGCCATGCAGGAACAATGGCAAACCTTTAGCCCTATGGGCAGTGGCAATGGGGGCCTCACTGGATCAGGAGCACAGCCGACACCCTGCCAGATCCAGAGGGATGGAAGTCGCGGCGGGTCTGCAGGCAGCAAACAGCAGTGGTGGACGGCCAGGGAAAGCTCAGCTCCAGCTGTCAGCGCAAGATTTAATAGAGTGAAAACAGAGCTCCCCTACAAAGGGAGGGACCCAAAGAGGGTAGTGTTGCCGGCTCCAATGCCTGGGTTTATATCCGGATCCTTGTACCTCCCGCTGTGCTCTCAGGTGATAGATGATTGGCTATTTCTTTACCTTCTGTTTTTGCCTAATTGGCATTTTAGTGAACTCTCTGATTGGTTGGGTGTGAGCTAAGCTGCAAGTTCAAAGGTGGATGTGGTCACCTTCCCAGCTAAGCTTAGGGGTTTTCAGTCAGCCTAGGAAATCCAGCTAGTCCTGTCTCTCACATCCATCTGATTGACTGATTAGTTAATTGTCATTTGCTCTGTTAAGTGCTCTCTGAGCTTCTTAAGACCACTGTCAGTAATTTGGGAATATTTTAAGTCATTGTTTTATTCAACTATTTCCTCAACTCTTTTTTTTTTCTTTTTTTTCCTTCTGAGATGAAATTTACACTTAAGCCAGATAATTTCTACTGCTTTAGGATTTCTAATCTTTTTTCACTCTATTTTCCCTTTGTTTTTAATGCAGTCAAATTCTATTGACCTGTCTCCATGCTCACTGATTCTTGTTCAGCTGTCCTAGTGTACTAATAAGTCCCGCGAATATATTTTTTTCCTGTTACTGAGTATTTTTATTTCTATCTTTTCTATTTCATTTTTTATTATAGTTTTCATACCTCTCCTGAAATTACCCAATTGATTTTGTACATGCACCCTCTTTCCCATTAGAGACTTTAACATATAAATAATAGTTATTTCAAATTACCTGTCTTACAATTCCAACATCTATTTCAAACATGAGTCTGCTTCTTATGATTTCTTTGTCTCTCAGGAATGTGTCCTTTTGTTTGTCCTTTAATATGTATGAATGCTTTATAGAAAGCCAAGCATTTTGTGTAGGGCAATAGAGATTGCAATAAATATATTTTATGCCTTAAAACAGGTATGCCTTTCCTTCATTTGGATTTAAGACAGGCGCTGAGTTAATTTACTAGGAGTTGGATTGGGTTTGCAGTTTGACATTGTTATGGTTATTGTCAGCGCACCCCAGGTTTAAGTTCCTGTAGTAATTTCCTGTGTTAATGATAGGGGCTGATTTACCAGAAGGTTGTTTTCTTTTCCATTGTGTATTCTACCCTCAGCTTTAGGTCTTTCTATTTTGCTGAGACTCTGAGAAGGTCTGGCTATAGCATTGCACGTTACTTGAAATCTTCCTAGATGGCATCGGTGGGCATCCTCTGTTACTCTCATTCAGCCTTAGTCTTGAGCATGCACCATGTTCTTGGATCTCAGGATTATGGCCTTCTTAGTATTTTTCCCCTGGCTGATGTTCTGAGCTCTGTACTTTTCTTGCTCCTTCCACAGACGCAGAGAGTTAATGTTTTCTTTTTCTTCTTTTTCTTTTTTTTCCTATCTGTAATAAATTTCAGCATTGTCCTAAACGCAACAATGCTTGTTGCCATTCTTCCACAGGTTAAGAATTTAGTTTTACAAGAGTGATAGGGGAGGGGATTGGAGGGGAGTTTCGTGCCCCTGCCGATGTGGCTGCTTTTTCTCTCCCCATGGCCAGTTCCGTGAAGTAGACTTTCTCAGAACACATTCAGGTGATAAGTGGCCAGTGGGGTTTGGAAAGGAAAAGGCTGCAAGGAGGTACAAAACCCCCCTCTATCTGAGGAACCTAGAGGCTTTACCTTCTCTTGTCAGCAAACACTTGGCCTGCACCAATTCAGAAACCATTCTAGCTAAATTTACCTGTGTCTTGCCCAGGAAAGTATAAAGGCAAATACAGTTTAAAAATAGGAAGCTTGAAAATAAGGCAAAAGACCCTCCCTCTAATTTTCCTAGAGCATTGACCTTAGAAAACATGTAATTTTAAGTTATCTCTGTGTCTTTTGGAAATGCGTATAAATCTTTTTAAAAGTTCAATAAGCCTCTTGCCAGCTTAATGACACAGTAATGTCTTTCTCAAGGACCTGAGAATCATCTCTTTGAAATGTAATTATCAAGGAAGATAAAGTCCCTTTCCCCTAATTTCTGTGGGAGGAGAGAAATCTAACTTCAGAGCGTGCCCCTCTCAAGTAGCAAAACTACCGCCATCATAAAGATATGAAATGTGTATTCTTTCTTTCCGGTAAAGCTAATTAACTAACACAGGTCATCACTTCAACTGCAAAATGAATTTAGGATGGACTACAACTGACAAGTGGTGCTGTCAAGTCCCCTTACTTGGGGATTAGTTATTGTTTGTCTTGAGAACACATATATAATGGATTGTATCTGCTTGATTTAACAAACAGTTCAGATTTTTTCTGTGTTTGCAACCTCTTGGCAGATTGCTTGTGATTAATATCTAATTCTAGTCTAATGCTTATTCAATAAGAAAATTGTTTTCCTTCAATTTTACTTGTGTGGCGAGATTTTCTGGCTTAAGAGATTTTATCTTTCATTACATTTTCCCAACAAATCCAATCCTCATGTATAGTCATTTCTTGCAGATGATTGTCTCATTGGCTTTTTGATCAGTCAGTTGACCTATGGCCTCAATATTCTGATAGGAGCAATAAAAGTCATAAACCTTCTGCTTGTCCAGCTTTTCTTGTAGTGTTATGGGCATTATTCATGATCCACACCCCAATTCCCACCCAGTGAAAATAGGAAGCACCTTAACTGCTATTCAGATTCAAATAATTGAAGAGGAAGGGAGAAATGGAAGAAAAAACTATTTTTATTTTTTTTAACATAGAGGCTTGGCCTAGCACAGGAGTTCATGGGCTGTAATCCCAGCAGTTTGGGAGGCTGACGTGGTAGGATCTCTTGAGCCCAGTGGTTCAAGACTTTCTTGGGCAACATAGTGAGAATTTGTCTCCACAATAAAATAAAATGAAACATAATAGGGGCTCATTCAGTTTGCCTTAGTAATGGAATTTTGTAATAAAGACCCAGATATATAGCAAACAGAAATCTCAGTCACCTAGCCAGAATTCTGATTTTACAACCAGGCCTCACTGAGAGAATACATCTTACACTAGTTGATTTCATATATTGTTAATGATTTAAAGTGGCTTTAGGAAGAAAGTCATCATTTTGGGACCCCAGGATCAGTGTTTTATTGATTACCCATCATTACTTGATTCTACTTCAAACAATCTTTATTTTTACCTCTCCTATAGCTCATATTCTCATGGGTAAATCTTTTTGTTTGTGCTTTTTCTTTATATATTTGGCTCACTCCTGTTCTTTATGTCATATCACCAATTCAAACTTTCAGAGTTCAGAGAATATGACAGGCATAGCTAATTATCTCAGACTGTTTAGACTTTTTTTTTTCTTCAGACAACATTAAAAGCTGTTCTGCTATAGATCAACTGTTCTGAGTAAAGCATTGAAGCTAAGAAAAATTTTACTGAGTCATGTAGAGACAGACTCTCACTCAACAAGTGAAAATGTGGCACTATCACTTTAGAACTGAACTGAGTACAGCAACCACAGCTAGTGTCTTTTAATATGTGCATAAAAGGTATGCTTAAGAATAAGCTTTAATCACACCCAACTGCTACAACCCAATCAAGAATTAATCCCTCCTTGGTCTTCTCTGTGCATACACTCAGTTTGCTGGACATTATTAGAAAAATAGACATTACTTCAACAGTTGACATACATGTCTTTAATGCCCATTACATCTTCAATGCAGTCATTCTTCTGTTTTCCTATATCATCTCTCTCTCTCTTACAAGTGGCTATTCAAACTGTTCCAATCATCTAAATCCTATGCATACCAAGATGACTTCATTTTGAAAACATTTCACCTCCTTACATACAGCACACAGACACAACCAGATGGAAAATGATGTAACATCTTGATATGAATCCTAAAAATTTAGGGTCTGAATTTATCCTTTCCACATCTCTTCTTGTGGAATAAGAGAGATAATAGATAAAATATAACAAAATAGATACTTTTCCTAGTTCTTATAGCTACTCATTCCATTTATACTTCAAACTCTCTTTCATTTTCTGGATCAATGATTAATTGATTATTCCATTTCATTTATTTTTAAAATGTATTCACTAGCTTCTTTCATTTATATGAACTTAATTTTCTGCCACTAACACAGAATAATTTACTTGATCATCTGACCACCTGCAGTACTACATTGCCTCTTTCTTACATTCATAGAAAACTTACTGAAAGATTTAACTTTTAATTTTTGATATCCATAATTATTTGTTTCCTCAATCCTCTGTAAAACTGATAGTTTCCAAGAAAATTTTTATGACCAACATGACGGTTTCCTTTCTTTTGACTAAATCCAATAAACATTTATCTGCTGTCAGGTTATTTAAACTCTAGTGACACTATTGGACATTTATTGTTCGTTTATTTTTGAACTTGGTTTGGCTCTCAATATTTGTTGGGTTTTTTTTTGTATACAAATTCTTTTTTAATTTTTTCAAAGGTTAATGGGCTACAGGCGGTGTTTGGTTACATGGTAAGTTATTTGGTGGTGATGTGCGAGATTTTGGTGCACCCATAACCTGAACAATATATACTTCAACTTATTTGTAGTCTTCCATCCCTTGCCTCCCTCCCATCCTTCCCCCAACTCCCCAAAGTCCATTGTGTCATTCTTATGCCTTTGCATCTTTGTAGCTTAGCTCCCATATATCAGTGAGAAAATACGAAATTTGGTTTTCCATTCCTGAGCTACTTCACTTAGAATCTCATCCAGGTCTCTGGGAAAGTTGTTAATTCATTCCTTTTTATGGCTGAGTAGTATTCCATTGTATAAATATACCACGATTTCTTTATCCACTTTTTGATTGATGGGCATTTGGGTTGGTTTTACGATTTTGAAATTGTGAATTTTGCTGCTATAAACATGTGTGTGCAAATATCTTTTTCTGTATAATGACTTCTTTTCCTTTGGATAGATACCCAGTAGTGAGATTTCTGGATCAAATGGTAGTTCTACTTTTAGTTGTTTAAAGAATCTCCACGCTGTTTTCCATAGCAACTAGTTTACATTCCCACCAACAGTGTAGAAGTGTTCCCTGATCACCATATCCATGCCAACATCTACTATTTTTTGATTTTGGGTTGTTATGGTCATTCTTGCAGGAGTAAGGTGGTATTGAATTGTGGTTTCGATTTGTATTTCCATGATCATTAGTGATGTTGAGCATTCTTTCATATGTTTGTTGGCCATTTGTATATATACTTTTGAGAATTGTCTTTTCATGTCCTTAGCCCACTTTTTGATGGAATTGTTTGTTTTGTTTCTTACTGATTCCTTTGATCATTGTAGATTCTGGATATTAGTCCTTTGTCAGATGTATAGATTGTGAACATTTTTTCCCACTATGTGGGTTGTCTGTTTACTCTGCTGACTGTTCTTTTTGCCATGCAAAAACTCCTCAATTTAATTAAGTCCCAGCTATTTATCATTGTTTTTATTGCATTTGCTTTTTTGGGTTCTTGGTCATGAAATCATTGCCTGAGCCAAGGTCTAGAAGGGTTTTTCCAATGTTGTCTTGCGGAATTTTTACAGTTTCATGTCTTAGATTTAAAGACATAATCCATCTTGAGTTAATTTTTGTATAAGGTGTCAGTTTCATTCTTCTACATGTGGTTAGCCCATTATCCCAGCATGATTTGTTGAAAAGGGAGTCCTTTCCCCACTTTATTTTTTGTTTATTTTGTCGAAGATCAGTTGGTTGTAAGTATTTGTGTTTATTTCTGGGTTCTCTATTCTGTTCCGTTGGTCTATGTGCCTATATTGATACCAGTACCATGCTGTTTTGGTGACTATGGTCTTATAGTATGTTTTGAAATCAGGTAGTGCGATGCCTCCAGATTTGTTCTTTTTGCTTAGTCTTGCTTTGGCTATGCATGTTCTGTTTTGGTTCCATATGAATTGTAGAATTGTTTTTTCTAATTCTGTGAAGAATGATGTTGGTATTTTGATAGGGATTGCATTGAATTTGTAGATTGCTTTCAGCAGGATGGTCATTTTCACAATATTGATTTGACCCATCCATGAACATGGAATATGTTTCTATTTGTTTGTGTCTTCCAAGATTTCTTTCAGCAGTGTTTTGTAGCTTTCCTTGTGGAGATTTTTTGCCTCCTTGGTAAGGTATATTCCTAAGTTTTTTTTTTTGTTGTTATTTTTTTTTGTTTTTTTTTTGTTTTGTTTTTTTGCACCTATTGTAAAAGGGATTGAGTTCTTAATTTGATTTTCCACTTGGTTGTTGTTGGTGTATAGAAGAGCTGTGGTTTTGTGTACATTACTCTATTATCCAGAAACTTTGTTGATTTCTTTTATCAGTTCTAGGAGCTTTCTGGAGGAGTCTTTAGGGTTTTCTAGGTAAACAATTATATTGTTAACAAACAGTGACAGTCTGACTTCCTCCTTACCGATTTGGAGGCCCTTTATTTCTTTCTCTTGTCTGATTGCTCTGGCTAGGACTTCCAGTACTATGTTGAAGAGTGGTGAGAGCTGGCATCCTTTTCATGTTCCAGTTCTCAGAGGGAATGTTTTCAACTTTTCCCCATTCAGTATTATGTTGGCTGTGAGTTTGTCATAGATGACTTTTATTACATTGAGGTATGTTCGTTGTATGCCGATTTTGCTGAGATTTTTAATCATAAAGGGATGCTGGATTTTGTTGAATGCTTTTTCTGCATCTATTGAGATAATCATGTGATTTTTGGTTTTAATTCTGCTTATGTGTTGTATCACATTTATTGACTTGCATATGCTAAATCATCTGTGCGTCCCTGGTATGAAACCCACTTGATCATGGTGGATTATCTTTTTTATATGTTGTTGGATTCAGTTAGCTCGTATTTTGTTAGGGGTATTAGCGTCTATGTTCATCAGGGATATCGGTCTGCAGTTTTCATTTTGGTTAGGTCCTTTCCTGGTTTTGGTATTAGGGTGATGCTGGCTTTATAGAATGAATTAGGGAGGGTTCCCTCTTCTTCTATCTTGTGGAATAATGTCAAAAGTATTGCTATTAATTCTTCTTTAAATGTCTGGTAGAATTCTTCTGTGAATCCACCTGGTCCTGGACTATTTTTTTTGGGGGGGGGGTATTTTTTAAATTACCATTTAAATTTTGCTGCTTGTTATGGGTCTGGTCAGAGTAGCTATTTCTTCCTGTTTTAAGCTGGGAGGGTTGTATTTTTCTAGGAATTTATCCATGTCTTCTAGGTTTTCTAGTTCATATGTGTAAAGGTGTTCATAGTGGCCTTGAATGATCTTTTGTATTTCAGTGGTGTCAATTGTAATATCTCCTGTTTCATGTCTTAATGAGATTATTTGGATTTTCTCTCTTCTTTTCTTGGTTAATTTTGCTAATGGTCTATCAACTTTTTTTTTTTTTTTTTTAATATTTTCAGAGAACCGGCTTATGTTTCATTTATCTTTTGTATTTTTTGTTTGTTTCAATTTCATTTAGTACTGTTTTGATCTTGGTTATTTCCTTTATTCTGCTGGGTTTAGGTTTGTTTTGCTCTTGTTTCTCTAGTTCCTTGAGGTGTGACCTTAGATTGTCTGTTTGTGCTATTTTAGTCTTTTTGATGTAGGTATTTAGGACTATAAACTTTCCTCTTAGCACCGTCTTTGCTGTATCCCTGAGGTTTTGACAGGTTTTGTCATTATGGTGGTTCAATTTGAAGAATTTTTAAATTTCCACCTTGATTTCATTTTTGACCCAATGCTCATTCAGGAGCAGGTAATTTAATTTGCATAAATACATGCAATACCATGTATTTGCATGGTTTTGAAGGTTCCTTTTGGAGTTGATTTCCAGTTTTATTCCACTGTGGTTTGAAAGACTGCTTAATATAATTTCAATTTTCTTAAATTTCTTACAGCTCATTTTGTGGCCTATAATCATATAGTCTATCTTGTAGAAAGTTCCAGGCACTGTTGAATAGAATGTGAATTCAGAAGTTTTTGAAATGTTCTGTGTATATCTGTTAAGTCCATTTGTTCCAAGGTATAGTTTAAATCCATTGTTTCTTTGTTGACTTTCTGTCTTGATAACCTGTTTATTGCTGTTAGTGGAGTAATGAAGTCCCCCACTGTTATTATGCTGCTGTTTATCTCATTTCTTAGGTCTATTAGTTATTATTTTATAAATATGGGATTCCCCATGTTAGGTGCATATATGTTTAAGATTATGATATTTTCCTATCAGAGAAATTCTTTTACCATTATATAATGTACCTCTTTGTCTTTTTTAACCTCTGTTGCTTTAAAGTTTGTTTTGTCTGATATAAGAATAGCTACCACTGCTCACTTTTGGTGTCCATTTGCATGAAATGCCCTTTTCCACCCCTTTACTTTAAGTTTATGTTTGTCCTTATGTGTTAGGTGAGTCTCCTGAAGGTAGGAGATGATTGGTGAATTCTTATCCATTCTGGAATTCTGTATCTTTTAAGTGGAGCATTTAGGCCATTTACATTCAATGTTAGTATAGAGATGTGAGGTAGCACAGAATTTATCTTGCTATTTGTTGCCTGTGTACCTTGTATTTTTTTCGTTGTTGTTATTTTGTTTTATTTTCTTGTTTTTGCTTTTTATAAAAGCTTTTTATAAAAGCAAATAAAAACCTATAAAAGGTCCTGTGAAATTTGTGCTTTAAAGAGGCTCTGTTTTGATGTGTTTCCAGGATTTGTTTCAAGATTTACAGCTCCTTTTAGCAGTTCTCGTAGTGGTGGGTTGATAGTAGCGAATTCTCTCAGCATTTGTTTCACTGAAAAAGACTGTATTTTTCCTTCATATATAATGCTTAGTTTCACTATATACAAATTTCTTGGCTGATAACTGTTTCATTTTAGGAGGCTGAAGATAGGGCCCCAATCCCTTCTAGCTTCTAGGGTTTCTGCTGAGAAAACTGCTGTTAATCTGATAGGTTTTCCTTTATAGTTTACCTGGTGCTTTTTTCTCACAGCTCTTAAGATTCTTTTCTTCATCTTAACTTTAGGTAGCCTGACGACAGTGTGCCTAAGTGATGATCTTTTTGTGATAAATTTTGCAGATGTTCTTTGTGTTTCTTGTATTTGGATGTCTAGATCACTAGCAAGACTGGAGAAGCTATCCTAAATTATTTCCCTAAATACGTTTTCCAAACTTTTAGATTTCTCTTCTTTCTCAGGAACACCAATTATTCTCAGATTTGGTGGTTTAACATAATCCCAGACTTCTTGGAGGCTTTATTCATTATTTATTTATTTATTTATTTATTTATTTATTTATTTGTTTATTTATTTATTTTTAATCTTTGTTGGATTAGGTTAACTCGAAGACCCTGTCTTTGAACTCTGAATTTCTTTCTTCTACTTGTTCAATTCGATTGCTGACACTTTCCAGAGCATTTTGTATTTCTCTAAGTGTGTCGAATGTTTCCTGAAGTTTTGATTGTTTTTTCTTTATGCTATCTATTTCCTTGAATATTTCTCCCTTCACTTCTTATATTGTTTTTTTTTAGATTTCTTTGCATTGGGTTTTGCCTTTCTCTGGTTTCTCCCTGATTAGATTAATAACTAACTTCCTGAATTCTTTTTCAGGTAAATCAGGGATTTCTTCTTGATTTGGATCCATTGTTGGTGAGCTAGAGTGATATATTTGGGGGTGTTAAAGAGCCTTGTTTTGTCATATTACTAGAGTTGATTTTCTGGTTCCTTCTCATTTGGGTAGGCTCTGTTAGAAGGAAGGTCTAGGGCTCAAGGCTGTTGTTCAGATTCTTTTGTCCCACCGGTGTTCCCTTGATGTAGTACTCTCCCCCTTTTCTTATGAGTTTCCTGAGATCCTAGCTGCAGTGATTGTTATCTTTCTTCTGGGTCCAGCCAACCAGCAAGTCTATAAGATGCTGGAGGTTGTCTGCAGAGTCCTGTGATGTGAACCATCTATGGGTCTCTCAGCTCTCAGGATACCAGCACCTGTTCTGGTAGAGATGGCAGGGGGGTGAAATGAACTCTGTGAGGGTTCTTAGCTTTGGTGATTTAATGTTCTACTTTTGTGCCAGTTGGCCTCTTGCTAGGAGGTGGCACTTTCCAGAACACATCAACTGTGGTAGTATGAAGAGGAACTGGTGATTGGCAGGGCCCTAGAACTCCCAATAGTATATGCCCTTTGTCTTCAGCTACCAGGGGAGGTAGGGAAGGATCATCAGGTGGGGTCAGGGCTGGGCGTGTCTGAGCTCAGACTTTCCTTGGGCAGGTCTTGCCACTGTGAGTATTTGGGGTGTCTTCTGAGTCCTGCAGGAGCAGTCTGCTTTTTTCAGAAGAATTGTGGGTCCTGATTTGTTCTTTCAGTCGTTCCAGATTCTTTAGTCACTCTGGGAGGCTGTTTTCCACCACTACACTTTCAATGCCTCTTCTTGTACCTCTCTGGGGAACTCTTGAAGAGGTGGTGCGGGCAGTCAGTGTCTGACTGCGGACATGGCCACCTCAGCAGCAACTACCAATCCCGGGTTCCACTGGCTGTGTGTGCTTCCGCCTCTCAAGTTTTGAATACTACTTCCCAGTCTCTTTTGAAATTTCTCTTAATTTGCCCTCTAATATAAATCCTTCATTTAAACAGGTTCATCTCATCCATAGCTTTATCTTTGTTAACACACTGCATTCTGATTGACTTTCAAACTAATATTCCATTCCTGATTTTTTTTCTGGAATTTATGACCCATTAAACTTCCTATTAGTTCTTTGTGAATGTCCTACAGGCTGCTACTAATGACTATATTCATACCCAAACGTTGTATATGTCCCCTAAATCTCTTTCTTCTCTTCTCTTTCCAAACTTACAGAATGCTATTACTACTTTAGTTTCTTTCCAAGTCAATTACATAAGTATCACCCTAAACTTCTTCACATTCATTTCCCCTCCTCAAAGAAACTACCAACCCCATGATAATCTTCTGCTCCCCAAATTGTATAAAAATATTACCAACCTGTTTTCTAGTAGTCAATATTGTCCCCCTTACTACTAAACTGCTACTAGCAGTTGCAATCCTTTATTTGTTACAATGTTATCCTTCGAATGATACATTTCTAAAGCTGGAAGAAAAATCTAAAAGCTTCTTAACTTAAACTTAAGACATATAAAGTCCTTTATAATCAGCTCTGTATTCTCTGTTCAAATGAATTCATGTTTTGATTCTGTCCTTAAATTTTACCTTCTGTCATTTCAAATAACAGATGTCCTTTCTTCTGTGCCTTCCCCGTCTACTTGTTAATTTCTGTGTTTGAAAGCTCTTCATAGGCCTCTCTCCCTGGTAACAGGTTAAATCTTACCTACAGGTTCATGATGCTTAAATACTTGTTTGTGTATTTTCTATATTCTTATAAAAATTATCTTTATTGAGGAAATGAATGTGTTTTATTCATTGTATTTCTAAAGCTTATAATAGTACTATTTGATGACTAAATAGGTTCTTACTTTTATAGAGATGAAAAGATAGTTGTAGAATAAGTATGGCTTTGATATACAAACATGTAAATATAATTTGAATATATTTTATCTATTTGCTTCATAGATTTTTCTTGTAAAAACATACAATTTATTTTTTATAAAAACATCATGTAGCAAATTCCATTAAATAAAGTTATTTCTTCTAGGTTCTATCAGAGAAAGTGAATATCCTAGGAAATTTTTGGAAACATTTTTATTTAGAATATTTTACTTTAGTATTTCTAAAAATACATAAAATGTACCTACTATTGACTAAATCATCTCTTTCTCATTAATATGTTTAAAAGTTTTAATATATTCTTAAGTTTCCAGGCTTCTAATAAATAAAATAGCTAAATATTATAGATGCTGTGAGAAAACAGGAACATTGCATGCTGTATAGTGAAAAGTGTTCAAAGTAAGTTAGAAATGAATGAAGTAAATGTGTATCCTTCTGTTTAGTTTCTCAGAATAGTTTAAAAGACAAACATAAAAGAAAAGAGTAACTGCATAAGTATATGCAGAAAATATTATGAGCATATTAACTTTTTATTGTACAAAATACACTAATTTTCTTTTGTGTGTGTGTGTGTGTGTGTGTGTGTGTGTGTGTGTGTGTGTATGTTTGGAGACTGGATTTCATTGTGTCACCCAGGCTGGAATGCAGTGGTGCAATTCTGGCTCACTGCGACCTGGAATTTCGTGGGCTCAAGTGCTTCTCTCACCCCAGGATCCCGAGTAGCTGGAATTACATGTGTGCACCACTAAGCTTGGCCAAGTTTAGGATTTTTGTACAGAAGAATTTTCACCATGTTGCCCAGGCTGGTCTCCAACTTCTAGGATCAAGTGATCCTCCTGCCTCACCCTCCCAAAGTACTGGGATTACCAGTGTAAACAAGAGTGCCTTGTCTTAGCTTTCTTTATACGCTCTTCCTTCAAGATCACTTTTGATCCAAAGAACTTAAACAGAGCCATTTATACTTAAGACTTTTAAAGGAGAGCCTGAAGAATTAAAAATGATCCCCTTGCTCTGAAATTAGATTTACCTTTACATTTAAGGTTTTTTTTTTTTTATATGTTTATTTGTAGTAACCTCATGTGTTCATTTTATATATCTTATCTTGCCTCTTAGATTAATGTGTTCTGAATGACAAATATCTGCCAATAGCACAAACTAAGAAATACAGTTTAGGCTACTTTGTCACTGTAAAATTTGTTATAACTTGGCAAAAATGGAAGATTTCTCTCACATATGTCTTTGGTATTTCTTACGCTCTTAGCCAGAGTGCAAACAGTATTCTTTAAGAAAATAGTGTTTATATAAAATAAACCTCTATAAAATATAATTAGTCTGACATTATGTTGTAGATGAATTTTCAAAATTATAGATTATCTGTCCCACATTACATTGACTTCCACTTACACATATCAGATTTATATAGAAGTATCTTATTTTCATATGATTTTGGAAAGTTACTCTATGTGATTAATATGCACTCATATAATAATTAATGTGAAACCTACTATCTAATGATAGTTACCTAATTTTCTCTAAGAGATATTTTCATTGAAAACAATCTTTAACTCCTCTGCAATGGATGCATGTATAACAACACATTTTGTCTACAGTATAGTGCCATTAAGCCAGTCTCAACATTTTAGGATATACAAATTTTTAACATATCTGTGACTCCAGAATGGCCTTTAAAATAAAGGGCTGCACAGTGCCTGGTATTTCTGAGACATTGCTGTTATACACATACCTGGCAGAGATATACGAGGGACTGCCTATTTTTGGATCCTTGTACTAACCATAAATGTTATAAAAGAAATAATTTAGCAAATTATACTTTGCTAAATGTTTAACTTTTTCAACTTTGGAAAACACAGAGTAAATATAAGTTTCACTGTAAATTGTAAAGAATGTGTATTTGTAATATAATTAGATCTGACAAGAGTAAAAAGATATCTATCGGGGCACCCGCCCCTGATAATTCAACATGGGTTCTTTTCTATTTCCCTGAGTGTTGACCAGTCTGAGAAATAAAGGGAAAGAGTACAAAAGAGAGAAATTTTAAACCTGGGTGTCGGGGGGAGACATCACATGTGGGCAGGTTCCGTGATGCCCCCTGAGCTATAAAACCAGCAAGTTTTTAATTAGCATTTTCAGAGGAGGGAGTGATTGTACAAATAGAGTGTGGATCACAGAGATCACATGCTTTAAAGGCAACAAAAGATCGAAAGGCAGAAGGTCAGGGCGAGATCACAAGGTCAGGGCAAAACTAGAATCACCAATGAACTTCCATGTCCCACTGTGCATACATTGTCATCTTAACAGGGTTCAAGAGCAGAGGACCAGTCTGACTAGGATTTGCCAGGCTGGAATTTTATACTCCTAGCAAGCCTGGGGGTGCTGTAGGAGACTAGGATGTGTTTTATCCCTATCTACATCTGCATAAAGGCAGACACTCCTAGGGTGGCCATTTTAGAGGCCTCGGCCTGGGAATGCATTCTTTTCCCAGGGCTGTCAATTATTAATATTCCTTACTGGGGAAAGAATTCAGTGATATTTCTCTTACATGTTTCCAGTAATAAGAGAAATATGGCTCTGTCCTGCCTGGCCCACAGGCAGCCAGACTTTCAGGTTTTCTCCCTTGTTCCTTGAAAATTGTTGTTATCCTTTTCTTAAGGTGCCCAGATTTCATATTGTTCAAACACACATGCTCTACAAACAGTTGTGCAGTTAACGCAATCATCACAGGGTCCTGAGGCAACATACATCCTCAGCTTATGAAGATGACGGATTAAGAGATTAAAGACCCCAGCATAGGAAATCACAAGAGTATTGATTGAGGAAGTGTTAAATGTCCATGACATCTTCACAATTTCTGCCATGGCTTCAACTGGTCCCTCCTTTCGGGATCTCTGACCTCCCACAATAGATATCCAACTGCGTTAAGACATTTTCAGTCCTCAAAACATTAATGACAACAAAAACATAGAGTAGGAAAGTTTTTCAAAAGTGCAAAAGAATCTGCAATATCAAGTTAAATTTGAAACCAACAGTCTGTATTGTATCTTGAGGAAAATAACGTCTCTCAATCAAGC
Source organism: Macaca nemestrina (assembly GCF_043159975.1). NCBI lineage: Eukaryota > Metazoa > Chordata > Mammalia > Primates > Cercopithecidae > Macaca > Macaca nemestrina. Next base: position 83,229,369 of record NC_092129.1, read on the forward strand.
TGCCATCCTTCCTCCTTCCAGAACAGACCTCAGGTATTTTTTTCTTTTTTGAGCTCTTGAAATATGGCTTTCCCTTGGGTGCCATACCCTCTTCTCAATATGTAATACTTGTTCTAGTTCTTATATCTATTTTGTGAAACAGGGGTTTAGCATAAATACACATGATTGTTCAATACATTGACCTCTGTAATTCAAACAAAAAAAAAGAACCCTTTCAAAATATCAGTAAATAAAAGACTACCTGTTGAGGGCAAGAACAATGCCTTGCATTGTCCTTTTTTATGGTCATAACACCATATCATACAAATATTAGAAATGTATGTAAGTGAAAATATATGTGTGTATAATAGTAACCTCAAATATACACACTTTCTAACATTCTAATGCATAAGATACACTCAATAAATAATTAAGTGCCATCATGTTTTCTGACATTGTATATCTCCAGTGTGAATATCAACTAGTAAAATATGTTTCCATTTGGTTAGATAAAAACCACGTTGACTTTTGTGTGGTAATCCCAGACATAGCCAAATTAGATTATTTATTGGGAGTGACTGCACATCCTAATTTATCTGAAGGAAGTGGAACTTTCTTCTGAAGAAATAAGAATCGAGTTAATTTCTCTAGAAACTTTTATACTATAATATCCTTCACAATTTGAGAACATAACATTGACTCACTTGAATAAAGGCATTTAGATATATTCAGTTTATTTCATTCCATGGGAATTCAGTGAGTGCTTCTTTAAATCCCTACTATTCCTTTGTTGAGGAACAGAAATTGACTTTAATATTTTCTAGGGTTGATTCAATTCCTCCTAATAGTTGTTATATTAAATAAACAATTTATCTTTCAGTATAAATTTGTTTCCCTCTTTGCGAATAGAAAATTAATTCTTAATATACACATGTAGAAAATAAATAAATATAACTTCAAATGCCTTATTATCAAACTCAAATTTACAAATGTCTGACAGCAGGTGATAATACATGGGCCAGCCTTCAGATATTACTGGAGCTGATTAGCTTAAGCAAGTTAAAGTGATAGACAAGGTTACAGTCACTTCCAGAAATGAAAGGAGAAAGAATCTACCTCAATACATTTGTCTGAAAAGATTTTTACTAGTCCAAATATTTTATAATCTGTAATTTTTATATATTTCATTCACATATAAACATTTTAGTGTTGCTTCATGTAACATACAGGCACTCTGACTGCCATTAGGCTTCAGTGAAGTTTAAAGACAAAGTAAACATTTGAAATAAAAAACCCAGATAAAAACTAAGGGCATATTACTTGAACTTTTTAAAGTAATTTCAATAACTTTTTTTTCACAAATTTGAAGTAAAACCATATATATTTCATAGTATATTGAATTACTGAAGTATGTTCAAACTTTTAGAAGATATTTAAATTGTTTTTGAACAAATATGTGATAATTTCTCAATTGTACATATGAAAACTTAAAGACAAAAATTTACACTAGAAATATGTAGAAATATTTATAATGTATTTAATCTCTGGAGTCCATGTAGTCATATGATTTATTCTTTCCTATCACTTACATAAACATAACCAAAAGTAAATTCAGAAAAATATATATTATATTCCAAATATGGAAAAGGTTCATTAAATAAAATGGATTGTGTTGACTTTTCTCATTTTCTTTATAATACATAGGAATTTTTAGTAAATTTTAAGTAAAAGAAATAATTGAAAAATGCCAATAAATTTTACTATATTTAAAATTAAAACTTTATTTTTCAAAAGACACCATTAAGATGTTAATAAAGCAAGCCACAAAATGTGAAAAGATATATGCAACACATACAAAAGGCAAAAGTATTGTGTTCAGATTATATAAAGTATCCACAAAAAGCACTAAAAACTTTTACACTAACTAATAAAAGATTATACAAAGACCTGAGCAGACAGCAAATATTGAAATGGCCCATAAACATTAGAAAAGGTAGTTAGTCTCATTATCTGTCAGGGAAGTACCAGATGAAACCTCCTGAACACTTTGCATAATGACCAAAAGTATTAATAGATAAAGTTACAGTAGCAGGTATTGGCAAAAAAGTGGAGTACCTAGAATGCTCGTGGTCTTCTAGGAACAGCATGATTGTGAATTTGTACAACTACTGTGGGAAACTGACAAAATGTTGAAGGTATGGATATTCTGTGTTCAATAACTTCATTATTATAAATGCAGTCATGCGTCACTTAAGGTCAGGGATATGTTCTGAGAAAAACATCATTAAGCAATTTCATTATTGTACAAACATCACTGAGTGTACTTATGCAAACCCAGATGGTGTATTCTACTATAAAGCTAGGCTATATGGTATAGCCTATTGCTCCCAGGCTACAAACCCGTACAGCATGTCACTATATTGAATATGTAGGTAATTGTAACACAATGGTATTTCTTTATGTACCTAAACATATCTAAACAGAAAAAGTCCAGTCAAAATATGGTTTTATAATTTTATAATATGATATTATAATTATATATGATTATATATGGAGCCACCATCATGTATAATGTTGGTTTTTTACTGAAACATCATGGTTTTCTTCTTCAACTCTTTAGTTATGTTATTGGTTACATTTGTTGTGCTTTCAATTATTAACTTATTTTCTATTGACCATGAATATTTTGACAATCAAACACTAGACTGTAGGTGTATGTATATCCTGGGGCTTTTGGATTACACTGTAGAACACTTGAGGCATTCTTCAGTGTGCATGACTTTCCAATGGAAGTGATTGATAGGTAGTATACAGTTTCTCTCTCTCCATCTCCTGATTTTTCCTCAAGGCAACACAGTTGTTATTTGCTTGGTTGTCTTTGTTACAGTATCCATGCCTACCATTTTAAAAAATTATTTAAGAATACATTTTGTAATCTAACTAGAAAAAGTAGCAGCAAAGGCAAAATAAGCAGGAATTAACTTGCCTGTGGACTTAATAATGCAAGTTGCAATTAATTATTTCTGGAGTCATGGGAACACACAGCATAGAGGGTAGGTGGGGCCTTCTAGGTGCTGAATCTAGACATCTGTGGGGTCTCCTGGGTTCAGCAGCTGTTGATTCAAGGTCAACATTGACCATTGAAGGAGCGGTTTAAGAGTACCAGGCAAAGGGCAAACTGTAGATCGATCTTTATACTGTTATCACAAGAGAAGTGACATACTTTATATATGTTTCTATTAGCAAGGTCTGTTTTTAATACCATATACTTTATATCTCTATACATTTATATTTCTAATAATACGGTTATCACTGATACATGTAGACACTTTTAGAATTTATTAAATCCTTGACCTTGTGCATTATTCTATTAGCAACAGTTGCACCCCCTCCTCAGCCCTCCCCTTCCTCTTTTTAAGCTGTTTTATGAAAAAGATCTAGAAGTTCTTGATTCATTTTTACTTTTCTTTCCAGAGGTAGAAGAGAAAGTTGATTGGTTGGTTGTTTTTCAATTATGCCATTAAACTAAACATTTCTGTTAAATTACCCTATCCTTTGTTCTCTTGACTGTTTTCTTTGTAATGTTTGATGACAAGAGTGATACTTTGCTGAAAAGTCTTTCCCCTATTGTTTATCTATTGTCAGTATTTTATGTTGAATATGTAAAGAACATTAAAATCCTAAAACATCAAAAAAAAAAGAATACATTTTGTGAGCTATGTTTGCAAAAGAATACTCCATTTAATAGTGTATGAGTTATGGCACCTCTGTACAGATCTGACTCCCATCTTGTCCTTTTGAATGGATATGTAGCAATGTCATACTAATCAAAGTGTTATCTTTCTGTATTATGCCACTACTTAAATTTCAGCTCCACACAGAATTAAAGTCTGTCTCCACCAAGTCTCTGGTAGAAATACGCCCTTGCTCTGAAAGGATGGGTAATTCTCAGTCTGCATCCACATTCCATGTCTGTTTCATTCACCACAAATAAACTAAACTGATCTTTTACATGTTCAGATTTGAAGCTTGCACTTTCTTCTTCGAAACCCATCAATGGCTTCCTTTAAAAAAAAAAAAAGAAAGAAAAGCTCAATTAACATTACTTCCGCTTCCAAGGCCTTCCAAGATGTAGTCCTTGCCTAGTTCTCCAATCTCATCCATAATTCTCTTATTTTCTTTTTAGAATGAATCCTAGCTGCTCTGACATTCTCTGAGTCCCTAAAATCAACTGAACTCCTGAAATTGCCCCAGCTGCTTCAAATATTTTTTCATTAATTTCTATCTGAACTGTTTTTAATCATTTACCTTGGCTAAGCCCCGCTCATTCTCTAAATCCACGAATCAATATCATTTTATATTCAAGAAAACTTTCCTCACTCTCACACGGTTGATGTTTTTTGAGCTTCATACTTTTCTAGAGAACTACTAAAGAAACAATATTGAAATTGTCTCTCTATAAGAGATATGAATCTTTACTATCCTTCTGCAACAGAGGTTAGTCTTATAACACAAAATACATAGACAAAAAATTACTTTGGTTTCAAAAATATATATCCATATGGAGAGTTAATTATTCTAGGACAATAGAATAGGTAAGTTGATTTAGTAGAGTATGAGACGTACACATATTTTTATGCACTGGAAGACGAAAGTAAAAATAATAGTTATACATGTATTGTTATTTGTTAGAATAAAATATATCAGTTTCACAAGAAGACACTTTCACCAGCGTTTGATTCTCAAAAGGAAATTAATATGTGTCTGTTCTCGAAGGGATATTAGGGAACATACTGAATGGAATTTATTTCAGTTATATTAAAGAAACTATAATCATTTATTTGTAACATGTATTAACCCTCTTATGGAAATAAATTAGGAATAGCACATAAATTTTGGTTTTAGACCTTAGCAACATGTATATTGACACTATTTGAAGATTTCTGGAAACAAATGATTTATCTTTCTAAACTGTTTTGTAAAATATTTAAATTGTTGTAAAAATATTTTAATAAACTGTGATATATTTCAGGATAAATGAAAAATATTGTCACTTTATAATTAATATATACAATAATAAGTATCATTGAATAATGCCTTTTATTCCATGAAAAATTATACAAATTGTGAAATTGGACCATTTGTTCAGGTCTGTGAAGTGCTCAATAAAACAGCAACAAAATTGAAAAGGATATGTAATCTACATCCATGCTATAATATGACAGGCTATGACTATAAATATCAATTTGTTTCCTGTCACAACATCTATCACATGTAAATATTTGATTCTGATCCTGTATTATAGTATTGCATTTTTAAAAAACTTTTATTTCAGGTTCATGTTACATGTGCAAGTTTGTTCTATAGGAAAATTGCATGTCATGGGGGTTTGGTGTATAGATTATTTCATCACTCAGGTAATCAGCATAGTATCCAATAGGTAGTTTGTTTATCCTCACCCTCCTTCCATCCTCCAGTCTTAAGTAGGCCCTGGTGTCTGCTGTTCCTTTCTTTGCGTGCATATGTACTCAATGTTTCACTCCCACTTATAAGTAAGAACTTGTGATATTTGCTTTTCTGTTCCTGTGTTAGTTTGCTTAGGATAATGGCGTCCAACTCCATCCATGTTGCTGCAAAGGGTATGATCTCACTCTTGTTTATAGCTGTGTGGTATTCCATAGTATGTACCACCATGTTTTCTTTATCTAGTCTACCATTGATGGACATTTTGGTTGATTGCATGTCTTTATTATTGTGAATAGTACTGTGACGAACATACATGTGCATGTGTCTTTATGGTAGAATGATTTATATTACTTTGGGTATATACCCAGTGATGGGATTGCTGAGTTGAATGGCAATTGTGCTTTGAGTTCTTTGAGGAATCACCAAACTGCTTTCTACAGTGTCTGAACTAATTTACATTCCCACCAGCAATGTAAAAGCATTCCCTTTCTGCTACAATCTTGTCAGCATCTGTTATTTTTTTGGCTTTAATGATAGCCATTTGGACTGGTGTCAGATGGTATCTCACTGTAGTTTTGATTAGTATTGTACTTTTCAAAAAGTAATTTTGTCTTTTAATATTCATGAAAAAATACAATGTATTCAAATTAATGTATTTAGTCATATGCTATGTTCTCTTCTAACCCACCCATTGAAAAGAATACAGTAAACACATTTTATGTAAAAGAATGAAACAACAACAACAAAAAACCATCATTAAGTTATGTGGAGATTTTTGGTAAAATAATATTCTTACATGTATATTTTCATTGATTATGTAAATTTGGCACAACCTTTTTGGAGAGAAAAGTTGATATATGTCCAGGACATGTGAACAAATAGCAAGTTAAAGTTATACAAAATTGGCCGGGCGTGGTGGCTCATGCCTGTAATCCCAGCACTTTGGGAGGCTGAGGCGGGTGGATCACAAGGTCAGGAGTTCAAGACCAGCCTGGCCAAGATGGTGAAACCCTGTCTCTACTAAAAATACAAAAAAATTAGCTGGGCGTGGTGGCATGTGCCTGTAATCCCAGCTACTCCGGAGGCTGAGGCAGAGAATTGCTTAAACCTGGAGGGGCGGAGGTTGCAGTGAGCCGAGATTGCGCCACTGCACTCCAGCCTGGGTGACAGAGACTCCGTCTCAAAAAAAAAAAAAAAAAAAAAAAACATACAAAATTTTGTCTATCTGAGATTTGAAGAAAACTTACACATATTATTGTTTATTGCAGCATTATTATAATAGCAGACAATGGAAACAAAAATACATGTCCAAATTCATAAGTATGGGAAAAGAATCCTAGTCAACTGATTCAAGGAAATAAAAGGTATAAAAACACATTTGCAGCAGATACTGGCACACATATTATACTTTTATATCAAAGTTTAAATATTATAGTCTCTCTCTTTCTCTCTCTCTCTCTATATATGTATATGTACACTTTGATGTAAAAGTAAAATTTATTCGAAGGCAATGGTTTATGTTTATTGTCCCTTGTGGTTAAATATATTATCTAATTTGCTACAATGAGCAGGTATTTATTTCGTTTTAAGAAAGAACTATTTCTAAAATATATTATGAATTTAATAGCTACACATTTATGTCTTACCCTTTAGATCATTAATTATGACATTGAAGGCTACTAAGAGAATAATTTTATTTTCTGGTTAGAGGTAGAGATCATTTTCTCACTAAAGCTTTTGTTTTTTTAAGCATTTTTCTCCCCCACCTACTTGGGGGAAATAAATCTAGCACTTTACAAAGAGAAAAATTTACCCTTAAGAATTCTTTCACGCAATATATATTCTTTTCCTTAAATGACTCAATGTCACATTTTGTTAAAATACAGATTTTGAAGCTTATAAAAGGTCATTAAATACTAATAATGCAGCAATTGACTATAATTAAGGGGAAATTCATTGACTTATGTGTATACTCAAAATATTAACCAATCAAAACAATAATTTCAAGAAAAATAATACATACAAACAGAAGATATATAAGCCTAAGCAAAAACAAGAAAAGTTGTCTCATTCAATTTACTATTGCATCTCTATTGTTTAGGTTAAAGCTATATTTTATCAAATTAATAAATAGTATTATAGGTAAATTGCATTAAATTCTTTGACTTTGTTTTTCTGCCCTCTCAAAATTCCCAGATATCTGTCAATTCCAAGAAGAAAGCATTAATGAAACCTTATGATGTAACATGATTTTTAAAAATAATTAATGAGTCCAGATAATACCCAATTACCTTATATTATATTATTCATTCTGAACTTTTAACGTTGACTTCTTTTAGCAATGGCTAAAATTTTAATTACTTTTTTAGCTGTCAGTTTAATTTGAAATTTTGATCAGTAATCAATTGCCATTATGCTTTTTAAAACATTAGATTTGCTTTTTAGTATGGTTTTCTAATTTTGAATCAAAGGATTCAAGAAAAAAGAAAAGAAAAGAGAATAGTTGTCTTTGTGAAAGAGTAATGATGCTATGAAAAAGTAAAAAAAAAATAGTTCCTCTTGTAGGCAAATGGTGACGTTCCCAACTGATGTAAACATAGCTCAGAAAAGTCACATTGCAACCGCAACAATGACTAAACACCTTTCTGTTCTGATTAGCCTTTTTAACAATGACAACTTTGGTCACACTTTAACCCTTCAGACTTTATATTAATAAAAATAATAATAAAATGCTCATTCACCAGTTTGCTCTTATTTTCACCAGAATTGAATCTTTCTTTATTCACACAATTTAGAATCATGCGACAAAATCATAAATTTTGGGGGAAGGCCTTTATTCCTTATTGACACATATCCATGGTTCCTCTACAATTAGTAAATAAACAAACCTACAAAATCCATTTAGCAAATCATCAGTTTTTACTCTTTCATAAGTTTTATATTATTGGCACATACTCCACACCGGTTTCTCCTATAATATCATTTTGTATTAATATGATATATCTATTACAATTAATAAACTAATATTCATACAGAATTTTGAACAAAAGTTTATAGTTTGCACATAAATTCATTTTTATTGAATGTTCTTTTTCTGTTCCAGGATACTTTTTATGTCTTTTTTTCTCTTTGTATTTCGGTTTGGGTATTTCTATTCCTTTGTGATAAGTTCATTGATTCTTTATTTGGCAATGTAAAGTCTTCTAATAATTACACTCAAGTCTTTAATATTGTTTCTGTTTTATTTTTAAATTCTACCATTAGCTTTTTATCTTTTATACTCTTCCTCTCTGAGACACTTTCATTACCCATCTCTTCTTGCACATTTACTTTTGCTGTTACAGTCCTTAACACTCTGTTAGAGTCTTTAACATGTTAATCGTAGTTGTCTTAAATTCATTATCTGTTAATTTTAAAGTCTGCATCATATCTAAGCATGGTAATGACAATCGATTTCTCAAGACTAATTTTCTTTCCTTTGAGCATGCCTTGTAAATTTTGTTGAAAGTTAAATATGTACTGGGAGCTCAGTTAGGCCTTTCATATGAGGTTTTACACTTACCTCTCTAAGAGTTAGACTGGGTCTACTATTTGCTGTAGCTCTAGGTACCAGAAGCTTCAAATTCCCTTAGTGTCCTCATTTTTGTCTCCTCTTTAACTTGGATTTCTCTAGGTTCTCTTCCTGAGAGTCTGTGCAGGCCCAAAAGAAAATACATTGTTCTACCAAAAAGGCAAATGCACTCCAATGATCACTGTAGCACTATTCAGAATAGCAAGGTCGTGGAATCAACCTAGGCCCCCATTAATGGTGGATTAGGTAAAGAAAATGTAGAACATATACACCATGGAATACCATGCAGCCATAAAAAAGAATGAAGTAATGTCCTTTGCCACAACTTGGATGAAGGTGCAGGCCATTATCTTAAGCAAATTGAAGCAGGAACAGAAAACCAAATATCGCATATTCTCACTTATAAATGGGAGCTAAACAGTGGCTACTCATAGACATAAAGATGGCAATAGTAGACACTGGGACTACTAGAAGGGAGATGGAGAGAGAGGGGTTGAAAAACTAACTATTGCGTACTGTGCTCAGTACCTGGGTGACGGGATCACTGTACCCTAAACCTCAGCATCACATAGTATACTCACATAACAAACGTGCACATATACCTTCTAAATCAAACATAAAAGTTGAAATTATAAAAATAAATAAATCTCAGTCTTTTATTTTGCCCATATCTTTCGGCTGTGAATTTCAGTCATTTATTCATTTTCTGTCTCTGGCCCCTTCTTGGTTTCTTCATTGCAATATTTCCACTGTATTTGCATGTGTTGACCTTCTTGACTATGTTTAGTTTGTTTGTTTTTTTTTTTAATTGGTAATACAAGAGGACTGGAGGATGCTGGAGTACAATAACTTCCATATCCCAGCTGGGATAGGGTTCAGGTAAAATATTTTTCCCTGCAAAGGAAGTCCTTGATTTTCAGAATTGTATTTGGTTTTTGACACTGATTACATTCACCTCTATCATGTCAAATCCATGTGAATATCTTTCAGAGATGTTAAACTTGGGTATCTGGTGGCAAAACCTACTAAGTGTTTGGGGAATGCATAATGCTGTAGTCTCCAGGAGTTTCTTACTCTTGTGTTAGTCACTCCAGCCTCCAGCTGGAATAAAAATCTTATGGAATGATAATATATTATAAGATTTTGTTACCTTCATGTTGTCACTTTCTTCATCTACCATGTTATACATAACTAATGTGGATTTTAAAAAATGGAACCTGGAGCTGTGGTGGTTTTAATAAGATTAAATGGTTTAGGTTTCAGATACAAGTATCTTCTCAAGATTGTGTGACAAAGGGCTGAGTCATGTACTATAGGTTAACAGACATAAAATAGGAAGACAGACAACTGAATGTGCAGACGAGAGTGGCAGAATCAGTAGACTGGTCATATGTTAGAGTTCTGGCAAGTGTCTAGTTTCCAGGAATCCTTGAAAACATATAATGTCACAACAGTTACAATGTTAACACAGTTGTGGAAGATTGTTTAATGTTCTAAAATTGAACAAGTTTCTCAAAAGACAGACAAGAAATAGTAAAATATACAGATGGAGAAAACTGAGTGGAATTTTTTTTCTACTGTATCATGTTAATTCATTTTAAAAACACATTATAAAATACAGCATTAGGAAAATTATTAATTTAGTGATATAAAAATGGTTTAGAATTTTGTATATTTTAGAATTGTAACAAGAGATTTTCCTTGAAGATATTTCAATGACAAAAAATTTATGTATACACTATATAAATAAAAAAACCAGACATCACTGAGCACAATTGATGTTTAAGAAAAACTCTTTGTTGCTTAAGAATAGCAGTTTTTCCTCTACTATCACCATCAAAAATAGCAACCACACATTTCTATATACTTATCATATTTATGATCCATTGTTATGACAGGTAAATAAAGCATATGACCCTGTAATCAGAACAGCCGATTCTCAAACACAGTACAATCACAGGGTTTTGTTTTTCTGAAAACGTTTGTATACAATTATTTATAGCAATGGAAAATGTCATAAATATGTGAAAAACTGTTATAAACTGTGAAAAACTGTTGTAAACAATAGTATGCATAACTAAAATTGCATTTATTAATTAAGGAGATATTATCACCAATTTTGTTTTATTAATAGTATAGAAGGACAGGTGCTGGGTATGTTATCAAATCAGAGAATAAGAAATCTTGTTTGTAGTTTGGTTCACTGATTTGGTATTGACATAAACATCAGAGTAATGATTATAATATTGGATATTTTCCAAGAACCATTAATTACCCACAGGTTCTAGGTTTGATGATGATGGCAAGTTGTAACTAGATATCTTTTGAATATTTGTCACATATGCAAACTATTTCATACATTTAAAGAGTAAAATAAAGATGAAATCAACTAATTTCCATTTTCAGGGAATCAGTTGATTTGTTTAGAAGTGTATGTAGAAAATCCAAACTTGCTGGTATTTACTGATTTATCCTTCTCTTTTGTACATTTATAAAGAGTAAAATTCATAGGCCCAAGAAAAAATGAGAGAATCAGGAAAAAGGAAAACATTATTAATTTACAGAAATAATTATACTGAAGAATATCTATCTGCTTTCTATTGCTCTGCTGAATGAAAACAGCCAAGAAGTAACCTAAGTGTAATAAAAGAATCATGCCTCCTGAGGCTTCAGCAGTTAAGATCAAATGGTGGTGATTCACTGACACCATGTAATGAAAAGAGATGATCAGAAATCATTATCCACAGTGGGAATAGATTAGATATTTTATTTTATCTTACATGAGTAAAAGAAGAGATAAAACGCCTACTATAGGCAATTCATTTCAATTCTCTTTTTAATTATAAAAGCAATATATTTTAGAATGATATAATTACACTGTGTAAAGAAAAAGAAAATCACATTAAATCAAATTTTCAGGTAGAAGACAATGTTAAAGTCTTGGAATATTTCTTGTAAGTATTTTTAGGTAATTTTGGTCACTTGAGTTTATCCATCTAGTATCTATCTACCTATTTATCATCTATCATTTGTTTGTTCATCCATCCTACTGTTTTTATTGAAACTGCCTATCATAACAAAGCCAATTTACATAAATTAGGAATTATTGACAGTTGCATTGATTACATGCTATTCATCACATGATTTTTTTCAGAAAAGCACAAAATGTGATAGTTTAATATTTGGGCTTTATATTAAAAGTTATAGTGAATCTTCAGGTACTATTTCTATATGCCATACTTTGTTATGACTATTAAGTGCAGGTAACTCATTTTATTTATCCCCAATATATTTTATGGATAAAACATTAATATCATCATCATTTCACATCTGTAAAACCTGTAAGACAGAAAGGCCCAATGATTAATTTTCTAGAAAACTGTGGAGGATAGAAAATGGTCCCCCAAAGAAATTCATACCCTAATCCTTGGAATCCATGGAAATATTACATTACATGGCAAAATGAATATTCCATATGTGAATAAGGTCATGAACCTTAACATGGAGTTATCCAGGTAGTCCCAATCTACCTGCAGGAACCCTTTTCCCTGCTGTAAGTAGAGGAGGGGAGATCAAAGAATTTCAGATCATGAGAAGGATTCAACCTACCACTACTGGCTTTGAAGACAGAAGAAAGACGGGCAGGAGCCAAGAAACGTTAAGTGGCCTCAAGAAGCTGAGAATAATCCAACTCCTACCTTGTTTATATTCTCAGCATACCTGTTTTTGAGACAGGGTCTCACTGTGTCACCCAGGGTGGAGTGCAGTGGTGTGATCTCGGCTCACTGCAGTCACTGTCTCCCAGGCTCAAGCGATCCTCTGGACTCAGTTCCACCAAGTAGTTCGGACTACAGATGCGTGCCACTGTGCCTGACTAGTTTTTCTATTTTTTGTAGATATGGGGTTTTACCATGTTTCTTGGGTTGGTCTCGAACTCCTGAGTTCAAGTGATCCACCCAACTTGGCCTCCCAAAGTGCTGGGATTATAGGCGTGAGCTACCTCGCCCAGCCAGAGCATACTTTTTAATACTTCACAGTGTGATTTCTGCTTCTTAATATAGATATTATATTCATTAATCCATATTTGTATTTCTCTTTACTTTTTCTTTTTTGCTACCTATCTGAATGTCCATGGTAATGTAGTTGTTTCGTTAGCATGTATTCATTAGTGTTTTAAGCAAAATATTCAAAATATTTTTAGCTGTCCTTCACTTCGAATCATATTTTTCAGAGAAACAAAGACATGATAGTGAATAACATTTCTTGTTTCAACTATTTAATTTGAATAGTCAAAAATTTTATGCAATGAAAACATTAATTAAGCTAAAATAACATACAGAAGTGTGTTTTCCAATGAGATGTATGGAAACTAGCAAACTTACCCACTATTAAACTTTACACTTAATCTTAAGAGTACACATAACTGCAAGAGGCAAGCTAGCTGATTTTCTGCACTTTCTACTTCAGAATGCACACTATCCAAGATTTATCACGTGAGGTATCTTATGTATCACAGTACAACTATTTACAAGGAGTGGAACTATTTAAGTTATGAAATATTTGTACTTTTTACTGCAATAGTTACATCATTTGCATATTTTCCAAGAACCATTAATTACCCATAGAGTCTAGGTTTGATGATGATAAACTCAAAGATATCAAGAATCAAAATAATTTTTGCTAACAAATACTATTATTATATTTTAGGTCTGCCTTTGGTAAGTTTATGAGGTGATTCAACCAGGTCACTGTCCTTTTATTCCCACTTGTCTACCCTCTGTAAAGAGAGTGAATGGATTGTAGGCCTGTCATTAACCTTCTTCTTTCCATAAACATAGTACATGTATCTTAAGATTTACTAACTTCCTTTTTATGGCTGCATAGTATTCCATGGTGTATACATGCCACATTTCCTTTATTCAATCCATCATTGATGGAAATTTTATTCCCTGTCTTAGATATTGTGAATGATGTTGAAATGAACATAGATGTGCATATGTCTTTATGATAGAATGATTTACATTCCTTTAAAAATTTTGCTAACTTGTCTTCCTTAAAATCAATTGAATTTGGCATGTATAAACATCCACATACTGAAAATTGATGGCAAAGAAACTTTCTTAACAGCATTGAATCCAAATATTAATTTGTGATTTAACTGAGTTTTCACAATTGCTATTCTTATCCTCTGTTTCATCTTTTCAAAACCTTAATCAGTCCTTTCTCCTTCATGCCCCTGAACTTTGGCTTGCCCGTTAGTCTGAGAAAGCTCTAAAATTCAGAACATCTTCCCCATCTTTCTCTCTCTCTGACACACACACACACACACACATACACACACACACACACACACACACACACCCCTCAGCTTATCCCAAGAATCAGCTGACCACAGAGAATCACAGTTCCTATTAAACCATATCAATCATACTGTTTGCTCACTGCTTCTTGCTTGCCCATCTTTCCTTTCTTCCAGGTCTACGTATTCCTACATATAAAAGAAAAGGCTTTCACTGTTTGATTTTGGGATGCTTTTAGTTTTCTGAGATCGGAGCTCTTCCCCTATTGCAATAGACTTTTTGAGTAGTCTCTCTTTATTTAAGTACATTCTTGTTTTTATTTGACAGTTTCTACCCCCAAACTTTAACTTGTTGCAGTTACCAAATTATTTAGTTTTCACAATATATTTGTGAGTATGCTGTTGAGATATCTCATAAAGTACACAAATATTGTCTTTCACCGTAGAATTTACAAACATAGGTTTCTGGAGTCAGACCTAATTTCAAATATCAGCAAGCTACTTATCTGGGCAAGTCACTTAATAATGGTCACTAAAATTTCCTTTTTAAAGTTTCTCATATGAGTGGTATAATGTTAAAATAAAATAATATATTAAGATTTATCAGATTAGCTCGTGCATAGAATGATTCCATTTTAATTATTAATATGTATATTTCTTCACACAAGCTAGTTTTGACTATATTGTACATAATTAATGAAAAAACCTGTTTTATTTCAATATCTCTAAAATCTTCAATAATAATTTGATATGAAATATATTAAAATTTTACCATTTAATTGACATTTTATTTTCTATAATAAGAACTGAAAATAAATTGCACATTTTCAAAGCAAAGTGAGTGGCATTTAAATAAATAAGAGAATTATTTTATAATTTGTCATTGTATGGGTACTTGCCTTACTAAAAAATAATGACATAAGGAGATTACTGTTAAAACAAAAGGTACCTTACTTAGCAAACTACTAAGTTTGTAGCCTAGAATGCTGGACTGACTTTTTCTTATATTAGTACCAACAAGTTAATTAGATGTAATTTTGAGAGAAACTGTATATATTTATTTGTATGTTCTGTGATGAAAGAAAAAGGATTTTAATGTAATTGAAATGAAACTGCAATTAGCTGAATTAGCTGATAATGGAGTAACGCTAGAAAATCAACAGTTGTATAAATTCCATTCTTACAATTTCAATAGTACAGGTAAATTCTTGACTACATACTGGTTTAATGGTGAACTATATCATTGTGATTCTTAAGCACAAATCAGTTATTATATTATGAATAGAGTATATTTTAATGTTGTTTCTCTTTTTATGTTTGTGTTTTTTAAAAATAAATTTTATTGTGTATCTTCGAGGTATACAGTATGATGTTATGAGGTACATATATATATAGAGAGAGAGAGAGAGTAAAATAGTTATTCTAGTGAAACAAATTATCCATCATCTCACATAGATACCCATTTCCCAAGGCCTGTGACAAGAGCAGTTATAATCTAATTAGCAAAAATCCTGAATATAATACCCAATTATTATCTATAATCTTCTTGCTATACATTAGGTCTTTAAATTTGTTCACCCTATGTATCTCCTACTTTGTATCCTTTGACCTGTGTGATTTTTTCTTAAACTGTGGATCTGAATGAATGTCTACAAAGTCATTTTAGTGGGTTTTGATCAGCATGAGGAACAGGGAGAAAGAGAGTGTGTGCAGGAGAGAGAGAGTAGTATAGAATGAAACGAAATAGAAAAAAAAATTAGAAAAGAGAAGTATTTTATGTGAAACTTGTATTTCTTTATGTAACTGAATTAATTTCTTTCAGCATAATCCTGTACCAAATAAAAATTATAAAAGATTATATGTTCAGCTTTACTCCCTGATGAAAAAGAGATTTGAACTTTAGATTTTAAATTTTTACCTAAGAAATCTAATCAGATAAAATGAAATATCCTAAGTGGAAAATTAAAGGCCCATCTTGATTGTTAAAAAGCAAAAGCTACACGACAATAAGAGAGCCATGTTCCTATTAAAAGATGTTGTAAGGTTGATGGTAATTACTTGAAGAAAGAGACTATTTAAAAGAATCAGCCCTCGGTCATATTTTTACCATATCTCTGAAAGTATTCTATAATAAAAAATTGTGGCAAAACTATAGCTTCAGCTTCATAACTTCCTTCATAGCATTAAATACAGATTTCTGCTAAGCTCTGATACATTATTTGGCATCATTTAGTAAAGAATAACTTTCTCTTACAGATTTTTCTCCAGCAGAACCTCTTTCAGATAGATTTTTACCTGTTTGTATCCCACTGCCTACCCAGTAGTTTTGTTAAAAAAAAAAAAAAAAGTTTTCATTGCCTATCTGTGACTATGCTGGTATTAAAAGCAAATTATTATTTGCAAAGATGAATCTCTGTGTCCTGAAGACTACTGTAATCCTCTGCCTCTGAAAGATTCCTAGTTTTCTTTCCGTAATGACTGTCACCATGGTATCAAATTTGTGATAAAAGTAGAAAACGTGCAGAACTAAATGAAGACATATTTTATTCTTCTTAACGTGAAATCTTATCTTCTGAGTAAATTATATTAAATAAATAAAGAGGGTAAGTAATATCTTTTTATAGATGAGTTCTATATTTTAAAGTTTTTTCTAATGTGCACAATACTTATTTTTAATGAATACTAAGAAAATTCTTTACTCCTCTGCTTCCCAACAGCAACTTCCTGGTAAATCTGTAAACATGAGAGGAAAAAAGTATAAACACATTCAAAGTACTCAGATTGGAAATGGCGGTAGTGTAATGTTGGAATATTAGAATCATGATATTGAAATATTCTTATTCTTCCCTTAAAAATTAAACTTTGTCTAGTTATTAGCTGCTCTATTTTAAACTTTCCTCCTTTAGTGTTTTCAAAACACATTTTACACAGTAATGAAGCATTAAAGCTATTTTTAGTCCAGTCGCTGTGGCTCATGGCTATAATCCCAGTATTTTGGGAGGCCTAGGAGGGCGGATCACCTGAGGTCAGGAGTTCAAGATCAGCCTAGCCAACCTGGCAAAACCCCATCTCTAGTAAAAATACAAAAATTAGCTGAGTGTGGTGGCGGGAGCCAGTAGTCCTGGCTACTCGGGAGGCTGAGGCAGGAGAATCTCACAAACCCGGGAGGCCGAGGTTGCGGTGTGCTAAGATCACACCACTGCACGCCAGCCTGGGCAACAGAGTGAGACTCTATCTCACAAAAAAACACACACAAAAATGAAAACCACTATTTTTATATATTGCTATTTTATTATTCAGTTTATATCAGTATAATAACAAGCATGGTGAAATAATTGTTTATGTAAATATTATTTTTTGTAAATTTCATTTTAGATTGATTACTTATAATAGTCAATTCAATAAGAAATATCTTTTATGTATATAGCCATCGTTTTCACGCCTATTCATTATCATTATTTATAGCCCAATAACCATTTTGTGTTAAATATATAATTGATCTAAATATCTATTATTTAATGTTCTCCCAAGGCCTAAAGTTTTTTTCACTTGTAAATTCTTATACACATATAATATTTAAATTTCAAAATATAGTGTTTATACTCAAATATATATTAAAATTGCTTACCTATTACTATATCTATAGCTCATCATATTAAAGCAAAACTTGTAACTATGTTAGTACAACCATAACTATAAAACAAATCATAGATGTATGAGAGACTTGAAAAACAAAACTCAGAGATTTGGACCTTGATTTATATTCCAATTAATTATGAAATTGGTTTACTTTCAAGATTTGTTTTGTATAGAAACCTAAGAAAACTCTATTTCAATGCTAACTAATTTACTTTGTAATTATTTTAGCATCATGATACAACTTCTATTAGGTGTAATAGTGTTATAATAGACAGGGTGTGGTGGCTCACATCTGTAATTCCAGCATTTTGGTAGGCTGAGGCGGGCAGATCACAAGATCAAGAGTCAAGACCATCCTGGCCAATGTGGTGAAACCCCGTCTCTACTAAAAATATGAAAATTAGCTGGGCATGGTGGCGGGCACCTGTAGTCCCAGTTACTCAGGAGGCTGAGGCAGGAGAATCCCTTGATCACGGGAGGCAGAGGTTGCAGTGAGCCGAGATGGCGCTACTACACTCCAGCCTGGCGACAGAGCAAGATTCTGTCTCAAAAAAAAAAAAAAAAAAAAAAAAAAAAGTGTGTGTATATATATATATATACACACACACACACACACACACACACACACACACACATATATAATAGTAGTGGTATCATTGGATTGATCATAACAAAATCTATAAAAATAATTTCAATGATCAAAATGTATTAGGACAGTGAGCTAAATAAAATATAAGATACTCTTGCTATGGAACTAATTAGACAGAAGAGAAAGTAGATTTTAACAGTTTGGAGAATTAGAAAAAGTCTATAGTAGCTGCATCCATGTTTCTGGATGGGGAAACACACCAAGTTGAGTATGGACATTTCTGTAAAATTAAAATAACCCACATATTTTGTGTCTTATGAATCTCTTGCCGAGGGCTTGAGAACATTGTAATAATGATGCCACAATAATGAGCTTATTATCTGCAAGAACTACTTTAATTTTTATTTGTTTCCAGTGGCCACAGTGTACAATGTTCTCTTTAGATTATAAATGCATATTATAGGTCTCATTAGAGACAAATAATGGTGAATAAATCTATTGAAATATATCAAAGAATCTCAAAATATCTTTCTCGATATCAGTAAGAAAGTATTACTTTCAGCAGGGAAAGCAAGCCAGAATTTCTTTAGTGTTTTAGTTTACTTCTATCTGTAAGAATGTAGTTAACGTCTTGATTCAATGTATGCTTTTTTCCTATATTTGTTCCTTAGGATGAAGTGTGATTATCTGCTGAGTTTGTTTTAGCCATTTTTCTAAGGCTGTGTTATATGTCCAGGCCATTTGCCATTTCTTCACTTCCTCCTGAAATTATTTTCCTTCTTGATGGTCAAAACCAGACAATAAACTTTTTTCCTCAGTAAATTTCTCCTCTTTAAAGG
The DNA here is from genome assembly GCF_043159975.1 of Macaca nemestrina. Taxonomy (NCBI): domain Eukaryota; kingdom Metazoa; phylum Chordata; class Mammalia; order Primates; family Cercopithecidae; genus Macaca; species Macaca nemestrina. The sequence continues at coordinate 83,248,751 of NC_092129.1, forward strand.
CAAATTCAGTGTGACCTTGGAGTGTAAATGTTGGTCCTATAAACTTGCAATCTATAATTTGAGTTACAGAGAAGTGAGACTGAAGCTGTCAACATAAAAAAAACTAGAGAGGCAAACCTCAAAGCAAAAAGCTTTATTTAGGAATATAAAAACAACAGACTTGCAATTCAGGGCACGCAGACAGACATGGGTGGTCTTTGCTATTTGCTATGTCCAGAGGACAAAGATTTTCTTTTTTTATTTTTGGTTAGTGTTTTGGTGGAGAAAAAAGTGTTTACACAAATTGTTTTAAAACTTCTTGGTTTAAGCGGTGGCAATGACTAGGTAAAACTTAAAATCTTAAAGTGATAGCAGACTGTTGTTGGGTTGGGCTTGAGAGACAGTGTTTCAGGCAAGTGTTCATGTATAATCAACTAACTGTCCTTTTGCTGCTAGCTACAGTTTGGAAAAAAAAAATTGTAATACTTTCTGTTATCAGGCAAATCACACATGTGAGCCCTTTCTTCAACATCTTCTCTGGTTTCTTATTGCCAGAGTTTGACACAGGTGATTCCATTTTGAATCTGGCAAGTTTTATAATAAAAACTCCCCAAAGATTGCATTACATTGAGCAGCAAGAGGAAGGAATGGGAAAAAAAAAAAAAAGCAAAAAATGAAGAAAAAAAAATCAGGTGTTTTGGGGCAAAAGGAAGAAGAGAAACATAAAATAGTGAGAGAAAAGCAGCAGAAAGAGATGAAAGAGATAAATCTAGAAGATAGGCTTGTTTGGTGTTTTCTGAATAGCAAAGTAAGTTCAGCCATTTGTAACATAACAGCAGGTATATGTTCTGAGATATGCTCTGTTGTTAAGAAATGTTGTCATTGTTGAACGGCATGGAGTATACTTGCACAAAGCTAGATGGTATAGCCTACTGCACACCTAGGCTATATGATATTGTTCCCAGGCTACAAACTGATATAGCATGTTATGATACTGAATATGATAGGCAATTATAACACAATGATATTTGTCTATATAAATGTATCTAAACATGGAAAAGGTAAAGTGTTGCACTACTATGTTACAATGACTATGAGACATTATTTGGTGATATGAATTTTTCAGGTGTTTCATAATCTTATGGGACCACCATCACATATGTTGTTCATCATTGGCTGAAAATTATATTGGTACAAGACAGTGGCAGAAACTATTTCCTCTTCCTGAATACAGTTAGTATATAGACAAAGTCAAATATCGTAACCGTCCTGTGGTAGATGAATCCTACATCATCAAAGGATACAAAAAGAGAAGACCAAAAAATAAGTATCACTATAAGTTGTAAATCTTTTTTTTTTTTTTTTTTTTTTTTAAGACAGAGTATGGCTCTTGTTCCTTAGGCTAGAGTGCAGTGGCAAGATCTTCAACCTCCACCTCTCAGGTTGAAGGGATCTTCCTGTCTCAGTCTCCCAAGTAGCTGGTACTACAGGTGCCTGTCACCACACCTAGCTAATTTTTGAAATTTTAGTAGTGATAGAGTTTCACCATATTAACCAGCTGGTCTCAAACTCCTGACCTCAGGTGATCTGCCCACCTCTGCCTCCCAAAGTGCTGGGATTACAAACATGAGCCCCCCAAGATGGTGTAAATCTGTTATGTGTACTATGAGGTTCTAGATAAAGAGGGATGAAAATAATTACCCCTTTGAGGCTTTAAGAAATTCTTAGCTGTCAAGCCACACTTCTTTGCCAGAGGACATATTAAATTTTCTCAGAGAGGCAGTACAAATGACTTTGGAAGTTATCAGTTTTTTTGAGAATAGAGATTATATTGTTTTAAGGGGGGAGAAAAATATTGCCAAAAACTTCTGAGCAGGAAATTGACCTGAAGAAAATTTAAACACTTCAACTAAGGAGGTAGTCACTATTCAGATTGATTTCTGGGTGTGATTATTAATAAACTTCACATAGTCCTACACTAAAGCTGCACCAAAATCTGGAGAGAGAGCCGTAGAGACAAACGGTGCTAACAGAACTTCTTTGTATGATTCTAGTAGAAATCATTTGTGAGGGAAAAGCGATTGTTCTATTACTGTATTTGCACAAAATGCATGCTGAACAACAGGAATCAAATCATCATCAGAAAGAGCCCAAAACAATACTAATAGAAGAGAGTAGACTTAATACATAGCGGCAGAACCATAGATACAAAACTGCCATCACCTTCAATTCTGACCTTGAAGGAATTCAGTGTAGTTTTTGAATGAAAGCAATATAGCCTAATGAGAAGAGAGATATCTAAGTAAAATAGTAGCAACAGTGAGTGGAAAATCCTAAAATCCCTAATGTATTTTCTTCACTTTTAACCTCTCTATTGTCAGGGTGCACAATTCAATCAGTGATATCTTAACGTTGTTGATCGGATGGCAGTCATGAAAATTTTATTGCCTGTTCATGCATGAATTTCTTTGTCCTATTGTGAACAATGTATTTGCAACTTCTTGTTATAAAATCAAAAGATTATTAAAGAAGCACTTAGAGGAAAGAATATAAATGTTAGTTGTTATCTGAAAACCTGTCATTAAGCCTTCCAGTAAAATTATGTAAGTTTCAGCACCAAAATATGTAGAGAGAATGTCAGCATCTTGGAAAATATCTTGAGAGGCAAGTAGAACACTATTATAAGAAATGTAGCATTACCAAGAGTTATATAGGGAATTACACCATAGACATAAACATATATACAGACATATATGCATACATATACAAAGGCATTAGATGTCATTCTAGCATATTGACTACTTAAAGACACTTGAAAAACAACAGGTTCAAAAAGACTACTTAGACCTTCATGCTATTTCTTAAGGGCAGAAAATGAAAATTCCCTGTGAAAGACACTCTCACTTATACTAGAAGGAAAGGCAACATCCTTATTCTCAAGACAGAAAATAAAACCAAAGAATTCCATACAGACTTTGTTAAAATAACACTTATCTTCTGTATTACTCAGGGTTCTTTAGAGGGACAGGACTAATAGGATAGATGTACATATAAAAGGATATTTGTTAGAGTATTGACTCACAGGATCACCATGTGAAATCCCACAATAGGATGTCTGCAAATTGAGGCGCTAGGAAGCCAGTCCAAGTTAAAACCTCAAAAGTAGGGAAGCTGACAGTGCAGTTTGTGGCCTAAGGCCAGAGAGCCCCTGGCAACCCACTGGTATAGGTCCGAGAGTCCAAAAGCTGAAGAACATGGAATCTGATATTTGAGGGCAGGAAGCATCCAGCACGGGAGAAAGAAGCAGGCCAAAGATTCAGCCAATATCATGCCTCCACGTTCTTCTGCCTGCTTTTATTCTAGCCACTCTGGCAGCTGATTACATTGTGCCCACCCAGATTGAGGGTAGGTCTGCCTCTCCTAGACCACTGACTCAAATGTTAATCTCCTTTGACAACACCCTCACAGACACACTCGTGAACAATATTTTGCGTGCTTCAATCCAATCAAGTTGACACTCAATACTAACCATCACATCTTCTAAGCTCCTTACATAATTTAGTTGTTTCTTTACAACTTACCATTCTTTGTTCAATTCAGTATACCTGTGTTAGTAACTGACTCTGACTTCTTTGGGGTCTTCATTTCTTTATGAAAGTTCCTATGTCACATAAAACTTGCATTAGGTAAATTTATGTGCTTTTCTCTTGTTAATATACTTCATGTCCATTTAATTCTTGGACCCATCTCGGACTCTGAGAGGAAGGCAGAGGAATTTTCTGTCCCTGCTGTGAGTCAAAAAGTGATCCAGAAGAGTCACACCTCAAATGTGAAAAATAATTAGAATATCATAATAAATGTATTTTGTTTATCTTATTCATTTTATACATGTGTGGAATTAATATTATTTTTAAATATCTATGTAAGTCTGAGTTCTTCCATGAGTATAAAACTTCTAAATTATAAGAAAAATGTAGCTGAGAGTATTCTTTCTTTTATACCAGTACATGGAATAGATATATGTTACAATCTATGGTACCTTAGAGTTAATGAAAAATAGTATTTGAAAGTACTAAATGAGTAATGTGGAAGGCCAACATTGATAGTTGAAATAAACACGGAGAACTGAAGAAATGAAAAGTCACTCATTATTAGCTAAAGTATAACAGAGAAGACAACTTCCATAGAAAGTGCTTCAAAGTGATTAAGCCAGAGAAGAGATTTTATAGGGTTTTAGGGAGAGGAAGATATTCTGAAGATGTGAAGAAAGGTAACAAAAATTCTGAGAACAAAAACAAAAAAATAAAATTTCAAGATCTCAGGCATTCAGGTTTATAGCAGTACAGAAGATATTTTGACAAGAGCAAAAATAAATATAAAGAAGTGGGAGTCGGGGAGGTATCCCTGTATCTCCCTTGATAAATATGTGTAGTTATTTCTCAGAAACTTAGCTTTTACTAGAGGCCAAGTGGAATTTTCTAGCCGAAGTGAGTGAAGCTTGGGAAAAAATATTATGTAAACAGAGGAATTTGAAACAATTCTGGAAAATACAATTTTTCAGACTAGAGGCTTGCCCACATGACTGAAGACATATGATGTATTTTTTACTTACTTTTATATACCCAATGCCTAGAAGAATATTGAAAACATAGTAATTATTTAATAAATATTTCTTAATGAATTTATAAATGAAATCTAAATAATGATAGTATGCAAAATGCATGTAAACTATATCTCCTGATATGTCTGTGCCTTACAGTTGAATGAAAAGTTTGGCTTTTGTTATCCTAGACATTAATGGCATTAATGAAGACATAACTAATTATATGAATCACAATTTTAAAGACATAGGAAAAGGAGGGGGAAAAAGAGGAAGAGGAGGGAAAAAGAAGAGGACAGAAAATTCTTTGTAAGAAGAAAAACTGTTTTTATTCCTATGGAAAGATGCCTATTTATCATTCAGGTTATTATAAAGAAGACATTGTGCAATATAGAGAACAGTATTCTCAATAATATAAACAATATGTACTAAAATAATTTCATGGAAGTATTGTGTGAGACCTTCCTCCATGTTTGCAAATGATATGCTATAACATAATTCAGTAAAATCATTTTCATGATGTTTGTGAATGGTTCTGTCCTCTTACATTGTATGTACTTTGAATTAACGTAGATAGTGATATTTTATTCTATTTATTTCTGCACTTATTTACTGAGGGATGTCAAAAGAATCATAAGCAATAGATAACTAGGTTCTGGTTCTCATGAAATTTATAGTATAGCATGTCCCAGCTATTTTTCACTAGAAACTAATAGCTCATATGATATTAAGAGGTATTCTACAAAAAGTAAGACAAGTAAATAGAAAACAAAAAAAATTTAATCTGTATATTTTTGAAGGACGACAAAAATAACAAATGTTTATAGAATATACACCGAATTAAGGTATAAATTATAAAGACTGTTAAATAATTTATGTAAATTCAGCTTAAAATGTTTCTAAATATCGCAGTTTCTGAAGTTGTCATAAGAAAATTGAATTTCATTAAATAATTTTTTATTGGGTCAGATCATTTAAACAATTTCCTTAAAATTATGCAGGATGTATTATTTTTAAACCTTTGCTATAATAATTCTTATGGGAGCTGTATTATAAATCATACATATTACCTGAGTGTACCCTGCCTTTCATAGCAAAATCCAGTATTAAGAAATTTGATAACAAAGTGATTCTGCAAAGTGACATATGAATTATATAAAATTGAAGAATATTTGTAATTATTTTAAATGATAATATTAAAAATATATATTTGTATTTCAACTTTGTAGAATACACATTAAAATAAAAAATGCATATACAAAAGAATTCTAAATTAATCTATATTTTATGCTAAAATTGTCAGTAAACTATTCTATAAACATATGTTTTCATGGTCAAGTACATAAATAAAATATGTCCTCCAACACTGTAGATTTTAAATAACAATGTCAATTTATTAAATGTTATTTATATATTTCAATGATATTTTTAATATTCCACTAAAGCATTGCTTGTCTTACAAGATCTGTTTTCAAGAATAGTTATGTTCCTTTTAGAAAACTTCACAGGTAATCTGACATATTCACCTGTATTCAAGATTTTAAAAAACCTTATTTTGACAGGATTAAGTTGAGTTTTCTCCTTTGTGTTTGTATACCTAACATGATTATCTTTGATCCCTCTCTTATCTTTACTGTCATTCTTTCTTTGTTCTCTCTTTTGGATTTTTGTAAAGGATGCGTTCACCTTCATTCCCTTTTAATTTTTGACTATGCCTTCCTGTGCATCTTTGTTGTCATATTCCTGATGTCTCTTTGTGGTTTTCTTTTTATCTAAATATTCTATTCCATTCAGCTCTTAATCTTTTAAACCTACATTATCAACACTGTCTCTTTTCATCTTCTCTTGGCGTTCCTTTCTGTTGCGGCTCTTGATCTTTTGGTTTAGTTTCCCACCTTATCAAAAACACTTCACCATCCTGCTTTGTTTTCTGATTAAGAATCGTAGATGAAAAATAATTTTTAATAACTAGAAGAAAGTTGTCAAAGATGTAAAACTTTTTAATGAGACATACTAATTTATTAGTTTAATGTTCTATTCCATTTAATGATGAGGTGTTTTCCTGAGTTTATTGAAGTACTTCACATGAATAACAAATCTACTTCATCATGTACAGCCTTCTATATGAAAAAATAAAAATTCTCCAAAAGCACAAATTGAGTATAGGGAAATCTAGTCAATAGTTACCTATAATGTGCAAAAAAAAGGGAAGGAGTTATTCTCTTCGTTCAAATAAAACTTGCTTTTTATTTCTTTATAGTCTTTGAGCTATACATTTAATACTGTCAATAGCTTTTCTTAAAAATATTTATAAGGTTATAAAATAATATTGCCACATTTGTGTAACTGAATGTAATAATAAACCAAAGTTCTTTTGGGATATATAAACCCCAAACATTCCTAGGAGCACAGAGAATTAAGCCACAAAATATTAAAGCCAACATTACAAGATAAGAGATCTGCAGGTTACTCCCTTTGATATTAAATGCTGTGAAACCCAGGAATATGAACAACTAGAATACAAAACAGGTATTTTTTTTAAAGTGAAATATATATGTGTACATATGTATATGTGTATGTGTCTATGCATGTATATATCAGATATCTCAGATATAAGATTTGCTAGATCAGATATAAGATTTGCTAACCACTGTGATAGATATTGTCGACATGTGGTAATATAAAAATGATTTTTACTTTATTCTTTTGTGTTGCCTTCACATTTAAAACCATTTTTACGTTGTTACTGAAAACCTCCTATGAAGAAGTCTCTGTGATATGATCTGATACCCAAAGATGAATAAGGCATCGTGCTTGTTGCTATGGTGTGGGAAATTGAGAGGGGAAGACAGGCAGAGAATTATAATGCAGACTTGGAATTACTATATTGAACAGGGAGGCGTGAAATGTTAAGGAAATAATGTAGGCCAGGGAGACAACCAATATATATTGATATGGCTACACATTTATTAAATACTGAACAATTATACAGATATATAATTTATGATAGCTTATTGCATTTTTTTAAAGAAGAAAAACTTTTTGGGGGAGATGGTCTGTTATGGCATAAATTATGTCTCCCTCCAAATTCATGTGAATTCCTAACTTTCTGTACCTCAGAATGTGATTGCGTTTGGAGACAGAGCATTTAATGAGGTAGTTAAGTCAAAATAGGGTCCTAAGGGTGGGCTCTACATGACTGGTGTCCTTATAAGAAGAGCGTGTTAAAACACAGAGAGAACAGACAAGCGCACATACACACACAGAAGTTCCTGGTGAACATGTAGTGAGGAGGCCATTTGCAAACCAAGAAGAGAGGCTTCATCAGAATCCAAACCTGTCCACCACTGGATTTCAGATTTCTGACCTCCAGAGCTGTGAGAAAATAAATGTCTGCTGTCTATGCCATCGAGTCAGTGATGTTTTCTTATGGCAATCCTAGCAATCTAATACAGAGTCTTTACAATCGTCTCAAAAATAGTTTCAGCTTTTTGTCTAATATTTGATCCATTTTTTGGTATTTGGATTCATATGTTATATAAGCTAGTTAGCATACAAATATTTTGATATGAGATAATTTTAGTATTTTTAATATATGGCCCCCATCACGATAAATAACTATTTTCCCTCAAACTACAAGTTCAAACTCTTTTTTGAAGGGTGAGGAGATTTTCAGTAAAATTGTATTAGTCTGAAATACATCACGAGGTAATTTGAAGATAAAAATGTACTGTGTTCATGAGCATAAATATTTTAAAGATTTTTGTTTTAAGTTCAGCAGAGTCCACTTACATTATTTTATTTCCTGTTCGTTGTTTCTGATTTAATCAATGCCTAAGGCAAGAACCAGATTTCTTTTTTGTACTTTTAGAGCTTCTGTTTAAAGGTGAGTAGTAATGTACTCTTGAGAATGGATGTCGTAGCTTGTTTATTTATGTAATATCCACAGAGACTAGCACAGGGCTTGGCATGGTAGGTATGCATAATGCATTAAATTTGAATTAGTGCATACAGTATGTATACATATTTATATCTATATACATATACATACAGTATACATATGTGTATCTATACATATTCATATGTAATGTAATATATACATATACAGTCTATATGCGTATACATATTTATATATAGACACATAATTATATACATAATAAATACATATGTCTATGTATGAATATACATATGTGTATATATACATATATACATATAACACATGTGTATATATACCATATGCACTAATTCATATGCATCAATTCATTATGCATACTATATACATATACATTATATATACATATACATATTTGTATATAGACACAAATAATTATAGACATATATAGACATAAATAATTATATACATAATAAATGTGTGTATATATACTGTATATATGTATATACACACACATATGTATATATACTGTAGGCACTAATTCAAATTTACTTGATTATGCATACGTATACACACACACACGCATGCACACACACACGCATATGTCACTTTTCTTCCTTTAACAAATTTTACCAGAAGATGTAAGCATAATTGGGTAGACTAAGCTGCATCTCAATGAGGTGCTCCAGTGTAGGCTGGAAGATGTCTTGGTGAAATTGCTATAGAATCAATATATTTGACTTTTAGATTTCTATTTTAAAAGCTATCTTTTAGTGAGCTTATGTTATATGCCAATATTGTGATGAGTGCTTTATGTACATAAATTCACAAAATCTGCATCTTTATTTTCCCTATACCTCCTAATATATTTTTGATAAACATTTTCCAAATTGGCATATGTGCAAGTTACAGCATAGCTATAGATAATATTTACATATGATATTTAAAAAAATATATCATGATGCAATCTGATATTAGTGAAGGAGGGAATAAACATACTTGAGAACCAAACTGTCTATGACCATTTTTATCTTAACTAAATGGTCTTCATTTCTGCTGGTCAGGAACTAACTCTCTAAACTGGTTTCTCGGCCTCAAGTGTGAGGCAGAGAAATCCTAGAGATTTCTAGGAGTTGAAGATAGGAGCAATGGAAATTTTGCCACTTCCTAGTTAAAAAAAAAAAAAAAAAGATTTCTAGAGTAGATGATAATCCATATTTTAGTGAGTCTTTATGCCTGTTATGTAAAGAATTAAAGAGAGTGTGCTGAGATAAATTGTTCTGAATTATAAAAGGCAGGTAATAGAATACCAGGGAGAGGCCCAGGATGTGCTCTCCGTAAAAGGGAAAGAAAATCCTGAGAGAGGAGGGTAAAGAAATAGGATGAGAGGGATAGAAAAACTATGAGAAACGTGTGTTATTTATTTATTCATTGGTTGTTCATGTTGATTGAATCCAAATCTCTCCTGTGGCTCTAAACTCTCAACAGAGTCTGCTACATGCCCTGTAACACAATCTGTATTTGTTTGTTTGCTTTTGGTAGAAAATGAGGAGGAAAGGCCATAGTTTCATTTCTGATGTAGCATGACTTGGAAGAGAAAGTGCTGCTCCAGATTCATATATAATACAAAAATTAAATTTACATTCAAGTCGAAAGTTCTTTTGTAGATAGAACCAATGAACAAATACACAACCAAAAAGCATCACATCCTTGAACATCTTCCCTTTACCTCCAATCTCTGGAGAGATTAGGGAATTATGAAGATAAGGATGCTCCCCCATGAATGAGATGTGATTCAAAATATTTTGTTTGACTTTCAAAGACAAACTCTTTGGAATCCTTGAAAACATGTTGTTAAATTTACCAAATATGTTTTCTTTTCATCTCCTATATTCAAAATATTTAACATATTATATTAGGTCCAAAATATATGAGACTTTGAAGAAGCTTGATATGGGATTTTATCCTTATAATGCACACAATAGGAAGCCCTTGAAGAGTGGTAAGCAAGAGATGTAATGTGACCTGATTTAAATTTTTCAGATTGCAGAATAGAACACTGATTACAAGGAGAGGCAGAGTGGATTCTGGGAGCTCAGCAGAATGGTATTTCCTTAGTTGAGGTGGAGGAAATAATATGGGCCTGGACAACATAGATAAAACTGTTAAACTTCCACTACAGATAAGAGTGTGTGTGTGTATGTGTGTGGTATATGTGTGTTAGGGAGTTAAGACAGGTAGGTAACATAATAAAAGAATCACTAGGCATTATGGACATGGAAATAAGACTATAAAAATAACAATTAGAGATCTGGTTTCATCTCTGACAAGTAAATAGCAAAAACATTCAGACCAACTGAAAACCAAGAACTTTTCTTGGAGTCATCAGAAAATTGAGGTTGCAGAACGAAAAAACCACCTCAAAATCTGAGAAGCAGGAAAGTCCAGATAGTCACAGCTTAGATCTGCTTACCTGGAGCAGAAGTGACTGGAACCATAAACTGGTAGGCACACTTAAGCAGCAATTCAGACAAGTGAAGATCTGAGAAATATGTCCTGTGGCTCTGACAGGGAAATGAGGAAAGTATCATGCGAATGATATCCATATCTAGAATCATATCCATAACATAAGCATCCCATTCGGGAGAGAAGACTTTGCTACAGCCTTATCATAGCTGGAGTAAGAGATTAGTCCCACTCCAGTTCCCTCCAGGCCTCTTGTCTCACCTATCGGGGAAAAATGCACAAATATAGTCAACAGGATGTGGAACAACAGGAATGCTCAAACATTGCTAGTCAGAATGCAAAATGACAGAGACACTTTGGAAGACAGTTTGGCAGTTTCTTATAAATCTTCACGTAGTCTTACTATACACTCTAGCAATTACATTCCTAGGTATTTACCCAAGTAATTAAAAAAAATTATGTTTACATAAAATCTGTATGCAAATTTTTGTAGCAGCTTTTATCATAATCACCAAAAACTGAAAGCAACTCAGATGTTTTTCAGTAGATAAATGTGTGAAAAAATAAATTCTGTGGAAACGGTGAGTATAATCAACAATTTTACTGAATCTTTTTAAATACTAGTGGAATTGGAATGGTCCTATCACAAAGAAATGATAAATGCTTGAGGTGATGGTTACCCCAGTTACCCTCATGTGATTATTATACATTGTATGTCTGTATCAGAATACCGCATGTTCCCCATGAATAGGTACATCTATTATGTACCTATAATAATAAAATAAAAACAAAACTGCTTTTAATGCATACAGTGGAATACTATTTAGTGATGAACAGAAATGAATTATCAATATACACAAAAGTTTGGTTGAATTTGGATGTATATGTCTAAGTAAAATGTCAGTTTGTAAGGTTATATTCTGTATGATACCATTTACATAAGGTTCTGAAAGAGACAAAACTATAGAGACAGGAAATAAATAGATCTGGGGTTTGGAGGAAAAGGAGGACCAAATAGGTGAAGCACAGAAAAAAATTAGTGCAGTGAACCTATTCTTTTTGACATACAGATGACAACGTAAAACGCAAAATTCATGTTTTCATGTTGTCTACATTCCTTTACAAGGTGAATGGTGGATATGTGACATTATACATTTTCCCAAACCCTTAGTGTCATACAGAGCACAGAGTGAACCTTAAAGTATGTAAATGTTTAAAAAATCAGTGGGGATATCAGGGATTTCAGAATGGATATGAAACTGTAAAAAAATAATCTGACGGTTTCATAAATATGTGAAAAAAAGCTCATCGATTGGAGTGGAAAGAAAGTATTGAACTCTGAGTGACTTTGGAAATCAGTGTGGTCTGTGAGACTAACCAGAAAAAGAATTGTACATAAGGACTGACTGTACATAAGGACTGAACTCTAATTGACAAGTTTTTTCTCATCGGCGAATTGGATAACAATTCTGAAGCCACTATCCATGTATACTGTATTTGAATAGTTCAGTATATGGATGGTAAATTGTGGCAAATCAGTATCCAATGGTTGGAGTGGGAAGATACAGATAAGCAAGGGGAAGAGACCAGAATGATTCAGATGGTCATAAATTTGAATTGGAGACATCGGTGCAGACTCGTATTTGGCTAGATTATATGAATACTTCTATATACATAGGTTAGAAAACACACATGGATAGGTACATCTATTATATACCTATATAATGCAGGTATGTGATAGATACATGTTATATATTCTCTCAGATGAAAGTTTCTGGAAACTATGACACTACAGTAGCAAAGAGCATACATACCTTGTGCCTCTATCTTGTTTTATTTAATACCATTCTTCAATACAAGAAAGAGGGATATTTAGAGAAATTTCTGATTCTAGGAGTGGGGAAATAGACAAGGTGGGCTTGGTACATGATATGGCTTGGATGTTTGTCCCCTCCAAATCTCATGTTCAAATGTAATTCCTAATGTTGGAGTGGGACCTAGTGGCAGGCGTTGGATCATGGGGGTGGATCCCTCAGGAATGGATTAGCACGATCCCCTTGGTGATGAATGAGTTATCACTTTGTTAGTTCACATGAGATCTGGGTGTTTGAAAGAGTGTGGTGCTTCTCCCTTCTCTCTCTTGCTCCCCCTTTTACCGTGTCACAGGCTGGCTCCCCTTCGCCTTTCGCCATGACTGTGAACTTCTGGAGGCCCTCAGCAGAAGTCGATTCTGGCACTCTGCTTCCTTACAGACTGAGTCAAAAGAAAATATCTTTTCTTTATAAATTACCCAGTCTCAAGCATTCTTTCATAGCAACACAAGAATGAACAAATGCAGTATATCTTATAGTTCCAGAAAGTATGAAACTGCCAAACAAACAAAGAACACTTCAATGATAGGCACAAGTCAAAAAGATACAGAATACAACTGAAAATCCCCCAATGGCCGAAGCCATAAAAATTTTAACAAAAATAAATGAGTTTGTATTGGATTATAACCCAGTGTATAATACAAATATCAGTGAGTGCTCAAATGATATAAACAGATGGTTGAGTACATTTAAAATGAGGAGGAATAGACCTATCTCCCATGCTAAATAATTCCAAATAACTTATTCTCCTAATTCATGGAGGTTGATCGTAATACCCACTCAAACGTGGGGTGCACATAGCCATTTTCATCTATAAAGTATAAAAAGAGGGGAAAAAGAGTAATGTTACAGTGAAGACACCTGAACAACACTACTTTAACTAGTGATCAAGTTTCACATAAACAGAAACCACATTACTATTATGTGCGCTTTATATGACAAATGATAGTAATATAAGATATAATAATAGGTAAAACTGGGTGTGAGATATGCAGTCCTGTGTCCTTTAACAATGATTCAGCCAATGATAAACTGCATATAGGACAGTGCCCATAATATCCTGTAAGGTTAAAATATGACATTTTTACTGGACCTTTTATATGTTTAGATATGTTTAGATACCACTATATTATAATGACCTACAAAATTTAGTACAGTAACATACTGTACAAGTTTATAGCCTAGGAGCAATAGGCTAGATCATATAGCCTAGGTGTGTAGTAGGTTATACCATATAGGTCTGTAAAAGTGCACTCTATGATGTTTGGACAATGATGAAATCACCTAAGGATGCATTTCTCAGAATGTGTCCCCGGCATTAAGCAACACATGACTGTATTGGGATTCTCTGTACTATCTTGCAATTTCTCTGCAAATGTAAAACTACTCTAAAAATGTTATTAAAATGCATTACTAATCATTGCAGATTTAATCCCTAAGGGTTCACCTTCCCATATTCTATTATTCGCAAAACACATAATTCTGCAACATGCAAACTTAGGTAGTACATTAGACTCCATCCTAGCCTCATTTTTACTCCTACTTCGTTCTTTCCAGGATGCTTAACTCCCTCTCCCTGTTAATTTTTTTTACAAACCTCTCTACCTTGGAAATATGAATCAACTAGGATTCAACCTCCCAATCCTCCCTTTATTTTCTGTGCATTGAGAGCTAATCTCTATGCAGAATAAAATTACAGAACCAAGATCATAACTGACATATCATAATGATCTTTACATATAATGTTTGAGGCCCAAATAACTTTTACCAATCCTTCATCCTTAATCAGCACCTTCTATATTTTTCAACAGAAAATATTTTAAAAGTTCCCAGAATCCTTAGATTTTCTCTCCAGTATTCAACATATTAACATGAAGTTTTATGGGAAGTATTTCATCCTTTTGCATTTTTTCACATCCTTTATGCTTTTAGGTAGCCTCTGAGGATGAAATGTGCTTCCTTCTCACAGCCATTGTTTTCATGCATGCATGTGTTTTCTTTCTCATTTTCTTGGATATTTAGCTCAGCAACATCCCTCATCTCCCTTGCAGTCAACCCTTCTCTTTCTATCAACAATTTCCTCAGCATGCAAACATTTCCAAAAGATATTTATCAAATTAAGACAACAAATTAAGAAAATAATAGCAATAATTGGTACACATATCCTCTTCATTTTCTTATTTTCCATTCATTGCTTGTCTTATCGCATTTTACCTTTCATGAAAAAGAATCTACTGACAATGTTGTCATTTTTGTCATCATTGTCCTGTGAAGTTCTAAGGTCAATGACTACTGTATTCCATATTTTAATTGATCTGAGACTTATGACATCGATTCTATTCCCCACTACAGACTCTTTTTCTTCTTGTCTATTTGATATAATTCATTAACTCGTTTATGTTTAATGAATGTCTACTCTATGTCTACATTATTCTAGGCAATGGAGCTTACATTGCAGTTTAGTGAAAAATACAAAAAATAAACCATATACGTGTGTGTGTGTGTGTGTGTGTGTGTGTGTGTGTGTGTGTATTTCAGGTAATGATAACTGTTAATGGTGGGAAAAAAAGGCATGATAGGATAATGAAAAGTACTGACTAGCATTTTAGCAAAAAAATGTCAGAAAGTAATTCTCTGAGAGGCGGATTTGAGCAAAGCTCAGGCCATACAAAGAAATGTGCTAAAGATACTTACAGGATAGAGTACAGCAAGTGCCAAAGTACTGAAGCAGAAACAAGTTTGGCATAATTCAGTTATAAACAATAAGAAGGCCAGAGCTGTCAGATTCAGTGAGCTAGAGAGCCAGGAACAGGGTAGTGTGAGAAGATCCCAGAGATCTAGAAAGGATTGAATGAGTCATGGAACTTCACTTGCAAGAACATGACAATTTATTGTGTTCTAAATAGGATGAAGTATGTGATATAACAAAATTCTTTTAGAAGATCATACTGGCTATATTCCAATTTGACCTCAATGAGACAAGAATAGATATAAGCAGATTTGTCTGGAGGATGATACAGTAGTCTAGGTGGGAGATGATGGTGATCATGGTGGAGAAATTGAAATAGTCAAACTTTATAATGTCAAGAGTTTTATTTTATAATCATTTAATTGATAATCAGTAATAAATTTTTAAAGCTTCAATAGACAAAAGCATATTAAACAAGCCATATAGCATTTTACAGCTGTAGATAACAGGAACAGTGAGACAGACAGAATTTAAAATATGAAAATAATTTAAGTATTATATTGTCAGGCACATAATTTTTTCATTAAGTAATTTTATGAAATAAGACTAATTCTGTCTCTAAAATATAAGCTAAAAAATGTCCTAAAGAAGACAACCGCTATACTGATGTAGTTGATATATTTTCTTTTTGCCCCCATTTAAGTGTTGTTTATAATTAAATGAGAGTTATTAAGGTATCATTGGATACAAATATTTGAAGCATGATATATAACATTCTTAATTGTGAAATGTAAGATTTTTTTCTGTAAATATATCTACACTATATATCTATATAGTATATCCTACAAACTTGACAGCCATTGCTCCTTTTATAAACTTAGGTCATATACACTGCTGAAATTAAGAAAATACTTCAAATAATAAGTCAATTCAGAGACAAAGATGATAGAATATTTTTACATTCATAGTGTACTATAAAATAAAGATTAAAGAATGTATTTTCCTTTGAGAAATCTGTACGTTTGTAAAATTATATAAGCTAAATCATGTTTTCTGTTACTGTGAAATCGTTTAATATTTTTTTCTTTTAGGTTTTTCTCTTATTATAACAAGTAAGCTAACAGCAATGTCAAAGTTCAAAGTAAATAGATGAACACATGAACAATATTGTTTTACTTTTTTCTCCCACAAACTACTGTCCTAATGGAAAACTTTTATGACTTTTTATATAAATCTTTTCAGAATCTTATATCTCCCATTTTAAGAAAAAAATCCCTTACCAGACATTTTTCAAGAAATACGAACCAAGGTATTTTATTAAATTTTATCTGCATATTATAACACAGAACTACAGAATTATAGACAGCATTGATTTGAAGTTTGAGTATTAGAAATGAGCATGATTGATTAGACGAGCATCATTTTAGGTTGCATGATGTAAAATGAGTTGGTAAAATTAAATTTACTTCAGTTTTCTTTCCTATATTGTTGTAGAAAATAAATCCACCTAGTTGTGCTGATAAATTTGACTTCTTAAATATACGTGTATGCATGCATATGTATTTATATAGAGAGAGATGCATACGATATACATATATAGATAATTTTTAGGTAGATTGTATTGTAGCTATACTAGAGAAGAAAGTGTAGCTATATTTTATCATTATGTTCTCCTTGTTATATCCCACTTCCTGCTTCTTCTGACCTTTCCAAGAAAGGGCAAATTCTTAACTAAGGGCTTCTTGGTCCACCAAAATGCCAAGTGTATTGCTGGGATTTGAGTAATTTTGAAAGATATTAATTTCAGTCATTAAGAAATTTCATGTAATGAAAACCTCTAAATCCAATAAATTCCATGCTGGATTCAATCTAATTTTTTGTTTTGTTTTGTTTTTAAGTTGGGGAAAATCTCTATAGCAAAGACTGTCGCTCAAACATTTTGGATATATTTTAGATTCAGTTTATCATTAATAAATAGTTTAATTGATGTGCTGACAACTTTATTTTATGTAAACCTATTTGAAATACAAGCATTCATCAAACTGAATTTAAGCAAGTGTTATTAAGATTATTTGTTTGGTTTGCAGTATTTTCAGCTTCAGATCATAGTATAATATTGTTCAAATTAAGTTCACTGAACTGTAATGTGTGAGTATGCATCTGGGAACTGTTAGAGAAGGCTTTCTGCATAAATGCCTGTTGGAGCAATCTGTTCATTTTTAAAACAGCATCCCCATTACTTGCCCTGTTGTTCTAGGTGACACACATGGACCATTTCTACATATATCTGAGGCTGTAAATCAAATCAAAAGAATAATATTTCTTCCCTCTGTTTATCATCACAACAGTAAAAACAGAAGTGTTTTTTTCATTTTATTAAAAAATTCATTTTATTTTTAAGCACAATGTTTGACATTTTACACATTATAGTCAAAAGAGATAATCATTATTTTAATGTTTAAATAATTTATTTTATTTAATATTTGAAGTACTTTATAAACTGAAATTTTAGAAAATAAAGAGTAGTAGTTTAATAATTATTGTATAATTAGAATAGTTCAGCAATTCTCCAAAAGTATTTTCTTTGATGAATCAATATATATGTTCTGATAGGTTGTTTTAAATTGAAAATAATAAAAGCCTTCAAGCTTATTCTCATCACTTATCAGAAAAAAAAAAAACAAGAAAAAATATTTTACCAAGAACAAAGAAGTACAATTTTGGTACAATATGAAAAAACTCTAGAGATTCAACATCTACATCTTATCTGCAAAATACATCATCTCTAATTTACCAAATAGTGAACACTGACTTCTGGTAATTTAATTACGTGAAGAGCTCACTTATTTTTTTCTGAATGCTATAAAATAGAAAGAGAAAATTTGCTTTAATTTTGATACTCTTCACATAGGACATGCAATGAAATCCTGTGTTTCGATGTTCTTATTTAACAGAAGAGAAATTGATAGGTTAAGGAAAAGACTGTCAAGCTTCCAATTGATTTGAGTCTTCTGTTAATTGTGACATCAAAGGTCTCTGGCAGGAACTGCATCTGCTGCAATGGGGAGGAAAGCCCAGAAAGGCAGTGTCCTGAGGGTTTGTTTTTATTATCTTCCCGTAAAATTTATCTGTAGTTATGTTTGCTTTTCTTTCTAGTAAACATTAAAAAATTTACTGATGTTCTTTCATCCTCCTTTCACTTTTATTTATTTTCTACATATTGTGTTGTTTATTATTCTCAATATCATTCAGCTAAAATGTAAGTATTAGCTCCTTATTCTGTAAAGAATTTATTTTTGTTATTGTTGTTTTTTTGAGACAGGGTCTCACTCCTCTGTCACCCAGGCTGGAGTGCAGTAACATGATCTCAGTTCACTGCAGTATTGATTTCCCGAGCTCAAGTAATCCTCCTGCTTCAGCCTCCTGAGTGGCTGGGACTACAAGTGTGCACCACCATGTTGTGCTAATTTTCTGAATTTTGTTTGTAGAGACACTGTCTCCCTCTGTTGCCCAGGCTATTCTTGAACTCCCGAAATCAAGTGATCCTCCTGCCTTGGCCTCCTAAATTGCTAGGATTACAGGTGTGAGCCACCAGGCCCAATCAAGAATTTCTTTAACATTTTTAATACATTTACTTTATTATTATATCTATATTATTTCCTTACATAACCCATCTTAATATTGATTAACTTCTAGAATTTAAATTTTAACACTGAAGTTTGCCAGATAATGTCTTATCTGAGAATATATTTATATGGTGCTTGATGCATGTCACATAGTAATGATGTTACTTTTGTGTAGTTATTACCATGGCCATTTTAGGAGTTTTTATTTTGCAAAACCCATGTCATAAAAACATTGCTCTAGCCTCAAATTTGATAATTCACTTGAGCAACAAATAAAATAACAAATCCTGCAGATGAAATTTAAAGAACTATTTGCCTGACTAAAAATAATGAATTGAAAAACAAAACAAAAATACATTGGGCTTGTAGTTGCTAGGCCCACATATAAGGAGCATGAAAGTCACTACTCCATCCTCATGACAAAGCTGAACAACAAAGCTGAAACGACAGAAAAATCTGCTCCTAAGTTTGGAAAGACTGATAGGCAATTACAGGGAGCCATCATTTTATTAAAGCAGAGATTCATGAGCAGGAAACAGCAAGGGAACTGGTGCCAGGGTAGGAAAAGGTAATAAATTGCCAGAGGTTCAGAGAAGACAAGTCTGAGAGTTGAAAACTTTAGGGGGACCCAGTAATGGTGGGGTAGTGTAGAACTTTTGTGAGTTTTACTGTCAGGGACTCAACCTGGAGATACATATTTCTTACAGTAAATATCAGAGAAAAATCCACTCCTACTTGTGGCAGAGGAAAGGAAAAATAAACTATTTTGAAATATGCCCTTCTGTTCTTCTTAGAAGGCATGTCATCAGGGTAAACTAGTTAACCAGAGTCTAACCTGCTGGAGTTTTGTCAGACCCTACTTGACCCGACACCAAACCA
The DNA here is from genome assembly GCF_043159975.1 of Macaca nemestrina. Taxonomy (NCBI): domain Eukaryota; kingdom Metazoa; phylum Chordata; class Mammalia; order Primates; family Cercopithecidae; genus Macaca; species Macaca nemestrina. The sequence goes on from NC_092129.1 coordinate 83,268,753, forward strand.
CTCCAGCCATCCTGTCTCACCTAAATGGGAGTTGGGGAACTGAGAAACACTTAAGAAGTACACAGTCCAGAGGCATAGGCTCACTAAAACTCTGAGCCCTAATCACGTTCCTTACCACCACATTGCTAAAGGCCTACTTAAAAGTTCATTTTATTCACCACATCATGTCCAGTTATCAAGAAAAACATTATAATACATGCTAAAGATAAAAAACAACTTGGCCAGGCGCAATGGCTCACTCCTGTAATCCCAGCTTTGGGATGCCGAGGCGGGTGGATCACGAGGTCAGGAGATTGAGACCATCCTGGTTAACACAGTGAAACCCCGTCTCTACTAAAAATACAAAAAATTAGCCAGGTGTGGTGGCGTGCCCTTGTAGTCCCAACTACTCGGGAGGCTGAGTCAGGAGAATGGTGTGAACCTGGGAGGAGGAGCTTGCAGTGAGCCGAAATCGCGCCACTGCACTCCAGCCTGGGTGACAGAGTAAGACTCTGTCTTTAAAAAAAAAAAAAAAAAAAAAAAAAAAAAAAAAAATAGACAGGGCAAGCACCAAAACCATATAGAGCACGAATGTTGGAAGTTTCAGACCAGGAATTTGTAACAATTTTGACTAATATGCTAAGGGCTGCAACGGAGAAAGTAGTAGATAGCATGCAAAAACAGATGGGCATGTAAGTAGAGAGATGAAAATCCCAGAAAAGAATTTAAAAGTAATGCTAGACATCAAAACCATTATAACAGAAATGAACAATGTCTTTCATGGACTTATTACTAGACTGGGCATAGATGAGGAAATAATCTCTGAACTCAAGCCTGTCTCAATAGAAACCTGCAAAACTTAAATTAGCGGGGAAAAGACTGAAAAAAAAAATTGAGTATCCACAGACTGCAGAGACAATTATAAAATATATAACATATGCATAATTGTAATAGCAGAAGGTGAAGAAAAAAGAAACAGAATAAATATTTGAGGTAATAATGACTGAGAATTTCTTCAAATGAATTCAGACACCAAACCAAATATCTAAGAAGCTCAGAGAATACCAAACAGGAAAAATGCAAAACGTAAGAACAACAGCAAAACAAAATTAAAAAGCGTATCATTTTCAAACTACAGAAAAGTTGATAAAGAAAATAAATCCTCAGAGAAGCCAGAGGGAAAACACATTACCTTTAGCAAACCAAGTACAATAATGATATTAAACTTCTCCTCAGAAACCATTGAATCAAGAAGAAAATGGATTGAAATATTTAAAGTGTTAAAAAAGCAAAATAAGTTACCTAGAATCCTGTACCCTGCAAAATAATCCTTCAAATATGAATATGAAATAAAGACTTTCTCAAACAGAATTGAGGAAATTTGTTGCCAGCAGACATAGCTTGCAAGGAATGTTAAAATAAGTTCTTTAGAGTGAAGGAAAAATATTATGTCACAAATTTTCTATATAAAGAAAAGAAAATCATCAAAAATGACTATTGTTATCTTCACTTATAAAGATAAAATAGAAACTTATTGTTCTTATTATCAATTGATCTAACCAATAACAGCTTATTTAAAATAATAGCACAATGTATTCTATTACATATGTTTATGTATATATCTTTTATCTATTATAGCTTAGGGATGCTTACATTTAAGTGAAATGAATGACAGCAATGCTATGAGATGAGACAGAGGAATTAGGACTATTATGTTATTATAAAGTTCTTACACTACATGTGAAGTGGTATAGTGTCATTTAAAAGTGGACTTTGATTGATTGTAAATATATATTATAAACTCTAAGGCAACCACTGGAAAAGTAACAAAAGACATATTACTGATATGCTAAGATAAGAGAAATAATAAAATTATATGAAATACTCAACGAAAACTACAAAAGGCAGAAAAAAGTGGAAGACAAAAATAGAAACCAAAAGCAAGGGATACAAATAGAAAACAGTAACAAATATGATAGGTATAAATTCAACTATATCAATAATCTCTTTGAATGTCAGTGTCCTCAATGCAACAATTAAAAGAGTAAATGGATCAAAAAACAAGACCCAATTTTATGTTGTTTGCAAGACACCCACTTTAAATACAAAGATATATAGAGAGCAAGAGTAAATGGATGGAGAAAATATACTGTGCTAACAACAGTTAAAAGAAAGCAGGTGAAGCTGTGCTAATTTTGAAAAGAGCCAACTTCAAAACAAAGAAATTTATCAAGAACAGAGAAGGACTTTACATAATTAAGTGGTTAATTCTCCAAGAAGACATAGCAGTATTTAAAACACGCGTGCATCTAACAGAAAGTTAAAATACATTAAAAAATGATGAAACTGTTAGAAGGAATAGAATAATCTATTTATCTTAGTTGGAGAATTCAACACCTATATATCACAGATAGACAGATTTAGCAGGCAGAAAATCAGTAAGAGCGTAGTTGAACTCAACAACATTGTCCATCAACTATACATAATTGACATCTACAGACTACTTCATCTAACAACATCACAATACACATTATTCTCAAGCTCACAAGGAAAATTCACCAAAATAGAACATATTCAGGATCATAAAACACACCTAACACATTTTAAAAATAAAAATCATACAATATCCACTCTCAGACCACAATGGAATTAAACTAGATACCAATATAAGAAAGAGAATTAGAAAATCCCAAAGTACATGAAGATTAAACAATATACTTCTAAATAACACATGGGTCAAATAAGAAATATTTAAAAATTAAAAGTATTTATATCTAAATGAAAACATAATTTATCAAAATTTGTGGGATGCAGTGAAAGTTGTGCTTAGAGGAAAACTTACAGCATTGAACGCATGTCTTAGAAAAGAAGAAAGATCTAAAATCAACAAGTTAACTTTCCACCTCAAGAAATGGAAAAGGAAGTGGAAATTAAATCCAAGATTAGGAGACTAAAAGAAATAATAAGAACTGGAACAGAAATCAATAAGATTGAAAATAGGAAACTAATAAATAATTGAAACCAGAAGTTGATTATTTGAAAAGATCAATAAAATTGATAAACCTTTAGCCATGTCAACTTAAAAAAATACAAAAATTACTGATATCAGAAAGAAAATGATCATCACTGAAAATACCATAGACATCAAAAAGATAATAAGAGAATATTATGAACAACTCTAAATACACAAATTTGAAAGCATCAATGAAATGAACCAATTCCTTCAAAGATACCATCTGCCAATTACACAAAAGGAAATAGAAACTCTAAATACTTTGTACCTACTAAAGAAGTCGAATCAATTAAAAAAAACTTTACTGGTGAATTCTACCAAACATTTAAGAAAAAAAATTATATTAATTCTTAATAATCACTTTCAGAAGATAAAAGCAGAGATAATAATTTCTAACCAATTATCTGATGCTAGCATTACCCCAATACTAAAAACAAAGACATTATAAGAAAACTACAGACCAATATATCTTATGAATAGAGATGCAAATATTCTCATGAATAGTCTAGTAAATTGAACTCGACAATGAATAAAAATAATTACACACCATGATTAAGTCGGATTCATTACAGGTATGCAAAGCAGAATCAATATTTAAAAATTACTTAATGAAATCTAGCATGTCACTGAGCTGAAAAAGAAAGATGACATGATTATATCAATAGATGCAAAAAACAATTTGACAAAATCCAATACCTCTTTATGATAAAAAATTCATAGTAACTAGGAATAGAGGGAAACTTCCTCATTAAGAATAACTTTTTAAAAAACTACAGCTAACATATACTTAATTGTGACACCCTCAAAACTTCCCATTACAATTACGACAAGGCAAATATGTCCCCTCTCACCACTCCTTTTCAACATTGTATTAGAAATCTTTATAATGCAACAGGACAATAAAAGAAAAAATATATATACAGATAGGGAAGGAAGAAATAAAACGGCCTCTATTATTAGACGACATGATCATCTACGTAGAAGATCCAAAAGATTCTACGAAAAAACCTGAAACTAATAAGTGATTATACCAAAGTTTCAGGATATAAGGTTAATATACAAAATTCAATTTTTTCCTTATCTAGTGACAAGTGAAGAAAATGAAATTTAAAATTTAAAAATATATTATTTACATTAATATCCCCAAAAATGGTATACTTATGTGTATAGCTAACAAAATTTGTATGCAATCTATATAAGCAAAAAACAAAACTCTGATGAATGAAGTAAAACAAAAACAGAATAAATAAAATGATATTTTATTTTCGTGGATAGGATGACTCAACACTGTTGAGATGTCAGTTTTGCCCAACTTAATCTATAGATTCAGTGAAATTCTTATCAAAATTCCAGAAAATTATTTTGTGGATATTGTGGACATTCAACTGACAAACTGAATGTGAAGTTAACATGGAGACACAAAAGATCCAAAACAGACAGCACAATATTTAAGGAGAAGAACAAAATTGAAGTGCTAACATTATGCAACTTTACTAAAGCTTTAATAAACAAGATAGTGTGATACTGGTGAAACAATAGAAATGAAATCACTTTAACAGAATTGAGAGCACAGAAATAGAACCAGATAAATGTTGTCAACTGATCTTTGACAAAGAAGCAAAGGCAATACAAGGAAGCAATGATAGTCTCTTCAACAAATAGCATTGGAACAACTGAGCATTCTCATGCAGCAGAATGAATCTAGTCACAGACTTTATTTCCTTCACAAAAATTAACTGAAAATAAACCATAGACATAAATGTAAAATGAAAAACTATACAACTTCCAGAAGATAACACTGAAGAAAATCTAGAGGACCTTGGATATGGCAATTACTTTTTAGATATAATACAAAAGGCACTATTTAGCTATGATAAAAATAATAGATAAGCTGGACTTAATTAAAATTAAAAAAAAAAACTTCTGCTCTGCAAAAGCAAATATTAAGAGAATGAGAAGATAAATCACGGACTAGGAGAAAATATTTGCAAAACACACATCTGGTAAAGGGCTCTCTCCCAAAATATACAAATAATATGTAAAACTCAACAATAAAAAGACAAACAACCATTTAAAAATGGGTCACAGACCTTAACAGATATCTCAGCAAAGAAGATATACAAATGGCAAATAAGCACATGAAAAAATGATTCACACCTTAGTCATCAGATAAATGCAAATGAAAACATCAATGAGCTATAGCTACACACATATTAAAATGACCAAAATCCAAAACACGACAACACAAAATGTGAGTGAGTATGTGGGGCAAGAGGAGCTCCCATGTATCTATTGCTGGTAAAAATGCAAAATGGTACAGTTACTTTGGAAGATGGTTTAGCTTTGAATGTACCAAAAAGAAAGCAGTTTTATTTTCAATATTAAAGGCACAAATCAGTCGTTAAAGTTGTAACTTGTTCTCTGCCTTTTGATACAGAAATTGAGAAAGATCTTATACTTTCTAAAATGATAATGACTAGTGTTTGCTAATTCATTTGTTTTGAAAACTAGGTATAAAAACAACAGCATCCTGTTTTAAATATCTTCGATACAGTCAATATTTTAATTGTCAGAATATGGATTTCATTTTTGTAAGGAGGCAGCAGACAATTATATTCAAGGATGGCAAATAAGGTCTTAACAAAGTTTGGAAATATTACTAAAAACAAACTGGAGAATAGTTCAAATCATTTGAAAAAAAATAACATTTCTTAAAATTAGTTTTTAACTTTTATTTTAGGTTTAGAGTACATGTGAAGGTTTGTTACATAGATAAACATGTGGCACAGGAGTTTGTGGTACATATTATTTCATCACCCAGGTATTAAGCTCAGTTCCCAATAGTTATCTTTTTTGCTCTTCTACCTCCTCCCACTCTCTCTACTCAGAGTATCTATGTATGATTCTTTTGAAATGTATTATTATTTTGATATAAAAAGATACTGCTATGTGTGTTTACCTGCTTGGATAATATATTCGAATCTTCTTCAAACATTTGTTATTGAATTTTCAGAGACTATATATGCACAGCCCCAATGCTCTTATTCTGTGGTTCATGTACTGGGATCCTGAGTCATATAGGAATGGTTCAGTGGTAAGCAGCCATACATAAATACTCATCTAATCTGGACTCAACTTATCCTATCATATTAATCTATTGCTTCGGTTCTCTTAAACTTAGTATCCAACCACACTGAACACAATCTCTTTCATGCTTCCAGATATTTGCAATGTTTCTAAATTCTGTGGAATAACGTTCTTTTTTATTCATAACATGCTCACAGGATAAGTGATAGTCCAATTATCATTCAGACAAAATTGGAAACTAGTAACATTTTGCATATTATCGAAATTATTGTAATGATGGTTGATTCTTTTGTTTCCACTCTATTATTGCCAAGTACCCAAGAAAAATAAATTTTTATTTATCTTCTTATACCAGGCCCAACAAATTTCCTGGCACCTAGAGTAATTAAATGTTAAATTAAGTAATAGATGTGATGCAACATCACCACAAATGTGTTGTTTTATTTAAAAGGCTTTAAACTTTATAGCTGGGTAACATTAATATATGTAATATGCCAATCATTGATTTTCAGGGAAGCACGTACAGTACTATGCTATTAAGTAATAAGATAAATGTTCCACAGCTTTTCAATTGAAAAATGCATTGTAATTGAGTTGTTTTTGCCAGTGTCATTTATTTTTTCTTATTTCATTATATAATATCTGTTGATAAAAACGACTGTACTCACTTTACTCTGTGTCTTGCCTTTATGAGATAAAGTAGGACAGGATGGTAATATTCCCTAGTCTAGAGACAGAGTACTCTTGAGTAAATGGACCCTGATTTAACAAAATGGACTCAAATTTTATATGTCACCTTAAACAGCACTCTGCATTCCATATGAGCTCATTTAACAAAAAAGTAAGAAAAAAGAGAGTATATTTTTTACTATGAAAAATTTATTCAGTCAGAAACAAAACTAATCTAAAAAAGCTAATCATGACAGTTTTGAAAATGTTTTAATATGAATGTAGATTCTGTAGTTCCAAGTCTTCAATCCTTCCACTTTAAAAAAAAATCAAAATGGCTTACACAAAACTGTTTAGATATAGTATTTTTATTATTTAGTGACTTCAGTGTGGAGAAGCAATTAATATATTTAATGGATCCATAGCTCTTAAAAACATTTTATAGATTGTGGCTTCCACTTGTGTCTGGAATCATTTTATTCATGTGCATGTGCAGTTGCTCCAGCAACTGGATAGTTGTAATGAATATCCTTTCTAATTATCTTTGCCTACTCTAAAAGATCGGTTTACTATATTTGTGTGGGTCTGGTTGTCCATTCTGCTCCATTAATTTGTCTATTCTTTCACCAATACCAACCACACTATATTATTGTACTTTTATAGTAAGTCTTCAAGTCATATATCAGCCCCTTGACTGTGTTCTTTTTCAGTATGGTGTCTGCTATTCTGAGTCTTTTGCCTTTCCTTATAAACTTTATAATCAATTTGGCACTACTGGTAAAATAACTTGCTGGAATTTTGACTGGAATTGTGATGAATCTATAGATTAATCTGGGAAGAACTAACATTGTCAGAATATTGAGTCCTCCTCAATATGAACATGGAATCCCCTCCATAAACATGAAATATCTCACTACTTATTTGGATATTATTTGATTCTTTGCATGGTGTTTATTTTATAGTTCTTCTCACATAGATCTGGAACACATTTTCTTATACTTGCACATAAATATTTTATTTTTATTTTAATGTAAATATTATTGTTTTTAATTTAATTTCTGATTGTTCATTTCTAGCATAAAGTAAGGCAATTGAATTTTGTATATAAACCCTGCACCTTGCAACATGCTATATTCACTTTGTTCAAGAATTTTTTTGTGTTTATTTTTGAGGCTTTTCTGCATAGGCAATTATGTCATCCATGAACAAAGAGAATTTTATTTCTTCCTTTCCAATATATGTATTTTATTTCTTTGTATTGTCTTATTATTTTAGCTAGGACTCTTAATGGGATATTGAATAAGAGTAATGAGAGCAGACATTCTTGCCTTATGATCAATTTCAGAGAGAAATAACCTAGTTTTTTAAAATCATTAAATATGTTATTAGCTGAAGGTTGTTAGTATATATTTTCTAGTCAAGTTTAGGAAGTCCTCCTATATTTTTAGTTTGGTGAGAGTTTTGTTGATAAATGGATGCTGAATTTTGCCAAATGCTTCTCTTGCATCTGTTTATCTATCTGACAATGTGATTTTTCTTTTTCAGTCTGGTGATATGATGGATGCCATTAATGATTTATAAATGTTGAAACTTCCTTGCATATCTTTAATGAATCCCACTCAATCGTGATATACACTTATTTTTATACTTCGCTGGATCTGATTTACTAGCATCTTAGTGAGAATTTTTGGATCTACATTTGTGAGAGATTTTGGTCTGTAGTCTTCCTTTTTTCTCTATCTATCTTTATAGATATAGACCAAATTAGATACTTTATTTCTCTTTGAATGTTTGAATGAGTTTTGGTGGATTTTGTCTTTCCATAGGTTGGGTAGTTTTAACTAATTTATTGAATTTGAGAACATAGTTTCCCATATTTCTTTATTATCTTTTCAATGTCCATGGCATCTGTATTGATGACCACATTTTATTTTTGACATCAGTAACGTGGATGTTCTTTTTCAATTATCATGGCTAGAAGTTTGTAATTTTATCAATCTTTTAAATAATCAACTTTTGGTTTTATTAATTTTTCTATTGATTTTCTTTTGTAAATCTTATTAATCTTTGTTCTAATCATTCTTTCTTTTCTTTTCTTTACTTTGGATTTAATTTTATCTTCTTTATCCCACTTCCTGAGGTGCAAACTGAAATTTTTTATTTTAGACATTTTCCTAATATATGCATTCAATGCTACAACTTTCTCTCTAAACATTGCTGTTGATGTAACCCACACATTTTGATTATCTCTATTTTCATCTTTATTTACTTCAAAATATTTTTTTTACTTTTTTGACACTTCTTTTTGTCTTAGGTGTTACTTAGATATGTTTCTGCTTAATCTCATCAAAATATTTTGGGATATTTTAGATCTCTTTTCATTATTGATTTGTGATTAATTTCATTATTGATGTGAGAGCATATTTTGTATGCTTTCTGTTAGTTTAAATTTGCTGTTTATTTTTAGTGACCCAGAATGTGGTCTGTCTTGATGAATGTATCTTGATAGCTTGAGAAGAATATATTTTCTTGGTGCAGGATGAAATATTCTGATGCCAGACCTAGTTGATTTATTGTGCTCTTCATTATAACTGTATTTTTACTGATTTTCTGCCTTCTGAATCTGTCAATTACTAATTGAAGGACATTATAAGTCTTCAACTTTAATGGTAAATGTGCCTATCTACTTGCAGTTCTACTAGTTTTGGCTTCACATATTTTGACACTATTTTTTGAACATACACATTAAGAATTTGTATGTCTTCTTGGACATTTTGCCTTTTGTCACTGATAATACTTTCTATCTCTCAAGTCTGCTTCGGTTGCAATCAATATGGCTCCTCCAGCTTTCTATTTATTAAAGAAAGGATGCCTCTCCCTATCCCTTTACTTTTAATCTACCTGTGTTTTTATACTTAGAGTGAGTTTCTTGGAGACAACATATGGTTGAATCTTTTTGTTTTTATTTTCATGGATTTTTAAAATTCACTTTCTTATTCTTTATTTTTTTAATTAGAGTATTTTGACCTTTCATATTTAAATGATTATTGATATAGTTGCATAGATGATTAAGTTTCCATTTTTGTCGTTGTATGTTATGGTGAAAAAGCATACCTGGGATGTGACTTGTAGAAATGTGTCTCATTTTTTCCTCCCTGTAAGTGAAAGAAAGATAGAGTAGCTGGAGTTGAGCCATCATCTTTCCCCTGATCAGATACAATTTTAGTCGTTTACTTTTAGAGTTGGCCCTTTGTTCTCTACCTCAATTCAGAAGCATGAGGGAATTCTCCTCTGCTTTTCAAAGTGAGAAACTGATGGGAAACCTGGAGGTAAAATGCAGGTAAGTGTGGGGATTCCTGCAAGATTGGGCCCTTGCCCCAGAGTTTTTAATTCTCAAGCTAGTCCAAATTCTGCCTCTCAGAATTATCAGTTAATATTCCTTCCACTGAATGAACGGAAAACAGAGAAGTAGAGAACTGCATTTTCACTCTTTTGAATTAGAATTAGTTGGTTAAAGATTGTCTTAAGTAATTAAGACTCTCATGTGGAAATGAGTAAGAAGTATTTTTGTCATATATAATTTAATATTCCAAAACACAATGCATGACTTAGACAGAGTCCTGGTCAAACTGATTTGATGCTAGGGTTATAAAGTCTTGAACTTTTAATGGCTTGACTTTAGATTAACAAGGAGGGTCAAATGTAAGGAATAAAACTTCATGCCTTAGCTTGAATACTGGTTAGAGTTTCTGCTACATGGACAGCTGGGTTACACTTAAGGATAAAATTGTTCTAGAAGATCAGTTAATTGCACTTTTGAAACTAGGATGAGGAAACAAAGAAAAAAAATTCTATCAAGCAGAAATTCTAGAGTTTTTCCACAAGTTAAAAGAGGATATTCACAGGGATAGAAAATCTTGAAATTTGGATGTTACCAATGAAGATTTGTCTGGGGAGTAAATAGTTTAGGAATGTATATTCCCTGATGTCTAATACTGATTTTTAAGTTCCATACTGGTTCTGAGCTTTAGTCATCCTTCATTATCTGCAAACATTCAGTAAAATAATGTTGCCTTCCAAAAAATTTACATTATTGTCAACTAGGTAAGTGAAGGGACAAAGGCAAATATTGAATCAAGCATATATTAGGAAATAACAAGGATTTATCAGAAATTTGAAGTGTTGATTGACAAGGCCAATATTTGTAAACACTCATCATTCCACCAATAGCTCAATGCTGCATTTAACGAGAAACATTAAGTGGAGGAAGTCCCTGGAATGTGGAAACTAGTAGTTTTATTGGGGTATTAAAGGAAAGGATGCCAACAGCATGCAGGAGCATTTAGGAAAAACTGAGTAACTACATTAACTATAGTAATTGTCAAGAATTTAGGAGAATCTTGAGTTCATAGTATTTTTTAGAAACTGGATATTTACTATCAAGTACCTGGTGAAAATTGTAGTCCAATAGGAGAGACTGAAAAATACAGAATTTACAACAGTTCAATGTGGAGTATAAAAATGTAGTTAGGAGAAGAATAATATATTCAATTTTGAATATCTGTGTGGCTCAGGATAAATGCATAGCAAAAGTGTTTTGTATTGGATACAAGTTACTGAACTTGGAGATATTCCAGTTATAGGTGACCAAACGCTCTGACCTTAAGGGCTAAGATTTTATTTAGAAGAAGAGAGTAATCTCTCATGATAAAGCCACGATATGTATGATTAAGAATGAGTGAAAGATATGTTGACTGATACGTAAAATTGATACATATGATTGAGAATAAGTGAAGACATGAAAGTAGCAGCTGTATAAAACTTTTTTGAAAAAAATAGGATATAGTTTAGGTAGTTCTCTTAGACTAGGATAGATGCATATATAATTTTGGATTCACAACAAGGAGCTAATAGAAAGTTAGAAAATAAAGCAAGAAATCACTCTTAAAAGGCTGAATATTATCTCACTTGGTCTTACTTGGTTTTTACTTGAGTTTTGTGCTTTTGGATAGAATATATGTATTATTTACATATTTCTCATACATATATTCGTGTATAATATAGAATATATGTACCTACAAGCATGTGTATGCATATATAATGACTACAAAATGGTATGAAAACTTGAATCAACTATAGGGGAAAATCACAAAAATTATTAGTGGTCTAAAAACATAAACTTTAAAAAGCAATACTTTTACATTTGTCCATAATGGTGATAAATAAAAGTGATAGGTGTCTCTGGGTAAATATATCACACTTTTATAAATCACATTCAAATTCTTCCTACCTGATATAGGTCTCAGGTGATACTTTAGTATCAGTATCAGTGATACTTTAGTTTACTTTGTAATTAAAAGTCACTATAACATATAATTTTTAGTATAGTTATTGAAATAAACATAGGACTTTGCCTATTTTAGACCTAGTAAGCATGACTTATGACTCTTTGGATAATTGCAAATTGTTCTTTATGATGATGAATTTTACAAGAGTCTAAGATAGCTCAAAGTAAAATATGTACTTCAAGTTTTACCCAGTGAAAAAGAAGGTATTTGCCATTATATTTCTTTGCTTTTATTCTCTTTGGGGATGTCATGGAGATCAGGAAAACTAATTAGTGAAAGGTTAGTTCAGGTGTTCACATGCTGACTTGTCATTAATCTTTTCTGAGTACTCAATAAACACTCAGATTACTCAATCAAAAGTGTAAAAAAGGTTGCTTTTAAATTCCAGCAGTCCAACATTCTGAAATCAGGAAGTGTGTTTATGTGTATGTTTTTAGTTACTGCTACTTTGAAAGCATTTTAGTTTACTGTACGTCTCAATTAACAATGGCAAAAAAAAAAAGGTATACTAAATGGTAATGTCATTGTTTCATGTTAATTTCATTTACATTTCATAAGAGGACTATAAGCAGAATGTCGCATTTCAGTGTAGTATCCCTTCTACCACAGGAATAATTATACTGCTTTGAAATTTGTGAAACAGTTCCTATAAAGGTATAATTCCAAAACATTTGGAGAGTATGGAAAGAAGATGCTGCAAATTTTAAAACGAATTTTCATCTTTTCTAGTTCAGGTAATTAGAAGTTTATAAGTGGCATGTCCTAAAGAGAGAAAAAAGATAGAAAATTTTGTAATTAATTTTCCATTTTCATCATAATGTACTTTTTTAAAATCATGCAAAGTAGTTTAAATTTCTATAGAATATTCTCTAGGTGTTAGAAACTATATTTAGAATACATTCTTGCATTCAGTTCCTACATTTATTAGATTCCATTAGGCATACTTGTAAAATGTTTCATTTAAACCAGAATACATGTAGTGTGTTGTATATGTATGTGTAGGAAATAATACAAAATCAACACCAAATGTGATTTACGCACAAGACTTCCTGTTTTATAATCAATTTTAAACAACTGAATTGTTTTCACTGAATATGTAATTAAGGACTTTATTCAGTAAAACTCTGATTCGAAGTCTAATATCCATGTCTCTGCTACAGTTTGAATGAATGTGTCCCTCCAAATTTCATAGGTTGGAACCTAAACTTCAAGATGATGGTATCAAGAGGTGAGGTCTTTGGGAGGTGACTAGGCTTTGAAGGCTCCACCCTCATGGATTGGATTAGTGCCCTTACAAAAGAGCTGGAGAGAATGAGTTCTACCCTTTTGCTCTTTTGGGACTTCTTCAAAAGGAGAATGCAGCAAGAGGCACCATCTATGAAACAGAAAGCAAGACCTCACCAGACACCAAATCTGCCGGCACCTTAATCTTGGATTTCTCGGCCTCCAAAAATGTGAGAAATAACTTTCTATTTTCTATAAATTACCCAGTCTAAGGTATTTTGTTATAGCAGTGTGAATGGACAAGATAGTGTCATAACTCTAACATAGGCCAATTGAAATTAGGCCCAGAATTCCCTCCTAGGAGTGTCTTGAAGAAATCTTCCTATTAGGTAAAGCCAAACTTTCCACATCTCCAGGTGAATGAGATTTTCTCTAGTGCATTTTGCTGAAATGGTGTTGGGTGCAAGCTCCTCTTTTCTCTCTCCCTCCTAAAGGAGACATCTTGGGATTGTGTGTCTTCTACCTATCCCACAGATCTGTACTTCGTGCTGAGAATTGCTCTCCCCTTTTGCCTAGGACAGTGCACTGAGGTATAGCGATGATTGGTGCAATCTCCACTTTTCCTTCTCCCTCTTGAAAGTGCAGTCTCTGGGTTGTGCACCTTCCCCCAATCCTGCAGTCGAGCCAGCTGCTGATGTCTACATTGGCTGCTGAGATATATAAGATGTCTGTGTGGGCACATGCATACTGTCTGCAGGGGCGCGTGCACTCACAGGTTGTGGGTGCCCAGAAAGCATTCGCTGCTGGTGAGTATGGGACACTGACTATGGGGCTGCATAGGGTTCCAGCTGTGGGTGCTGGCAGTAGAACTTTGCATGGGCCAGCTGTTTAGGTCCACAGTTTGACTGCTTGGCGGATGGTTCTTGGTCAGCCTGGGTGGTTGACAGGGTTAGCAGACAGGTTGTTGAAAGCCAGGCACCAGGTGTTGTAAATTCATTGCCCCCAGGTGATCTAGCCATGCCAGTTTCCTCAGTGTTCTTGGTAAGGTAAGCAGAAATGGACCTCTCAGGCAATGTCCCAAAAGACTAGCAAAGTTGGATGATCACTTCACTCTTTTTTATCCTGTAGGCAAAATATCAGGCAAGGAGGCCTGTCTCGGCACGGATTAGCGCTTGCCTGAGGAAGGGGACACCTGGGTAAAGTGAAAGAGTTCTTTTTTCCCTTTTTGATGTGACTATTCTCATATCTTGTGCTCTATTGGTATTCTGAAACATCTGAACTGGATTCTGAAATCCTCACTACGGTATTATGATTGTGAAATTGGTGTTTCTGAGGAGGCCAAAAACTAGGATGCCCTATTGTAACATCTTGCTCATGTTTCTCCCTTAAACTACTATATTAAAAAAAATAAGATACATTTGCTAAATAGGGACTCTGCACATTGCAGCATTTGCTTGCCTCAGCCTATTCTCAACCTCTGTCCAGTTTTGCTCTTTCTTTGGTATTGGTGAACAATTGTTTATGGTCTGCCACTGGCGTTACATGAAAAATACGAAGGTGGCAGCCTGAATGTAAATTGACACATTGTATACATAGTCCTTAGTTGTAATTATATCGGTTTCTCTCTTTAGTTCATTTCTATGTATAATGCAGAAATGAGGAAAATGATCAGTCAACATAGCCCCTAGATACTTGTTATTGTTCACTATGATCATGAGATACATTCCTTCCTCAAATGATTAGCAAATTAGTGGGAATGATAGGGTCAGCTACTGCCTCAAATCCAGGTCAGAAGCATATTCCGAAATTAGCTTATGAGCGCCACCCGTGAGTATATGAGTATAGAACAAAGCACATCAAAATAACTGCAGGGAAACTATTCATCTCTTTTTAATCTTCCTGAGACATCTCTTCACTGTTACATTGGGGATTCAAACATGCCATTCTAAACGTTTAAAGGAAAGGATGGACAATTTGTATATGACAAATATGCATGTAAGAATGTTTTCTCTAAGCAGAATAAATATACTCGTTTCAAAAAGTATTGTCCCATCTCCTTTTTATTGGAATATTTCCTGGGAAATGAATATTTTAATTCCTTTACTCAACAAATACTGAGCAAGTGTTAACTCTGTCACCCACACTGTTCTTGGCACGTTAAGATTTATTAGTGAACAAAACAGACTAACTTCATTGGTCACATGGTGTTTGCTTTTCAGTGGGTCATGGGTGTGGCAAGATAAAGAGACAGACGGAAATCACAAATATCACAATGATATTATCATATCATATGATAATAAATTTTTTGTATTTTAAATGCTGAAAAGTTCTTCGTTGAAAATAAAACAGAAAAGGGAACTAGAGGTGTGCACAGGAGTATTCCAGTGAGTGAATGGGAGACGACCAACTAGGAGATGAAGTTAGACATTCAGGGTGCTATAATCTTTAGCTTTATTTGAGAGAGAGCAGAAGTCATTGGAGAATTTTGAGTACAGGATTAATATAATATACCTTCTAATTTAATAAGATCCAGTTAACTGCTTCATTAAAATACACTACAAGAAAGAGAAGTTCTTCTAGATGTCCAGCTGGAAAACTCTTGTGGTAATTTAGGTCAGAGGTGATGATAACTTGAACTGGGTGGTGGCAGTAGAGGTCCTGATAACTAGTTTTATCTTGGATATATTTTGAGACATGTCAGCATTTTTTTATCCCTTGTTCAAGCCACTTGATTAGGCTCCCTTCAGGAAGATCTGAGTCCCTTTTAAGGGTTTACCTAATTAAGAGAGGTCCAGAATAATCATCCTTTCAATGAACTCAAAGTCAGCTAATTTGGGATATTAACTATATCTGCAAAACTGCATCTTTATGATGCAACATAACCTAATCATTGGAATGAATTATGTCATATTCGCAGTGATGCCCTTGTTCAAGGGAACCAGATGGTGGTGATCTTAGGACCATTTGTGAATTTTGTCTTTCAAACTCACCAAAACAAAATGTAATCAGTTTTTGAGTATAAGTGATGTTACATTTTACCTACTTGGTTTAGGATCTTAAGGTTTTCCAAACATCTTAGTTAAACTTGTGTCTAATATTCTGATGCATAATATTGTGAACAATGTTGTTGGTCATTGCTCACAACCAGCAGTATTTGTTGAGCACTAGTAGAGACAAAGAATACCTATGTATGTTCAAACTCTATCTAAATTGCCACATGGTACCCCTAAGAATGTGATCTATTAATGCCATTATTTAACCAGATGACTGTAGATATTCTCGCTCTTGAACACTCAAGCAGCAATGATGTGCTACCATCATCAGAGCCATTATTGCTCACCTATAGAGTAATCTCTGGACAAGCTAAGCCCACATGGGGGGCCTCTTAAGTCACATCAGATACTTGAGAAAGTCTAATAATCTCTGAACCTACATTATGAGCATAGCATATGTATTATTCTGTTCTTCATTGCTATAAAGAAATACCTGAGACTGGGTAATTTGTAAAGAAAAGAGGTTTAATTGACTCCCAGTTCTGCAGGTTGTTCAAGAAGCATTGTGGCTTCTGCTGCTGGGGAGGTCTCAGGAAGCTTCCAATCATTGCAGAAGACAAAGGGGGAGTCAGGGATCTCACATGGTGGGAGCAGCAGCAGAAAGAGAGCAAGGGGGAAGGGATTACACACTTTTGAACAACCAGATCTCGTGAGAACTCACTATCACAAGAACAGCACCAAGTGAATGGTGCTAAACCATACATGAGAAACACCTCCATGATGCGGTTACTGGCCACCAGTCCCCAAAAGTGGGGATTACAATCTGACATGAGATTTAGACAGGGACACAGATCCAAACCATATTATATGGCAATAGAGTCAGTCATTTTCTATTCTACCTCACCCACAAATCCTTGATTTATATATTTTGGGAACACAGTGAGGATTTAGACTGGGCCAGGTGAGATTTGGACAGGGATACAGATCCAAACCATATTATAAGGCAAAAGAGTCCATCATTTTCTACTCTACCTCGCTCACAAATCCTTGATTTATATATTTGGGGAACACAATGAGGATTTAGGGCTGGGACAAGTGGAGTAGGTAACCAGTAGAAATTATGTAATCAGAATACCACATTTTTTTCTACTGCCCATTTTGAAGAAACACACTTATGTGTTCACTCTGGAGTGTGGAATTGAGAACCCTATCAGTAGATTATTTTTTTCCCCATGGACCATGTATGCCCCTTACAAATAAAACATGGTCATGTGTTTCAGCATCTCTGGATTCTTTGACTTTTCATCTCTTTTACAAAGTGAATTTATGACCTGACTATAGGACCTCTCATCTATAACAACTAAATTTAAGTTGTTTGCTTTTCCTGATGGACAAAAGCAAAAAGCAATTTATCTCAAAGACAATCTTCACTATCATAAGCTGTGATTAAACTCAATATAAGCAAGATTTATTGGATGATAATGATAACTAGTTTTGACTTTTATGAAAGACTATAGTATTCAACTTTTTTATTCTCTTACTTATTTTGCTCATTTTAGAAACATTTATCCTTGCCATCGATATATGCTTCTCTTTATTATGCTATCTAAAGGAGCAGATGCAATATAATTCCAGGCCAATTATTGAAAAGGTTAAATCTGAATTTTAAAAGGGGCCTTGAAAACTTTCTGACTCACCATGAGCATAATAATATTTTTTATGTATACTGTTGCATAGAGCACAATTTTGTGGGTACTGCTCTAAATGCTTAGTAAGAATGATTTAATGTAATGCCATTAAGTATTTAAGAATTCTCTTATTAACCACCTTTTACAGATTCAGAAGGGCACATGAAGATACTCCGTCAGTCACACAATTTGCTTCCTTTTAGTGCTGGGGTGTGATCCTCATCACCACACTGAGACATGTCTCTCATCAATGAGATCAGATGGCAAACCACAATCACTGGAAGCAACAAGCCCTGGGTTCATGTTTCCTCAAGATGAACACTAAATAGAGTGACTGGAGGACATAAAAAATCTATGTAAAGGGGGAAAAGGCAAAAGCCAAATCCCCCTACTTCATCACTTTTTTAAGATGAAAAATTGTCTCATGCTTCTTGAGAAGTGTTTAATTTTGTGCTATTATAAAGAATGTTTGAAAAACCTCTGAGAAAATACAGTGGTGGAGATCAGCTCGTAGTTTAGTTTTCTCTTTGCCTGTATTCATGATTCATCAGCTACTTTGACCAAAATATCTCTTGCACTATCCATTTCCTTCTAAGAGATATGCTGTTGAGCTATTTAGCAAGAAAACATGTTAACCATGTTAACCTCTCACATTTTATAAATGTGTTGTTTCACTATGAATTTTTTCATTATTGTTATTTGTTATGTACTATAACCATGTGCAATATAAAGAAAATAGTTTTATTTGCTTTGCTCTCTGTATGTCTATGTTATAGTTTTGTTTTTGTAAGAAAACAGTGATTATGATTGCTTTATCAACGGTTATAATTCAAAGAACTAGACTGTTTATTGTAATCTAGACTCATTATCTAAACCTTCTCTGATACAAACCAATTTGTAGTCAGAGGTGGTGACAAAGTGATAGTGGTAAAAATAGGAAGTTACACAATGCTTCATAAATTTGCTTTCTGGTGTCTTTTGACAAGACTCAAATGCAGAAAGTTAATAAGAGGTAAGGTAAGGAGTCTAGGCTGCTTAACCATTACTTTATAAAGCAATAGTGTTATAATTACACTTGTATTCAGTGTGGCTTGCTAACAGTAATAACAATAAAAGTATAATTCAATGACAAAAACCTGAGTAGTTAGAAGTTCTAATTACTCGCGTCTTGACATGCTTTTCAGAGAATACCGCACAATTCTGTGATGATGAATCCTTTTGTTTTCTCTCCTCAGACATCACCATAAGATTATTTTTTTCATTCAACAGTTATTATTCAGATTTTGAGATGGGAAGGCACGAACTCTTCTACTTTATAACATCTTGAAATTGCAAAAAAAAATTATTAAGAATTACTAATTCTAAAAATTGGATAATTTGAAAATATTTAAGGCATGACTAAGTCTATGTCTTTTTGTTGATAAATAGGTTTTCTAATTTAATTCCACTATACCCCAAGCAGTTATTAACAAATAACGATTAACTTTAGTGCCAGCCTGATTTATTAAAAATGAGTAACATCAACATAACACCTTTGAATTTAAAGGTACATTAAAAGTTTTAGGCCTACATACAGAGGGACAGAACAATATTGCACTATCTTTGCAAAGAGTTTTTACATTTATTGTATAAATTGCTTTTGAAAATACACCTCTGTGGTTGAAAAATGATTTCTACCCTTCTTTTTCTGAAGATCAAAAAGACTAAAACTCAAACAGGTTAGAATATTTGCCCAAGACAACATAAATGTTAGAGTTGTAAATAAAGTGCATGTCTTCTGAGTTTATATCAGGTGCAGGTTACACTGTGCTATGCTTGCAAAATAAATTGAATTATTGATATTTAATAGTAAACTCAATAAATCAAGACATTCAATAAATATTTTTTAACTATATGCCAGATATACTTATAGATTTTGTGCTTACACAAAAGATAGAACAAAATCCTTACCCTCGTGGAACTAAAATTCTTGTGGGAGAGACAACTAATTAACAAACTAATATATCTATTACAAAATATGAAGTTGTAAGCACTAAGATGAAACAAATATCAAAACTGTTATCACATTTCATATCTTAAAAATATTACCTTCAACTCATCTCTACTTCTTAGCCACCAAGCCACTTTTGCTCATTTTTAGGAAAAAAAAATCTTCCCAAAGTATTGGATATTGTTAATGGAAAGTAATTGCTTCTTATTCCTGATGTTTCCTTCCTCCGAAAGGAACCTTGCTAGTGAGAGACAGGACTAGCTGGATTTCCTAGGCCGACTAAGAATCCCTAAGCCTAGCTGGAAAGGTGACTGCATCCACCTTTAAACACGGGACTTGCAACTTAACTCACACCCAACCAATCAGGTAGTGAAGAGAGCTCACTAAAATGCTAATTAGGCAAAACAGGAGGTACATAAATAGCCAATCATCTATTGCCTGAGAGCACAGCGGGAGGGACAACGATCGGGATACAAACCCAGGCATTTGAGCTGGCAATGGCTATCCTCTTTGGGTCCTGTCCCTCTGTATGGGAGCTCTGTTTTCACTTTATTAAATCTTGCAACTTCACTCTCTTCTTGTCCATATTTGTTACAGCTCGAGCTGAGCTTTCGCTCGCCATCCACCACTGCTTTTTGCTGCCCTTGCAGACCTGCCACTGACTTCCATCCCTCCGGATCTGGCAGGGTGTCCACTGTGCTCCTGATCCAGTGAGGCAATCATTGCCACTCTTGATTGGGCTAAAGCCGTGCCATTGTTCCTATATGGCTAAGTGTCCCAGTTCGTCCTAATTGAGCTGAACACAAGTCACTAGGTTCCACAATTCTCTTCCGTGACCCATGGCTTCTAATAGAGCTATAACACTCACTGCACGGCCCAAGATTCCATTCCTTGGAATCCGTGAGGCCAAGAACCCCAGGTCAGAGAACACAAGGCTTGCTACCATCTTGGAAGTGCCCGCCACCATCTTGGGAGCTCTGGGAGCGAGGACCGCCAGGTAACACTAGTGTAGTTTCTAGATTCTCTCTGTCTCTTTTACTCCACCTCTGGAAAAATGTTCTGATTTATCTAATTTGGGACATACATTACCCTTTTCCTTTACTTGAGGGTGGGTGGTTTGCTGGATTCTTGCATTCCACTAGTCTTTCAGGAGACCATTTAGAACAATGTAGGAGTGAGTATCTAAGTCTGTGTATGATTATGAGATTCACTTAGAAAATTTATCTGAACAGCACATGTAAAGCCACATAATTGCTATAGTGAAGCAGCATCACTGTCTGGGGTAAATACTCAGGCTTCGTCATCTCATGCCAAGAAGATTAATGACAGGGACACACAGGAGGAGTGGGTTTAGAAGTGGAGATTTAACAGGGTTAACAGGAGGTTTCTCTTTTTAAAAAAAAAAAAAAAGAGAGAGAAAGGAGAACAGCTGTCTCCCTTGTGAAAGAGAAGGGCTTCTGAAAGGAAAATCTGGCCCCGAAGAGGTTGTACTGTATCTTATAGGCAGGCTTGAGGAGGCAGTGTCTTATTTACATAGGACCCACAGATTGGTTGGACCAGGTGTGATGTCTACATAACACACAGGGAAGTCTGGCCACCCACCCTAATTTTATTATGCAAATGACCTTTAAATTTGGCCAGCACCATCTTGTCTGCTCCTCACTATACACATGACTGGCAAAGAGAAGGGAAAATGGAGCTGCCATTTGAACATGCTTAGTCCAAGGTAGCCTTTTCTTATTGGCGTAACCGCCGACATTCACCTACAGCTCGACTTTGCAGGCTGCACTTTGTTAGAAAAGAAGATGATTTGGGGGCTGCTTTTCATTAAAAGGAAAACCTTATTGAGGACTCCGGTACCCTCACTATCTGCCTAAGCAATTTCTTCTTAACCCCTACATCAAAAGTTTTAGAATCACTAAAGAAACTACTTTGATTATCAGCTATCCTTGTTTTATTTATCAATTTCTTCAGAATCCAGTGAGAAAGAGAATGCTCAGAAACTTTATTATCTATCTAGCTGTCTTTGTTTCCATTCATCCCATTCTCTCTCTTGATCCTATTCCACTAAGGATTTCACCACCATTAGCCCATTTATGCTGCCCTTGTCAAACTTATCAGCGCATTCTGCAAGGCAAAATCCTTATTCCACTCTAGTGCCTAACCTTACTCATTGTCTCAGCTGCATTAAATAAAGTTGCTTACTTCCTACTTTTTAAACACTATCTCTATTTGATTTCTGGGGTACCACACTAATCTGGCTTTTCTTCTCCCTCACTGGATCTATTTCTCAATTTTTCCTGCTGATCCTTGTTACTCTCCAATTTGAAGTATGTAGTGCCTTAGGCTCAGTCATTGCCCTCTTCTCTTCTCTACTTACATTTACTCTGCTGGTGATGCCATTCAGCCACAAGACTTTAAATATCAGTATATGCTAATTACACCCACATTACTGTCATCAACACTGTCTCCTCCCCTGAATTCTGAAGTCTAACTCAATGGTCTACTGGACATCTCCATTTGCATCTCAAGAACATCTCAAAAGTAGCACTTGGAAACTCTACCTCTTTCTAGCACTTTCTGCTCATACCTGGCTTGCTTGCTTTGTTTCCCTTCCTTCCTTCCTCCCTCCCTTCCTTCTTTTCCCATTCCTTCTTTCCTTCCCTCCCTCCCTCCCTCCTTCCCTTTCTTCCTTCCTCCCTCTTTCTTTTCTTTTCTTTTATATTTCTCTTCACACTAATCTTTAAAATGTAAACAAACTTTATATTGTGTATTTTCAGTATTATTTAAGAATATTGTCTTCTGCTATAAAAATAAGAAAAGCAAATATGCTAGAATAATAGATACAACTAAGTTACAGAAGCAAGACGCTTGGAACATGTGCTAGACACACATAATTTGATTAGAATATATTTGTACTGAACATTAATTGAAAGGGATGAAAGGCCAAAGAAGTGACAAATGTTCATAATACACTTACATAGTGTGCATGGAGCACAGCATGATAACGACACACCAAAAACACGAGTCACATAAGAAAATATTTATCCATTTGTTATCCCTATTCTGGCCATATCAATTCTAGCTCCAAGTACCCTCTACCTCATGGTACACATAGCTTGTCAGCAGTTACTTTTCTACACCTGTATGCCACTCATATAGATAGTATATATTGGCTCCAGCCACTTTCCATCTGATAAGCCCTTTTTTTTCACCTCAATTCGCCATTAGCAGAGACAGCTGATGTGTCAGAGAAAGGCAGCGCACATGAACATGGTGGCTAACCAGAGATCCAGGTGGCAAGGCATTTCTGCCACATGTGCACCCTGTTCTACTTATATTTTTCTCTGCCTCTCTGCATTTTTGCTATACCTTTTAAGTTCATTCAATAAATTGTGTGACTTATGCATCCTAATTTGCACTGCGAGCTGTTCTGTTTCATGAACTCTGCAGTAGCTTGATTGGGAGTATGTGTACAGGCTATGGTTGCATCAGTGTAATTTCTTACATGACAGACCTTCTCACATGATGATCAATTGAAATGTCTCCTATCACTTGTCATTACAATATAATAGATTTTTTTTACTGCAACTTTGGTGATGCTCTCTGTAGAAAAATAATATTTAAAAAAATGTTAACAGAGTAAAGTTGATCATTTAAATTATCTAGTAAATTGGTCTAACCTAATATTTTTCAATGAAAAATTGAAAGACCTTTGCTTTGACAACTATATATTTTCTTTCCAATTAAATAACATTCATATTGCAGCATATTGTTATTTGATAGGTTAGCATAAGCTCTAGGAACGCTAATACATCTAGCAGAAGGATAGATTGGGGCACACTGTGAGAGAAAGGCATCACAAATGGCCCAAGGCACTGACTATATTAGCTTAAGTTACAAGCCAAGAACAGGTTTTAAAAATACACAGAGTGGAACAGCTTTTTTTTTTCTATACTGATCTTTGCAAAGAGAAGTTGAGATGGCAATAAAACTGTGTGTGCATGTGTATTACACTCATTTCTACAATTACAGCAAGACTTTGATTCACATTGCTTAAAACTACTTGTTACTATTTAGCTAGGCAAGGTTGGAGAAAGCAGTATTTACAAAGGGTGAAAGTGCCAAGTTCATGATACGAAGGAAGCAAGAACACTTCAGATTGTGATTGTGGGATGTAGGATATGCTTTAAGACATCTTTAAACAGAAGATAGTGTATCTCTATCAAAGGCAAAGAAAAGAAAGACAGAAAAGAAAGATGAAGAAAGGAAGGAAGGAAGCAAGGAGAGAGAGAGAGAAAGAGAGAGAGAAAGAGAAAAAGAGAGAAAAGAGAAAGAGAGAAAGAGAGGGAGGGAGGGAAAGAAAGGAGGGAAGAAGAGAGAAAAAAAAGAAAGAGAAAGATAAATGGAAGTCAGTGGAAGAAGAAGGAAAGAAGAGAGGAAGGGAGGAAAAGACTGCAGACATTGTCTACCTTGCAGTGATTGCTTCTGAAAAAACTGAGAATACATCTTTATTCTTTTTTGATTAAATAAACTCCTCAGTTGACAAAACTTGACTTAGTTAATGAAACTTAAGACTATTAAATCATACGTCAATTTTTTTTCTCTCTTTCTATCTCTCTTGATACAGATAATGTTGAAAACTATTGTATGTTGAATGTTTAATGGACTTATATTTTGTCCTTGCCTCTTTTCCATCTGCCCCCTGATGTCTGCCTTTGGGCCATTTCACCTCTAGCCCTGTGGGTAAACTGCTAGGGAGGGAGATTAAACCAAAAACCTTCTGTACCAAGAGTCTTGGATAAATGGAAGAAAACAACAGAAGTTGTCACTGGAAAATTAAATTTTAGAAATAAATATGTAGTTCAATTGTCCTGAATTGTTTTTCCCTAATTCTGTAAGCAATTGTCACATTCTTGCATTAATATTTTATTCAATTTTCTATACTTTTTTTTTCTCCAAAATGTATAGCCTCAGTAGAGGGACTGGCCATGGGTTCTCAGTGACACCAAACTGGATTGCATTCACTGATTCACTGACATCAAGGATTAGGGGTGTGACCTTAGAAAGATAATCAAACATTCTAATTCTCAGTTTTATTTGTAAAATGTACACCTGAACATATTGTGACACATTTGATGGCTTTTGCGACAGATCTCCTAAACAGCCAACATAATTTAGGGCTCAAAACATAACAGTGACTTAATTCCTTTCTGTCATTCTTTGTCCAAGTAATAGGAGTAAAATTTAACATTTTACTTCTGTTTTACTTCATTCATCTTTAAAAAAAAAATGTTTTAAGGATAAGACGACTAGTTGAGGATAGGACTCCTTTTACATTTTTAAGGATAAGACTCCTAGTGTTCTATCCCGATGTATAGACTTGAGCAAATGATGGGCATAATACACCCAAGTCTTTTAAAACAAAATACATTTTGAGATCTCATGCCATGGATTAAGGCTGTTTTATACAAGATAATTTAAAAGAAGATTTTCTTTTTTTTTTTTTTTTTTTTTTTTTTTTTTGAGACGGAGTCTCGCTCTGTCGCCCAGGCTGGAGTGCAGTGGCCGGATCTCTGCTCACTGCAAGCTCCGCCTCCCGGGTTCACGCCATTCTCCTGCCTCAGCCTCCGGAGTAGCTGGGACTACAGGCGCCCGCCACCTCGCCCGGCTAGTTTTTTGTATTTTTTTTTTTTTTTTTAGTAGAGACGGGGTTTCACCGTGTTAGCCAGGATGGTCTCGATCTCCTGACCTCGTGATCCGCCCGTCTCGGCCTCCCAAAGTACTGGGATTACAGGCTTGAGCCACCGCGCCCGGCCTAAAAGAAAATTTTCATTCTGAAGACCATCACAAAAATATATTTTCTGTCAGAAATTGATTAATACTATAGAGAAGAAAATAGTTTGTGAGTCCTTGGATAAACAATATAATGTATTCTATAAATACTGTGTTTTTAAAAATACCAAATTCTGATGCAAATTTTTATGGGTATTATATTTGTTTTAATTTTATTGAATATGTTTTGTTTAATTTTAAACAAAATTTTAAATTTAATGCCACACATCAACAACCATCTGATCTTTGATAAACTCAACAGAACCAATCAATGGGGAAAGGATTCCCTATTTAATAAATGGCGTTGGGAAAATTGACTAGCCATATGCAGAAAACTGAAACTGGATCCCTTACTTACACCTTATACAAAAATTAACTTAAGATAGATTCAACACTTAAATGTAAGACCTAAAACCATAAAAACCCTAGAAAAAACCCTAGACAATACCATTCAGGACCTAGGCATGGGGAAAGACTTCATGACTAAAACACCAAAAGCAATGGCAATAAAAGTCAAAATTGACAAATTGGTTCTAATTAAACTAAAAAGCTTCTGCACAGCAAAAGAAACTATCATCAGAGTAAACAGACAACCAACAGAATGGAAGAAATTTTTTGCAATCTAGCCATCTGACAAAGGGCTAATA
Source organism: Macaca nemestrina (assembly GCF_043159975.1). Classification (NCBI taxonomy): domain Eukaryota; kingdom Metazoa; phylum Chordata; class Mammalia; order Primates; family Cercopithecidae; genus Macaca; species Macaca nemestrina. The sequence goes on from NC_092129.1 coordinate 83,295,226, forward strand.
TCCAGAATCTACAAGAAACTTAAACAAATTTACAAGAAAAAAAACAAACAACCCCATCAAAATGTGGGTGAAGGATATGAATAGACACTTCTCGAAAGAAGACATTTATGCGGCCAACTGACATATGAACAAAAGCTCATCGTCACTGGTCATTAGAGAAATACAAATCAAAACTACAGTAAGATACCATCTCATGCCAGTTAGAATGGTGATCATTAAAAGCTCAGGAAATGACAGATGCTGGAGAGGATGTGGAGAAATAGGAATGCCTTTACACTATTGGTGGGAGTGTAAATTAGTTCAATCATTGTGGAAGACAATGTGGCGATTCCTCAAGGACCTAGAACCAGAAATACCATTTGACCCAGCAATCCCGTTACTGGGTATATACTGAAAGGATTATAAATCATTCTACTATGACACATGCACAGGTATGTTTATTGCAGCACTGTTCACAATAGCAAAGACTTGGAACCAACCCAAATGCCCAGTGATAGACTGGATAAGTGATAGACTGGATAAAGAAAATATGGCACATATAAACCATGGAATACTATGCAGCCATAAAAAAAGAATGAAATAATGTCCTTTGCAGGGACATGAATGAAGCTGGAAACCATTATTCTCAGCAAACCAACACAAGAACAGAAGTCCAAACACTGCATGTTCTCACTTATAAGTGGGAGTTGAACAATAAGAACACATAGACACAGGGAGAGGAACATCACACACCGGAGCCTGTCAGAGGGTGGGAGGTTAGAGGTGGGATAGCATTAGGAGAAATACCTAATGCAGATGATAGGTTGATGGGTGCAGCAAACCACCATGGCACTTGTATACCTATGTAACAAACAAGCATATTCTGCACATGTACTCCAACTTATAGTTTTTTAAAAAATGCCTTTTTAAACCCTATGGAAATACATATAAATAACATAAAAATAATCAATAACCTACATATACATTTAACACCATAGGAATAACCCACTATAAAATACATAAGTTTGTGTGTGTGTGTGTGTGTGTGTGTGTGTGTGTGTTTTCCTCTGTTTTAATAAGAAACATTAAGAATAATTTGCAGTTCATAATCCAGGTGCATATCTTTTTATTTCTCTTTTAAAAAACATATAGGGAGATAATTCAAAGTATTTTAGAAGAACAGCAAATTACTTTGGATATAATGTTATTTCTTAGTCATATAAACATGTCCCTTCTATTCTGGGCTTTAATTGTATGTGTATGCTTGAGAGGAGGGAGGTCAATTGTAAACCCTCATAAGTATTTCCCCTTATTTATTAAAAGAGTTGGAATAAGCAAATTTGGTATTCTGGATTAACAGCATAAACATGTCTGTTTTTAACCCCCATCCCCACGTGGAACCACTGTTGTGGTAGTAGTATTTGGTGATTTAACTCCTTCATCTCAGGAAGGGATTTGAATTTGACTACCTAGAAGAAAGATTAGAATAGTTATTTACGGATTTAGCAGATATGATTTTTCATAGCCTGGCACCACTAAGAGGCAATTGTATTCTGGGAAGTAAGTGTCATAAACTAAAACACTGATTTGTTAAAAGCCTTTATATTAGACTATGGCTTATTTAAATATTAAGTTTCTATACTAAGTATGGCTTTGGGATATGTCCTTTCATAAAGTGTCCAACTCCACCTCCATAGCATGAGGGGATGAAAAAAAAAAATCTCACCAGTTGTTTTACAGATCTAGCCTTCCTGGGAGAGAAGAGAAGAGGAAGGAGACTGTCATTCATCCCCCAATACACTTCAATATCTGCTGAGGAAATAAAGATGGTTCCACAACCCTCAAGCTGCCTGTTTCCCGTGACTAGTGCCTTGGTGCTCAGCTATGCTATTCACAAAAGTCTCAAATTCTATCTCTTAGCATTGTGAGGTGACAGGGAATTAACCTTTAATACAAAAGATTATGTATGGTTTTAGAAACCTTCCTAATTTTAGTGTAACAGAGGAGTATGCAGCTTAGCCCACTTCTGAAAATATGCTCTCAGGGGCTCTACCGACTCTAGCAACATCAGGTCCTGATAGGCCTAGTAATTTTGCCCAGAATTTTATGAATTTTAAAGACATAGTGTAGACAGTACCAAGTATCTCTTTGCCGTATTAAGCAGAAGTGATATAGAAAACATTGTACAGAGTAGTTAAATAACAGGCAAAATTTTGGTGAATAATCTGCCCTCTACATTATGCAGAGTAGCATACCATACACATGCGTGTATAATAGTCCCTCTTTATCCACAGAGGATATGTTCCAGGCCATGCAGTGGGTGCCTGAAATCACAGATAGTACTTAATTTTACATACATACTATGTACTTTCCTATATAAACATGCCCATGATAAAGTTTAGTTTAGAAATTAGGCACAGTAAGAGATTAACAACAGTACCTCCTGGTAGAATTGAACAGTATACTGTAATAAAAGTTACGTGAACGTGTTTTCTCCCTCTTTCGAAACATCTTAACTGTACTGTATTCACCTATTTTCAGATCATGGTTGACTGTGAGTAAGCAAAACTGAAGATATTGTATGTAAATATACATACACACATATGTAAATTATTCTGAGTATCACTTTTAAAAGAAATGGTTTTAACAATGGCAAACCATTAGGCAGAGTCTGAATATGATACAATTCAGTTTTGTTCCATTTTCTCATAATGGAATACATAAAAGATCTGTATGTCTTCCCACATGACATTCTGAAATTATTGGTTGACTTTAAAGTAACAAAACCCCTTTGTTTGATCATCTAAAAATTAACTGGGATTCTTTAAACATCTTGCAATTGATTAGGTTTCTCTTCTTGTAGTCATGAGCTTAATGACTTAATCACCATTTTATAATAAAGTTGGGTTATTTCTATAACTGTTTTGAAGATAACTATGTTTATTATTTGTTTAAAAAGAGTTAATGTAATTAACTTGTACAAACATATTTATATGAAATAACCAATGTGCAGTATTTCTGTTTTCTTTGCTTAAATCTTGATTTGGAGGAATATAAAACTAGATCCATGGAAAATATAAAAATATCCTTTTTTCTTGTTAGTCTACTATTTATAACAGGTTTTCATAATAAAATATGCTTTGTATTGATTGCTTTTAAGAAATAAACATGTCTGATTATAAAATGCCATGGAGACTGACATGCATTAAGTTCAGTATTCAGAAAGGCAGTGTCATTCTAATACGAGAAATTATTCAATGTTACTCACCATGACCTTGAAGAATATACTAATAACAGTTTTCTCATTCAGAACACTTCCACATGTGACAATTCTTATTTCTTGTGGCATTTTAAGGAATGTTATTCGATCAACTATAAATATATCAGTCTACCTGTAAAAGTTCACTACCCAAATGTCAGTTCCATTTTCCATTTTTTCTTGATAAATAGATATTAAATATTTGAAGGAGGGAGTTGTTTCAAAAGTAGCCATGAGTTACCAGAAGATGATCATGTCATCCTGTTATGGCCTATTTTAGTCTGGTAGACAATGAGTGTCCTTTGGAAAGTTAAGGCGCTGTTGTGGCAGCCTCCAAGTACATTACCGAGCAGGTTATCCCAGACACTGGCTCATAAACCAAGGTGAGGTAAAATGCAGAGATCGTGTGACTTTAAAATCGCATTACTTTAAAACACAGCAAGTAACAAAGAAGAGAGAGAGTAGGTTAAAATTTAGGACAGCATGAAACTGGGGTAGAAGGAGCACACTACTTTCATCCTGTATTTACAAAGTTTCTCTCCATTTTTCTCTATTCTTTTTATCTCACCCATATCAAACTTCCCTTCTGATCATGTGCGTACAAAACCAGACTTAAGTCTGAACAAAGGGGTTCAGCAGACAGAAGATGCACGGAGAAAACACGTTCGCTCTATCAGAATGACTTAGGGCCAATTATTGCTTCCATAGTTTTATTTTCCCAAATAGCCTAACAGTTGTGCGTTTTATGTGTCTGAGAAAGAGCACATATGGGGCCAAAATGATACTGTACCATCTGTCACCAGCAAGAGGCCAGTTTAGGGTTGATGTAGCTCTCAATCTGGAAGTACAATGACCTGTACCTCTAACTGAACATTTCATTTATTTAATTAAAGATTGAGTAATTTTATATTTGTTCTATCCTTTTAATCACACATTCTGTTTACTCGATCTTTAATATGTCTTATAGATTTTCCTTACTCTATATTATACATTCTGTCTACACATCACAAAATATTAGATAATTTAATGTTCATAATTAGCACTTTTTAGGAGTTTTGTACATCTTTTATTGTATTTAGGTTTTGTTTTTCTGCAGCAGAATCAAAGATCTTCAAATAATACCGCAAAGACATTGTGAAAAAGAATTTGGTCTTGCAAAAAATATTGTTATATAATATCTAGCAAGTTGATTCAAGCAGTCGTTCACAACAAAAGTGCCCAGGCACCTGCAAAGTTTGGGAGCAATCAGCCTATATTGAACAAGATAATATAGGCAGTAACTGATTGTTGAAGTGGCTTAATGTGGCTAGTGTGAGTACTTTATTACCCTGTTAAAAATGTGGGGGGCACAAGAAGTGCCAGATTCTGTTTGGGCTGATGTTTCCCTCTTCTCTGTTATAATTTTGGATGGTGCCATGGACTGAATGTTTGTGTCACCTATAAATTCACATGTTGAAGCCCCCAACCCCTAAAGTGACTCTGCTTGGAAATTGGGCATTTATGGAGGTAATTAAGGGTAAATAAAGTCCTAAGGGTGGCACCTCGATCCAACAGAAGTAGTGACCTCATAAGAGGGAGTCTGTTATTTCTCTGTCTCTTCTATGCAAGGACACAGCAAGAAAGTGACTGCCTGAAAGCCGAAAGAAAGCCCTCGCAGAACCTGACCATGTTGACGCTCTGATCTCAGTCTTCCTGGGTCCAGATCTGTGAGAACACAAATGTCTGTTGTAAGCCACCTTGTCTATGGTATTTTGATATGGAAGCCAGACAAGACCAATACAGAGGGGTACCACAGAGGTATGCTTTGATCTTTACCTAACTTTTTCAGTAATGACTTGCTCACTAAGTTAAAGAAACCTACATGCAATAGGCAGATTGTGTCCTTGCAAATTCCCCTAATGGACTCACAGAAAAAAAAAAAAAAAAAGTTATGTTATTAAAGTTAAAATGAAAAAGCATCTAAAAGATCTTAAGCTTGGCTTTGTTCCACTAAATAACTACTTTAACCCCAGCCATTTTGACAGTTGACAAACTAAATTCTAGACTGATGGCTATGGCCCAAACTTTTCACCCTATAGTATTTTGCTCAGAATTCCTGACTTCTAGCCTCACTGCTGGAAGACTGGCCATTTGCTTTGCTGTTTTCTGGTTTAACGTGAGTGACTGCTGTCTCAGCTGAAACTTTGCTTATTCTAGAAAAATGGATTGTCTCTCCAAAATTGCTGTGTAGAGGTTTCCTGCTTTATTTAATTTATTTTTTTTCCAGGCTGCATTTTTTTCTAATCTGACTCAAAATATAATTGCTCAATATACTCCTATCATGCAAAAAGAAATTAAACAAAAGTAGATTTAGTCTATATACCTTATTTACTAATTTAGATAACTTTGGTGTTTATAATACACTGACTCAGAAATACTTTTTTCTTAATAATTGCTGTTTCTGGATATAAATATAAATGGTGAAAGATGAAAATTGGAAATTGTTGCTGAGATGATCATTGCTAGCTGTGAAGCATTCTCCAGATTTCAATTATTGGCAGCTGATAACATACTTTTCAGCATATTTCAGGCAAATATCAAATAGAAGAGAAAGGAGAGCCTTTCCCTTTCTAACAATTTTTTTTCCCCAGCATTTGTTCATTTTTCCTTAGGATTTGGTGTCCACGGATAGTGGCAATATTAATGTGGTAAAGCAGTAACATGGCTATCTAAGGTGTAACCATTAGACTATGCTTGTGAAAGCAGCTAAGAGAGCTCATACTGAAAATACATATTTGGTGTTTAATATGAGAAACATGTCAAAAGGTATAATCTCATATTATCTCTTTTTTGTGTTTTATTTTTGTATGAAATTCAGTTGATAGTATAAACAAAGCTTTTAATTCACCTTCGTGCTTTATTAATTCAGATGATCTCACGGCACTTCAAAACATATTTTTAAAGAGCCACTTATGCTAGTAACGGTACATTTTTTGTGTGTCATTATTCAAACTTAGTAGTTGAGGTGCTTATCAGCAATATTCAGAAATAGGATGAAAACAAAGAATAGCCAGCATAGAGATTCTCAAAGAAAGACATTAATTTAAATAGAATAATTTATACACATATATGGTAGTTGTTTATATTTGAATAATTTCATATGAATATTTAGTACATAGATCTTATTCTTAGTTTGCTAGTATATTTTGGTTTATTTATATAAATATGTCAATCAGTAAATTCTAAGCCAACAGTGGACGTTTTAAAATCCATCCTAACAGTTCAAGAAATTGTAGATTTTAAAGTAAGGTAGAGATGAAGTAAGCGAGTTCATTACTTGCTATAATCATTTGCTTTTCATTCAAATCTTGAATCTCTGCCCCCAGGGTATCAGTTTAGAATAATAATATTTTAAAGGTAATATTCAAAAACCAGAAAGTTGCTGCTTTTATTTTTTTCTTTTATTCTACTGCTGGTTTACTTTGAGCAGTTGTTTCCATACTGCTTAGGGTCTGACAAGGCTTCAATCAAAGAGCTGGCCAGCTCTGTTTCTCTCTATAGCTTGGACTCCTCCTCCAAGCTTAAGTATTTGTTGGCAGCCTTAAGGTTTCACTCAGCGTGACTAAACTGCAGACCCTAACATCCTTCTTCTTAGAGCATTGTTTTAGACATTCTGAACCTAAATTATTTCACTGTCCTTTTGAGGTATGTATTAGTCTATTCTCATACTGTTATAAAGAAACTACCCGAGACTGGGTAATTTATAAAGGAAAGAGGTTTAATTGACTCACAGTTCCACTTTGCGGGGGCAGCCTCAGGAAACTTACCATAGGGCAGAAGGTGAAGCGGAAGCAGGCATTTCTCTATGAGGAGGCGGAAGAGAAGAGTAACTGAAGGAAGAACTTCCAAATACTTATAAAACCATCAGATCTCATGAGAACTCCCTCACTATCACAAGAACAGCATGGGGGAAACTGCCCCCATGATCCAATCACCTCCTACTAGGTCTCTCCCTCAACACCTGGGGGTTACAATTCAAGATGAGATTTGGATACAGATACAAAACCTAAGTATATCAAAGTGCAGACTCTTTTGAAAGCTTCTTACCACTTTTACAACCCAAGAAGACCTTTCTGAAGGGCCTGGGAACCACCTCTTTGAAACGTGAACATTAAGGAAGATGGTGCCCCCATCTTTCAGGTTCTATGGGAGGATAGGAGTCTAACTTCTGTCCAAGTATTGCTCCAAGTTGTAAACTACCTCCTGTCATGAAGACCAGAGAAAGTTTTATTTTCTTTGGTGTAAGGCCAGTTAGGAAACAGATATAACTTTCTACTTGTTTATTGTTGGCTTGAATTTTGTTTTAAAAAGAATAAAATGTGTTTAGGTTTTGTTGAAGAATTTTGTAATTGATATGAGAAGTTTTATTTTTATTTTATTTATTTTTTTAACAAAAGATAGTTTCTATACAATCTGCTGCACAAGCATTTTTAGAACTTGAAATAAACATTACAATTCTGAAGTGAGAGGCAACTCCAGAGCAGTGTGTTATAATGTAAATTTCTTGGGGTTTACAATTAGTATAGTCTTGAGCCTCAGCTTAGGCACTCATATACCTTTTGATAGTAACTATGATACTGATCTCTTTGTCAATAGACAGCGGTTTTGTGAGAATTAAATAAGAAAAAAATGTGGTATGTATATACAATGAAATATTATTCAGCCTTAAAAAAAGAAATTCTGATATTTGCAATAAAACAGTTGAACCTGAATGATATTATGTTAAATGAATAAGCCAGGCACAGAAAGATAAATGCCTCAGGATCTCATATGTGGAATCTAAAGAAGTTGAACTCAGAAGTAAAGAGTAGAATGCTGGTTACAAGAGGCTGGTAGCTGAAGGGTGAGGAAATGGTTGAAGGATACAAAATTTCAGTTAGATAGGAAGAGTAAGTTCAAGACACCCATTGTACAACACGGTGACTATAGTTAATGTGTTACGCTTTGAAAAAGCTAAGAAAGTACATTTTAATTGTCCTTGCCACAAAAATATAAAAAATACCTGTGTTAATTAGCTAGATTGAGTTTATACATATTTCAGAACATCATGTTGTGCATAATACTTACATGCAATTTGTATTTTTCAGTTAAAAATAAAATAAATGAGAAAAATATATGTGAAATTCCTTTGAGCAATAGTACATACTCCTCATGCAGTCAAAAAACATTTCTACTAGACCAGAATCTAGTAGTTAAGAATTTGGGATGATTACAACAGATTATACTTTGTCCTCAGGGATCTTACAGTCTAACTGGTAAAATACATATTATATGAAAAATAAACTTGTTATGAATTAAATGGAAACAAAAGTACTAAACATGATGTGTTCAGGAAAATATGTAATTCACATCTAGTAATTTAGGTGGCAAGAAAAATAAAATATGGGGTACAATATTGACTTCATTGTTACTAATTTGTTATTTTATTTTTGTAAATTCGAAACAGTGCTTTATGGGTTATCTGTCATTGACCATTAAATTGAATGATGTGTTAATACCAAAAGAAAATGTAAAAAGCATTTCTAGATATTACCTTAAACATTTGTGCCTAATAGATAGAAATTGTAAGCAAAGCAAGAACAGTCACTTTCAATATATTACAACGTTTAAACCTGAAATAGAATCATCTACATTTAGCTGAGCTTTTACATTTAAAACAAATATTCTTACCTTTTAATTTATTAATGTTTCAATCATTTCATATTTATATTTGTACATTAGATCTTAGTAAAACTTAGAGATAGTGACTATTCAAAAACATGTTTTAAAGAAATATATATGTATATATGTAAAAAGTTTTAATGTTTTAATGAAACGGCTTCATTTTTAATAAAAATGTTTTGATGAAGTAAATATATATGTGTGTGTGTGTGTGTGTATATATATATATATATTCCTACTGATACAGGAGGGGAGCAGGGAAGTGATGGGTAGAGAAAGGCAGGGTTCTTGGTGAGGGCTCTGCCCTAGACCCTGTGCACATGGACCTAAGTGAGGACAAGCATTTCTGTTTTCAAGCCCAAAAAGTTGACTTTTGGCCGGCCATGCCCGCCATCCTGTGCCCACATAGACCCGAGAGGCCTTAGTGGGCACACAAACAAGTGGCTGGACACTGAGAGGAGCAGAAGAGCACACCGACAGACACCAGCAGATGCTGGCAGGCCACTGACAGCAGGATGACGTGGAATTCAGTCCAGGGCGGTCAGAGGAGAGTCCAGCCGCTGGGCGGCCCGACTCCAGGGGAAGACCACCTTCCCATTCCATCTCGCTACTGGCCTCCCCATCCATCTCACTGAGAGCTTCTCCGGCCCTTCAATGAAACCTTGCACCCGTCCTCCAAGTCCATGTGTGACCTGATTTTTTTGGTATAAACCTGGGATACAGAAAGCCCTCTGTCCTTGCCTTAAGGCAGATAAGGCAGAGGGTCTAGTTGAGCTGATTAACACAAGCCGCCTGCAGACAGCAAAACTGAAATGGTACTGATGGAAATTTTAAGCCTTGAAGCTAGAAGTGATCACCAGGAAGTTAATGTAATGGAGAATAGTATAATGTGCTAAACTCTGGTGTACTTCCACATTTAAAGAGGAAGAGGAAGATCTAGCAAGAATGACTAAGAATGGTAGGCCCTGTGCTAACTATTTGTGTAGTACGTAGAAGTGAAGTGAAGAACGTGCTTTTAGAAAGAATTGCTGAATGAGTAAAGTGAGGATTCAGTACGTGAGGATTGAAAAGATGAAAGTGATTATTGATCTTGATGAAAACCATCTTGGCAAAATACTGAGATAACGCCTTATTGAAGAGAAAGTATAGTGGGGAAATGGCATAGGAGGTTCGAGTGGAAAAATACTTTTGAGGTTTTCCCTATAAGAAAGTATAGATATAAGGTTGAGAAATTCTGGAAGAGGAGAGTCTACAAAAAATAAATTGATTTTTTTTTAAATCTGTAAAATGGAAGCTACTTTACCCAAAAAGGATTTTGGTAAGAAGCAAATATGAATGCAGCTTACTGTACCATCCATGCTAACCCCTTCTATCTGTCTCTCTGAATTAAATGGCTACTGAGGTTTGTTAGTTTTCCTTTACTTCATTTTTGTAGGGTGGCAGGAATAATATTGGAAAAAATAATGTTTACATGGAGTTTACCATCTTCAGCTGATAAAAAGCCTGGATACTATAAAAAGAGTTCTGAAGTTGGGAGATGAATGTAGCAGATCCCAAATGTAGATCACTCCCAGAAATCCTTGACATTTGAGAAAGTCGAAAGTGGTCCCATGGAATTGTGCTTAGGATTCCTGCTTCACCCATACCAGTAAATATTTGGAATTGCTACCTGATTATTTTATCCCTAAAATGTGGAAGTTATGAGGTGACCTGGGAGGATGTAGTTTTTTGGAAAGTTCATTAGCAGATGACAGGGAGTCAGGCTACAATCCTGCCCATCAACAAAACTTCACCTTCTAACTTGTGTAATACCAGCCCACTTGGGGTATTCTAGTAACTGGAACTGAGTTTATTGAGCTGAAAAAGAAAAATAACAACCTAGGAAGACTAGCAGCCAAAAATCAGAACAGAAGTTTGGCCTTTTAGAGCCACTGGAAAAGTCAGAAGACAGCATCTGTGAGAAAATAAATAATGAGAATATGTAAAATTATTCATACTTCCAGGCCGGGCGCGGTGGCTCAAGCCTGTAATCCCAGCACTTTGGGAGGCCGAGACGGGCGGATCACGAGGTCAGGAGATCGAGACCATCCTGGCTAACACCGTGAAACCCCGTCTCTACTAAAAATACAAAAAACTAGCCGGGCGAGGTGGCGGGCGCCTGTAGTCCCAGCTACTCCGGAGGCTGAGGCAGGAGAATGGCGTGAACCAGGGAGGCAGAGCTTGCAGTGAGCTGAGATCCAGCCACTGCACTCCAGCCTGGGCGATAGAGCAAGACTCCGTCTCAAAAAAAAAAAAAAAAAAAAAAAAAAAAAAAATTATTCATACTTCCAAATTGCTGCATAACAAATTGTCATATAGTTAGCAGAATAAAAATACACATAGGTATTAACTTCCGTGTCTATGTGTCAAGAGTTAGACCCATGGCTGAGATGGATCCTCTGCATGGTTTAAAATCCAGGTATTTTCCAGAGCTGGATTCGGATTTGGAGGCTCAACTGGAAACACACCACCTCTAAAAGCATTCAGATTGTTGGCAGAATTCTTGTTTGTGTGAGTGGCTGTAGAACTGAGGACTATAGCTTCTTGCTACCTGGAGGTTCCACTCAGCTTCTGGAGATTCCTGCATTGCTTGTCAATGGCAGGTTACTTGATTGGACCAGCAAGGAGAAGTTCTAGAGTGAATCTGTTGGCAAGACAGAGTTTATTTAACATAACACAAGGTAGCAACACACCATCACTTTTGAAATATTCTATAAGTTGAGGAAAGTGACAGTTCCAGCAGGGGAAGAGGATTATACAAAGGTGTGATCACTGTGAAAAAGGGAATGTGGGTGATCATCTTATAGTCTGCCATCCACAGGTGGTAATTACAGCAGGTATTTTGAGGCTGAATTCATAAAATCAATAATTCCTACAAAAATAATGTGGTAAATAGATTGAAATATACATCTATGTGTTTGTGTGTGTGTGTGTGTGTGTGTGTGTGTGTGTGTATGGTTTGTTTTTGATACAGAGTCTCACTCTGTCACCAGGGCTGGAGTGCAGTGGCACGATCTCGGCTCACTGCAACCTCCACCTCCCTAGTTCAAGTGATTCTCCTGCCTCAGCTTCCCACATAGCTGGGACTACAGGCGCTTGCCACCACGCCCAGCTAATTTTTAGAGATGGGGTTTCACCATATTGGACAGAATGGTCTCGATCTCTTGACCTTGTGATCTGCCTGCTTCAGCCTCCCAAAGTGCTGGGATTACAGGCGTGAGCCACCGCCCCCGGCCTTTTATTTGTCTGTTTGTTTGAGACGGCGTCTCACTCTGTTGCCCAGGCGGCAGTGCAGTGGCGCGATCTCGGCTCACTGCAAGCTCCGCCTCCCGAGTTCGCGCCATTCTCCTGCCTTAACCTCCCAAGTAGCTGGGACTACAGGCGCCACCACCAGGCCCAGCTAATTTTTGTATTTGTGGTCGAGACGGGGTTTCACTGCGTTGGCCAGGAAGGTCTCGATCTCCTGACCTCGTGATCCACCCGCCTCCGCCTCCCAAAGTGCTGGGATTACAGGCCAGAGCCACTCCTGGCCTTTTTTTTTTTTTTTTTTCTTTTTTTTACTTTTTTTGAGACAGAGTCTCACTCTGTCACCAGGTCTGCAGTGCAATGGCGCGATCTCGGCTCACTGCAAGCTCTGCCTCCCGGGTTCACGCCATTCTCCCGCCTCAGCCTCCAAGTACTTCCCGAGTACCCGAGCACCCGCCACCAGGCCTGGCTAATTTGTTGTATTTTTAGTAGAGATGGAGTTTTACCGTGTTAGCCAAGATGAAATTGAAGTATATTTTTAATAACTTTTCAGAATATGATGTCATCTTTCTCCAGAGAGGACTTACTCATTTTGCTGCTGCCCAGAGAAAGGAGGGGAACTGGTTGTTTCAATTCAGGTAGATTAGGGTGAGTTAAAGCTGGAATGCATTTAATGTAAGGCTCATTTTACATTTGGTTTGTGCCTGTCCCTGTGTGTAGTTTTAGAGCATTCAGTTAAGAGTCTAATGTTTTGGCTAGAGGAGGTGGCTGATGCCTGTTATCCTAGCACTTTGGGAGGACGAGGTGGGCAGATCACCTGAGTTCACGAGTTCAAGTCCAACCTGACCAATACGGTGAAACCCCATCTCTACTAAATACAAAAAATTAGTGGGATGTGGTGGTGGATGCCTGTAATCTAAGCTACTTGGGAGGCTGAGGCAGGAGAATCGCTTGAACCCGGGAGGCAGGCGGACGTTGCAATGAGCCAAGATTGCACCATTGCACTCCTGCCTGGTCAACAACAGTAAACACTCTGTCTCAAAAAAAAAAAAAAAAAAAAAAAAAAAAAAAAAAAAAAAGTGACGTTTCACCAGAAACCCTCTCTGGGAACGTCCTATATTTTAAAATTTCTTCCTAAAATAATGAGACTGAAAAAAAATCCTTTATTTTCTGCAGAGTTTTTAAATTTACATATTAAATGTCCCATCTTGCACAGCTTCTGCATCATAAACTGTTTTCAGGTTAAAAGAGTACGTATCATTAGTTGGACTCTCCTAAATTATTTGCTTCTTATAATCTTCACCACTCTACTCCTTGTTGGTTCCGAATTTCCGATGCCACTACACATATTTTTAAAAAACATTATTTCATTGTTGAAGTTGTTTCTTTCAGAAGTATGGGTCTCCCACAATTTTTTTTTATCCTACAATAAATCAGTGGCCCTTAATTTTTTATCTAAAAATATTACGCATTTTTCACTTTTTATGCCACCTTTCCTATTCTCTCTGTCATTTTATTACCTCATATTTCTCTTTTTTTTTTTGAGTCCATTTTTCTCTGGAGAGGTTAAGAACTATTTTCCTTTATTTCATTTATGTAACTTTTTTTCTTTTGGTTTATTTATTGCATGTAACTTTTTTTCTATCCTTCTCTTTCATTTTAGAGTCTGCAAGTCTTTCAAGAATAATGTGGAAAAGATAGTTTAAACTGGAAAAAAACTAGTGCCCTATATTTTATATGTTGCCTGAAAAAACTCACAGAAATTCTTCATATCTCTGACCGTTATAAATATCTGTTCCATTATGTTTTGCTGCATAACAAACTACCCCAAATCTTAGTGGCATAAAACAATAGTCATTTTCATGTATCTGATCAGTTTGTTCCATTCCACATGTCAATAGATGTCACACAGTGTTTTTTATTTGGCTGAGAGGCTGGTCTGAACCATCCAAGATAGCTTCCTTTACATGGTTTTTGTCTTGGCAGGGAGAGTTAGTAGTCTGGGCTCAAATGGGAATGTTGATCAGAGTACCTAAAAGAAGTGTCAACAGTGTTGTAGATAGACTTCTTATATGACAGTTCAGGCCTCCCTGAGTGTTGTAAAACTCCTAGATGAAAGATGAGATTCTTATGTTCTTGCTTCAATGTTCTAGAATATAATTATTGGTCTGTTTGATTGGTCAAATTATTAAGGGCAGCACAGAAACACAAATTTTAGGGAGAGGAATTAAAACCTAGTTGTCAATGAGAGGAGTAGCAACAATTAAGGATATAGCTATCCTTAACATACTACAATATTTCTCCTCAGTTTTTAGAATTTGCCTTCTATCTATCTCCCACATCTTTTTAGGGAGAGCAGGTTATAAAGGTGGACATACAAAATAACTCACAGTAAAGCCATGTAAGTCCATTATTATATAAGGTTATTTAGTGCTTAATTATCAGTTCTTAGTTTACTCTCTCTGCAGCTATGTGACCAAATGTTGCTTTATCTCTTTCACACACTGAGCCATAAAGTTAAGAATTTCTCATGGTTAGGAGTCCTAATTAGAGTTTGAAACTATGAGTCTTATTAGTGCTGGTTGTGAACTATTTGATTCTCAACTTTAAATCCATACTTCTATACTTTGCTTTTTGATGCTGGTGTGAGGGTTCTTCAGCCTACAATTCTTTATCATGTGGATTTATTTTATGTTTTTCTAGTACAGGCACTGGAGAGAGACTGAAATTTGAGAGGAGGAAAGAAGTGACTTGTTTATTTCAATTCCCTTGTTGTTCCTGTCAGTGTTACTTCATCAGTGTTGCTACATCGTGACTGCAGTAGTGGTTTCCAATTTCCCACTCATTTTGGTACTTTCACAACCATCCTGATCTCCTCCTACCCTAAAGGATTACCAGGACTAGGCTGACTTCTAGCTTTATGAGGGGCTTTAGACCTCTTCTCTAAATAAATATGATGTCAGCATCAACAGACTATGCCACTGCTTGAGAGGCCTCACCCCAGAGCCTATGAGATGCTTACTTTAAGCTCCTGAAATAGTAAGTGCCATTTCTTGTCTTGAGGTGTAAGTTATAGTTTATAAGGCCCCTCCTTTCTGTTCCTGTGTTTCCATGCTACCTGTCTGCCACTCCCTCCTCAAATATTTGATTCTCAAATCTATGGGGATCCTACTCTTGGCCTGTAAAATCGGAAAACTGCAAACATTTTACTTTTTCCCCAACTTTAAAGGCAACACTCATATCCTCATCTACTACCTCTGCCTTACTTCATTTGTTTTTGTTTTGCCAGGTGAGCTTTCCAACATCTCATTTTTTTGTGTGAAATGCTCTCCGTTGAAATAGCTAGTGTAGTTTCTCTTTTTCTAAATGAACTCTCACTAACACATTGTACCAACCCTCCTTCATTCCTTATTCCCTTATTGATTGTCTCAGAAAATACAGAGTAAAATTCTGAGAAATCTGAGGGGGGCTCAACTTTCTTCAATTCATTTAGTAATTTTGAAATAACCCAATCTATAGATAACATATCTTTTTGCTAAAATAATTTAAGTCGTTTCTTCATCTTGAAATAAAACCTAGCCTAATACAGAACTTGAACTGGAGAAAACAACAGGAAAAGTGACTGATATCAAGATCTAAGAGAGAACACCTAACAATAATAAATGAAATCTTTTCTATTTTGCCATTTTTTAACTCTATGTATGTTACCTTTCTCTGTATAATAATAAAATCTTCTAAAATGCTTGTATACTAGTTTCTTTTTCAAAATTATTTTTCATTTCTAACCTGGACCATTCAACTTCAACTGTTGACTAAATTTATTGCAGCTTTCTTCCTCCCTTATATAGTGGAGAACCCAACTAACATAGACTGATATGGTTTGGTTCTGTGTCTCCACCCAAATCTCAACTCAAATGGTAATCTCCATGATCCCCCATGTGTCAAGGGCAGAACCAGGTGGAGGTAATTGGAACATTAGTGCAGTTTCCTCCGTGGTGTTCTTGTGACAGTGGGTGAGTCTCATGAGATCTGATGGTTTTATAAACATCTGGCATTTTCCCTACTTGCACTCACTCCTTCCGGCCACCCTGTGAAGAAGGTGCCTGCCTCTCCTTTGCCGTCTGCTGTAATGATGGAGAGTGTCCAGGTTCCTGGAATCTTGAACAAAGAATTGGACAAAACACACAAACAAAGCAAGGAAGGAAAGAAGGGATTTGTTGAAAATGAAATTACACTCCACAGTGTGGGGGCTGCCCTGAGCACAGGGACTCAAAGGTCCTGTTAGAAAATTCGGGGGAGTTTCAATACCCCGTAGAGGATTCTACTGGTTACTTGAAGCACACCCTATGTAAATGAAGAGGATGAAGTGAAGTTACAAAGCCATTTACAGCATATGCACTATGGAGAGTATATTTCCTGTTATAGCTGAAGTGTAAATTGGCCTTATATTCCCTGCCTCCAGACCCTATTTTCCTGCCTCATCTAAGCCTCATCATCCCTGCAGAACTGTGAGTCAATTAAACCTCTTTCCTTTACAAAATGACCTGGTCTCAGGTATGTCTTGTTAGCAGTGTGAGAATGGACTAATACAGTAAATTCATACCACAGAGAGTGGGGCATTGCTGTAAAGTTACCCGAAAATTCAGAAGTGACGTTGGAACTGGGTAATAAGTAGAGCTTGGAACAGTTTGGAGAGTTCAGAAAAATATAGGAAAAGATGTGAAAATGTGGAACTTCCTAGAGACTTATTGAATGGTTTTGATGAAAAAGCTGATAGTGATATGAATAATGAAGTCCAGGCTGAGGTGGTCTCAGAAGGAAATGAGAAACTTCTTGGGAACTTGAGCAAAAGTGACTGTTACTGTGTGCTTTAGCAAAGAGACTGGTAGGATTTTACTCCTGTCCTAGAGATCTGTGGAACTTTGAACTTGTGAGAGAAATGATTTAGGATATCTGGAGAAAGAAATTTCTAAGTAGCAAAGCATTCAAGAGGTGAAAGATTCAAAGATTATGAAAGTTTGGAAAATTTGTAGCCTGACCATGGAATAGAAATTAAAAATTCATTTTCTGGGGAGAAATTCAAGCTGGTTGCAGAAATTTAAATAAATAATGAGGAACCAAATGTTAATCACCAAGACGATGGGGAAAATGTTTCCAGGGCATATCAGAAACCTTTACTGCAGCCTTTCCCATCACAGGCCTAGAGGCCTAGGAGGCAAAAATGGTTTTGTGGGTCAAGCCAAGGGCCCCACTGCTATGTGCTACCTTGGGACTTGGTGCCTTGCATTGCAACCACCCTGGCCCAGGATAAAATGGGCCAAGGTACAGCTTAGGCTCTCACTTCAGAGGATGCAAGCCCCAGGCCTTGGTGGCTTCCATGTAGTGCTGAACTTAAGAATGTGTCCGGAGAGGTTCCTGCTGGTGGGTTCATGGTTTTGCTGACTTCAAGAAAGAAGCCATGGACCTTGTGGTGAGTGTTACAGCTCTTAAAGATGGTATTGACCCAAAGAGTGAGTGAGTGAGTGGTGGGGTGGAAAGGTTTATTGTGAAGAACAGCAGGACAAAGCTTCCACAATGTGGAAGGGGACCTGAGTGGGTTGCCACTGCTGGCTGGGGTGGCCAGCTTTTATTCCCATATTATTCCCACCTATGTTCCATTTCTGCCCTATCAGAGTGCCCTTTTTTCAATCCTCCCTGAGTTTGGCTATTTTTAGAATCATGCTGATTGGTGTGTTTTACAGAGCACTGATTGGTGCGTTTCACAGAGCGCCGATTGGTGCATTTTACAGAGCACTGATTGGTGCATTTTACAATACTCTTGTAATACAGGAAAGTTCCCCAAGTTCCCACTCGACCTAGGAAGTCCAGCTTGCCTCACTTCTCAAGGTTCACAGAAGTCAGAAGTCAAGAACTGAGTTTTGGGAACCTCTGCCTGGATTTCAGAGGATGCAAGGAAATGTCTGGATGTCTAGGCAAAAGTTTGCTTCAGGGGTGAGACCCTCAGGGATAATCTCTGCTAGGGCAGTGCAGAAGGGAAATGTGGGGTTGGCGCCCCCATACAGTCTCCACTGGGGCATTGCATAGTGGAGTTGAGAGAAGAGAGCCACTGTCCTCCAGATTCCAGAATGGTAGCTCCACTGACAGCTTGCACTGTGCACCTGAAAAAGCCTCAGACACTGAAGGCGAGCCCATGAAAGCAGCCGGGAGGTGGCTTGTACTCTCTAGAGCCACAGGAGTGGAGCTGCCCAAGGCCACGGGAGCCCACCTCTTGCATCAGCATGCCTTGGATTTGAGACATGGAGTCAAAGAAGATTATCTTGGCTTTAAGGTTTAATAACTGCCCCACTGAATTTTGAACTTGCATGGGCCTGTAGCTCCTTTGTTTTGGTCAATTTCTTTCATTTGGAATGGGAGCATTTATCCAATGCTTGTGCCCCCATTGTATCTAAGAAGTAACTAACTTGCTTTTGATTTAACAGGCTCATAGGTGGAAGGGACTTGCCTTGTCTGAGATGAGACTTTGGCCTGTGGACTTTTGAGTTAATGCCGAAAAGAGTTAAGACTTGGGGGCTGTTTGGAAGGCATGCCTGGTTTTGAAATGTGAAAAGACATGAGGTCTGGGAGGGACCTGGGGCAGAATGATATAATTTGACTCTGTGTCCCCACTCAAATCTCACCTTAATTTGCAATCCCTATAATCCCCATGTATCAAGGGCATGACCAGGTAGAGGTATTTAGATAATGGAGGTGGTTTCCACCATGCTATTATTGTGATAGTGAGTTCTCATGAGATCTAATGGTTTTATAAGCATCTGGCATTTCCCTTGCTTGCATTCATTCCATCCTGTTGCCTTGTGAAGAAGGTGCCTGCTTCTCCTTTGCCTGCCACCATTATTGTAAGTTTCCTGAGGCCTCCCTAGCAATGCAGAACTGTGAGTCAATTAAACCTCTTTTCTTTATAAATTACTCTATCTCAGTATTTCTTCATAGCAGCATGAGAACACACTAATACATAGACCATGTTTTAAGTACTATGAAAAGTGTTATGGTAATTTCAGGAAAAAGTTATGTAATTCCACATAAGGAGCTTTAGATATGGCTTTATCTGTATAAAGATAAGTTATAAGAGGAATGTGTTGGAGTTACCACAGTTAAAGAGACAAAAAACATGGGGGCCGAAATAACTGTTAGAAAATTGTATCTTGGACCAGTCCTTGATTTATTCATCATGGCTTGAGAAGCCTTATAAGAGTAACTTATGGACTCAGCAAATTTGCTCAGATTTGCATATTATATTATCCTGACATTGAGCTCCAGTTACTGCCAAAAATATTTTATTCCTTAATATTTAGGCTTTACATTGTCTTTTTATTCAAAAAATAAAATGTGTCATATCTTCCCTCAAACACCTGACCTCTTTTTAAACTTGATTTCATTATGTACCTTACCCACCAAATACAGCATGAATTCTATACCCAGATGTCATAATTGAGTCATTATACCTCCTAACAGATCTCTCAAGTGGTAACTCTTACTCATTCAAGTGAATTCCTATGGTATTATCATGACTTCTTGACCCATGTGTCTGCTGAAATTTCCAGTTTCCTCCTATACTTTAAATTCTCATTGATGGTTCATCTTCCAAAGCCTATGTGACTTTTTTCCGCCAGACTTACTTTATAGTCTTCATACATATATATGTGTGTGTGTGTGTGTGTGTGTGTGTGTACGTATATATATATATACAACTTCTTAGTGGGGCAAAAATAAATAAATAACAAAAAATATATAAATTTTATTTATTAGTAGGGCAATAATATAAGGAGCTTAGAAAGATAAATGGTGAGAATCTTTAAAGATAAAAATTTCTGGGTATTGTGGAAGCAAAGAAAGAGACAAATGAGGATTTGATACGCAACCTAGAGGGCATTAATGCCAGTACATAAACAGAAAGCTGACTGTGAATTTTATTACTTGGTCAAACAGGAAGACTGAGGAAACAAAAATATCATAGGTGCTGTTTTTTTAAAAGGCAGCTATTTAGGATAATCATTTCTAAACTCCTACATGAATGTAAGTTATGGCTATATTACAGAGACCACAGTTTTAGAATTATTTATAGATTATTTTGTATATAACATTTAAGATGGAATCATTAAAATGTCCTGGTAAGACTACCAGGATTGCACACACAGTATAACTGTATTGATCTGGCCATGATAATAGAGCAAACTCAGGTATACCTTATTCAAAACCCTGTGGCAGTTTTCCTACTATATCTTACTTCTTAATATAGTGTGTGGAGGCACAGCCCATACTGTAGTATATTCAAGGTGGGAGAAAGAATACAAATATTATTCAGATACATTCCACTTTTAAATTTCATAAGGCAAATACATTTAGTACTGTTTTGTTTCAATATCTCAATTCATTTATTATTCATTTCACTATGCAGTGATATGAAAAAGAAAAAAAGGAAGTTAATATCATTCACTGATCTGGCTTCCCCATAGAGACCAGCTTTCTTACTAATTCAGACATCTTCTCCTCACTAGATAAATTTATGCAGCCACTCAGTCTTTTACATTAATTGAAAAAATGCTGATTTTGTGCACTGATGGACTACAAAACTTCATTGGAGATTTTCTGTGATCATAAGTACATTTGATCATTTTAAATGGCGCTTAGGGACTACATAACAGAGAGACTAATTCATCTGTGTTTGGAAGGTCTATACCCAGCAGAAAGAGGCATTTCATATTCTACTCATTACTTCTTCCGAGAAAGAGAACTTTAAGTATTTTATCAGAGTTCCAACAGGGAAAAATTCACTTTAATAATGCAATGTAAAGCATATATATGATTTTTTAATACTATAATTAGGATGGGCAGAATACATAATATAATAGGAGTTATTATATCACTTCTATTATAATCTATTAACATTATAAAGTTATCTTATTTTTATTTAAATTAGATACCAAAATTATTTTTAATGATGTGCAATTCATGCGTTCATATCTCATCAGTTTGTCAGTATAAATGATGCTAAAATAATGTTAATATCAATAGCAGATTTCCTTGTTTTTTCAGAATACAGATTCGTTTCCTCTTTGCCACTTAAAGGAACACCCCATCACTAAATGAGAGAATTAATGGTTTTCTGGTGCTTTCTACAGAAGATTTGCCCCAAAATATAAGTATGGATTAGAAATAACTACCTTTCTTCAAACAATGTATTTTCTTGCATTCTTAAGTAATGCTGCTTTAAAAAAGAAAAAAAAGAAAAAACCAATGGCTGTGTGGCAGGATCTGTATTTTAGATGCTAGGAATTTAAATGATGAATAAGGAAAGCAAAGACTCCGCTCTCATAAACTATGGATCTGAGGAAGATAATAAGAGACAAACAACAGTAAAGAAGGGGACATCAACTGAAAAGGAGGAAAACTATAAATTAGATAAGGAAATTACCAGGCAGACTGACAGAGGTACATCCTCCTTTACATGAAAGGATCAGGGAAGACCTCCCTAAGAAAATGACATGACCCGAAACCTAAGGAATGAAAAGGAGTTAGCCACAAAAAAAGAACTAGGGAAAATGTGGCTTGCTGAGGTAAAGGAAACAGCTAATACAAAGCCCCTGAATAAATGTTTTTCATTAAAAACATATACCCAAAAAGGATTTGAGTGAACACTGTGACCAGAACTTCAAAATCACTCAAAGAAGCAGCTAAATACAGGACCTGGTACAATGGCTCCCTGCCAGGTTCTGTTCTCTAATTCCACCGAAAGCAAGCAAACTCCTGCTTTCTTAACTCCTTTAAAAATAGAATCTTGGCTGGGTGCAGTGGCTCATGCCTTTAATCCCAGCACTTTGGGAGGCCGAGGTGGGTGGATCGCTTGAGGTCAGGAGTTCGAGACCAGGCTGGCCAACATGGTGAAACCCCATCTCTACTAATACTACAAAAATTAGCTGGGCATAGTGGTACATGCCTATAATCCCAGCTACTTGGGAGGCTGAGGCAGGGGAATCGGTTGAACCCAGGAGGCAGAGGTTGCTATGACTGAGATCGTGCCACTGCACTGCACTCTAGTCTGGATGACAAGAGTGGAACTCTGTCTGAAAAAAAAAAAAAAAAAGAAAAAAAAAAAGAATCTTACAATCTTACATCTTGGATATGCTTCTGTCAGGATTTGCTAGAAAATGGAATATAATACAAATAATTCAAGAGAGTATCATGAAGATAAAACTTTCATGTTGTCAATCCACTTGGCTCAAAAAGAATATTAAGATATCCAGATACTAGCGATAGCAGAAAGTTATTATTACTTCTAAGACACAATAGATAAAATGGGGATATTACGTTCTTGAAATTCAAGGAGAGCTAGAAACCTTGAGTATTGGCCATAAGGAAATAAATATGGCAAAGGGAGAGATACAGTCACTGCCGAAACATGGTACAAAACAGAAAAAAAAAAAAAAAAGGGAAATGAACATACCATTCTTTCTTTGTTTTTGTACTTTCTCAACTCCTGTCAGTATCTCTCATTGGCGAAACCCAGTGGCGTATTAGTTGACTTAGGGGCACAAGAAATGCAGTGTCTGACGGTAAGCCTCTTGGGCACAGAACAGTCAAGGAAGAAATGTAATGCACCTGAGGTATGGAAGGTGCTAACTGAAAAAAGTAAGCACAGCATGCAGAAAGACATGTCCAAAACAGCAGTGTCTGAGAACCAAATTCAGGCAAGCAAATTTCTCTTTTATACATCAATGAAATTTAACAAGAGGACAAATATATGCCCTTGTTTTGAACACATGTAAGGGAAATACGTCCAAAAACTTGAAACCTTACTGACTGAGGTCAGTCATTTGTCTAAATCAACCCTAAAAGAAAATTTGTAGCATTTTTAACGAAACAAGTTAAGGAGATTTTAACTTTGGAAAGAAAACTGGGAGGTAGACAAAAGAAAAGCTCGTGACAATCAGACATGAAGTTTATTTTATGACTGATGAATAGTTATTAATTTGAGAATGAATGAAAATCTGTAACTGTGACTACCTTGAGCACCCTCGGGGCAAAGTATGCCTCTGCCTGATTGATTGAGCACATCAGAATATTACAGCTTAATAATAAAAGGCATTAGGTTCTTTCATTTTCTCTAGCTTCAATAAGCAATTTCTCGTTTATTAATTCAGTTTTGTTTCAGGCTCCTACTAAGATACTGAAATAGAATACATCGCTGGCTCATTTCACTGCGGCCCCAGAGAAACTACAGAAGTGGGAAGAGGCAGGAGGTGGGGATCAAGATAAGAAGTCAGTGAGACAACTGGAGTGTTGGAGAATTCTCTTGAAGTAATATAGGTAAACTGGTTGTACCAACTCAGAGCAGGAAATCTCCGGCTTAATTATGGAAAAGTATGTGAAAGGTGCTAACCCTGGAACTCTACTGTCTTTACTTGGGACAATCAATGTCTTCCCATATATCTGCAGATACTCAAACTGTTGAGGCAGGTGATCTAATGAATAAAATTAGGACAGTGCAGAAGGCTTCAAACATGAATTGAGAAAAACAGGGAGGGGTTTTGACTTGCCTAAATTTGTGATTTCCCATCTTTCTCTCATGAGACTATGAGGATAGGTGGATGAAAATCTATGGAGTGAAGCTCCCACTGACTATAACTAGACAGCCTCATGAAATATGTAAATAACTATCTTCAGAAATTGAACAAAGGCAGTAGAGAAATGTGATTTCTGACAGAAGAAGAAGAAACGAGATAAACTGAAAGATGACATTATATTTCCTTCTGGAAGAATTTCCAGACCACGGTAAAAAGAGGGGCAATTTAGGCAGGATTTTGCAGCCTTTCTAAGTTGAGGAGAAAAATGCTGGAGTTCTAAGAGTCTGAAATAGCTAAATTTCAAAGAAAGAGACCAAAGGAGAAATAGATGTGCAGAAAATATACCCTAAATCCTGTATAAGGCCCCCACTGAGGAAACTGCTGAATATTAAGCTTTGTATGCATAAGATTTATGATGCTGGATACAGAAATACTGCCAAAAATTGTTCAAAGCTCTTCAAAGAAAGACATAATTGGTCACTTAACAATGTTGGAATTTATAATAACCGGCATGTAACAAAAATAATAGACATGAAACAAGCAGGATAATATGAACCATAACCAAGAAAAAGTCCATTCTTGGCACCTCAGATACTTTGCGTTTTTACTCATCATTCCAGCTCTGATATGGGATGGGGACACCAACCAGGGCTGGGGGTGGGAGTAAGGCTGCCAGCATGGTGAGCTCAGAAGACAGAGCCTCAAGCCAAAGACGATTATTCTCAAGACCCCAAAAATTTATGTGTTGAAGATTTAACCCCTAGTTCCTCAAATGACTCAGAATGGAAATAAGTTATTTACAGAGGTGATTAATTAAAATGAGGCCATTAGAAGGGGACTGATCCAGTATGACTGGTGTCCTCATAAGGAGAAGAAATTTGCACATAGACACCAGAGAGGGAAGACAATGTGAAGACACAGGGAGAAGACTTTCATTTACCAGCAAAGGAGAGAAGTCTGAGTCCATCTTTACTCACGGCCCTCAGTAAACATCAACCCTGCTGATGCCCTGATCTCAGATTTCTGAACTCAAGAACTGTGAGAAAATGAACTTCTGTCATTTAATCCACCCATTCTGTGGCACTTTGTTATGGCAGCCCTAGCAAAGTGATATATACCACAAGATTTTTAATCAGAAGGGTATTAAGAGGTAGACAGCATTGACTCAAACAACCAATGAGATTTACATGAGATACAAATTGTAACGTGTTACTTTTCACGTTTTTCTTTTTCACTTTTCTGAATCAGCTGGTTAAGATTTCTGGATTGATTACTGCTTAACTGTGACACCAGTTATATCCTTACTCTTAATGTTATTTATTTATGTATTTATTTATTTATTTATTTAGACAGTATCTCACTGTGTTGCCCAGGCTGGAGTGCAGCGGCATAATAGTGGCTCACTGCAGCCTCAGCCTCCTTGGGTTCAGGTGATCCTCCCACCTCAGACTCTCTAGTAGTTGGTACAACAGCTATGTGCTACCATGCCTGGCTAATTTTTCTATTTTTTGTAGAGATGAGGTTTTGCCTTGTTGGCCAGTCTGGTCTTGAACTCCTGGACTGAAGAAATCCACCTGCCTTGGCCTCCCAAAGTGCTGGGATTACAGGCATGAGCCACCGTGCCCAGCTTTAATATTGCTTTTTACATTCAATGTCATTCTTTTGTATCAGTGAAATACTAGCTACAATTTCCTTATTATTGTCTAAGCCATACGACGGAACCAATCAGTCATTGAGTTTGTAGTTTTTGACGGGCAACTCAGTTTCCTTTGCTATTGCTTTCTTGTAAGAAATGATTTGCTTACCTGAGTAGTTCAACCATAAAGTGACTTTTTATATGGCAAACATTCCCACAGACCAAACAGTTAGAAAAAAAAAATCACTGTATCTATTCTGCAGTTCATTAGGTTAGGAATTGAATCAATTCTATTGATTTAAGTTTAGTAGTCTCTGTTCCCTGTTTGGAAATCAACAGTGAACTCTAATCATAATCTTTCTCTTTATATATGTGTATGTTGTAGTGCTCAAATGTGTGCTCTCCAGAATCTTTTTTGCTGTTGTACAGTCACTATTCTCTCAATGATACAACAGTTATCTTCCAAGGAAGAACAAGAAAACCTGACACAGAGGTTGGAACAAGCACTGTCAAAAACTACACACATGACCCTTACCCATCCAACAATGATATATGTGTGTGTGTGTATGTATGTGTGTGTGTGTGTATATATATATATGCATGTCTATTGATCATATCCTGTAATTAAATGATTCAGCTTATGCTAAAGAATGACCAACAAGGACTGAGAATTTCAACCAACATACTAAACAACTTTTGGACCAACCATATTTCCTGTCTGTGCTAAACAATTCTGAGACCAAATGAACTTTACTGCTTCTGAGCTAAATAATAGGTGTAATTGGTAAAATAACGTAATTGCTCATTTCAGGGAATATTTGTTCCTGGAAGCCTGGATAATGAAAAAATTAAATTAGATTATTTTCCCACATGAACATTTTGCTCATTAAGGACTTCCCAAAAAATACAAAGTTATTTTGTATACAAACTGCTTCGTTTCAACCAGTCCTCTGCCTTGGATGATCTGTCTTAAAATTACTAAGGGTGACTGATAAAATCATGTGGATATTGTTGGATAAATTCTGATAATGAGACCAAACTACTATCTGCTCAATGTGATTTTTCTCTACGAAGATGCTAAATCCAATAAACTCAGCTTTGCTTGTTCGACTGTCAATGATTTTGGCCAATGTTTTTTAAAGCAATAGAGAATTTTGAAGGATTTTTAGCAAATGATTATAATCAAATCTGCATTGAAAAATATTATCCTGAATAGAGTAGCAAGAGAAGATTTGCAGAGTTCAATGAATAGCTTCAAACTCCTAAGATTTTTGTGTGATAACATTCTAAATTCTCATAATTATTTTTTATTTAGACATTTTTACAGTTAAAAGAATAAACCTTTAAATAGTATTTATGGACTTTCTGATATTTTACATATCACTATAAATCAGTGAATGTATTACATATTCTGTCAACATTAATCTATGAAGTTACTTATGTGATAATATTGATACTCAGGGATATCAGAGCTAAGAACTAGGTCTCAATTTCTAATGACTGCCAGCAGGAATTGCCTACCTGAAAGTCTCTGGAGAAGTCAGCTAGCTCGTTTGCCATCTCTTAACAGCAATGTTACTGTCAGTCAATCCAGTCATCCAGTTTTAAAGATAAAGTACTGACATGAAAGTAATCAAATTATTAAATGGAAAATTGTTTTTTCATATTGTTTGCTGAATGATTCTACATAATTCACTAGTCAAGAGCTCTCATTACATTTATACACATTATAATGTATATTCAATTCATATTGCATTCAGAAGAATTCTAAGTACATTCTTGTATACAGAACTATGATTCCAATACTGATCAGTTTGTATTCATGTTCAAAGCTTGTGATTACTGGGAACATTTCTCCTAGAATTGCCCAGCCTCTAAGGCTATTGATCTAGCGCCAAACCTTACTGCATTTATCCATCTATTTTCAGCTGATGTGCTGGATTTGACCTTTGCTATGCTCTGTAATTTTACTTCTCTGAAGTTCCTTATACTGAATATGTCTATGACAATAAATCGCTCCTTAAATGTAGTCCTTGAATTAACTATAAGCTTTAATAGAGCAGAGTAGCTTATTTATCAGTTTATTTTGTATTTTTCTGAATGATTATCTTAATCACCAGTTCTGGTTTTATTTATTTAACAAGTTATATGCAGTCACATATTATTTAAAGTTTTATGATTTATTTTATTGTGTATCAGAGATTTTGAATTTGAAAGCTATGGAAAAGTATAAATCATTATACAAACGTTTGATGCTTTATTAACAATTTCACTAAAATGTGTATTTTTATTCTTCAGTGAAAATACATTATATAATGTAAATACTTCTGAAGAATTTTTATCTTGAGTCCTAGTAATGGAGCGGAGGTATTTGCGTAGCTATGAATGAATCTATACTTCATTTCTATATTACTGTGATGGTTTCTAAAGGCTTTCTTCCTCTTAACTTCATTTCAACCTATTTTCCACCCCAACTCTAAGCAAAAATTCCATTCATTCATACCCATTTCCAAAGTTATTATAATGTTCAATTTCACTGAAGATACTGCTACTTATGTAACTAGTAAAAACAGTATGAGAATGTCTCTGGGCTTTTCATAAGAAATACCTCAACTTTTCAAAACAGCCTTAGACAGATTAATTAACACCTAAAGGGTATGTATATATTTAGGGTGTTTCTAACAGGCTACAATAATGTCTGTAATCATTTAAAGACTGAAAGACACAATAGGGGAAAAACTTGGCTCAGCAGCACAACGTTGACCTCTAATGTTGGAATCACAACAAATCTGGTGTGGATTCTGTTCTCTTCATCAAGAGAAGAACTGACTCTTCTCTTCGACATGTATGCTCTAAACTGCATAATCTAATGGTCCTTCCACTTTTAGGTGACAGTTTTAGATTCATTTGAAATAGTATCAGCCATTTGATTAAAATTAGACAGAATAATTTTCGGGGGAGTAAGGAGAAGTAGTTGAGTGTTATCAGGGGAAGATATATTGTAGTGACCTCTGGTAAAATTATTCTAGTAAAACAGAAAACATATTTATACATTTTAGATATTATTCAGCAAATATATATGGCTCCTTTCTATGTGGGTATTCTTTTTTAATAGTTATTCAACACCATGCTACTTAATTTGACCAATGAAATATTAGTGTCAGGAAGAACCTGAAGAGCCTGTATTGTGCACTCATCCTTTTTCCCCTGCATTAAAATCATGGACTCAAGCGGCAAGACAGAATCTCTGTCAGTCTGTGTGGCTACAATATTTACATACTTTGAATGATAGCTGTATTTGCGGTTTTTTTTTAAGGCACTAAGATTTGTACATATTTTATCACTGCATTCTAACTTGGTTCATCCTAACTGATACAAATGTTGATTAAGTTCAACTCATTCTAAGATCTGTAAAACTATCTAAGACAGTTCCCTTCATTTGACAAATCAATTGAGTGTTCAGAGAGTAAAGTCCTATCTCTGTTATACGACTCCTCTGTTCATTAATAGGCTTTTATAAAGAGTGATACTAGTTTTTATTCCTTCTTACTTTCCTTTGCTTCTAAAATGATTGAAATCTAGTTTGCACTCTGACATCCAAAATATAATTAACTAAGCTACCTAACAGCCTTCTTACTCACAAGTGTAATCAACATTTTAAACTTCATCTTATTCATACTTTCACAATATTTGATTCTTCCTCTCTGAGCTCCCCCTTTTTTGACTTCCAGGGCATAATTTACCTTTAGACAATCATCTACCTTCTTGGACTCTCATTCTCTGAAGCTTTTCCTCTCCCTGGCAATATTCTAAACACTAACTTCTTAAGGGTTTTATCTTTAGCTGTCTTTCTCTCATTAAGCATTGTTACTATGCAATCTGACCAAGTCTATGGTCTCTAACCTTCCCCCAAAGAACTGTTCAGGTTTCATGTTTTCTATGAGCTTCAGATTAAAATTTCTTACTATCCAAAAGATATTGTTTATGCCTTGAGGCAACTGACTTTCATTATGATATGGAAGTGTTGGGAAGGGAAGAGCATGGTCTCTTTAAATGATCTGAAAGTGGGGCAGGGAAGTGCTGGGTAAAGGAGGGTGTGGCCCCTGGCTAGGGCTCCATCCCAGGAACCTTGGTGAGGAAGGACAAGCATTTCCTGCCCAAATGTTGCATTTCCCAAGACCAACCTGGCCTGCCATGTCCCCATCCTGTACCTATAAGAAACACCGAGACCATAGTAGGCAGATACACAAGTTGCCAGACGTCAAGAGGAGCACAACAGCAAAGAAACACACAAGCGGCTAGACGTCGAGGGGAACGCACTAACCAGCACTGAGCATGCTGGCAGGCTGCTGACTAGCAGAACAGAGCGAAGTGTGGCTGGAGCAGTCAGAAGAGAGCTTGGGCCACTGAGCGGCCCGACTCCAGGGAAAACCTTCCCAATCCATCCCCTTCTGGCTTCCCCCATCTGCTGAGAGCTACCTGGACTCAATAAAACCTTGCACTTATTCTCCAAGCCCAGGTATGATCCAATTCTTCCGGTACATCAAGGCAAGAACCAGGGATACAGAAAGCCCTCTTTCCTTAAGACAAAGTAGAGGGCTGGTTAACACAAGCCACCCTATAGGGGGCAAAACTAAAAGAGCACCCTGTAACACATGCCCACTGGGGCTTCAGGAGCTGTAAACATTCATCCCTAGACATTGCCATGGGGTGGGAGCCCCATAGCCCGCCGGTCTGTCTGCTCCCTAGAGGTCTGAGGATCCGGGCACTGAAGAAGTGAGCCGCACCCCCTCACACGCCCTGCGAGTGGGACGAGGGAACTTTTCCCATTTTAATTATACCTACTATTTTGCCCATATTTGTACAATCACTAAGCCCAAAATTTCTGTTTAATTCTATATACCACCTTCCATTCACTGTCCTCTAGTTGCTTCCTATGCCTTCCTATACTACAGTTTGCAAAAACATACCATTTTCTCCCATTTAATATGTTTTGAATCTTTTTCTTTCTTATGATAACCATTGCTGCTTCATTTATGTAGGGCTTTATCTTTTATTTTGAAATGCTGTCTCCTTCATCTTTAAACTGGATTAGTGTTTCAAGTTCCATCATCTCCTCTCATTTCTCGATGAGACACAAGATAGTTTTCGAAGTAACACTTGATCTTTTTTGTTTTGCTTACATTATTTCCATGACTCTTCAATTCAGTTTTTAAACTTTAAAAATTTCATATATCCCATAGACATATAAACAACTAAATGCATAAAATAAATGCATCTACCTGATTGCTGATGGAGATGCAGATTTTTTTTCACTGACCTTGTGCTTTAACCCCAATCTGATTATATACCATAAATTGCCCTCTAGGAATCCTTAAGGCTCCTTGGAATTAAATTTTGAAACCAATATCAAATACCTTACCAATATGAAAAGCCAGTAACAGTAATAGATATAGCACAAATTAGATGGCACATGTTACTCTTTATTATTCAGATTTATGTTACTTTGTACCTTCCTTTTACTATATACCACATATAATACTTATTTTTAGTTTCATTTGTAGTTTTATCAGTCTGAAGTGCTTTTCCTATTTCTCTTTTTGGTTCACTTTTATTAAGATTAATTAAAATTAGTTGGAGGCTTTAGTCTTGGATTTATACCAATGGTTGTTCTATGTTCAGCCCCGTTCTATGTTCAGCCTCTCTCCTTCCTATTATTCTTTTCATGTGTCTATTTTAAAAACAGATTGATCAAAATCCTAGTTCAGTATTACAGGCTGCAGTATTCAAAGTCTTCCAAATAATTTTTGAAGTTGGTTCTAACGAGAGCAAAAAAGAGTGTATTTTCTTACTCAAGATTAAAAACTCTTGAGCTGTTAGTTTCTCATCATTTTCTGGATGACATTCTGCAATAAAATAAAATAACAAGTAAAGCAATGAATGAATATGATGGAAAGGATATTATGGAAACAAATGAATCCTCGTTTTAGTGGTTCCTAGGGTTTAGCTGTATTCTTGCCTTTTGGTGGATTCAGTGTTCAATCTTTTATTATGTAAACTGCACTGGTGTTCACAAAATACTCTATGTGTATTAGCTAAATTGAATTAAAATTCCTTAATTTATACCTGACTCAAAAAATTATATACACATAATCACAAAAAGTTGCATGTATTTCAGGAACTTTAAAATTTTCCTAGATCCTACCCAAGGACTTCAACTTGAGGAACACTATTCTGGGCAAAGTTCATTCATTTTTCCTCAGTGTTCCCATAGTTCCTCATTCAGAAGTCATTTGTAGTTGAATCATTCCCTTTAATAACTTGGTTCATAGCTTGTCACTACTGTTTCCCATACTCTGAACCCTTTAATGGAAGAAATTGTGCTCCATTCTCTTTTATTTAACTAGTTATCTTTATTCTATGATTTTAATGTTTGGATGTAGAAGATGGTAGTCCATATTTATGTGATACTCTGAAGATTATCCCAGACTTTTGAAAGTTAAAAAGAGCAGCACTTTGGGAGGCCGAAGCAGGCGGATCATGATTAAGAGATAGAGACCATCCTGGCCGACATGGTGAAATCCCGTCGTCTCTACTAAAAAATACAAAAATTAGCTGGGCATGGTGGCACATGCCTATAGTCCCAGTTACTTGGGAGGTTGAGGCAGCTTAAAATCCGGGAGGCGGAGGTTGCAGTGACCCAAGAGAGCGCCACTGCACTCCAGTCTGGCGACAGAAGGAGACTCCGTCTCAAAAAAACAAAACAAAACAAATCAAACAGAAAAAGAACATTAGAGATTAGGTAATTTTATGTCCCAACCTACATAAACATCTATTTTTAAAAGCTTTGGACAACTGGTCATCCATCTCTGTTTAAATATGGTATTGATTCATGACATACCTTGTTTTATCAATGGGTAATGTTAGCTCATGTATATTGATACACAACTTCAATGTCAATTTTTAATCTCCACAATGACAGAAAATACTTACCCATTTTAAGTAATTATTAGTCAGCTAGGGCTGCCATAACAAAATATCATAGACTGAGTGGCTTAAATAAAAGAAAAATATTTTATTACAGTTCTGGAGGTCAAAAGTCTGAGATCAAAGAGATGATAAGTCTGTCTTCTCCAGAGGCTCCTTTCCTTTTCCATCACATGACTGCCTTCTCACTGTCCTCATGTGGTGTTTTCTCTGTGCTCATGCTGATATGTCTCTCTCTTCTTAGGACACCAGTCATACTGTGTTAGTGGCCCTCCCTTACGATCTTATTTAACCTGTATATTCTTCTTCAAGAACCTCTCCCCAAATACACTCACGTTGAAGGTTAAGATTTCAACAGATGAATTTGGATCTGTGGGACACAATTCAGTCCAGAATAGTAATAAAAGGTCTATGATTAGCTTAATTCCTGCTCACATAATTAGAAAAGCATCTTTATATTTTAATTTTTGAACAATGATTCTAAAA
This sequence comes from Macaca nemestrina, assembly GCF_043159975.1. NCBI lineage: Eukaryota > Metazoa > Chordata > Mammalia > Primates > Cercopithecidae > Macaca > Macaca nemestrina. Next base: position 83,328,179 of record NC_092129.1, read on the forward strand.
AAATTCTATTTGATCTCAGAATTTAAAACTGTTCTTTATAGTCCAATCTCTCAGTATCTGTGAGCCATCTCATAGTCTGAATAATTTACAAATATATTGATTATTTAGAACTAGTGCCATAATAATTATGTTTTCCTTCTCAAATTTGTCAAAAAATGATATTTCCTTCACTCATGTTTAGGAAGTATGATTCATTTCCTGCTGAAAATTACTAATTTTATGAAGTATGAGTAAAATAAAGCAGGGAGAACAATTTCTCTGAAGAGTCACTTCAATTTTTATTAACAGAAAATTATTCAAAATACAAAGTATATCTACTTGTATTTCCACTAAAATCATTTTGGTTGTAAATTACAGAGTATTTGTTTGAAATCAAATATGCATATTTCATCTTATTCTGAATGACAGCTACCATATGTAGTTTTCCAACCACATAAATTATATTAGACATAAATCAGTAGCATGGCCAATTTAATGGCATATGTTTGGGATCATTTTTCTTTCAACTTTTAACTTCAGTATTTTAATTATAGCTAAAACACATTTTATAATAATCTAAGAGTTTCTGAATATGCCAGTAATAATCTCTTGACATTCATCTTATATTGATTAAATTTCTGCATTTTGTTTATATTTTTGGAAGCTACTGGTAGTATGGATATAAAAAATTCTTGAGTACTTCAATTTAATTGATAAGGTGATTATAGTGCCTTACTGCTTATAATATTTACCATGTTCTCACAATGTACTAAATACTGTTATTTCTGTAGACCTTAATAACAGTAGCTATTTTCACTTGAGTGCTGTTTGTATAGAGATGAAAGTGTATAATTAAATGATTTTTCTCACCAAATATACTGAGTGAATACCTCTTGTACTATCTCAGAGTCAAAATAAAAAGGGGATCTCAACAATAAACAGAAAAGTACTGTCATACAGAAAAAAGGAAATAGACATTCTATGTTTTCAAGGAGGATGTAGGTTTACTAGAGAAAATTTTCAGAAGAGTAGTATTCTTTGTGATTATAGAAAGGTTTATTTGAATTACATATTTATGCATGTTATCTTACATATATAGTGACTTTTTACTATTTAGGTAAAAGATGACATTTTACTACTTAGATAAATAAATTTGAGTACTCTAAGTAGACTCTATAACCAACATATTAAATGAAGCTTTTCTTTTTAATTGATTAGTACAGATTAGAAAATTGGGTATTCAGCCTACTAATTTAAAAATAATACACAAAATTTATGTGACATGATTAATTTTATAACTTATTTTCTTATATAAAAATCCTATTAAAAACAGAAAATCCTTAGCAATATATAACAATGAACGCTGTAACAATTCTTTAGCAGTAAGGAATCTATTCTGCTACAATCTAGCTTTATAACCTTGGCACTCTCAACTTCTTAAAATTATAGGCAGATTTTATGGCAGGAACTTCGCACACTGGGGACTAAAAGGAAGATAAGTGGATGATAATACTTCAGGTGTTTTTTAATATACCTCTCAGGTATTTACTTAAACAAAACTTGCTGGAGGTGGTGATGATCTCTAGTTGAGACAATGGGGACCTCTGGCAGAACCAGAGATGTCTTTCTAAGAATCTTACCTCCCAAGGATCTCTATGACAAGGTTAAATTACCTTTAGGGGTCAGGTGGAGTATGTGTACTTTTGGAGACCTACTGGCTACTTTAGAACAAATGGATAGAAACACTCTTTGTTACATTAGAAATCCAGAATTTATTTTCACTTTTCTTCTGTCTGTTTTTGATATACGGTATTTTCAGATAAGCACATACTGTACATATTTAACAACGTAAGTTTCAGATTCTGGAATGATCTGCTCAATTACAAGTTATAATCTGTATCTTGTGGCTTCTGAAAGCTTGAAAATTGTTGCAGAAGAGAAACAGCAATGTGGTAGCTGTCTTATTAAGGCAAGCACACAAGTTATTACAAAAAAAATTTGTAGAAAAACAAGGTTAACATAAAGGGGGAAAAATCCACCAGGAACTTTATTACTATGGAAACATTATACTGTACATATACTATCAAAAAATCAAGCCAGCAAATTAACTCATCTATCTTTTCTAATATGTAATTCTATAATTTATTTTGATGCTTAAACCTAAAATTTCCTTTCTGAAGAGAAAACTAATGCAACATTGCATTCAAGTTTCCTGTCATAATAACTTTCAGTAAACACAAAAATGAATGTGTTGTTTGTATAGTGTAAATATTTTTATGTACTATACTCACATTATGTGATGATCAGGGTGCCCAGTATGCTTATCAAAATACGTGATCTAGGCAGGTAAATTTCCTTTCCTAAAAAGAAGTATGCATGTAGTATTTTAAAATTAAATGAATAAAAACAAAAACTAAACAAACAATATGGGTCACTGTTTTTAGTGTGTTTTATAAATTTCTAGATATTAATTTTTATCACTTTCCCTTCTTGATATTAGGCTTATTAATGTTCATCACTAATTTCAGCATCTATTGCTTTTGTATGAAAATTCAAGTGACCGTTTTTCCACATTAAATTCCATTTAGGAAAAAAATACATTTCCTCGAGTGAATATAATCACAATATAGATTTTCGTTTTAATTAGATAATCAATTAAACTTATCCTGCAACACTTATTTTAAATTAAATAGAAGAAAGTCAGGTGAGTAGTTTGCCTGTAAGATACTATGCTGTATATATTCTGAATATTTTTACATCTGATAACTTGTAAGCATAAATAGATTTGGGAGATCATCTGAAAGCTTGCATTTAAATATTGTATATATGGATATGATATGTGTGCACAGGTATGTGTGTCATGCTTTATGTACATATATTATATATATACTAATGTTTGCTTTTCAATCACGTCTATAGAAAACAAGACATATGAAGAAGAAACACGTATAAGTTTTTCAAATTTTGGTTACAACTAGTGCCATTTCAAATAATTATAAAAATATATTATTTCCTGAATCATCTCTGAATATTCTAGGATGAACTGTATCCTAAAATAAGAGTCTACGTAATAATATGAGCTTTCATTATCATTTAGAATTTGTAAAAAAGCGATTAAATGTTTACCTAATTAAATCATGTTTTCAAATTTGTCATTCTGTACCTATACAATTCAAGGTAATATTGGTTGTCTTAAATACAATTAGTTGTTTTTTTTTTAAAAAAAAAAAAGACTAAAATTAATGGAGAGTAAAGAAAGGCTTTATATTTCTCGAGCATATTGCTTATCTTTGGTTCAAACATTTTCTTCTGTAAACAGAATCTTTGGGGAGTCAATAACATAATGAATAATAGTCATTAGTATCAGCCTGCATTTACATGTGCTGGCACATTTTTCATGTCACTGGTAATCTACTAGTATTTTGCAACACAATGAAACCTATTTGGGTAGAAAATTACAGAGGCATAGAAAAGTAGATTATCATCTTTCTGGGCAGCTTTTTTTTATAAGAATTTTTTAGCAGCATTTCTCATTTAATTAGCTTAATATAGGAGTAGAAATATAAATATTTAAGTACATTATGAGAACAAAATGGTAGGTAATTATTGGCAAAGCTTTATTTTTCTGATTAACTTCTCTGAAAAGGGAATAGTTAAGTGAATACTTTGGAAGGATGCACTGAGTTTCAGGTTAATAGGGGTTGGTACTTCTACTTTAACAAGAGAAACTAAATCAAGAGTGTTGCTGTATAAGGAAAACATACATTTGAAGTCAATCAAGCTGTCTCCCTCAATTAACCTGGAAACTATTTATGGAAAATAAAACAATGTCTAGTTCCATGAACTATAAGCATTTTTGAAACACTGTGCTAATAGGAGACAGAGATTTTCTGAAGAAAGATTGCATGTTATTCAAATAACTTACAATATTGTAACAAGTCAGGATTTTCATCATACTGTAGTTATTATGAAACATCTAATTTGCTCTTCATAGTGATTCTATGAACATCTTCCATCTATTTGAAGAACTACATGAGAGAAAAATAGCAGAAGTATGATTACCCTTGCAGAAAGTTTCCTGAGAGCTAGCCCAGTGTACTTTTTACTCATGCCACCATTAGACCCTCAACAACCTTGCACAGACAGGTGATAATAGCTTTACTTGGGTGAACATCAAAAAAGGTGTGAATCTAAGACATAAATGTGAATGAAAGGCAGGTTAGAAAAGCAGAACAAACCAGACTAGAAAATCAGAAATAGCAGCTTGTTCCCTAGCCATTTATGTCTACTTTCTGTGGACATACTTACAGACAGACAATCTTTTTATTATTTTTGAAAGCAGGAAAATTAGATAAATGTGCCTTTTAATTTCAGTGGAAAAGTGTTTTTGATTCTTCCATTGCATTATTTTTGTAACTCTATAAGGTCTAGTATTATCACCTTTCTTATAAGGAAAAGTAAATGATATAGATGGAATGTCGAGTCTTAGCTTCATGTAAATGGTGTTACACATCACTATAATACTTCCAAAATAAGAAAAAAAATAAATTAACTTCTGAATTTATGTTTGACATTTGCATGTGAAGCCCAAACCCGCAAAAATTCTTCAAAGATCTGTATTTCATGTATTTCCTATTTTAATATTTCAATTAATAATTGACTCTATGGTATAGTTAGATGGAGCTCTTTTTTCTTGGAGAAGACTCATAATCTGAAATATGGGAAGAAAAATCTTCTTAAATTAAGGACTGATAAAAATAAAAAGTATTTGATGTTAGCAACGTGATATAACACGTTGAGTGAGCTCTTCAGCAACTTCCAAAGATTTCTGAGGGTACTTTGCTCCTGGGTGTTTAGAGTGGGAGAGAAAAGAAAAGACAATGTGTCAGAAAGCAAGTCAAATGTTAGATACAGCTTTGATACTGCTAGATATATACTACTACTGTGATACTACTTTGATACTACTAGATACTACTTGATACTACTTTGATACTACTTTGATACATCCAGATACTACTGGATGGGGAAAGTCTTCAAAAATAACTGCACATTAATAAAAAAGGAAGAAACCATTGGGGAATTAAATATTTAGTTGAGCTTCTTTGTAAATGAAACAATGCTAGGAAGACAAAAAAATGAGCCTTTATGGGGAATATGCCTGATAGAAGACCAACAATTCTGGCTTTTAATTTTTACTCATAAGTCCCATTAAAATCAATTCTTAGTAAAAGATGGCATAAGTCATAAAAATTTCAAACTGTTAATTTTTTATCATATACAGATTAATAAATGTATAATGTTGCTAAATATGACAAACAGCATATGACTTAATGACTCCTGTCATTTATCTACATATTTCAAAATGTGTTCCTAATATAATATGTCAATGTGACCGCTATTGATTCAAACCATGCCATGGAGCACTATTTTTCATAATCAAATTATGTAGCTATTTAGCACAGGTGAGAAGAACAGATACATTGATGTGAACTGTCCCCTATTTATGGTTCATCTTTGATTTTTTACCACGAATTTTTGTATTTTTATTGTCATTATGTAAAATCTAATTCAAAATCATCTTTTAGTTTGTTGAATAGATTTTTCCACACATCCTATATAACAAGTGGATCAGAATTCAACTATGATATAAAGCATCATAATCATATTTATATACGAATTCATGAGAAGGAAATATGTGTAAAATATTTTCATACTGCTTTTAAAATTAGTAAAAGTATAACTTTCATCTTTTTTACTGTAACCATTTTCATAGGAAAATGTAGATCTATTTATTTCCATGATTTTACACACATTAACATATGATACATGAATGTAAAATTAAAACAGCAATATTTTATATAGACTTTATTCATGCTTACTTAATAGTCATCTTTTCTCTCCTCTTTCTTCCTTTTACATATCATGTATCTAAGTCTACTCAGTACCTTATTTCTTATTTAAATTTGGAGCACCTGTTTTCATACTTGTGACTTTCTTTTTCAGTTTTTAAAAGTAATTAATTATATGTTTTACAGACACATACATACACACATTTATCCTTGTGAACCCACGACCCAACCTGAGAACTAGAAAATTGCTAAAGCTAACCTGTGTGTTCATTTCTAATTCCATCCTCCCTCTCCCTCATCCCCTTATCCAAACATAAACACTATCCTGTGTGTTTTTTTATTAGTATTTGCTTTCCTTTATCAAAAGATGACTTAGCATATTTAGATGTGCCCATACATATAGATTTAGTTTTGAATTTATATAAATGGTATGCATTATTAGGGACCTTGTTTTTTTTACTCAAATTACATATATAAGATTTACCCGTGTTATTCCCCATGCATCTCTGGTTAATTCATTTTCACCAATGCATAATATTTTGTTTTGTGACCAAATCAAATCTTATATTTCCATTCTTCTTATATTGGCTCTTTGCTTGGTTTCTATAGTGGGTTGAATAGCGTCCCCTTCAGAATATAACTTTATTAGCAAATAGGTCTTTGTGAATGTAATTAATTAAGGATCCTGATATAGTTATTATCTTGGATATAGAGCAGATCCTAAATCCACTGACTGGTATTCTTATAAGAAGAGGAGAGGACACAGAGACAGGGAGGAAGAACATATGTGAGGACAGAAGCAGAGATTGGAGATATATTGTCATAAGCTAAGAAAATTCAGGAAGCACTAAGAAGTAGAGAATCAAATATTTTTTTCCCAGTAGCCTTCAGAGGGAGCTTGGCCCTGCCAGTACCTTGAATTCAGACTTCCAAGCAAATAAATGTATGTTTTCCTAAGTCTTTGTTCTATCACCTGTGTCTCTTTATCTCTACTTTAAATAGTCTAGTTTTCTGAGCCTCTGGACTTCATCCCGGCAAAACGTTCCAACTTGTTGTCCTGCTGAATATGCAGTTCCCACTCTTTCATGACAGGTGTTTCATCAGTTGGTGAACCCATTCACTGAGGGGTAAATCTGTATAATTTCATATTCTGTTTCTTTTCCTCTGCCGTATACTTTTATACTGTCCCTTTCTTGATAATTATTATTATTCTATAATTTATCTCTTTAAGCCTTAGTATTAATACATGATTATTTTATATTCTGCATCTAATAATTTAAAATGTAAATTCTTCAGGGATCCATCTCCTTATTTCTCCTAGATCCCTAGTGGTAGCTTGTTTTACATATTTTGTGTGCCACTTGAAAATACTAGGTTTCAAATTTTGTGTGAGGACCCTGAACAGATTTTAGTTTATATCATCAACTCATGTACTTACTCCTGGAGGGTTTAGTCATGATCTTAAAGGGCATTTCTTTATTTAATTCCTTACTTACAGAAGGAACCTGTATTAGGGTTCTCTAGAGGAACAGAAGTAATAGGATATATATGTATATGAAGGGAAGCTTATTAAGTATTAACTCACACAATCACAAGGTCCCACAATAGGCTGTCTGCACACTGAGGAGAAAGGAAGGCCAGTCGAGGGCAGGAAGCATCCGGCACTGGAGAAAGATGTAGACTGGGAGGCTAGGCCAGTCTAGTCTTTTCTCTCTTTTTTTTTTTTTTTTTTTTTTTGCTTACTTTATATTCTAGCCATGCTGGCAGCTGATTAGAATGTGCCTACCCAAATTAAGGGTGGATCTGCCTTTCCCAGCCCACTGACTCAAATGTTAATCTCCTATGACAACGCCCTAACAGGCACATCCAGGAACAATATTTTGCATCCTTCAATATAATCGAGTTGGCATTCAATATTAACCATCACAAATCCACCCCTTGTCAACTTGAATCCATACACATCTCCTGAGATCACACATAATCTTCAAATAAAAACAATAATAAGGTCATAATTATGCCTAACATAATACAACTGTCCTTCATACAACCGGCAATACACCAATCCCCAACCCAAATACTATTACCTAGACTTAACAATATTTAAGTGTTGATATGAAGTCATAAATCTTAGGTCACATGATAAAGAAAAAAGGAAATAAAATGAAGATATTTTATTAGTACAAGTGAATACATGCACACATATGTTTTTAACAAAAGAAGGAGGAAATACTTATGACAATTACAGCCCTTGTTTCTGCAACAAGTCATGTGGTCATAGCTGGTATTGATGACTACCTTCTTCTACTACCCGTTCTGTGCTTTGCCTTCAGCATTCTATTACTTTGCCTTCAGCAAGCACCTCAGCAGGTCGAGATTTTTTTCCTGGTGGAGTGACTCAAATCTTTATTCCTAAAATGTCTGGGCCGCCTGGATTGGACTGTTTTAATTTCTCATTGACTTTAATCACAGGGCATAGTAATACTAAGAGACACTCTGTTAAGTGTGTAAGTCTTATTATAGCAATCTTAATACAGGAGATCTATTAATCTCCTGTATTCCATGCTAATCTTCCTTATCTCCATTGTGGAGTAGTAAACCGATTTCACCTGGATGCTCCTGGTCAATCACTCCAGTCAACACCGTAACTCCCTTGTTAGTCTGTTGACTTAGAGGTAGGAGAAAAGCAAAATGTCCAGGCGTCAATCTTAACTTCCAGTTTAATGGAATAATTGTTGTGTCTCCTGGTGGCAGAATTCCTCCCTCGGGATCTAAGACCTCTAGGCCAGCTGAATGTAATGTCGCAAGAACAGGAAGCAAAGATTTTGCCAGTGGATCACTAGGGATGTTAATGAGCTGTGAAACTTCCCTTTCCACCTCTTGATTCCCGGACCTGTGAATCCTAGCTATGGGAGAAACAGTACCATATATTGGACACTGATTCACAGCGTACACAGCCTTCTAGAGAACTTTGCCGAAGTCCTGCAAAGTATTGTCAGCTAGTTGGCATTGTAATTGTGACTTCAAAAGGCCATTCCACCATTCTATCAATCCAGCTGCTTTAGGATAATGGGAAACATTGTAAGACCAATGAATTCCATGAGCATGAGCCCAATGCTACACTTCTTTAGCCATAAAGTGAGTGCCTTGGTCAGAGGCAATGCTGTGTGGAATACCATTACAGTGGATAAGGCATTCCATGAGTCCATTGATGATAGTCTTGGCAGAAGCATTGTGTGCAGGATAGATAAACCCATGAGTAAGTGTCTATTCCAGTGAGAACAAACCGCTGCTCTTTCCATGACGGAAGAGGTACAATAGGTCCAATACAATCAAACTGCCACCAGGTAGCTGGCTGATCACCTCAAGAAATGGTGCCATGTCAAGGGCTCAGTGTTGGTCTCTGCTGCTGGCAAATTGGCCACTCACCAGTGGCTGGAGCCAGGTCAGTCTTGGTGAGTGGAAGTCCATGTGATGAACCCATGCATATCCTCCATCCCTGCCACCATGGCCACCTTGTTTATGGACCCAATGGATAATGACAGGGGTGACTGGGGAAAGAGGCTGAGTGGTGTCCACAGAACAGGTCATCCTATGCAATTGATTATTAAACTCCTCTGCTGAGGTCACCCGTTGTTGAGCACTCACATGGGATACAAATATCTTCACAGTTTTTGACCACTCAGAGAGGCCCATTTGTATACCTCCTTCCCAGATTTGTCACCAATTTTCCAGTCATGCATCTTCCAAGTCCCTGACCATCCAGCCAAGCCATTGGCTACAGTCCATGAATCAATATATAATCACACATTTGGCCATTTCTCCTTCCATGCAAAGTGCGCATCCAAGTGCACTGCTCAAAGTTCTGCTGACTGAGAAGATTTCCTTCACCACTGTCCTTCAGGGATGTCCTAGAAAGGGGCTATAGTGCTGCAGTTGTCCACTTTCTGGTGGTGCCTGCATATCGCGCAGAACCATCTGTGAGCCAGGCCCTAGTCTTCTCTTCCTCTGTCAACTGATCATAGGGAACTCCCCATGAGGCCATTGGTGCAGGCTATGGAAGAGAACGCGTGATGGCAGAAGTGGAGACCATGGGCATTTGAGGCACTTCCTCATGTAACTTACTTGTGCCTTCAGGACCTGTGCAAACTCAGTCACATACATACCACTTCCATTTGATGATGGTATTCTGCTGTGCACGACTCGCTTTATGGTTAGATAGGTCAGAAACACCCAGTTCATGAAAGGCAGTTCAGGACTCATGGTGACTTGATGACCCATATCAAACATTCAGTTTCCATCAAAACAAACCCAGTAACAGGATAAGAGCTGTCTCTCAAAAGGAGAGTAGTTATCTGCAGAACATGGCAGGTACTTGTTCCAGAATCCTAGAGGCCTCCACTGTAATTCACCTATGGGGCCCTGCCATAGGCTCCAAACAGTATCCCTTTCTGCTACTGACACCTCAAGCACCATTGGATCTGCTGGGTCACATGGCCCAAGTGGCAGAGAAGCTTACACAGCAGCCTAGACCTGTTGCAGAGCCTTCTCCTGTTCTGGACCCCACTTAAAACTGGCTACTTTTCTGGTCACTCAATAAATGGGTTGGAGTAACACATCCAAATGAGGAATGTGTTGCCTCCAAAATCCAAACAGGCCCACTAGACCTTGTGCCTCTTTCTTGATTGTAGGAGGGGACAAATGCAACAACTTATCCTTCATTTTCAAAGGAATACCTTGACAGGCCCCACACCACTGGACCCTCAGAAATTTTACTGAAGTAGAAGTTCCTTGAATTTTAGTTCAGTGTATTTCCCATCCTCTGGCACAAACGTTTCTCACCAATAAGTCCAGTATGTTTGCTACTTCTTGCTCACTGGATCCAATGAGCATAATGTCATCAGTGTAATGGACCTGTGTGATATCTTGTGGAAGTGAAAGTGATCAAGGGTCCTCCAAATGAGATTAACATATAAAGTCAGAAAGTTGGTATATTCCTAGGGTAAGACAATAAAAGCTGGCCTTGCCAGCTGAAGGCAAATTCATTCTGGTGGACTTTATAGACAGGAATGGAGAAATAGGCATTTGCCAAGTTAATGGCTGCATACCAGGTACCAGGAGATGTGTTAATTTGTTCAAGCAATGAAACCACATCTAGTACAGCAGCTGCAATTGGAGTCACTCCTGGTTAAGTTTATGATAATCCACTGTCATTCTCTAAGATCCATCTGTCTTCTTCACAGGCCAAATGAGAGAGTTGAACGGGGATGTGATGGGAGTCACCACCCCTGCATCTTGCAAGTCCTTGATGATGGCACTAATGTCCGTACTCCCTCCAGGGATGAAATATTGTTTTTGATTTACAGTGTTTCTAGGGAGAGACAGCTCTATTGGCTCCCATTTGGCCTTTCCCACCATATTAAGCCCTAACCCTACCAGTCAGGGAGCCAATGTGGGGGTTCTGCCAGCTGCTAAGTGTGACTCTGCCAATTATGCATTCTGGCACTGGGGAAATGACCACAGGAAGAGTCTGGGGACCTACTGGATCCAGTGTAAGTTGGACGTGAGCTAAAACTCCATTAGTTATCTGACCTCCATAAGCCCCTACTTTAACTGGAGCACCGCAATGATATTTTGGTTCCTCTGGAATCAATGTCAGCTCAGAGCTAGTTTCTTGTAGTCCCCAAAATGTCTGATCATTTCCCCTTCCCCAATGTACAGTTACCCTGGTAAAAGGCGGGAGATCTCCTTGGGGAAAAATGGGAGAAATATTAACAGCATAAATTGTCAGCAGCATAATTGAGTCCTTCCTCAAGGGGACCTGGCCTCGCCTTCATTCAAGGGGTTATGGTTCTATAAACTGGCTCAAGTCTGGAAATTGATTGAGGGGCTGTGATTCTGTTTTTATAATTCAAATTAGTCTTTTATCCATTTTACCTAGACATGTTCTGCTTATATAAATTAAGTAGGAATGCAGTAGGCTTCTTATCAATTTCACTTCTAGGAACACTGTGGTTAATTAGTCAATGCCAGAGCTCTCCATGAGTCAGACTATTCTCATTGCTGCTTTGCCTCTGCTGTTCGTTACAGTAGCTGCACCCACCTTGCCTTTGACAGTTGAATGTGACCAGTGGCCTCTGCCATCTGGGATCCAACTATTCCCATAGTATTTAAATTTTGTAATTGAGTGACTGTGGTTCCCACTGTTAGATCCAATATACAGAGAAGAACAAATACAGGGCTCTTCAAAGATGCAGGTACTGCTTCACACATCTATTTTGCAAGGTATATCTTCTGGACCCTCCAAGCTGGGATGAGTAGGTCTAAAGTGACTAATCCACTCCACCATCCCATTCTCCCTAAGCCTTTAGAACCCTTCCACTACATTAAACCAAGGGAGATAAGGCATTTCCAGCTCACTCACAGTGGGCCATCTTTTAATCCATATTTCAGCTAACCAAGAAAATACACTATTAGAACCTTTTTTTAATGCATACTCCCCACTTAGGGGGCCAAAAATCAATAAATTCAGCCTGATCCAATTCTATGTTGCTTCCACCATTATTCCCACCCTTAATATCCATTCTCATGCCTGGTTTTCAGATTTCTGCTTATATAAATTAGAAAACTCAAGCAGTTCTTTTTGAGTGTAGTGCACCTCCTCATGGGTCACATGTTCAGCCTCACCTCTAGGGACCTGCCACAACTTTAGTCTGGTTATAGGTCTAGAAGCAAACAGGGGTGTTGGGGGTGGCTCTTGAAGAGAATAAACATGACCTTGCATGGCAACTTTCTCAAGGGAGACCATCACTGTTGCCTCAGGAAGCGAAGGGTTTATCTTCTCAAACAAAACTTGAAAGGCTAATGGCAGCATGGGTCAGGGAGGGGATGCTGCCACTACTGGGGATGAGGAAGCTGTTTCTTCTGGCAAAAAAATGTTCATCAGATTTTACAAACTCAGTGTTCCCAGCTTCATCAGGGTCCACCCACACATCCCTATTTCAAGTTGCAGGGTCTCATTCTTCTCCAATCAGTGCCCTCACTTTAACAGTAGACACCTGGCAAGGCTGTGCATGTACCTTTTGTTACACATCAGCCACTCACATGAGAAGAACTTGTGTCTGTTTTTCCACAATTTTAGCTCTTTCTCTATGGGAGATAAGACTCTCATTACCTTAGCAGATTTGAGGCTCAGTATCTGCTTCTGAAGCCAGGAGTTAGAATCCCTAAGTTCATCATTGTTTTGGATCACTGAGTCCACTGAACTTAGAAGCAACTAACCAGCTTCATAAGGTTCCTTGGTTCTCCACTTACGGTCAAAGGTATTACGTATAGAATCACTAATCTCCTTGACTCTCACAAGTGGTGAGTCTGGAATGTCAAATGCATTTATTTGCACAATTCTCTAAACAGTTCATGCCAAGGACTATCAGTGTGCTTCACACTATTAGAAGTAGAGTCCTTAGCATGTTTGGGTCTAATCATGTTGAGCAGCCAACTCCAGAAACCCCCAAACCAATGAAAGAACTCCATCCTTAATATTCTGTTCCTCTAGAACCACTCCTGGTACCAAAATCTGTATTAGTCAGGGTTCTCTAGCGAGACAGAACTAATAGGATTATATATATATGGTGAAGTAGTTATTTTTTAAAAAGTTCCTTCTACAAACAAATAAATATATATGTAAATAAGGGACAGCGGGAGAAAGAGAAATCTATTAAGGTTCTGTGATGGTTAATAGTGGTGCCAACTTGACTGGATTGAAAGATGCAAAGTATTGATCCTGGCTGTGTCTGTGAGGATGTTGCCAAAGGAGAATGACATTTGTTTTGACACATATGTATATACACATACAAACATATACACAAAACCTTTTGTTTTGAGACATATGTATATATACATATGCATATGCATATACACATACATATATGTGTCTATATGATATATACATGTATATATGTGTATATATGTAGCTTTAGGCTAAACTTTTCATGCATTTCTTACATTTTTATTTCTTTGGCGGTCAGTGGAACTTTATGAGGTTCCTTTGGTAGTGTTGCCTTTGATTCTCTCCTTCATACACACACACACACACACACACACACAGACACACACACACACACACACACATTATTAAGTACTAACTCACATGATCAAAAGGTCCCACAATAAGCCATCTGCAAGCTAAGGAGCAAGGAAAGACAGTCTGAGTCCCAAAACTGAAGAACTTGGAGTCTGATGTTCTAGGTCAAGAAGGGTCCAGCACGGGAGAAAGATGTAGGCTGGGAGCCTAGGCCAGTCTCATCTTTTCACATTTTTCTGCCTGCTTTATATTCTAGCCACAGTGGCAGCTGATTAAATGGTGTCCACCCAAATTAATGTTGGGTCTGCATTTCCCACCCCACTGTCTGAAAACAAATGTTAATCTCCTTTGACAGCATCCTCACAGAAATAGCCAGAATCAATACTTTGCATCCTTTAATCCAGTCAAGTTGGCATTCACTATTAACCATCACAGAAGCTTAATAAATTTCTCTTTCTCTCTCCCACTGTCCTTCTTTATTTACATATGTATTTATTTGCTTGTAGAAGGAACTTTTTAAAGAATAATTATTTCGCCGGGCGCAGTGGCTCAAGCCTATAATCCCAGCACTTTGGGAGGCCGAGATGGGCGGATCACGAGGTCAGGAGATCGAGACCATCCTGGCTAACATGGTGAAAATCCCGTCTCTACTAAAAAATACAAAAAACTAGCCAGGCGAGGTGGCGGGCGCCTGTAGTCCCAGCTACTCGGGAGGCTGAGTCAGGAGAATGGCGTAAACCCGGGAGGCGGAGCTTGCAGTGAACCGAGATTGCGCCACTGCACTCCAGCCTGGGTGACAGAGCGAGACTCCGTCTCAAAAAAAATAAATAAATAAAAAATAATTATTTCACCACACTATAGAAATCCAAATTGCTTTTTTATATTATTGATTTTTCCTCATTAACAATGAGATTTTTATGCATACCTATGTTATATGTATCTTTGCCTAAAATAAATAATAAATTAACATTCATATATATTTTAGATCATATATATATAAAAAACAGTTTCAATTTAGTTTAGCAGTCTTTCTACTCTTAGTAACTCTAAATGATGAATACATTGAGTTCTGAATGACTTACATTTATGTGACTTATACATCGTTTGGAAATCTCTAAATATTGTAGCTATAAAATAACTGTCTCTACCTCCCCTCCATTTGCTGAGGCAAAGTGAAATGAATCATCTACAATCTGTGCTGCAACTCAGAATTTATTTTGCAGTAGAAATAACCTTATAAATGATTGTTAGCTCCATAACATAAATAAATTATATAATATTTATAGTAATTTTGTTGATAGCCAAAGAGACTTCAACACGATTTATAGAATCATTTTCTAGCCAAAATGTTTTTCACACAGTCAATTTTACTTTTGGAAACATAATAAGTACATTTGTAAATGGAATTTTACTGGACTATGATGAATGCAATAGATTTTGTTACATAGGAAATAAAATATATATACACTTTATGCTTTGCTAATAAATATATTGTCATGCAATCAATTTATATTTACCTTTGTGTCTCCATAAGTACAGTAATAAATGTTAATTAATAAACTATAATAGCACATCAAGCCCTATAACAAATGAAGTTTGCATAAACTAAAGTTCTTATTCTCACTCAAATTTATATACTACCTTATGATAATTAAAAATACAGGGATCCAAATAATGTAGATACTGGAATTTAATAATTAAATGGTTAATTTTAATCAATCAATAAAAGTTAAGTATTTGAAGCTGCTTTTGTATTATCATTTAATTTACTTTTCATGGCAAATGCTACTTGTATATGTGGAGTACAGTATGATTTTTTGATGTATGTTTATAATGTGGAATGATTAAATCAAGCTATTAAATGTTTCACCTCATATGCTTATCACTTTTAGTGGTGAAAACATTTGAAATCTACTCTTTTCACCAGGTTTTAAATATACAATGCATTATTATTTATTATTGTCACTATTCTATGTGACAGATCACTAAAGATTTGCTACAAGAAAATCCTTAGACAAATTAAATTTTACAGTTTAATTAACTGAAGAATGAATGGTGAATCTGGAAGCCCCAGAGCCAGAAAAAGTTCAGAGAGCATCGTGATTCCATGTGGTCAAAGATTTACAGACAGAAAAAGGAAAGTGACTTACATCTAATGCACATGAGGCACAGAAACTGCCATGGTTACAGCTCTAGCATTTACCTTATTCGAACACAGTTTGAACTGTTGGACACCTCTGATTGACCTGAAACTCGGTGATTGGCACAAAGGCAAGTTACAGTTCACTATGTAGAGAGAAACCTTTAGGTCTAACTTAAAATATGCAAGGAGGCAGCTTTAGGATAAACCTTTCAGGCATTTCTTACATTTTTATTTCTTTGGGGGTCAGTGGAACTTTACTAGGTTCCGTTGGTAGTGTCGTCTTTGCTTGATTCTTTGTTATCTTTATATTCTTTGTTATTCTTTATATCCTTGCATTAGTATATTTGCATTTAAATAGGCAAATCCCTCTTTCAATCTTCCAGACTGGTTTTGACAAGTTAAAATATCGCTGTGTTAGATCTGTTGGCTGATGATAACGTCTAAAGGATTACAGTTGAATGGGATTGGATTGAGGTCCTGAGGCTAATGCTGACTCCACAATGGAGATTCAAGCAGCTAGCAGACTTACTTCCAGGGGCTTTACTGGATGTGGGTGCTGGTTGGTTTCTGGGTGGACTGGACTGTCACCGGGACATTGATCTGTGGGGCTGGCACTGAGATGAGAGTCATCTCAAGCATTCACAGATAGGAGGCCTCATACTAGATATGCTGATGGCTGCTGCTTCCTCCAGATCTCTGAGAGGGCTCCTGCTGAATCACTAGATGGGTCCCTGGGCTGGCAGTACTGCTTGAGTCTGTGGCTAAGATGGGCTGGAATTGAGACACAAGGTTGTTTTATGCCTGCACCCAAGACCAAGATCTTTAGGCTTGTCTTTGGAGTCATAAATAGGTGTGTCTCCCATTAGGTTAGTGAGTGAGCAGGCCTGCTCTCAGAGTGGGGTTGAGAAGAGCTAAAAACAGGCCGGGCACGGTGGCTCACACTTGTAATCCCAGAACTTTGGAAGGCCAAGGTGGGCGGATCACCAGTTCAGGAGATAGAGGCCATCCTGGCTAACATGGTGAAACCCAGTCTCTACTAAAAATACAAAAAAATTAGCTGGACATGGTGGCGCTTGCCTGTAGTACCAGCTACTTGGGAGGCTGAGGCAGAAGAATCACTTGAACCCCGGGAGGCAGAGGTTGCAGTGTCAAGATCGAGCCACAGCACTCTAGCCTGCTGACAGAGCCTGCTGTCTAAAAAAAAAAAAAACAAAAAAAAAAACCAAACAACAACAACAACAAAAAACCACCACCACTGACAACAACAACTTATAAGGCTATTCAGGATCCACAATGTGACTGAGGTCAGGACATCAGCCTGCAGGGCCACTACTAGATGTGCTTCCCTCCAGGTCAAATGGTAGATCTGCTTTTAGTTCTTTGTGAAATCTCCATACTGTTTTTTTCCATAAAGGTTGCACTAATTTACATTCCTACTAACAAAGTATAAATGTTCCCTTTTCATCACATTCACACCAACAGGTATAGTTTTTTTGACTTTTCAGTAATTGCCATTCTGGCTGGAGTTAGGTGGTATCTCATTGTAATTTTAATTTGCGTTTCTCTGATGATTAGTGATGTTGAGCATTTTTTTCATATGTTTGTTGGCCATTTGTATATCTTTTGAGAAATGTCTGTTCGTGTAGTTTGCTCATTTTTTTTTTTTAAATATTTTAAGTTCTAGGGTACATGTGCACAGCATGCAGGTTTGTTACATATGTATACATGTGCCATGTTGGTGTGCTGCACCCATTAACTAGTCATTTACATTAGGTATCTCTCCTAATGCTATCCCTCCCCCCTCCCCCATCCCCACAATAGGCCCCGGTATGTGATGTTCCCCTTCCTGTGTCCAAGTGATCTCATTGTTCAATTCCCACCTATGAGTGAGAACATGCGGTATTTGGTTTTCTGTTCTTGCCATAGTTTGCTGAAAATTATGGTTTCCAGCTGCATCCATGACCCTACAAAGATATGAACTCATCCTTTTTTATGGCTGCATAGTATTCCATGGTGTATATGTGCCACATTTTCTTGAGCCAGTCTTCTGTCACTGATGGACATTTGGGTTGATTCCAAGTGTTTGCTATTGTGAATAGTGCTGCAGTAAACATACACGTGCATGTGTCTTTATAGCAGCATGATTTATAATCCTTTGGGTATATACCCAGTAATGGGATGGCTGGGATCAAATGGTATTTCTAGTTCTAGATCCTTGAGGAATCACCACACTGTTTTCCACAATGGTTGAACTAGTTTACAGTCCCACCAACAGTGTAATAGTGTTATTATTTCTCCACATCCTCTCCAGCACCTGTTGTTTCCTGACTTTTTAATGATTGCCATTCTAACTGGTGTGAGATGGTATCTCATTGTGGTTTTGATTTGCATTTCTCTGATGGCAAGTGATGATAAGCATATTTTCATGTGTCTGCTGGTTGTATGAATGTCTTCTTTTGAGAAGTGTCTGTTCATATCCTTTGCCCACTTTTTGATGGGATTGTTTGTTTTTTTTCTTGTAAATTTGTTTGAGTTCCTTGTAGGTTCTGGATATTAGCCCTTTGTCAGATGAGTAGATTGCAAAAATTTTCTCCCATTCTGTAGGCTTCCTGTTCACTCTGATGGTAGTTTCTTTTGCTGTGCAGAAGCTCTTTAATTAGACCCCATTTGTCTATTGTGGCTTTTGTTGCCATTGCTTTTGGTGTTTTAGACATGAAGTCTTTGCCCATGCCTATGTCCTGAATGGTAATACCTAGGTTTTTTTCTAAGATTTTTATGGTTTTAGGTCTAACATTTAATTCTCTAATCCATCTTGAATTAATTTTTGTATAAGGTGTAAGGAAGGGATCAAGTTTCAGCTTTCTCCTTACCGCTAGCCAGTTTTCCCAGCACCATTTATTAAATAGGGAATCCTTTCCCCATTTCTTGTTTGTGTCAGGCTTGTCAAAGATCAGATGGCTGTAGATGTGTGGTATTATTTCTGAGGGCTCTGTTCTGTTCCATTGGTCTATGTCTCTGTTTTGGTACCAGTACCATGCTGTTTTGGTTACTGTAGCCTTATAGTATAGTTTGAAGTCAGGTAGCATGATGCCTCAAGCTTTGTTCTTTTGGCGTAGGATTGTCTTGGCAATGTGGGCTCTTTTTTGGTTCCACATGAACTTTAAAGCAGTTTTTTCCACTTCTGGGAAGAAAGTCATTGGTAGCTTAGTGGGGATGGCATTGAATCTATAAATTACCTTGGGCAGTATGGCCATTTTCATGATATTGATTATTGCTGTCCATGAGCATGGTATGTTCTTCCATTTGTTTGTGTCCTCTTTTATTTCACTGAGCAGTGGTTTGTAGTTCTCCTTGAAGAGGTCCTTTACATCCCTTGTAAGTTGGATTCCTAGGTATTTTTTTCTCTTTGAAGCTATTGTGAATGGGAGTTCATTCATGATTTGGCTCTCTGTTTGTCTGTTACTGGTGTATAAGAATGCTTGTGATTTTTGCACATTGATTTTGTATCCTGAGACTTTGCTGAAGTTGCTTATCAGCTTAAGGAGATTTGGGGCTGAGATGATGGAGTTTTCTTAATAGGGTTGTTTTTTCCTTGTAAATTGGTTTAAGTTCCTTATAGACCTTTGTCAGAAGCATAGTTTGCAAATATTTTCTCCCATTCTGTAGGTTGTCTGTTTACTCTGTTGATTATTTATTTTGCTGTGCAGAAGTTTATTTATTTTTATTTATTTTTTTAGTTTAATTAGGTCCTATTTATTTATTTGTTGTATTTGCTTTTGAGGTCTTAGTTATAAATTATTTGCCTAGACCAAATTCCAGAAGAGTTTATGTTAGATTTTCTTTTAGGATTTTTATGGTTACAGGTCTTAGATTTAAGTCTTTAATACATCTTGAGTTAATTTTTGTATATCATGAGAGACAGGGCTCCTGTTTTATTCTTCTATATGCAATTATACAATTTTCCCAGCACAATTTATTGAATAGGAAGTTCTTTCCCCAGTGTATGCTTTTGTGTGATTGATGAAGATCAGTTGGTTTTAGGTATTTGTCTTTATTTCTTAGTTCTGTATTATGTTCTTTTTGTCTGTATGTCTGCTTTTATACAAGTGCCATGTTCTTTTGGTTACTATAACCTTGTAATATAATTTGAAGTTAGATAAAATACCTGGGTATTATTTTTTGTGGATATTGTAAATAAGACTGGGTTTTTTATTTGATTCTGAGCTTGATCATTATTGGTAAACAGCAATGCTACTAATTTGTGTACATTGGTTTTGTAACCTGAGACTTTACTGAATTTATTTATCAAATCTACGAGTCTTTGGGAGGAGTCTTTAGGGTTTTCTTGATATAAGGTCATGTCATCTGCCACAAGAGGTAACTTGATTTGCTCTTTTCCAGTTGGGGTGCCCTTTGTTTTTCTCTTGACTGATTGCTTTGGCTAGGATTTCCACTACTATGTTGAATAGAAGTGGTGAAAGTGCTCATCCTTGACATGTTCCAGTTGTTGTGGTAATGCCTTCAAATTTTCCTCATTCAGTATGGATTACTTAAATATGGCTTTTATTATTTTGAGGAATAGTCTTTCTATGCACAGTTTGTTTAGAGTTTTTATATAAAGCAATGCTAGATTTAACAAATGCTTTTTTCATGCCTATTAAAATAACAATACAATTTTTGTTTTTAATTATGTTTGTGTTATGTGGTGAATTATATTTATTTATTGAATATGTCAAGCAATCCTTACATTCCTTGGATGAAACCTACTGGATCATGGTGAATTATCTTTTAGATGTGCTGTTGAATTCAGTTTGCTAGAATTTTTTTGAGAATTTTTACATTTATACTCATAAGAGATACTGATTTCTAGTTTACTTTGTGGTGGGGACTTGCCTGGTTGGATATCAGGATAATATTACCTTCATAGAATTCAGCTGTGACACTGTCTGGTACTGGGTGTTTTTGTTAAAAAAATTTTATTACTGATTCAACCTCAATTGTTATAGGTCTGTTTAAGGATTTCTATTTCTTCTTAATTCAGGCTTTGGGGATTGTGTGTTACATTAAATTTATTCATTTCCTCTAGATTTCTATTTTGTGTGCGTAGAGGTGTTCATTCATAGTAGTCCCAGATGATCTTGTATATTTCTGTGGTATAAGGTATAATATCTCCATTTTTGTTTTTTGCTATTTTAATTTAATTTTATTATTATTATTTATTTTTATGTTCAATGTCAACACTTAAAAATAAATTTAGCAATTACTGATTTAAATGTGCATTGCATTGTAATCTGCTTGTGTCTATGGGCATACATTCTTTTATTTCAGGTTTTATTTTACATTCAAGGGATACATGTGCAGGCTTTTTACCTGCGTATAATGTGTGATGCTAAGGTTTGGGTTACTAATGATCTTGTCACCCAAGTGGTAAGCATAGTACTCAACAGTTAGTGTTTTTAAACCTTGGCTCGCTTTGTCCTTCTCCCCTCTAGTAGTACCTCTGGTAGCCTAGTGTCTCTTGTTGCCATCTTTATGTTCACGAGTATCCAATGTTTAGATCTCTCTTATAAGTGAGAACATGTGGTATTTGCTTTTCTGTTCCTATGTTAATTAACAGGATAATGACCTCTAGCTGCATCCATGTCGCTGCAGAGGATGTGATTTCATGCTCATTTATGGCTGTGTAGTATCTCATGGTGTATATGTACCACATTTTCTTTATCCAGTCCACTGTTGATGGGAATGTTGGTTGATTCCATGTCTTTGCTACTCTGAACAGTGCTGCAATGAATGTATAAGTGTGTGTCTTTTTGATAGAACACATATTTTTGTTTGTTTTTTTAGATGTATACCCAGTAATGGGATAGCTGGTTTGAATGGTAGTTGTGTTTTAAGTTCCCTGAGAAAACTATAAACTGCTTTCCACAGTGGCTGAACTAATTTATATTTCCACTAACAATGTATAAGCATTTCCCTTTCTCTGCAGCCTTGCCAACATCTGTTGTTTCTTTGTCATTTTAATAGTCATTCTGACTGGTGTGAAATGGTATCTCCTTGTAGTTTTGATTTGCATTTCTCTGATGATCAGTGATATGAAACTTTTGTTCACGTTTGTTGGCTGCTTGTATTGTCTTCTTTTGAGAAGTGTCTGTTCATGTCTTTGTGCATTTTTAGTTAGTTTATTTGGTTTTTACATGTTGAATTGTTTTAAGTTCCTTGCAGATCCTGGATATTAGACCTTTGTCAGATGCATACTTTGTGAAAATTTTCTCCCATGATGTATAATGTCTATTTAATCTGTTGACAGTTTCTTTTGCTGTGCAAAAGCTCTTTAGTTTGTTTAGTTCTCACTTGTCCATTTTTGCTTTCGTTGCAATTGCTTTTGAGAGCTTATTCACATTGTTTTTTTCCTATAGTCAATTTCCAGAATGGTGCTTTTTAGTTTTTCTTCTTGAATCTTTATAGTTTGAGTGCTTACATTTAAATCTTAATCCATCGTGATTTTTACCTATGGCAAAATGTAGAGGTCCCGTTTCATTCTTCTGCATATAGCTAGACAGTTATCCAAGCATCATTTATTTAATAGGGAGTCTTTTCCTTATTGATTACTTTTTATTGACTTTGTTGAAGACTAGATGACTGTAGATGTGCTGCTTTATTACCGTATTTCTATTTTGTTTCATTTGTTTATGTGTCTGTTTTTGTGCCTGTCCCTTGCTGCTTTGGTTGCTGTAGCCTTATCTTATAGTTTGAGGTAAGGTATCGGGAGCCTCCAGCTTTGTTCTTTTTGCTTAGGAGTGACTTGTCTATTCAGGCTGTTGTTTGGTTCCACATACATTTTAGAATGACTTTTTTTTTTCCAAATTCTGTGAAAAATGATTTTGGTAATTTGATAGGAGAGGCACTGAATTTGTAGATTGCTTTGGGCAGTATGGCCATCTTTGACAACATTGATTCTTTCAATCCATGGGCATGGAATGTTTTTCCATTTGTTTGTGTCATCTCTAATTTTTTACAGCAATATTTTGTAATTTTATTTGTAGAGATCTTTCACCTCTTTGGTTAGATGTACTCCTACATATTTTGTGTGTGTGTGTGTGTGTGTGTGTGTGTCTATTGTTAATGCAATTGCACTCTTGTTTTGGCTCTTAGCCTGAACATTATTGGTAAATGGAAATGCTACTGATATTTGTACATTGTGTATCCCAAAACTTTACTGAAGTTGTTTATCAATTCCAGGAGGCTTTTGGTGAAGTCTTTTGGGTTTTCTAGGTATAGAATCATATCATCCATAAGTAGTAATAGTTTTATTTATTCTTTTCCTATTTGGATGCCTTTTATTTCTTTCTCTTGCTTGATTTCTCTGGCTAGCACTTCCAGTACTATGTTAAATAGAGGTGGTGAGAGTGGGCATCAATATCTTGTTTCAGTACAGGGTAACTTTTTGATCCACTGCTAAAACTGATGTCAGTGGGCAGACCAAACTGCCAATGCTCTGGTGTGCATAATTTCTCTTGGACTCCTTGGCACATGGTTTCAATCACAGGCTCAAGGCCAAAGAGGGCAGTAGCCAAATTTGAACTCCAGTTCATGACCGGCAGGTTTGCCACTTAAGTATGCACTGGCACTCTCAAAATGACTCTCCTGGGTCTTGGCCTCCATTTCACAACCTCCTGCCACATCTGAAGGTTTCTACAGAGCCTTTTGGCTGCGGAGGTGTACAGAATTATTATTGTTGTGGGGAGATAAGAGCAGATGACCTCCTATTCCATCAACTTGCTTAAGTTGCCTCAATTAATGAAGATTTTAATCAATATCTTTCTGAGTGTCACATCACTGAAATTCTGTTTATATAAGCTAGTGACCCTTGACAGCAGATATAGGTGTAATTTTACATTTGCTTACATGTATATATTTTTCATATTGCACAATATATTTTTGATAGACTTTATTTCTTATAGCAATTTTAAGTTCATAGCAAAACTGAGAGATATGTGTAGTTAATTCCCATATAGCCCCTGCCCTGACACATGCATAGGTTTCCCTACTCTCAACATCCGCTATCAGGGTGGTACATTGATTACAAATGATAAACTTACATGAATGCATCTTTATCACTCAAAGTCTACATTAAGGTTCACTCTTGGTATTGTACATTTTATAGATTTGGGCAAATGTACAACAACATGTATCTGCCATTACAGTATCACACAGAGTAGTTTCATCAGCATAAAAATCCTGTGTTCCCCTTTTCATCCATTCTCTTCCTAACCCCTGGAAACCACTAGATTTTTATTCTCTCCACAGTTTTGCCTTTTCCAGAATGTCATATAATTGGAATCACACAGTATGTAGCCTTTCAGATTGGCTTTGTTCACTATGCATTTAAGTTTTCTTCATGTCTTTTCATGGCTTGCTAGCTCATTTCAATTTAGTGCTGAATAATATTCCATTGTCTCGACAGAGTATAGTGTGTTTATCCATTCACATACTGCAGGGCGTGCTGTTGGCCTCCAAGTTTTGATATTTATAAATAAAGCTGCAATAAACATCTGCGTGCAGGTTTTGTTTGAAACTAATTTTTCTATAATATCTTTTATATATATATTACCAAATTCAATATAAAACAATAATTTTATTTGGTAGAGCTTATTTCCATAAATTAAAAAAAAATTTAATGTTAACAAGCTTAAAAGTCATTTCCCAAGGGCTCACGTTCTCTTTGTAAGAAAGTTGACAGTGAATTACAGTTTCTGATACCAAATATTGGCTTCTATTTGTTAACTATAAAGATTTGCCATTTTATTAAATAATTTGTTTTTAATAGTATGCTTAGTAATGTACTTTACAGGTAAATCAACTTTGAAACACCTAAAATTTTAGTAACCTTTAGTGATTTTGCTTTTTTACTTTAACAAACTTACCTTTTTAAGTATAAATGGGCAATAATAACTTTAATTTATTCTTTTTTTTGACATAATATCTCCAGGGATTTTATTTTATCATATTTGGGTCAAGTGGCAACCAGTTTGCATCCAGTATTTACCACTGAAATGGTGACTTAAAATCTGTGGTGAAAAATAAACTCATTTGTTTCTTCATAATTGTTAGCTTCTATTCAAAGATTTTTAATGGTAGTGGTTAATGTGGAACTGCATCACTACTTAGTATTTATTCAGTAATACTATCATAGGAATTCCATCTGTACTTAGATTCAGTTCCATTAGCAAAGTGCATATAGTACACACACCTTTCAAATTTACCAGTACATATTAGTATGCATTTTTGATTTTACAGTTCATACATTAGCTACATTGTGCATACAGTGCAGCTACATTGCTATAGCTACAGCATAGCAATAATACATCTTTTACCAAACAAAGGTATTCTCTTCTTGAGATCTTAGGAATAACTGAGATGTATTGAGAAGACTGTATTATTGGAGCCCCAGAGGTAGATGACAGATGTCATTTATAATCAGCTATATTTGTTATTAATGAACATTATTTTGCTGCTATATATTATTCTTTACCTAGTCTCCTAAATGGAAAATGGGAAAAACCATAGTTTACCTTTTTAAAATTCCATTTTAATTTTTTTTATTTTAAAAACATGAATGACACTAGTGATGGGTTAAAAAGAAAAAGCTCCTGTTTCCAAGGTAACCAATCTGAATTAATAGCAGCCCTGCTTCTTCATGTTCAAGATATAATATAAAAGGTTCAATTTGTAGTTGAGAAATGAAAGCCAAATGGCTATATTTTAAAACTGGTTTCAAAATCTATTTAAATTTTAAGAGTTTAGGCTGAGAATTTTAATTTAGATTAGGTACTAATATTTCTTTCTCTGAGAAAGAACAGTTACTGGTAAAAACTCAGATTGAGATAGAAATGCCAATCATTTCTTTCAATAATTTAATCAGCTACACAACAGAATATGAAACAAGCATATGAAAATTATCAAATAAAATATTCTGGGAGAGAACTACCACTAACACATTCTCTTTAAAGATCATGTGATCTTCTCTTACTCTCATGCATATATTTATTAATTTCTTCATTTATTCTGTTATTTTATTGTGCTCTTACATTTTATGGCAGAATCACAGAGGTACTAAATGGATGAATCTGAGGTTTCATCACATGAATTCTGATTTCAGAGCCTGAACTCTTAGCCTCTATGCTATAATATTCCACAGAATAGAGTGCAGAAGAGTGAGTTATTATAAAAATTTACAGAAAGGTCAGGAATGATGCAGTAGACATGTTATTTATCAAGGCATCAATTCAGAGAAACGCTGTAAAATTTCCGAGGCATATAGTTGACAATGACACTTAAGACAAAAGTAAATCAAAAGGGCCGGCGCAGTGGCTCACGCCTATAATCCCAGCACTTTGGGAGGCTGAGGCGGGCAGATCATCTGAGGTCAGGAGTTCGATACTAGCTTGGCCAACTCGGTGAAACCCCATCTCTACTAAAAATACAAAAATTAGCCAGGCATGGTGGTGTATGCCTGTAGTACCAGCTATTCAGGAGGCTGAGGCAGAAGCATTGCTTGAACCCAGGAGGCAGAGGTTGCAGTGAGCCAAGATCACACCGCTGTACTCCTGCCTGAGTGACAGAGTGAGACTCTGTCTCAAAAAAAAGGAAATTAAAAGATCGAATAGATTAAAACAGTAGGCAATTAATTAACACTATAAAATTGAAACTGATAGCTGTTTTTTTTAAGCTGTGAATAACTTTCAAGGGCAATGATGGTCAAAACTGAGTTTACATTTATATATTATATTATGTTATATTTATATATTTTATTGATATATGCCACTATGATATAAAATTACATATTGATACAAGCATATTAAATGTATAGTTTACCTTTAGTGAGACTGTATGTATGTGTGCACGTGCATGCCTATGTGTGGGTATGCATCACTGACTTAGATAATCAAATTTCATTTATATGACAGAGGTATTCTCAAGAAAAAATTTTAGTGTCAAATAGCTCAGTCAGTAATAATTAAGAAGGAATTCGTTGAAGTAAAGTTTGTAAATTTCAATGAAACACATTGATCATTTGTTCATTGAACTGGTTCATAAGTTTTATCATATATGGGAGATACCTGTTTCACGACCTATTTGGAGGGAGTGGAAGTGGGACAGGATAGTTAAATACTTAATACATTGATTAGTGATCACTAGCTAAATCCATCCTGTAATTCTGAAACCAACATGAATGACTTGTGGACACTTTGACTGTGTTAATAAATGATATCAAGAGAAATGTTGATAAGATAAACAAGGTGGTTTGATTCTAAAGCCTAAGGAGGACAAGAGAGCTCCTCATATACATATGCCATGGTTAGCATCCCCTTGGAAACATTGTGATGGTTAATTTTACATGTCAGCCTGACTGGGCCGATGGATAATCAGATAGCTGGTTAAACATAGTTTCTGAATATGCCTGTGAGAGTGTTTCCAAAGACATTGAATAGTACAAAAAAAGATGGAGGAAGACTGAATTCCTTTTCTGCCTGACCAGCTGAGTCAGGGCAATTATCTTCTCCGGCCCTCAGTGCTCCCAATTCTCAGGTCTTCATTCTGGGACTGAGATCTCCAGCACTGGCTCTCAGATTCTCAGGCCTTCCACTGGCCTTCCTGGTTCTTCAGCTGGTAAATGGCAGCTCTTGGGACTGAGCCTCTATAATCATAGATCTCCTATTGGTTCTGTTACTCTGGAGAACCCTAACACACTTATGAAGATAAATGTTTCTGTATATCCATGATATGAAAAGTTGTTTCTTCCTGAAAGGAGATTAATTTATGAGATTAAAAAAAACTATATTTTTAAAAATTCTACAGGTCAAAGCCTCCCTAGAGTACTGCCAACAAGATCCAGTAAGTAAAATTGTCCTAAAATGGGGTTCTTTAATATCTGAATGCTGATGGCTGGAATACCCATAAAACACCTTTACATCATATTGTTTTCTATAGTAAATAGCATTAAGCAGGTAAAAGAAAATAATTTTTATAATGTCATGGTAGGCTTTCTCCTTATATGTTTAGAACATGGATATTGGCTGATATAACATAATTATCTACTGACTCCTTGAGATAACTAAATAATATTTAGAGGTCCTCATGTGGTCTAAATTTATATGACAAGTCTACCTATAAATAAATGTCCTCAGATCTACAGAGTGGTTTGAGAACAGTTTTCTTCCTTGATGAGAATTAAGAAATCTAGGCAGCACAATAATGCTAACCTGTAAATTTTAACCCAGAATCATCAATTCAATGTATACTTTTTTCTTCAGTGTTTTTAATATTTAAAAAGTGTCCTCTGAGTTCCAAGTGTTTGGTAAAGTGAGACTACCCATTCTATATTTCGAGTACGTCCAATTGTTAGAGAACTCTTCCTTCAGCAAAATTCTCCGTTAGAACTTGTCAGTTTTTCAAGTTTCATTCTGGCAATCGTCTAAATATCATCTGCACTTTCATCTGCCCTTTAAATCTTTTTCTTCTGGCTCTTTATTTTCTACATATGGACATGCCCAAAACTGGTTTTAATGTTTTTCTTTCAAGGAAATCTTCTGCTTTGTCTTTTCAGAGCAAAAGTGAGTCTAATTGGTCTATATTTTCTTAACAAAATGAGTGTGTTTTTACCTGCACATGTACGGCCCTGAGCTGATTACTATAAGGCATACAAAGAGAATAACAAAAAATATGGGGTAACAAGGTAAATATAAATAAATTGATGGTAAATAGTAAAAGGCAGCAAAATGAATTAAATATGTTACAGAAAGGTATGTTATATATATTCAGAGGAGAGAGATGGAACCTTACTTTGGGGAGGGATTAACATAAGATATGTGGCTCAAGGAGATGAATCCTAAAGGTAGAGTAGAAATTTGATGGAGAGAAAGGTAGAATTAGATAGTATACCCATGGGAAAAGCTAATTTGATGGTGGGGAGTAGGACAAATACTACTTTAAGCTTTAAAATGTAAGAATACTAAAATGGAAAAGAGATTATTTTGGAGGGGTCCATTGCATTTGAAATAACAAAGAGGGCATTTTTATATCTATTTCAAGTTTTTGGTCAGCTCTAAATTGATTAATAATCATAAGTTAGACACAAAAGCTTGGTTTGTAAATAATAATAGGGTTCTTAAGCCTCTGTTCATCTTATTTCATATTTTTCCCCTTTCCTGCCACTTACAGAAAGACACATGTGGTATTTATTTATCCTATTGCATGTATAACAGTGGTGAAGTAGTTGAGATCAGCTCAAATAGATATCACACATGATGTATTTTAATTACTATTTAATCACATTGACCCTCTAATAATATTGAAGAATATCTTTAACAATGAAAGTATGTTTAGTACCCTAAATATCCAGCTGTATGACTTGATCTCTAAACATTTACTTGTATTATTCTGAAATAATATTATTACGTAATATAATTAAGATGCAGATTTAATTTTAATTTCTTGAGAAATATTTAAGCAATGCTATCATTAATGTCCTGTATCTAATATAAGCTAATTATTACATTTATTATTCCCATTTCTATTCATTTTTAATAGATGCAATAAATATTCAAATGGAAAATATTTTTGATAGAAAAAGACATGCTGAAAATTGCCAAAATTTAATATAAGATGAGCATCTTATCCCTAATGAATAAAGCTTTTGAGGAGAAGAAAAAATAATATTTAGCGAATATTAAGATATAATTAAAATACTAATATGTAAGGATTAAAAATAATTTTACTTGAAAATATATTTTAAAGCTACATATAATGAGAATTAATTCTACAAAACATTGGTTGATTTTTAAGTGTTTTAGATTATTTATTTTATATTAAAATTAATTATATGGATATATGTTTCAAATTGACAATAAAATGTGCTGGCAAGAATGTGAAACTGCATCTCCCACACATTGCTGGTAGAATTGTTAAATAGTACCACTCTAATAATTGTTTAACTCATTCTTAATATTAATTTACAGTTACAACATGATCTAGGCATTTTAAAACTGAAAATAACAAACTGAGTTTCCACAGTCTCATACAAGAAAATTTCGAACACCCTAATTCACAATAGCTGCAAACTGTGAGCAACTCAAATGTTCATCAACAGATTAATAAAGATCAAATTGTTACATATCCTGCAATGGAATACTACTCAGAAATAGAAATGAATTATTGATACAGGCAAAAGAATTAACAAACCTTAAAAACATTATATTGAGATAAAGGAGCTACCACTGAGAGTGATACTTCAGATTGATTGGTAAAAGGAATGATGAAACATTTTGAGTGATAGAAATATTCTACATTTTTTGTTGGTTGGTAGCTATTTGGAGGGATACAGTTGTCAAATCTCATGAATGTGAACACTTAAGTTCTGTGCATTTTACATTATATAAGTTATACCTCATAAAAATTACAACCAAAAGTTTTTCAATGCTACTTTCAAATTGGTTTACACAAAATGTAAAATATTCTTTTATTTGTATGAAAATGTTTTAAGGTTAATCATACCTCTACAATTTTGGTCATAAAGTAATTCTTCTCTGAAAATGTAAAACTGTTACATTAGAAATATTTTTAATTAGCATGTCTGCTTTAAACAAAACAATAAACTTCAATGTGATATGAAAGAAAAATATTGACAGGAGCCTACATGTTAGATCTTTTTTGCTTGATAGTGACATTGCAAGTTTTCTTTGTAATTTGTTTCTTTACCAAATGTATTTATGATTTCAGCCTATGATAAAAATCATTTGCCATGAAGTAGATTTCATTTATTGGAAATGTGACTACTTCAGAAAATTACAATTTGGGTATGATGTGAATAATATTTGAATAAAATGAATAAATCAAACAAATATAAATGGAAACTTGAACAGTCATTAGTTCCAAAATAATTTAGTTGACTTCTGAAAGAGGTCTTAGTTAAAATCAGCCCCCTATGTTAGAAGTGTGGGTGTATTATTCATTATTTAATAAGATAAATATGTAATAGGAAATATATAAACTCTTACCAAATAGAAAGTCATGGGAGATACATATATATATATATATATATATATATATATATATATATATATGTGTGTGTGTATATATATATATTTTTAAATAAAGCTTACCATTTCACCTAGGAAATTAAAATATCAGAAGACTGTGTGAGCTTTGACTGACCTTGGCCAAATTCGGTACTATACAATTTATGATTATCTCATTTAGTGTAAGAGGAAAAATGGAATTAGCAAGTTGCATTTGTTGTCTTTTGCTATAGTGTTAATCAAAATAAGATTATTTTACAGTACACTATTTATACGTTCTATAAGGAAAATAATTTTTATGTTTGAGATATCACTGTTACAAATCTCTTTTTATTTAAAAAATTAAGCCTGCTTTCAGATTAATGTTTCTGTTAACAACAAAATGTGTCCCTTGGATGTGCTTCAATTAGATAATGTAGATTTGATTGAATTTTAACACAGACGATCATTTTTCTTTCCACAGAAGATAATAAATACATCCACAACCCTTATCTCCTCCAAGTCGTAAAGCTTGGCAGCAGCTGTTGGTCAAAGCTCCTTCTGTTTACCCTCCTCCTCTCCACTGCAGAGTAAGTTAATCATGTAATCTCAGTAAGCCTTGGGTTTTCATGGTGATAATTAACAGTAATATTTATGATTCTTATTTTGAGTCTAATACTAAGATCCTTACACATATTAACCAATTTATTCTTCTAACAATCCTAGGCTTAAGTCAATATTATTTCAGAGATGTTGAGCGACCTGCCCAAGTTTATCCAGTTAGTAAGCAATGATAGAGGTTTCCAACCCAGAGTAATTAGCTCCAGTCACTGAATTCTTAGCCTCTCCACCATGCTGTCTCCCTTGCCTGGTGGAAAGAAAGTAGTGCATGTAACAAATGAATTTCACTTTTCATTAACTTGATATACAGTTATGGAATAGTGGAATAATCCTTTGACTAAACTCTGCGCTTACTGTTGGGTACATTTAATCATATGGCTTTTAGGGTAGAATTAGGTAAGCTTAACCTGGAGCAGAAGTTGTGACTGCTTTAGATAAAATTCTAAAATTCTTTTCTGTTTAGGCCACTCTTTCATTTTTCACTACTTCTCTGAACATCTTACTGTTGGGGTTCAGCCTGTCCATTCCTGATACTTAGGGTTCATGTGGTTAAACATGGTTAAGCTTTTACTTTTCTAGTCTAAGATTTGGCAACCAAACTACAAACCACAATTTATTACTTTATAGACACTCATAGGATAGGAATCTATAAGTGAAATCAATGTGTGAATTAATTAACTAATTAAATGATTTGCTCACCTTAGAATAAAACCAATTAGCAGATTATTAGTCCCCTTAAAAACAAGTGAAATACTTCCTTAAAAATATGTTTGTAATCCAATTTATCTGCCCCCTTTCTGCTATTTTACATAAAATGGAGAAAGCACTTACCAGAATTTATTCCCACTGGATTGATAACTAAGCAAGCTTGGAATAAAGTTCATGGTTAGAGATTATTTTGTTCACTCTTTTAAAAAACAGCTTTATTAAGAAAGACTTTAATAAAATGCCAGTATTTATAGTATATAATCTGATAAATATATACACATATGCATCCCATGAAATGTCCCCCCCAGTCAAAATTATGCAGTTTTTTTGTACAGTGTATACAATTTTTAGTGGATGCTTGTCTCAATTATGTATCCCATTGGACAGCACAGTAAAATCTTCTATAGTTAGGCGGCATACATTTATTCCTGCTCTTAATTACTTGCCCCTAAATCAGCTCCTATCTGTGCCAGATATGTGTTTGTGTGCACATGTATGTATGTGTTCACATGTGTGTGTGTACAAATGGAGTAAGGCTAATAGCACATACATTTATATTATAATTCAAAAGTTTTGTTAAACTTGGTATTTTTCCCTGGAAAGGATATTTTTGTCACCTAATATTACATTTGTTTGTGATCTATAGCTATTTACTTTATTCTATTCTATTTTTCATTTGCTTGTCTGATATATATAGAGAGATTACAATATCAGTAATACTTTTGATCCATTTTGGAATGTTTTAGTGTTTGGATTCTGAATAAAATTGTCCATGCCCATTGCAAGCCAATCAAGATAAGTTTAACACTTTTTTGCTAACCCAAAATTCTTTCAAAAAATAATATTTACGCCATCATATTCTATCCATTTGTTTATATTAAACCACCACTTATATACAGGAAATTTTCCCCCACAATGGAAACTGAACAAAATTGTTACAGATTTGAATAATTTTAATGTAAGTGAAACAATTTTATTAATGCAACTTTTGTAGTTTTGTATGTCATAAATAATAAATAAAAGACATAATGAATATATTTTAAATGATAGAGACTCTAACGTGTCTTTTATTTATTACTCCAATGACAAATTTTAAATGTATCAAATATTCCCTGAAGCGTAGATAAATTTAATGTGATTAAATTCTAAGAGGAAAATATTAAAATATACAAATATTTTATAAAGAAGTTGGCACACCATAGAAAATTTCCGAATGCATTCAATGTGGATATAATTTTCAAAACATTCTATTTATTTATCTGAGTCCTGCTTAAACTGTTTTCTATCTATCTTTTTCACTGGTCTCCCGATTGTTACTGCCAACACATAAATATAAACAGGAGTTTTAATTCTTGATGGTTCTTCTGTGTGTTTCTTTTTCTCAGCCTATTATCCTAATCCTTTCTTTGTAACTTTATTATTATTATTTTCAAAAGCCAATTGTGATAGGAGATGTAGCATTTTCGATTCAGGTGGGGAAAAGATTAACTGGAATACAAAGAAAGCTTTCATGTGGATAATCTGAGAGAGAGGGAGTATGGGAAGAGAAAACAAAGATAGGTCATCTAAATGTGATTGTGACAGTCATGTTTAATGTTATCCTGATTACCACAGTGCATTTCAACCAGAGCAAAGATTTTTATTTGTTCAACACATTTATGAAAAATAGCTTTGAGAAAGTTTGTTTATTTAAGCCAGTCCCTACAAGTCTTGTTTCATTTAAATATACTAGGGAAATGAAGGAGAATTAAATTTGAGAGAAATTACACAGGTCTATCAGAAGAGCATATTTGAGCATAAACTGAGTTTGAATTAAATAAATAAGAGCTTTATTTTCAATACGGAAAGAGACTCCAGAGAATTTCCTTAGGTTTTAGGATGTCAAGCAACAGTGAACTCTGATTGAACAAAACCAACTAGATAAAAATATTTTTAAATGAGCACCTTTTATAACTTTATGAATAAATAGATATTACTCTCATTGTATCAGTGTGCTCTGCATTAATAGCCGGTGACTTGAAGTGATGAGATAAAATTGCAAAAAGTATTATAGTAAGTTATAAATATAATAGAAGTGGTATACAAAGAGGTTAAATGAATGTGGGTCACTAATACAGAGAAGTGACATTGTTGCCCTCTTCCTTAGAATGAGGTTATGACAACAGCAGCAGCAACAATGAAAATCAAAATAAAGATACTAATTAATATTTATGAATCACTTACTATGTATCAGAAGCATTCCTGTTTTATTTGTGTTGATTCTGTTTCAAAATCTCACAATAATCTATGAAGTATTATTATCTTTAATCCATTTTAAAGATGAAAAAACACAGGCATAGTGATGTTACCTAACTTACTTTTACTTAAGATCTTGACAGCTGGGACATATTGGAGCTGACTTTGAGCCTAGGAAGTTTGGGGCAAAGTCTCACTCTAACGAAATGCATAAGTTTTTATTCCTTAGTTTCACAAGTCCTCTATGAGATCTCCTTGCCTTTGCATTGGACAGAATTTACTTCCTTGATGTTTTCACATGAGTAAATCTTCCTTTTTCTTCCTCATATTCATAACATTTGCATAATTCAAAATACATCTCTAGTGGCTTTTTTTTTTTTTTTTGACCGAGTCTCACTCTGTCACCCAGGCTAGAGTGCAGTGGCACCATCTCAGCTCACTGCAAGCTCCGCCTCCCGGGTTCACGCCATTCTCCTGCCTCAGCCTCCCGCGTAGCTGGAAGTACAGGCGCCCGCCACTACACTAGGCTAATGTTTTGTATGTTTAGGAGAGACCGGTTTCACCCTGTTAGCCAGGATGGTCTCGATCTCTTGACCTCGTGATCCACCCGCCTCGGCCTCCCTCTAGTGGCTTTTATGTGTTATGTCTTAGTGTCTTTCAATGAAAGCTTATGTACAGTCTACTAAGTCCATTCTACCACTTCAGACTCCTATCCCAATACTTTCCTCTAAACTCGTGACCTTCTAATTATTCTGGATGACACCATGTTCCAAAAAATAGACACATGATTATCCACCACTTAAAACATTGATTTACAATATTCTTTCAATCTGTCATGTCTATTTCACTTTTCTGTTTATCAAATAAAACCCACTATTTAACTTAGTACAATTGCCAATCTCCTGTATTATTTTTTAATTACATTTGCCCGATTTAGTAGTTCCATTTCCTGTTCTAACTTATCGCCTTACCTATATCCTTATTATAGTACCTTTTTCTGTTTTGTTAATCATAAGAAAATAGGAAATAGATACAATTGAATATAAAAACTGACCATATGACTTTGTTCAGAAAACAAACAGATCAGAGGAAGTAAATAGAAAATACAGAAAATGACTCATGAATACATAAAGGCATAAACAATGATTCAGGTCACATTTCTAGTTATAGTCAGTTCTTACATACACAACACTTGCTTTTACAAAAAGGCCTTCATTCCAATACAATTGACATATTACAGAACGATTGGAGTATAACGCAAATTTTCTGATTGCTTATGTGCTATTTCTTTCCAGAAAAGCATTAAATGAATGCAGCAAATTGCACTCTGCAGAACAGTCTCATAGAAATACAAAAAACATCCACACGCATTTCAATTTTTAGATACCTTAGTTCATGTGTGCTATGAGTCACACCCATCCACATTAAAAATTAGAACTTTCCATATGATTCCAGAGACATCCCTCCCATCACTTCACAATAACACATAAGCTGCAATCATTCCAACACTCACCTCCAGAAAATTCAACTCTTTTCTAAGTAACATACCATATTAATTGTAGACTTCACGTTTGTGAACCATTTGACATGGATAAAACTATCTCACTGTGTTTCATTGTGTTCCTACATTTTTGTTTTCTCTGTGTCACTAATTAGATGTTTTAGTATATTTTTTTCAACCCCATTTTTCTAATAAGACCCATGACTTTTATTGGGCCATTCTTGCACAGCATAATGATTTTTAGAACTACATACGTTGCATTATAGCAGAACTGACTGATAGGGTTCAGGAAATTGGTCATTGTTACCAAAAAGTTAGATGTCTAAATAATGCTATAGGTACCGCTATTTGAGGGGAATAAGCATAATTAAAGTATTAAATAAAAACAAACATGAAAGTAAAAAAAATAGACAAAATAAAACAAAACAATCAGATGATATGAGATAATACTTATTAGGTCTGAGGTAGGAAAACAAAACTAACAAAAAGCAGACACATATGTGAATACACATATACACACACAGAAACACAAATTACTTCATAAGAATGACACAAAACTCAGACAGTGTAAAAGTAAAGACTGACAAAATTAACAACTGAAAAATTAAATTCTCACATATGGCTCCATAACCAAAATTATAATACAAGAGATAAGTTGAAATGAATTAATTATAATAAATAATTAATGTGATGTAAGATCATTCAATTTTAGGTCAAGCAAAGGTTGAATGATATTTCATTCCTTTCAAATGAAAGGTTGGGGATATTTTGGGTTATATCCCCAAAATGAATGTAATTGGTTAATAAACACATGATAGAGTGTTTATGTTTATAGAAGACAGAAATGTAAATCTGTACATTAGTAATCAGGCAAAAGACAAATTAGCCAATAAAATGTTTTTTTAAACCATCAAATGAACAAATATTAAATGATTTTAAACAATTACTTTTATAAATGTCCAGGGATATGGGAACTCTAAATCATTAGCTTAACTACTATTTTTAACCAATTTTAGGTAGAAATTTGGTAGTGACAAATAAATTCTGTAATTATGAATTTATCGTATAGATGTAGTAGCACTTGTGTATAAATATGTAAACACAAGGTTTATGTTTCATCATTGCTTATAATGGCAACAGTTGTAGAAGGGGGTGTTTCATTCGATTAGTCTATATTCATACCCTGGAACATTATGTTTTTAAAAATAATCAATTAAATCTGTGCTTACTGATAATAGAAAGCCCTCCAAAATGTATTTATTATTAAAGGGAAACAAAATATATAAAATTCAAAGAGTGATACCTGATTTTTTTGGGACAAAACTAAAGCAAATAAACATTGTTTATGTTTATCTAGTGTGGTAGGTAAAATGACGATTCCCCAAAGTTGCTCATGACTTAATCCCTGGAATCTGTTATTATATTATTTTACATAGTAAACAAGAGTTAAGGACACAGACACAACTGAGATTGCTAATCAAATACATTTGAAATCTAGGAGTTATTCTAGATAATCCTGTGTGCCTAATATAGTCACCTGAATCCTTAAAAGTGGAAGAGTGGTCTTTCTCTATTTTTGTTTGTTTGTTTATTTAACTGGAGAAGATGGTTGTGTGAGAAAAATTAAACCCACTAATTCTGGGTTTGAAGATAGAAGAAGGGGGCCATGAGTCACGAAATGCAAGCAGCTGCCAGAAGGTGAAAAAGGCAAGAAAACAGATTATCCCCTGTACTCTCCAGAACGGAATCAGCCCTGCTGACATATTTATTTTAGCCGGCGAGACCCATGTCTGAACTCTGACGTACAGGACTGTAAGACAGTAAATATGTTGCTCAGCCACTAAGGTTGTGGTAATTTGTTTTAACAACAATGCTTCTGAAAACAGACAATAGCCCAAAATAATATGCCAAACTGTGTATATATATAATATACTGATTGTTAATTGTTGTGTTCTATGGGAGTTGAAATAATATTGGGAGAAGTATCAAGG
Source organism: Macaca nemestrina (assembly GCF_043159975.1). Taxonomy (NCBI): domain Eukaryota; kingdom Metazoa; phylum Chordata; class Mammalia; order Primates; family Cercopithecidae; genus Macaca; species Macaca nemestrina. The sequence continues at coordinate 83,366,342 of NC_092129.1, forward strand.
GGACTGCCATTTATTTATTACTTGCAAAACAAAGATAATAATAACTAAGAAAATAAATAGAAAACATTATAATTTGATATCAAATGAAAAGATAAGAGTCATTAACATAACTAATGTGTAATTGAAAATAGAATGATATAATATGAAGTAATAATTGTGCTTGTTCATATAAGAATTTTCCTAGCAGCTTAGTGTTTTTGGCCATTAAGAAACAACAGGTGAAGGCAACAAATCAAAGAGGAATATAGCACCAGTCTTAATGCCCTCATTATTCCTATTGTCATGTAAAACCACCTGATTTTGAAATATTTATTACATGATGCTGCCTTGGCTTTGTGCATTTTATGTCTCTCCTTTATGAATTCTTTTCCCATCTAGCAACTTACAATATATGCATTTCTTTTTCTTCTTCCAATAATAACTTTGAACATGGGTTTATTCCTATTTCTTATTTCATCAACTTCATAATCAAGTACTTATTCTCACAATGAAACATGAGAAAATACAGTTAATTCCTACCTCTCTCACACACCTTAAGACAATTTTGATTTTGCTGACAAGTTCTGGGATCCTCAGGAGACTAGAACTTTGTCTTTTTCATCCTTTTAAGTTTGTCTTCTCTTCTCTTCTCTTCTCTTCTCTTCTCTTCTCTTCTCTTCTCTTCTCTTCTCTTCTCTTCTCTTCTCTTCTCTTCTCTTCTCTTCTCTTCTCTTCTCTTCTCTTCTCTTCTCTTCTCTTCTCTTCTCTTCTCTTCTCTTCTCTTTTCAACAGGGTTTCACTCTCTCTCCCAGGCTGGAATGCACTGTCTCGATCTGAGCTCAAGGCAACCTCTGCCTCCCGGGTTCAAGCAATTCTCCCGCCTCAGCCTCCTAAGTAGCTGACATTACAGGCGTGTGCTACCACACCCAGCTAATCTTTGTATTTTTGGTAGAGACTGGGTTTCACCATGTTGACCAGGCTGCTCTCAAACTCCTAACCTCAAGTGATCCACCCCTCACGGCCTCCCAAATTGCTGGGATTACAGGCGTGAGCCACCACGCCCGGCCCCATTCAACTATTCTAACTGTTCCCAAAACGCTAGAAAAACTTTGGTTTTGACTTCATGCTATTCTAATCCATGGAACCTTTTAATTACTCTCTGTTTTTCTTTTTGATTTTTGAAATTTAAAAAAATGTATTCTAATTCTCTTCCTCTCTCTCTATCTCTCTCCTGGAAAATTTATTGTAAGATGGAAGCACAACACAAGAAAATAAAAAGAACAGGACTAGTCATATTTTCCATAGTATTATTAAATGTTAAAATTAATCATTATTTAATTTCTAGAGCTTGATTCTCTCCAAACAGTCTAGAGACAACAAAGATAACAGGTTTGTCTTTTCCATCCGTGGACTTCTCACCCACATAAAACACTGTTCTTGAATCAAGAGTGGTTTTTCTGCTTAAAGTCACCCAAAGTCACTTTCTGGAGTTCTTTAAAACTCCCAGATATGAGAAAAATAAAACTTCATGTGTTAAAATTCTATAGAGCATTCTCACTAAAATGGGTTTCTATAAACTCTGTTCAAATTGTCAACAACAAACTGCAGTGTGTTTATTCTTTATTGATTATGGTGGAACATTTGTATCCCTTGAATCAGCAAAACAATGTCAATTTTCAAGAACATTTAATTCTATTACAACCTGTTTAACTGTTAAAAGAAATTATTGATGCAGACATTTTTGCATACTGTTACATTATTTTGTTTATTTTTAGTTTATTAATCGCACTTGTAGAACTTCTCCTAGATCCACGAGCCATCTGAGAATATTGGTTGTTTCCTTCCACATTTACCTGGTCACTTTTTAAATATTTTCTTCTGAGTTTAAGAATGAAATTTGAGGTTTTATTACTGAAAAAGGTAAATATAGTTATAATTTTGTCTCTCAGAAACTAACCCAGATTGCCAAGGTAAATGAGAAATAGAAAGTCAATTTAGTTTTATATAAATCTAAAATATATCTGTAACCAAACCAGGACAAAAGGCTGCTGAGAAACAAAGATCAATGTAGAATATGAGAAGATAAGTCTAGCTACAAACAAACAAGCAAACAAAAACAAAAATCAGTTCACCAAAATAGAGGATTTATCTGAAAGGGAGATAAAAATAATCATTTTTGCAGTTAATGAGTAAAGAGAGTAACGGAGGAGATACCCAGCCATTCGCTTCCCTTTCAACCACAATGTCTACAGTTAATTTTCATGTCTCTTGAACCATTTTAGGTTGGATGTACTGAAAACAGATGGCTTGTTTCTTTTGTTTCACAAGTCCAAAGGTGACAAAAAATTGTGTCCCAGGAGTTAGACTTAATAGATTAAAGCTGGAAGACTCATGGAGCCAGATGTAATTTAGATAATGAAGTTTTCATCTTGAGCTCATGCTATAATGTGATGAGAATATTATTGGTCTGTGATTCAAAGAAAGAGAACCAGTAGGAGATAGATAGGTATATGGATAGGTAGACAGATGATGATAGATAATTATGGCAAGTTGGCATATTTGACTGTGGGGGCTGTCTAAACACATCCACAATCCACAGGGCTGGATGGAGCCCTCAGGCACCAGCTGAAAGTGCAGTGCACAGTCAGAATTTCTTCCTCAAGGAAACCTTAGTTTTGCTTTTAAGGTCTGTCAACTGGTTGAATCAGACCCATTCAGATTATCTACAATAATCTCTTTTACTTAAAGTCAATGAATTTTAGACATTATTCGCATCTAGAAAATGCCCTCAGCCAATACTTACATTAGTATTTTATTAACTGGGGACTAATAGCTTGCACAAACTGACTCATAAAGCTAACCATCACACTTGGGAATCTTGGTAGGGAATTAATACCGTTTGCATGATAAAGGGACTTGAATCATTGGGGGCCAGAGGGCGTACTGTGGTACACAAATCCTAAGGTGATCTTTCCACTCCTGGCTTTCTGGTATTTATATTACTGTATAATCCCCTCTCTTGAGTGTGGGGAAGATCCTTTATTGGCTTCTAACCAAGAGAATATGGTCAAAGTGATGGAATGTCACGCCTATAATGACATTATATAAGACTGACATCATCCGATTTTCGAATATTGCAAATATGATGGGAGAAAACTGGCATCTTGTTACTTACTTAAATTTTATTTCTCATTTTCCTAATGATTTGAGATATCTGCATACCTATATTATCATTTAGCATTTCACCTTTGGGAGTTACCTATGCATATTCTTTGTGTTTGTACTTTTTTCTGGAAGATTCATGAGTTTCTCTAATCATCTTGATTTTGGTTTTTGTTTGTTTTATATATTACAAATAACATTTACAAGCTGTCAATATCTGCTGATTTTTATTTAGACATTCTTCTTTGCACAGAAATCTATAATTTTAGTGAAAGCAAATGAATTATATGTATTTATTTGCTTGCTAGTTTATTTATTTAGCCTTCTCCTGGAGCCCTATTAAAAAATTTTAACGCCACTAGGTCACAGAGATTCTAAATAGTTATATAGTAAATACTAATGATTGCAAAATTTTACCTTTCAAATATAAATCTTTAATATATCTGGACTCCTCATCTATATATCTTTTACAAATTTTTAAGTTGTCATCTAGTTTTTTTTTTCCATATGAAAGAGTACTCTAACACCAACAAAATATTACACTGTTTATCTATTTTAAATCATCTGCAGAAAAAAAGTGTTTGTTCTCTGAGCTCTCAATTTTATTTCCTTGGTCATTTTTTTTTTATTCTTTCCACATCTGTTACTAGGCTTTTACGACATCTCTTTAAAACTAAAGCACATGCCTCTCTCCCAAATTAATAAATTTGAAAGGCTTACAGTAGTATGACAATATTTATGAAATAAATTTCTAAGTGTTTCTAATTCATAAATAGTACATGATTATTATTTTGTTGTTGTTATTTATCAAATCACTGTAGTTTTAGAGAACCAGTGGAAACAAACAAACAAAATCAGTGATAAGACAGACTTTAAATAAAATTGAATGTACTTTAGAACATAACATTAACAGATAATATTAATTGAGGACCTCCTATCCGCCACGCTCAATTATAAATCCTCTATAGGGGATGGCTCATTTAGCTCTCAGAACAACTGGGTGAAGTAAGTAGCGCTGATACCTCCATTTTACAAACGAAATAACTGAGGCATTGAGAAGGAAGTAACTTCTCCAACATTATCCATCTAGTAAGTAATGGGAATAATATTTAAATGCAGAATATTTAAACCCAGATTCTACCACAAAGTTATTACTTTCAGGGTGTTTGGAACTTTGAGGCAAAATAAAATCATGGTACTTTCACTGTAAACGTTAAATAATTAGTGTTCCGTGGATGTACACATTAGCCTTGTGCCTCTATAAAGATGCAGGACATTCCTTTGCCCTGCTTATTTATTGTATTGAGTGTTTCAACTTTAGGTGCCTCGCATAGTATAGATATTTTCAGTCTAACATGCATATTCCAATTATCTTGCAGCTAGTCAGAGAAATAAAGCTAATTTGAGAATACACCACCTAATTAGCAGTTTTTGCCCTGGTGCCATAAACAGCAAGTGATGGTGTCATTGATTCTAAACTATAAATATTGAAAACTGTGATTATCTACCAAGCAGTAATATATATTTAATATATATGTAAATGAATGCTGAGTAAACCATGCTGTGTTGAGCTTATTTCTCTCCGTGATGTGCAGTAGCGCGGGCTCTGATTAAAACCATCCCTGGGGCCAGGAACGGTGTCTCATGCCTGTAATCCCAGCACTTCCAGAGGCTGAAGCAGGTGGATCACCTGAGGTCAGAAGTTCGGTAACAGCCTGGCCAACACGGTGAAACCCCGTCTCTACTAAAAAAGCATAAAAATTAGCCAGGCATGGTGGCAGGTGCCTGCAATCCCAGCTACTTGTGAGGCTGAGGCAGGAGAATTGCTTGAACCTGGGAGGCGGAGGTTGCAGTCAGTTAATACGGCGCCACTGCACTCCAGCCTGGTCGACTAGAGCGAAAACACTATCCCGAAAAAACAAACAAACAAAAAAAAACAGAAACAAAAGAAAACATTCCTAGGATGCTTAACTCACTCACCAGTAATTCTGCTCACTAATAATCTCCACTACATGTTTTCCAGAATTCTTACAAGCATTCAGTCATCAAAGGTGTAGGAGGGCTGCCTCACCTAGATATATTGTATCTCTCTCACTGTTAGGAAACAAAGGAAAGTTAAAAAAAAAAAAAAAAAAAAACCTGCATTTTTTTTAAACTGTAAAATTTCTCCATATGTAGCCACTAAATCATACTGTAGCACATTATTATTTGTACAAGGGATTACTTATATGTTTCTAAACTAAATTTATAGTATAAGATCGTTTTAAAAGGTCATCATCTTCCTAATTCACTTGAAAAATTTCAATTCAATAGGATAGGAATAGATCCACGGACTTGGAATGTTTCTGAGACATCCTTTACCTGCTGCTATGTATCTAAATCACCGACTACATCATCTTTTACAGAGGACAAACGAATTTACAATCTCAAATTTATTTCCCAGGCTAAGGAAGTCAATTAAATATTTCTGTGTTAAATACCCACGGTTAAATAATTTCATTTTTATATTGTAAAATGCCCTTTAAATAGCATTATTTTCTTCCTTATTTTCTATATTTCTGATGTGAGGAAACCCTTTTAAGTAGGTGCCTTCACTTATTCAAATGTACCTTCAGTTGAGAGGTTTATTGTACTCAGCCGTTTCTTAAAGTAACTAATTTTCTAGAACACTGGGCTTGAAAAATAAGGACTATACTATATAAATCTATGCTTTCGTGTGATGGAGAATGTAATTAATTAAATTTGCCAAAATAATTTTTTCTGAATCTATGTACTGATGGTCAGATAAATACATTCTCTATAAAAGGTCGATTATAATTTTAGTTCTACTGCCCAGAACTTTCCAGATGTATCAGGATAACTTTTGGCTAATGGCCCTAATGTTGGAAAGGCAATTTTTAACTTCCTATTGAAGTATGTTTTATATACTTTTTATGGGGAAAAAAAGAGATAAATTATATGTACCTCACCCCCAGCTCATAGTAGAGAGTCAAACACAGAACAAGTATCTGCTTTAAAGAGACTGAATGACTTACCAGCTAAATCAGTGCACGAAATGGCTATACAGTCACTATAAGTGTGTTATTTGTTGTGCAATGCAAACTGTGCTATGAGAGAAAATGAGGCTTTTTGTACAAAACTCTCAGACATGGAATTACTGTGTTCTAAAGACAAATAACATTTCATATACATGAAATACTCATTGAAGTCCTAGAACAGAATGAATTATTTGCACCCATGTTGTGTGTATCTTTTAGAGGCTTAAGTAATTTGTTTTGGCTATCTAGATTCGTTATTGAGTAGTGCTTGTCAATCCATTTACTAGATACCCAAGTGCTAAAAAGCATTATCATGTAACTAAATGTTATATCAGAATGTTGTATTTACAGCTAAAATTAATCTATTCTGAGAAGTCTGATAATTGTAAATGACATGAGGATTATGGGATTACAATTCAAGATGAGATTTGGGTGGGGACACAGAGTCAAATCATATCACCATTGTAAAAAATTTCTGTCAGGATCGTAAATGAAAGGACATAAATAAAATAAATTAGATGAAATTGTTCTTTTTATTTCATGTTTAAGTAAATAGGATATAAGATAATTTTAAAATTAATATACTTGAATGCATTTATTATAAGGAAGCCAACATTAACATGTTTAGCGATCTTATTTTTTACATGTTTTCATAAATATAAATATATATGCATTATTGTGCATAAGATTCTGCTATGTAATACAATTTTAAAATCATAGGTATATTTGTTATTTTAAAAGTATTTCCTTTATTTTTAAAATATCATTTTCTTTTTATTACCAGGAAACTGACAGTAAGAATATGACACATGTTTTTCTACACTTTTTCAGATTTATGCATATGTAAACATATATACAAACTGATTCTGCTGTCACTTATTTTACAAAATTAGATTATATTAAAAATGTGTTTCTGTATATTGCTTTCTTCCAGTAAAGATTCTGTTTGGAAACTCTTCTAAGTCTGTTGATAGGTATTATATTTATTCATTTCTGTAGCAACATAACAGATGGAGAAGGAGACTATGTATAATCATTCCCCTATGATGGGCATTTGATATCTTCAAAGATATTAAGAAAATGAAAAAGAATGTAAAGTTATTTCAAAGTGAGGTAGGATCACTGGATTAAATTATGAATTACTTGGAATTCATCTGATGACCAGCACCTTCAGAACATGGACGTAACTCAGAGATATTGAAGGTTCTGTTCCACCACAATAAAATGAATGTTGCAACAAAGTGATATCACAAAAAGTCACACTACATTTTTGGATTTCAAGTACATTTAAAAGTTATGTTTACACTATGCTGGAATCTATTAAATGTGCAACAGCATTAAGTCTAAAAAGTCTAAAATATATATATATATATACATACTTTAATTTAAAATATTGTAAAAAAAAAGTCTAACAATCATCTGAACCTCCAACAAATGGTAATTTTAATGCTGGTTGAGATTTGTGTCTTGATGTTGTTGGCTACTGACTCGTTAGCATGATGATTGCTGAAGGTTGGAGTACCTGTAACAATTTCTTAAAATAAGACAACAATGAAATTTGCCATATCAATTGACTCTTCCTTTCATGAAGTATTTACCTATAGCATGCCATGTGTTTGATAGCATTTACCCACAGCAGAACTTCTTTCAGAACTGGAGTCCATCCTCTGGAAACCTGCCACTGCTTCTAAATCATTTGTTGTCATTTCAACAATTTTCACTGCATCTTGTTCAGAAGTAGATTCCATCTCAAGAAAACTTTCTTTGTTCATCCATAAGAAGCAAGTCCTCATCTGTTCAAGTTTGATCATGAGATAGCACCAATTCAGTCATATTCTTCAGGATCAACTTTTAATTCTAGTTCTCTTACTATTTTAACTGTGTCTGTAGTTAACTGCCTTCACTGAGGTCTTAATCCCTTCAGCCATTCATGAGAATTGAAATCAACTTCTTTCAAACCTCTGTTGATGTTGATATTTTGACCTCCTCCCATTAATCAGAAATGTTTTAATGCTATCTAGAATGGTGGTTCTTTTCTAGAAGCTATTCAATTTACTGTTCCCAGAGCCATCAGAGAAATCACTATCTATGGCAGCTATAGCCTTACAAAATGTATTTCTTAAATAATAAGAATTAAAGGTCAAAATTAATCTTTGATCCATGAGCTGAAAAACTGATGTGTCAGTTGTATTGGAAACGTGAATCCCCTTATGCATCTGCATCAGAGTTCGTATCAAAGAGCAGTAATATTTTGAAAGGAATCTTTTTTTTCTCACAAGTAGGTCTCAGCAGTAGGCTTAAAATATTCAGTAAACCATTATCTAAATAGATGTGCTATAATCTAGGCTTTGCTGCTCCATTTGTGGAGCATAGAGTAGATTTAGCATTACTATTTTTAAATGTGCTTTTTATTATCTTTTTTATTTCAATAGTTTTGAGGGTTCAGGTAGCTTTTAGTTACATGGATGTACGGGGTACAACCTTTTGGGGTACAGGTGACTTTGAGTTACATGGATGAGTTCTTTAGTGGTGAATTCTGAGATTTTAGTGCACCCATCACCCAAGCAGTATACACTTATGTAATCTTTTATTTCCCACCCCTCGTCCACCCTCCCCATAAAGTCCCCAAAGTCCATTATATCACTCTGTATGTTTTGACACCCTCATAGCTTAGCTCTCACTTATAAGTGAGAACAGTATATACAGTATTTGGTTTTCCATTCCTGAGTTACTTCACTTAGAATAGTGGCCTCCAGCTTCCTCCAAGTTGCTGCAAAAGATACGATTTTCTTCCTTTTTATGGCTTAGTAGTACTCCAAGTATATATACAGCACATTTTCTTTATCCACTTGTTGGTCGATAGGCACTTAGGTTTGTTCCATATCTTTGCAACTGTGAATTGTGTTGCTATAAACATGCATGTGCATGTTGCTTTATTACATAATGAGTTTTTGGGGGTAGATAGTTAGGACTGGGATTGCTGGATCAAATGGTAGATCTACTTTTAGGTATTTAAGGTCTTAGATTTAAGTCTTTGATTCATCTTGAGTTGATTTTTTATAAGGCTAGAGATGGGAATCCAGTTCATTCTTCTACATGTAGTTTTCCAGTTTCCCCAGCACAATTTATTGAATAGACTGTCCTTTCCCCAATTTATATTTTTGTATGCTTTACAGAAGATTTTGTGGCTGTAAGTATTAGACTTTATTTACAGGTTCTCTATTATGCTCCCTTGGTCTATGTGCTTATTTTTATACCAGTACCATGATGTTTTGGTAACCATAGCTTGGTAGTACAATTTGAAGTCTGGTATTGTGATGTCTTCATATTTGTTCTTTGTGCTTAGTATTGTTTTGACTAAAATTCAACATAAGTATTAAGAGTCCTACAAATTTTTGAATGGTAAATGAGCATTTGTTTCAGGTTAAAGTCACCAGTTGAATTATACCTTACCAAGAAAGTCAGCCTGTTTCATGAAGCTTTGAGTCAGGCATTGACATCCTTTCTAGTGTTGAAAGTCTTAGGTTGCATCTTCCTCCAATATAAGACTGTTTCATCTGTATTGAAAACCTGCTGTTGAGTGTAGCCACATTTACCCATTATTTTAGCTAGCTCTTCTGGATAACTTGATGTAGTTTCTTCAACAGCATGCTGCTTCTACTTGCACTTTTATGTTTTGGAGACAGCTTTTTACCATAAACCTCATGAAAAAACCTCTGCTGGCTTTCAACTTTTCTTCTGCAGTTTCCTCACTTTTCTTAGCCTTCACTGAATTGATGCAGGAGGGGAGTAGATTAGAGCCTTGCTCTGGATAAGGTTTTGGCTTAAGGAAATGTTGTGGCTGGTTTTATCTAGACCGCTAAAACCTCCCCCATATCAGCAATAAGGCTGTTACTTTTTCTTATCATTCATATGTTCACGAAGTGGAACTTCTAATTTCCTTCAAGAACATTTCCTTTGCATTCACAGCTTAGCTAACTCTTGGTGCAAGAGGCCTAGCTTTCAGCCTATCTCAGATTTTGACATGCTTTCCTCACTAAACTTAATCATTTCTACCTTTTGATTTAAAGTGAGTGACTCTTTCACTTGAACACTTAGAGGTTATTATAAGGTTATTGATTGACCTGATTTCAATATTTTTCTGTCTCAGGTAATAGGGTAGCCTGAGGTGAGGACAAGAGATGGTTGAATGGCTGGTGAATGAGCAGTCAGAACACACACATTTATTAAGTAAGTTTACCATCTTATAAAGATGCAGTTCCTGGCACCCCCAAAAATTACAATAATAACATCAAAGATTGCTGAACACACATCATCATAACAGATATGATAATACTAAAAAAGTATGAAATATTGCAAGAATTAACAACATGTGACACAAAGTAAGCATGTGCTATTAGAAAAATGGCACTGATTGACTTGCTAGGTGCAGGCTTGCCACAAATCTTCAATTTGTAAAAACTGCAATATCTATGAAGCACAATAAAAGGAAGCTCAATAAAATGAAGTCTGTCTGTACTCAAAAGACCTTTCATAATTATCATGTTTTTGTTTATTTGTTTTACTCAGCAATATTCCTTATTTAAGACTTTTTTTTTTGTAGTGAAAGGCATTACATTTTTCTGAATAAAGGACCAGTGATTTCGTTCTTCCTAGCAAGAATGCATATATTTCTTGGTCTGCTCTTTGATATAAGTACCATAGAGTTCAGAGTAATCATGAACTTTGTATTTTGGGATTTCAAATGTAATACTGAAATAGAACAAAGGTAAATTGTTATGAAAATGTATGCTATCAAATACCTTTTATTTTTCTTAAATTCATTTATAGTAACACCTGTTATTAATAGATATTATTCAGATAGTAAATAATATGATAAGGAGTGAGGAGAGGAAAAGAAAGAAAAGGGTAGCAAGGAAAAAAAGGAGAAGAGCAAAAGTAACAAATGTAATGTGGCTGACGAATTAATTCTCCTCACTGCAGAGGCCACCATATAGCAGAAATTGTATGTTATTCCAACAAATTGATATCACTAAAGCTTTAACAAGAAGGTCTGTTAAGAAAAAAAAAAATTAGAGGGAGGCCAATTTTAATTAGCCAAAAATAATTGCCAATGGAAGAACTAATGCCACTTTTGCTGTATTTGAATCATGTAAACCCTCAGGTTAATTTAGCTGACTCAGTAAAAATGCAGTCAGAGTTACTACTTGACGTCTTCTACATGAAATAATACTTTGAATTTTAGCTTTTAATAAACTGCTTTTGACATTGAATGACATTCACTGTCCAGCAAGTATAGGGAAAAATGTCTTTTTAGGTTGGGCCTCTGCAACAAGAAAGTTTTGAAGAAAGTTTTGATGGGAAAAGAGTAAACTTTCTATTAATTCAAAGATAAAGAGCATTGAGCTACCTTCCTGAAGTATCAAATTTATAGCTAGTAGAACAGATAAGTTTGCTTTCCATTGTGGACATCTATCCTTTGTCAACCTCTATATTTACTGGACTTAATCTTCTTCCTATGAAAACTGAAGTATAGCATTAAGGTCCTGCTGCTGTAGTAATTCCTGAAAATGTATAAAAATAGGATGTAAAATGATATGTGCTGGGCTGCTAGGACTTGTTAAAGTTGGTTAGAAAAAATGAGACCAGAAAGAGAAAGTTCTGTTGATTTTGAAGACAAGGGATACTTTAAAGTAGAAAATACAGAAACAGGTAAAGCAATAATGTGACCTCCCCACAAAACTACCTTAGACACTCTCCCAGCAGGCAGCAGACAGTGGGTTCTTTTTGAGGAGGTGGGGGTGGATTTTTTTTTATTATTATTAGAAAAGTAAGCTTATTTAGCTTATGGTTGTAAAGACTGGGAAGTCCAAGAGCACGGCACTGGCATCTAGGAAGAGCCTTCATGCTGAGTCATAACATGGTAGAGGATATCATGTGTGACAGGGCAAGAGCATGCCAACTCAGGACTCTTCTTCTGTTATATTATTGTCAGGAAAAATTATTAACTTTAGTATTCATAGTTGTTAAACCTTGCACATATTTTTTTTTTTTTAACTCTAAAACTCAGGAATTCTGTTAACTTGATTCTTTTAGTTCCCTTTTTCTCTCCTCATGTTGATATTGGGTTCTGCTGGACAATTATATATGTATTTGAAGGCTTTTAAATCATCAATTTGGATAATTCTAGCTTTTTAAAAAATACTAGATTATTTCTTTAATTTTCCTTTCTTTTAGCTTTTATTTAAGGTTCGGGGTACATGTGCCGGTTTGTTATGTAGGGAAACTGATGTCATGTGGGTTTCACTTACAGATTATTTCATCACCCAGGTAGTAAGCATAGGGTCCAATGGGTATTTTTTCTGATCCTCTCCCTCCTCCCACCCTTCACCTTCAAGTAAGCCCCAGGGTCTGTTGTTCTCCTATTCGTGCCCATGTGTTCTTGCTGCTTAGCTCCCTCTTGTAAGTGAGAACATGCAGTATTTAGTTTTCTGTTCCTGCATTAGTTTGCTTAGGATAATGGCCTCTAGCTCTACCCATGTTGTTTCAGAGGACATAACCTCATTTTGCACAACTGCAACCGTCCAATCTTTAACAAAGCTGACAAAAAAAGAAAAAAAAAGCAATGGGGAAAGATTCCCTATACAATAAATGCTGCTGGGATAACTGGCTAGCCATATGCAGAAGATTGAAACTGGATCCCTTCTTTACATCATATATAAAAATAAACTGAAGATTGATTAAATACTTAAATGTAAAACCTAAAACTATAAAAAACTCTGGAAGATAACAAAGGAAATATCATTCTGGATATAGTAAGTGGCAAAGATTTCATTACAAAGATGTCAAAAGCAATTGCAACAAAAGCAAAAATGGACAAATGGGATCTAATTGAACTAAAGAGTTTCTGCACAGCAAAAGACACTATCAACAAATTAAACAATCTAAAGAATGGGAGAAAATATTTAGAAACTGTGCATCTGACAAAGGTCTAATATCCGTAGTCCATAAGCAACTGAAGCAAATTTGTAAGCAATACACAAACCCATTAAAATGTGTGTAAAAGACGTGAACAGACACTTCTCAAAACAAGACATACATGCAGTCAACAAGCATATGAAATATGCTCAACATCGCTAATTATTGGAGAAATGCAAATTAAAACCACAATTAGATACCATCTCATATCAGTAAGAATGGCTATTATTAAAAAGTCAAACAATAATACATTCTGGCAAGGTCACAGGGAAAAGGGAACGCTTTATACCCTGTTGGAGGGAGTGTAAATTAGTTCAGCCATTGTGGAAAGCCTGTGAGGATTCAAGAACTCTAAACAGTATTACTATTCGACCCAGTGATCCCATTGTTGGGTATACACCCAAATGAAAATGAATCATTCTATCATAAACACACATAGACATGTATGTTCATTGTAGCACTATTCATAATAGCAATGGAAAGGAATCCACCTAAATGCCCATCAACAATAGACTGGATAAAGAAAATATGGTACATAGACACCATGCAATACTATGCTGCCATAAAAAGGCAATCTTTTTTTTCTTTTTTTTTTTTGAGACAGAGTCTCCCTCTGTTGCTCAAGCTGGAGTGCAATGATGCAATCTAGACTCATTGCAACCTCTGCCTCCCGGATTCAAGCAATTTTCCTGCCTCAGACTCCTGAGTAGTTGGGATTACAGGCGTGCACCACCACGCCAGGCTAATTTTTATACTTTTAGTAGAGATGTGCCTTCACCATGTTGGTCAGGCTGGTCTCAACTCCTGACCTCGTGATCCACCCGCCTCGGCCTCCCAAAGTGCTAGGATTACAAGCATGAGCCACTGTGCCCGGCCATCAAATGGCAACCTTAACATGAACTTCTTACACTGCAACTCCCTTTCACCAGAAAAACTTGCAAGATAGTTAGGTGGAAGCTGCCATGGCTTTTAAAGCCTAAAAATGTTATAACCTCCTGGTTTTAGAAATGACCATAAATGACCATTTAGAAATGACCATCTCTTTAAAATTTTGTAGTCAAAGCAGTCACAGACCAACTCAGTTTCAAGGAAGTGGAAGAACAAACTTCATCTTATCTTTCAAGTGAGAGAACGGAATGTAGATATTGAGAAGGAAGGCAGCAATAGTGACCATCTTAGAGATAAGCTACCTAATGTACCAAAGAAGCTGCATTTTAAAAATGAGGAAGTGAAAATCAAGGGCTTTATGTAATTTGCTCAAGGTAAAAGCTAGACCTAACATGTCTCACTTCAGAGCCCATATTTTTAACCATAATGTCTTCCCATCTCTGTATAAACAACAGAGGAGTGAACTACTGTCAAATCAATAAGATAACCTCTAATTTTTTCTGTAACAGAGTATAATTATGGTAATAATTGACAATCACTTAAAATCTATTTATTCACATATTTAGCTATGAAATCACGCTATAATTTTCAACATCTATTTCAAATCCACTTATTTAGTTACAGAACAAGGGTAGTGGCAAAGATAATTTGTAATATTTTCATTGAACTATGAAACACATAATGACCTATTTGGGGTAGTAGATATTACAATTATTTTTTTTAAATGTTATGCACAAATGCCATCTGTTCAGTGGTGTCAAGAAATGTCTTCCTATAGTAGGAAAGACAGACATATCTAATTTTATTTCAGTATCCTGAAGACCTATACCTAGAATCCACTGGGCAACGTATCAACTATCTACTGGATACGTCACTTTGTACAGGCCACAGAGACTTCCGTTTCAATATATTAGGTTGGTGCAAAATAAATTGCGGGTTGTTTTTTTTTTGGCCATTAAAAGTGATGCAAAAACCGCAGTTTCTTTTGCACCAACCTATATCTTCAATCTACTTGTTTATTCTCCAGGAATAACACTAGTTCTTCAATTTATAACACTGATCCATTCCCGACCTCTTTCACTGACCTACTTCTACATCTTAAACAACTATGAGTCCTAACAATTCTAAAGTTTTTATTTAAGGTTTGTGTTTCATCTCTTACTAGTTCATACCCTAGTGTATCCCTTTATCATATTTTGTAAGAGTCACTGAAAAAGACTTAATTCTTGTCTCTCATTTCTATTGTTGCTGTATTTTAGTCTGTTCATATTGTCAGAGTGATAATTCAGAATAGCAAATGTGATCATTTCACTTCCTAGGTTAAAAATATGTATTGTCTCTTCAGATTTTTCACATTAAATAATAAGTTCCTTAAAATCTCTTAAAGGTTTTTAGTTGGCTGCTTCAAAATTACATCTCACCTCTACAGACTACTCTGCAATTTTAATATACATGCTGTCTATATAAAAAATATTTGAATTTCCCATTAAGTTCTCCTGTGCCCCAAGTTGAACTGATCTGACTCTTCAATCCGTGGCACCTGTCATCATCTGTTTGTGCGAAACCATTTATTTTATTTTGTTTCAGTTGTGTATACTTCATCCTCCATGCTTAATTGCCACTTCATCTCAAAACATTAGGTACCCAGTTTTAATATATTTACAGGTTCAATATCCCTAATTAGAAAAACAGAAACTTGAAATGCTTCAAAATCCAAAATTGTTTGAACGCTGAGATGGCACTCAAAGGAAACATTCATTAGAGCATTTCAGATTTTGGATTTTTGGATTAGGGATGCTGAAGTGGATATAATGCGAATATTCTAAAATCGGAAAATATCTGAAATCCCAAACAATTTTAGCCCCAAGCATTTTGGATAAGGGATCCTAAACCTATAATTTATATGTGTCTAATGATTGCTATAAGATTTTACTAAATATGTGACTATTTGCAGATTTTACAAAAGAGAAACAATCTAGGTATTGCTTTATTTCAGAAACTTTCCAACTGAGTAGAGTTGTGATCTGATAGTTCTGTGAATATTATGTTACAAATCAGGATATTGTTCCTTTTGTTCTGTTTTTACAAACAATTGAATAAGTTCAATAAACAACACGTCTTGTTTGTTTTCCTTAGCAGTAAAACAATTAAGATATGTCCTCTTTCCCTTGAGTATGAACATGTTGCATTACAAAGCTAGTCAGCATCAGGGGTAGAAAGAAATAGGGATACAGGTTTCATCTGCCATAAAATGAAATGCACTTTTGAGACAAAATCAAGCTGTAAAGTATTGCAATGCAGTACAATGGAATTGTAACAGTGCCAAACTGAACAATACTTGTTTTCCTTCAGCATTTATAGGCTAAAAGTGCATTCGAAAATTCAAAGTAGTGATGTTGGGAAGACATATTTGAAACACATTTAAAATGCGATTATTAGTTTTATACAAATTATTAGTTTATTTTTTTAAATCTTTTTTCTTATTTTTAAAAAGGTTTGTGAGTACATAGTAGGTGTTATGTTTATGGGGTACATAAGATGTTTTGATACAGGCATGCAATGTGAAGTAAGCACATCATGGAGAATGGGGTCCCCATCCCCTGAAGCATTTACCCTTTGAGTTACAAATAAACCAATTACACTTTTTAAAGTTATTTAGTAAAACATTTCAAAATCTTAGCATAATCTTCTATACATAACATTTTTGTATACAGTATTAAAATAAATTCAAATTACTGTCATTTTCTCCTATTTGGAAAATATTCAGGAGAAATGATTTATTCTCTAGCATTGTATTTGCCGCCTTCTCAGTGTTCTGCCTGTGGAAAAATGAACGTTTTTATAGAAAAAAAAAAGTTGCCTTCAAATCTTTATTTGTACACACAAAACTAAAGTTTAGAATTAAAATCTTCATTTTATAACTTTGATTTTCAAAAGTAGCATTCTAAATACTAGTAAATATCAAAATAGAACATTCTAATAAGCCTAAATGTGTTATGTTCTTACAAATTCAGGTATGATTTTGTATTAGCATAATTATATTTAGAAGATATACCTAATAGAAAAGTATATAGTTTGGTTACCTAAATGATCCTCTCATTCAAAAGATTAGAATGTCTGAGATCAAGAAAGATTGTTTTATTATTAGAAACAAAAATACAAAACAAAAATCTGATTATAGAGGTTAAAAATGCAATGGAGAGAGTAAATAACAAATTGAATCCTGTACGAAATAGATATATTGAATGAGAGTATTAGCACAAGAAACCCTTTCAGAACACAAGTATGGTCTCAGAAGAAGATGATAAGTGAAAAGTTAGACACAGGGGAATGGGTAAAAGAAATTCAATACAAATGTAATGGAGATACAAAAATAAGTGCAGAACAGAGGAATAAGAAACAACAACACAAAAATAATAATAAAAAGTAAAGCCAACCTAATCCCCTGTCCCTATCTGTACCAATACTGAGAACAAACATATTTTCCTGTTCCTAGGTTAAACAATTCTTTGAACAGGCATGCTTTCCTGTCTCTGTATTGAATAATCTTATTCCAGGTAAAAATATTTGCTCCAGGAAATAGTTGGTACTGGAAAATATGACTATAAAACACCAGGAATGCACATATCCCTAATCTAACAGCTAACTCTTCAAGTCTCCTTTCAAAACTCTTGTTTTGTGGTATCTACTTATGAAAAGCTATTGCATCATAAACTCTGCCTAATTCCAACTACTAATAGCTTTCCACCTTTTAAGACCTACGTTAGAGTAGCAGATAACTTGGAACATGATTACACTTATAATACAATTATACTAATTGTATTAGTCCATTTTCACACTGCTATAAGGAACTGTCAGAGACTGCATAATTAATAAAGGAAAGGGATTTAATTGACTCACAATTCAGCATGGTTGAGGAGGCCTCAGGAAACTTACAATCATGGCAGAAGATGAAGAGGAAGCAAGGTACCTTCTTCACAAGGCGGCAGGAAGGAGAATGAATGCAGGAGTTACTACCAAACACTTAATAAAACATCAGATCTTATGAGAACTTACAATCATGAGAACAGCATGGGGGAAACAGCCCCCATGATTCAATTACCTCCACCTGGTCTCTCCCTTGACATTTGGGGATTACGGGGATCATGGGGATTACAATTCAAGATGAGATTTTGGGTGGGGACACAGCCAAACCATATCAATATGAAGAGCAATAATTAAAATTAATTTTTATATTTAAAATGCTTTCTAACTTAGTATTTATTTCTGGAAATTATACTTTATATATATAATATCCATTCAATAAAAATTTTATTATATACTCTTCTCATAATATTGTAAGGTACTGTAAGTTTCAAACATGAATAATTACCACTATCAATGAAGCTTAGAATTTAATATTCCTCTTTCTTTTCTTTTCTTTTCTTTTTTTACAGGGTCTTGTTCTGTCTCCCAAGCTGGAGGGCACTGGCAGGATCACAGCTTATTACCATCTTGACATTGTGAACTCCTGTGACCCTCCTACCTCAGCCTCCTGATTATCTGGGACTGCAGGCACACACCACCATGCCTGGCTAATTTTTATATTTTTTTTTTATAGGGACAGGGTTTTACTATGTTTCCCAGGCTGGTCTTGAACCCCTGGACCTCCCAAAGTGCTGGGATTACAGGTGTGAACCACCATACCTTGCCTGTAATATTACTTCTTATGTCAAAAATCTGGAGAACTTTTCTCACTTGCCTCAGTAAACTCTACTGCTAAATCAGCTGGCTACTATAAGAAGATGTGCATTTTCAAGTAGGGATGAGGCTGAATATCTTAGGAAACACAGCTGTTAACTTATCTTTATGATGTATTTAAATCTTAAAGATTTATGGGATTTCTTACCTGTATATAAAAACATGTCTTCCCTCCCCCCCATCAAAGACTCTCTCTCTCACTCTCTCTTTAAAAAAAAAAAAAAAATGTATATACGGGGATCTCCCTATGATGCCCAGGCTGGTCTCCATTCCTGGCCTTAAGTGATCCCTCCACTTTGGCCTCCCAAAGTGCTAGGATTGTAAGCAGAAGCCACTGTGCCTGGCAAAAATCCTCTATTTGTATCAAAAAAGTACAGAAATGGCCCACTGCTCATTAGTTTTCATGGTGTTTGGTCCTCTATTTACAACAGGAAATTTGATACCCAAAGGTGCTATGTGCATACTCTTGTAATTTGACACCTGTCTTCTTACTCTGTGACAAGAGCAAGTCAGTCTGCTGACTCTCAGGGTTTATTCTTGCAAGTCAAGAAAATCTCTCTATAATAGGACAGGACAGCTGTCAGCTCTCATGCAGTTTAATTTTCTAAGCTCACCTGTTTCTTTTAAACATAACGTATTTTTGAAGAGGTATATACATTTTGATCATCAGTACAGCAGCAATTTCTCTACAGTTTACTTTTATAACATTTCAAATGTGTTAGTTGGCATCCCCATGGACAAAAAGTTGATATTCTAATACTATCCTACAGTTAATCGCCATAACTCTATCAAACATGTAAACGATAACAATATGCTAGGCAAATTCTGTGCCTCTATGCAAAAGACATAGAGATATTTTCTCACTTTGAAGAAATTGTCAAATAAGAAAAATAATGGGAAGGAACAATATTAAGCAACAGTGATCATTGCTAACAAGGGCAGACAAGCAACGTCTATAGAGAATGAAAGCAAAGCCAAAAGGAAGAATAGTAGAAGGTGAAGCTGGATTTCTACTAAATGAAGAAAGAGCTTGAGCTACATGTAGAGAAGAGAAGAAGCATTGCATGAGGTGTGAAAAGATAAACTAATGTTCTGGGTCATAGTAAAAAAATAAGACTACTATTCATTTATTTAATTATAGGGAAAACAATATGCTGTCCAAACCAAGATTCATGTGAAAGTTAAAGGAGGTGCTAAGAATTGAAAATGATATATTATTTTAAAATTGTTTATTTATTTTCCAACAAATTGATTTTATTATAATGTTGGACTTATTTAAAAGCTTGTATAATTAAAATTATTTTGAAAAATGAACTTCCTTGAAAATGGAATGTGTTAAAGCAAAATTGAAAATTTTTTATTTTGATTATCTAAGTATGAAAAATTATCATGAATAGAATTATTACTCTTGGTTTCTGTTTACATACTTAATCAGTTTCTTAGGTTTATGTGTCCCTAATGCCTATTCACTGATGTATTTCTGAGGATGGTTCTTTCCCATATGGAATAATGTTTTCATATAATAATTTGCAATATTATTCAAAATTGCATTTTATGGTTTATAACTTTGAAACCATTGGTGCTGTCTATTGACTGTCTTCTGAGAGCAACAATAGTATTTCTATAATATATTTTTTGGTGTACAGTTCTATGAATTTTAACACATTCATAGATCATGTGTAACTATACAACAATCAGTGTGCAGAACAGATTCATTACCACAAAGCATTACTTCATTCTATCCTTTTCTTTAGTCACAGAGTCCTTCTACCACTAGTCTCTGGAAACTATTGATGGCATCTGTCACAACAGATTTGTCTTCTTGAGAATATGATATAAATGGGCTCAATTGGTATGTGAACTTCGGAGACTGGCTTCTTTCACTTGTGTAATGTTTTTGAGATTTATCCAAGCTGAAGATAATCTGGGTTGTTTTTAGTTTTGTGAAATTATGTGAATACTTGTGTATAGATTTTTATTTGAAAATAACTGTTGCTTTCTTTGGAACAAACACAAGAGTGTGATTACTGAGCTGTATAGTAAGTATGCAATTATCTTTATAAGAAACTCCCAAACTATTTTAGAGTAGTCAGTGTGCCATAACAATTGTGAATTCATGAGAGTTCCAGTTGCACTGTTTCCTTGCTATCACTTGAATTGTCAATACGTTTCATTTTATTCATTCTAAAAAGTGTTTCAGTGATATCTCATTACAGCTTTTAATTTGCATTTTCCTACTCACTAGTAATGTTGAACATCTTTTAATGTTCTTTTAAACTTTTATATATCCTTTTGATGAAGTATCTGTTCAAGTCTTGCACTCATTTATTTTTTTAATTGGGGTATTTGTTTCCTTTCTGTCAAGTATTGAGAATTCTTTATATATTCTGAATACACCATTTTTGTCAGATATGCGATTGGCAAATATTCCCACTTTGTAGCTTTCTGTTACATTTAAGCACTTTGTTTAACATCAGGTAACAAAATATTTTTCTCCTCTTTTTCCATTCAATGATTTATAATTTTACATTTAAATATATGATTTCTTTTGACTTATTATATAAGATATGAGAGTGAGTTTCATTTTTAACTTGTGGACATACAATTGTCCAGCATCAATTTTTGAAAAGATATTCTTTATTTATTGAATTTACCTGTTTGTCAAAAATCTATTAGCCATATATGTGGTCTATTCTGGATTATTTATTTTGTTTTATTGATCCATGTATCTTTCTCTTTGTCAATAAAAACCTCAAAACAGTTTATATTACATGATAACTATATTTCTAGAAATACTGGCATCCCTTAACAATCTACTATGTATTAAACTTTAGAAAATGTCTATGTATTAAACTTTAGAAATGTCTTACGTAACCATGGTGCTTAATATGAGCTGTTCTGCTTAACAGAAAGACTATGACTTTATAAACATTACACAAAGTATTAGCCTCCATCTCCTCATCTGTTAAATTGACATAAATTATCTAAATTATAGGGGTAAAAGAGGTATTAAAGGACTAGCTTATTTAAAGTGAATGGCTCTTAATATATTTTCTTAATAAATGTTATTTCTTTTTACTATTTAGCTCTTTATTCAGTCTACCAATATGCATTTGCCTAGCTTTCTTGAATTTTATTTTAATCAAGTAAATCTTTAAAAATATATAAAGCATAGGAAAAGCAGTAAACTAATAAATCAATACAATTAACATGATTTTCTACTTAATTGCAGAAAAACAAAACAATTAATATAAACATAATACAGTTATAATAAAATGTACCTTCCTGTGATATGAAGCTTTCATAGAGGATTACTATTTTCCAATCATGACCTTGAGCTAGAGATAAAAACAAAAGAGAACATATCATGCCGCTCAGTACCCTTTAGATTTAGTTCACAGAGAACTAATCCATCTGTTTATGGTTCCTTTTTTTTGTCCCTAGATAACACTTAGTTAAAAGACACATGTTTCAACCTTCAAGATAAATTATCCTTTCAATTCTTAATGGTTGTAAGTGATAAAATCCAAGAGCAAATCAGTGTGTGCATTAAAACTAGTGACATGTATGCCTTTGGCTTGCTGAGTGATTATCCCAATATTTAAAGGTTAAATGGTTATTTATACATTTATACATAGTTAGAGTTTATGAAAATAGTTGTCATTGCTCTTAACATTTAGGTGCTATATAGGCATAAGTAGGTAGATGAGGCAGAATAATGATTCAAATGATAAATTAAAAAAATAAATGCACTAGGCTAAAAGAATTCTATGTCTATATTCCATGTAGTAGTCATCTTAATAAAACAGGAAAGTTGGAGAGCGAGAATTGATTTCATGGAACATGTTTCCTCCATCTGCACCATTTTAAAGCACATCTGGGTGAAATCCCAGAGGTAACCTCAATGAATATGCTTTGGAATATTTTTTCATAAGAACTCAAATGATGTTCTGGTAATTTAATTTTGTTCCCTTTGTTTTAACATCGCAGTAAAAATGTTCACGTTTTAATATTGCTATAATTGTTCTCAGAACCTAAGTTTTGGGACTTTTGTTATACAGCAGTAAGGCAGTGTTTATGAGAGCATTTTAGATGGCTATAGGCAAACATAAATAAGAATTCTCTCTTTTCTCTCTCTCTCTCTCTCTCTTTCTCTCTCTCTCCTACTATTCTAATAGGTTTGTTTGAGGCTTCTATTCCCACCAATAAAGTCAGCACACAATAAGAACTTGACATGGTTAAATGCTGTGATTTTCACAATATATTTTACAAATTTTGCTTTATGTCATATGTAATTATGTTGCTAGGCCTTATTATAAGTAAATTACACATATTTCTTTTATGTCTTTCCATTTTTATTAAAAAATCGATCATGCAAAAAATACTCAAAAACTTGAAAATGGTGATCGCCACTAGCTGTATCTCTTTATGCTTTCTCAGAAGACAATGCAGCTCCTCCGTAAGAACTCATATGACTACACAGAGCCCTCACACTCAGAACATCTAGAAGATAGAAAAAATACACACAATCAAATTACCTCTAACTAAACAAAAAGAATGGAAAAGATAATCCAAATATTAGTGAAGCTATTTCTCACACTCCCTAGTCTCACTTCTGTGAAAACAATGCCATCTAGGTAAATTTTGCTGAAGAGAAGAGAGAACAAGCACCAAGACTTACCTATGGTCACTGCCAGCAAGAAAAATTCCACTGTGAGTGTGAAATTAAAGAAATGTGTTTGTTCAGATGACTAAACACAGAGAGGAATTAAAAGAGGGCACAGTTCTTCGTGCTAAGCTTTGAGAGGCATCGTTGCTGGAGAAGAGAAAGGTAAAATAAAATGAGAGATTTTTTAACATTCAGTAACTATGGCAATAGAAGAAAAAGTAGGAAATTGAGGGCTCTGCAAAAAAGAAAAAAAAGAAGGCAAACAAATAAATAATAGCAAAATTATCAAAGCTCACAAATCCCTTCTCCAATCACCAAAAATAAGCATAAAAAGAAACAATGAGTGATTTAATAGCGATTAAAATCCTGAAGAAAATTGTACTCAATAGTGTTCATACCACTTCAAGAAAATAATACATCAATACCATTAGGTATTTATTCCAGGAATGCAAGCTTGGTTTAATATCAGGGAATCTATTAATATATTATACCATTAATATATTGAAGAAGAAACATTATATGCTTATCTCCAAAGCTGATGAAGAATCCTTTGGCAAAAATAAAGGACTGCTCCTCTTAAAAATATAGCTAAGAAAATATCTAGATAGATACTTCCTTAACATGATAAAAACAAATACGTTACTTATAAAGCTAGTATTCTGCTTGATGTGGAAATACTAGTATTGCCACTAACATCAGACAAAAACAAATATGACTAAAACCTTTACTATTGAACACTGTACTAGGTATATCTATCTGCAACAGAAACAAATTATTGCTACAAATTGGAAAATTAGATGTACAATCATTTCTGTTTGCCCATGACAGGATAGTACATCTAGAGTCTTTCTGGAACGAATAACAAATTTGACTCAACAATAAAATAAGTCACTAAAGTAGCAGAAGGTGATTAATACAAAACATCCAGAACCTTTTTTTAAAAAAAAAATATTTTACTTTTTTACTTAAAGGAAGCACTTTATGGCTTCTCTTTGACATAACCATAGATATAAAGCAACTAGTTCAAAGACATAATGATAGTGAGAAACATAGAAGTTGTTTATAAAGATAACTTTAAAATACCTTTGAAAGACACACATTAGGTTTGAACAAATGGAAATAAATATTGTATTATTTAATAATATAACTTACCTTCACAAAGGTGATTCTTCTTCCTAAGTAACTTTATGAATTTATTAGAATATCAATAAAATATCTATAAACTTTTAGGGATGTAGAAAAGCTTATTACAATTTTGTGAGAGTAACTAGGATAACTGAAATCATGTGCATGAACACTTTATTAAACACTCTCTAAAGACACCCTCTAAAGACACCCTATTTAAAACAGTATGATAGAGTGCAAAAACAGAAACAGACCAGTGAAATAAAATAGAAAATCCAGAAATATATGTAAACTGTCCAGTGCATTTAATGTATTATAAAGATGACCTGTGAAGTTACTAGAGTGTAGACAGATATTTTAATAAATGGTGTTGGGATGGTTTCATAGCCTGCTGAAAAAGATAACATGCATTATAACGCACAATAAACTCCAAACATTTAAGATATCCAACAAAATAGGCTCAAGTAAAAGAAAAAAAAATGGTGAAGTTTTATATATTCTAGGTGTAGGGAAAGAAATTCTGACTCAAAACCCCAAAGGAATTTAAGGAATCATTTATATATTCAAATATATTTACACATTTTATGTAACAAAAAATCTAAACATTATAAAATAATTCTAAAGACAATGGAAAGGTGTAAAACATGTTTGCAACAAAAATCACAGTTAAAATGTGATACCTTTCATATATAACAAAATTCAAAATTTAGAGGAAAAAACCAAAAACCTGATAAAATAAGTTCACAACCAATGTACAAAATTATATTGATTGTTTAACCACTTAAAACATTCAACTTTACTAAGAATGAGAGAAATGAAAAGTAGAACTAGAAAGAACTATCATTTATCAACTAAGAGATCAGCAAAAATTGCCAAAGTTAATAAACTCTGTTGACAAGGCTATGGGAAAATAGGTTTTTGGGAATTTAAAATGGTATAACACAGGAGTGGGTGTGAACAAGATGGAAGAGATTGATGGAGGAGTGACATATCTTTTAGTATATCCTTATATACAGTTTTGAATGTTAGAACCATATTATTAATCTCAAAAATAAATAAAATAAGAAAGACTAAATACTGAGAAAAAGTCAAAACCAAAACATATAAATAACCTAAGCACTTTAAAAGGGAAAAAGACCTAATCAAAGTCTTAATCACAACACTTTCCTATATAGCCTTAGGCTAAAGACCAAAAATTGAGTATAAGTAAACAGAAAAGTCTAGCTAAAGGTTTAGTTTCACAGGGGCGTAGACTAGCAATTACAAAAATTCTTTCTAGGTATTTTGAAATTGAGCAAATGATTACTATATTGAGAATAATAGGAAGTTGGTTCTCACCGATGAAAGAAAGTTGGAATATTAGAAATGAGTTAGGCTAGAGTTAACACTTTTGTACTGCGTTGGGGTATTAAAAACCTATGTGTGTGTATATAATTGTACATGCACACACAGAGACACACCCACATATATATACATATATGTATACATATGTATATATATGGAGTGTGTGTGTACATACACTCTGTGTATATGCACACATGGACTTCCTGCTGCCATGAAAAACTAAAGCAAAGAAATGCATATAAAATGGCTTTAGGATGTGTAACTCTTAAATACGTCCTTTGGCATATTGAATATTTTAAACTGAAGGAATTTGAGAAAATGACTGAAGGAGAAAGTTCATTTTGACTTCCTCTCATCTCTTCCCTGAAGCAGTTCACAAAATCTAGGAAGACTTTTCTTACCTTCTGCTGAAGCAGATCGTAGACTTTCATGTGACAGATGCCCTCCCCATACCTGATGGAAACAGGCATCCTTATCGCTGAAGATACAGGGACTCAGAAGAATACAATCACATAAGCCTTACTGAGTTCACCACCACCCCAGTTTATTATCACTAGATTATATTTTTTGCCCTATTAGATTTCTCCACAACTGTGCAATTTCCCCTAAAACTACTATAAAAAAACACTAAGGCTTAACTGCTTTTCAGGGTCTTAATTTTCTTATAAAGACTCCTGTGCCAGGTAAAACTGCATTAAATAAACTTGTATGCTTTTATATTTTCAATATTTTTTTGGTATAGGGGCTTCAGTCATGAATCCAAAATGGATGGAAGAAGATATATAATTGTGTTCTCTATACCTGTCAACAGGACAATACAACCAACTTGAAAGATCTCCCAATAGTCAAAGCTTAGAAATTTTAACATCCAAAGAAATGATAGTAACAGGAGTTTTGTGGAATTAAGCAAGAAACTATGAGTGCATATTGACAAAAATGAATGTATAAATGAATGAATGAGAGAAAAGGGATTGCCCTGTCTTACGATATAATAGTATTTCACAGGACCAGATATAAAAAGGATACAAAAGACTTCAGAGAGCATACTTGTGAAAAACATTCAACAAAGGCAAAAGATATAGCACAGCAAAAGAAAGAGTGTACAGACAAGCATTACTAGCCTGAGAGACTTCTAGGCACAGTTCCCCAGAATTATTCTTTTTTTCTTTGAGACGTAGTCTCACTCTGTCACCCAGGCTGGAGTACAGTGACACGATCTCTGCTCACTACAACCTCCACCTCCCAGGATCAAGTGATTCTCCTGCCTCCGTCTCCTGAGTAGATGGAATTACAGGCACCTGCCAGCATGCCTGACTAACTTTTCTATTTTTAGAAGAGACAAGATTTCACCGTGTTGGCCTGGCGGGCCTGGAACTCTTGACCTCAAGTGATATCCTGCCTCAGCCTCCTAAAGTGCTAGGATTAAAGGCATGAGCCACCATGTCTGGATGCAAGATTATTCTTTTATTAAATAGATGTTTAATTTTTATAGATACATAATTGTGTGCATTTATGGGACATATGATATTTTGATACAAACATAACACTGTATAATGATAAAATCCATGTAATTGTGATGTCCATCACCTACAAACATTTATCATTTCCTTGTGTTGGGAACATTCCACAAGATGTGCTTCATCTTTGAAACAGAAAACACTATGACTTGTGCAAAGCATCTAGGTTTTGAAAGAGCTTCTGAAAAATTCCCAGTGGGAACCTGTATACTCTTCTAGTCACATGGCCAAGCCAACCTGTATAACCAGTTACACCAGCTAAAAGTCTGCAAACTGGCCTGGTGACACCAGGAAAGATTCAAACTTTAAACACTATATTATACATCATATGTTAATCCTTTCACTCTTCTCTTGGCCAAGAGTCAGTTTCAAACTTCCAGGCATCCCTGGAGATATGCATTGAGCTATTCTAGTTCAGCTGAAAACAGCTTTTACAAGCACTGATAGATAGAAAAAATGATAGCATTAGAAACAACACCACTTAGAAACTATTATAAAAATCGAATAAGACAAAAATCAAGAGCATGAGCTAAACTAGCAGGCAAAAGTTTAATGAGGATCAGGATGTTTGAATATTGTCAAGGTAACTCACTCTAAACTACATTTTTATATATATATTTAAAGAAGAACCAATAATTTTATAGTGGATTTACCTAGCAGCTATCTCCTTAGGCAAATAATCAAAGTCACCATCAGCAATAATAGGACAAACTGACAGCATGTGCTTCCTAATAGGAGGCACTGAGAGAGACACAGCATCACTTCTGTGATGTTCCTATCAAAAGTATATCATTTAAATGTAATCATTAGCAAGCAGGAGTCAAAAATAAATTGAGGAACATTCCATAAAATAAGTGGCCTGCAATTTTTAAAAAAAGTCAAGGTCATGAAAGCCGAGGAAAGGCTAAGGAAGTCTTACAGATTAAAAAAGACTAATGTAATGTGGTAAATAAATGTAATGCATGGATTGAATTGAACCTTACATTGAAAAAACAAAAATAGCTAATAAGGACAATAACAAAGCAATAGATGAAATTTTTAAATGTACAATTGATTTACATAAAAAATACTCTGACAATGTTCTAATTAATGATTTTGATAATTGTAGTGTGGTTATATATTATTGGGAAAGTTCTCTAATATTTAAGAGTAAATGTGTAGAATGTCAGGGACAAAATATTAAATGTCTCTGACTTTAATATTTATATATGAATGACACACATGTGTTTACTCACATACTTGAATGAAACACAATACAATGTGTGCTCTTAGGCTGATTCGCTGACTCAGATTTAAACTACAGTAAAAATGTCGAGATTGTTAAATAAATGACATTTCATATGTTGTTTGATTCAGTCCTACAAGATAAAATAACAATGTTGACTACTGACTAATTGAAATCTTATGGGTTACTGTAATAAAAGTTGAGGTATCCCTAACCATTTCCTGGTTTTAAATAACTAATTACATGGTTCTCATCTTAAACATGTGGAAAATCACATTCTTCAGTTTATACCAAATTGATGGAAAAAAAAAATGCAGACTCACTAAAACTTTTGTTGATGATGTTGGTTAATTTTAGAACTTTTAAAATAAAATATATTACATAAGGATATATTTTCTAACCTTTGAATCACTATTAATAAAGCAATGCAAATTCCTTTTAACATGACCTGTTTTAATTCCCATTTTATAAGAAAGAAAAATACATTACCCAGGATCACTCAGCTTTCAGTAAAAAAGTCAAGACAAAACCTATATTTGTCTGATATTAGTACCATTACTCTTTTCTTTTTCTTGATATTTTGGTTTATTCATACATCATGAAATGATGAAATCAAGTTGATTTACATATACTTATTTTCGTGGCGACAATATTTAAGATATACTCCTTTAGCAATTTTCAAGCATCATTGCTTTTACTCACTCTTCTATACTTTATTATTCTCAGTAAAATCCTGCAGGACATAAATGTGAAATGTGGTGGAAATGATGCTGTGATAGGTATGAGCCTAGACACTAAAGAGATCTGGCAGGTACCACTTTCTTTTTGGAGAAGCCTACTGCTGCCCACACAGACACACACACACACACACACACACACACACACACACACACACAGAGGAAGAGAAAGAGAGTTATACTTCCAAATAACAGTGCTAGTAAAGATTTAAATTTGGAAAAAAACCATAAATAATACATAAAATTCATTCTAAATTCTAGTTAACTCAGCAGTTTTTGATGATGACATACTTTGAAGAATAACTATTAAAGTCTATTTGGGATACAATATAGATAAAGACCCTGAGCAAGAGAGCATAAAAAACTTATTTTCTGCCTATGTTTTACTTATGGCAGCACATTTTTGCCCTTACTCACCCCACTTATGATAGGGGAACAAGCCTGTCCCGTAGGGCCAGACTGAGGAGAGCATATATCCCGTGTTTGCCATCCTCATCTGTACTCCTTGCCTCACAAATTATTTTTATACTAAGCAAACTGTTCTCTCCCCAATGAATTGAAAACAAAAGCAAAAACAAAAAAAAATCAAATTTTTATATATTTGCATTAACAACAGGTACTTTTGAGTGTGTATGTGTGTGCATGTTCATATCAGTGTCCGGGAGCTTGCTTAATCCTATTAGTAGTAAATTTTTTCCCCTTAAGATTTTGTAAGTATGCGATAATAACATATATGAATAAAAGTTTTGTTTCTTCCTTTTTAACTTAAACTGAATTTCTCTTTTGTACTTTAGAGCAATGGTTAAATTGTTTAATATAAGCAGCGAGAGCAGACATCATTGTATTTGTCTGTTGGCTGTTGTGGAGAAATAGTCAACCCATAAAATATTTGTTAATTATAATACTTGGATAGTTAAAAAGTTCACAGTATTTTTTAACTTATTTACCTTCTTTTTGGTAGTTTGAGGGAGAGGTAAATGTGTATTAGGGATGATATAAAACATTACATGTATAGAAAGTTATGAATGTCATTGTCCAGTTGCATACATTTCAGAGGGAAAAAAAAATTTTTTATGGTGAAGAATGCAGTTTTTATTTTTTAAATAAAGTTTGCTATACATAGAATATTTCTAAACATTAAAAGAATGATCTCTATCAAATAATATTTTTCTGCACTCTTAATTTAAATAAATAAGAAGATAAATGAACATATATTAGAGAATCATTCAGAAATATTTCTATTTCATTGAATTAACCAATATATACAAATCTTATATTTGTATTCTAAAATTCATAATGATAATTATTCAACATGATTATGAAAATATAATTATGCTAAAAGGTTATACAATTTCTTAGTTATAATAAAATTATTTAAAAATTAGGATAAAAATAAAATTTTATTGTTCTTGTTTGCTATGTCTGTAATGTCTGAATGTTTTAAAATGTGATTTCTCCCCTAATATACTATGTTATTAAAATATATATATAATTATCTCCAAGAGAATATATTACCTGAAGATAATTATTCCAAATATATAAAGTATATTATATTAAGATAAATATATATTATGTGTAAAATAATATATATTATTTATTTTAAGCTATGTGATTAAAATGTATATATCTTAATATATACATATATTTGGGATAATTATCATATTCTATTTGAAATTTTGGGTTGATAGCATAAACATTTATTTTTACTGAGAATGTTAGTAATTGTATGTATTTTAAGAACTTAATCTTTTAGAATATTAAATTCTATTTTTAAATATTTAGCAATATTTTCAAATATTTAGAGAAAGTATAGCTAAGATTTTGTATCTATGAGTTCCACATCCATGGACTTAACTAACCAGAAATTGAAAATGTTAAAAAAACAAAAAAAGTGATTCTGTTCCAAGATGGCTGAATAGGAACAGCTCCCATCTGCAGCTCCCTGTGTGATCGACGCAGAAGATGGGTGATTTCTGTATTTCCAACTGAGGTACCTGGTTCATCTCACTGGGACTGGTTGGACAGTGGATGCAGCCCATGGAGGGTGAGCGGAAGCAGAGCAGGGCATCACCTCACCCGGGAAGTGCAAGGGTAGGTGGATTTCCCTTTCTTAGCCAAGGGAAGTCGTGACAGATGGTACCTGGAAAATTGGGACACTCCTGCGCAAATACTGCGCTTTTCCAATGGTCTTAGCAAATGACACACCAGGAGATTATATCCCGTGCCTGGCTCTTTGGGTCCCACACCCATGGAACCTTGCTCACTGCTAGCACAGCAATCTGAGATCAGACCTGCAAGGCAGCAGCCTGGCAGGGGAGGGGCGTCTGCCATTGCTGAGGCTTCAGTAGATAAACAAAGAGGCCAGGGAAGTTCAAACTGGGCGGAGCCCATGGCAGCTGTACAAGCCTACTGCCTCTGTAAACCCCACCTCTGGGGCAGGGCATAGCTGAACAAAAGGCAACAGAAACTTCTGCAGACTTAAACATCCCTGTCTGACAGCCCTGAAGAGAGCAGTGATTCTCCCATCAAGGTGTTTGAGCTCTGAGAACAAACAGACTGTCTTTTCAATTGGGTCTCTGACCCCCATGTAGCCTAACTGGGAGTCACCTCCCAGTACGGGCCGACTGACACCTCATACAAGTGGGTGCTCTTCTGGGATGAAGCTTCCAGAGGAAGGATCAGTCAGCAATATTTGTTGTTCTGCAATATTTGCTGTTCTGAAGCTTCCACTGGTGATACCCAGGCAAACAGGGTCTGGGGTGGACCTCCAATAAACTCCAACAGAGGTGTAGCTGAGGGAGCTGACTCTTAGAAGGAAGACTAACAAACAGAAAAGAATAGCATCATCATCAACAAAAAGGACATCCACACCAAAACCCCATCTGTAAGTCACCAGCATCAAAGACCAAAGGTAGATAAAACCACAAAAATGGGGAGAAACCAGACCAGAAAATTGAAAATTCTAAAAATCAGAGCACCTGTTCTCCAAAGGATCGCAGCTACTCAACAGCAATGGAAGAAAGCTGGACGGAGAATGACTTTGATGAGCTGACAGAAGTAGCCTTCAGAAGGTCAGTAATAAGCTTTTCTGAGCTAAAGGAGGATGTTTGAACGCATCGCAAGGAAGCTAAAAACCTTGAAAAAAGATTAGACGTATGGCTAACTAGAATAAACAGTGTTTAGAGAAGACCTTAAGTGACTTGATGGCACTGAAAACTATGGCATGAGAACTACGTGATGCATGCACAAGCTTCAATAGCCTATTTGATCAAGTGGAAGAAAGGGTATCAGTGATTGAAGATCAAATTAATGAAATAAAGTGAGAGGAAAGGTTTAGAGAAAAAAGAGTAAAAAGAAACAAACAAAGCCTCCAAGAAATATGGGACTATGAGAAAAGACCAAATCTATGATTGACTGGTGTACCTGAAATTGATGGGGAGAATGGAACCAAGGTGGCAAACACTCTTCAGGATATTATCCAGGAGAATTTCCCCAACCTAGCAAGGCAGGCCAACATTCAAATTCAGGAAATACAGAGAACATCACAAAGATATGCCTTGAGAAGAACAACCCCAAGACAACAGTTTTCAGATTTACCAAGGTTGAAATGAAGGAAAAAATGTTAAGGGCATCCAGAGAGAAAGGTCCGGTTACCCACAAAGGGAAGCCTATCAGGCTAACAGCGGATCTCTCAGCAGAAACTCTACAAGCCAGAAGGGAGTGGGAGCCAATATTCAACATTCTTAAAGAAAATAATTTTCAACTCAGAATTTCATATCCAGCTAAACTAAGCTTCATAAGTGAAGGATAAATAAAATCCTTTACAGACAAGCAAATGCTGAGGGATTTTGTCACCACCAGCCCTGCCTTGCAAGAGCTCCTGCAGGAAGCACTAAACATGGAAAGGAACAACCAGTACCAGCCACTGCAAAAACATGCCAAAGTTCTGCTCTGATCTTGGTTACTTCTTACCTTCTGCTAGCTTTTGAATTTGTTTGCTGTTGCTTCTCTAGTTCTTTTAATTGTGATGTTAGGGTGTCAATTTTATATCTTTCCTGCTTTCTCTTGTGGGCATTTAGTGCTACAAATTTCCCTCTACACGCTGCTTTAAATGTGTCCCAGAGATTCTGGTATGTTGTGTCTTTGTTCTCATTGGTTTCAAAGAACATCTTTATTTCTGCTTTCATTTCATTATGTACCCAGTGGTCATTCAGGAGAAGGTTCTTCAGTTTCCATGTAGTTGTGTGGTTTTGAGTGAGTTTCTTAATCTTGAGTTCTAATTTGATTGCACTGTGGTCTGAAAGACAGTTTGTTGTGATTTCTGTTCTTTCACATTTGCTGAGCAGTGCTTTACTTCCAACTATGTGGTCAATTTTGGAATAAGTGCGATGTGGTGCTGAGAAAAATGTATATTCTGCTGACTTCAGGTGGAGAGTTCTGTAGATGTTTATTAGGTCCACTTGGTGCAGAGCTGAGTCCAAGTCCTGGATATTCTTGTTAACTTTCTGTCTCGTTGATCTGTCTAATATTGACAGTGGGTTGTTAAAGTCTCCCATTATTATTGTGTGGGAGTCTAAGTCTCTTTGTAGGTCTCTAAGGACTTGCTTTATGAATCTGGGTGCTTGTGTATTGGATGTATACATATTTAGGATCGTTAGCTCTTCTTGTTGAATTGATCCCTTTACCATTATGTAATGGCCTTCTTTGTCTCTTCTGATCTTTGTTGGTTTAAAGCGTGTTTTATCAGAGACTAGGATTGCAATCCCTGATTTTGTGTTTTGTTTTGTTTGTTTGTTTGTTTTCCATTTGCTTAGTAGATCGTCCTCCATCCCTTTGTTTTGAGCCTATGTGTGTCTCTGCACATAAGATGGGTCTATGACTCTTTATCCGATTTGTCAGTCTGTGTCTTTTAATTGGGGCATTTAGCCCATTTACATGTAAGGTAAAAACCCCATCGCCTCAGCCCAAAATCTCCTTAAGCTGATAAGCAACTTCAGCCAAGTCTCAGGATACAAAATCAATGTGCAAAAATCACAAGCATTGCTCTGCACCAATAACAGACAAACAGAGAGCCAAATCATGAGTGAACCCCCATTCACTATTGCTACAAAGAAAATAAAATACCTAGGACCAACTTACAAGGGATGTGAAGGACCTCTTCAAGGAGAACTACAAACCACTGCTCAATGAAATAAAAGAGGACACAAACAAATGGAAGAACATTTCATGCTCCTGAATAGGAAGAATCAATATCGTGAAAATGGCCATACCACTCAAGTTAATTTATAGATTCAATGCCATCCCCATCAAGCTACCAATAACTTTCTTCACAGAATTGGAAAAAACTACTTTAAAGTCCATGTGGAACCAAAAAAGAGCCTGCATTCCCAAGACAATCCTAAGTGAAAAGAACAATGCTGGAGGCATCATGCTACCTGACTTCAAACTATACTACAAAGCTACAGTAACTGAAAGAGCATGGTACTGGTACCAAAACAGGGAGATAGACAAATGAAAGAACAGAGGCCTCAGAAATAACACCACACATGTACAACCATCTGATCTTTGACAAATCTGACAAAAACAAGCAATGGGGGAAAGGATTCCCTATTTAATAAATGGTGCTGGAAAGACTGGCTAGCCATATGTAGAAAGCTGAAACTGGATCCCCTCCTTATACCTTATACAAAAATTAATTCAAGATTCATTAAAGACTTAAATGTTAGAGCTAAACCATAAAAACCCTAGAAGAAAACCTGGGCAACACCACTCAGGACATAGGCATGGGGCAAGGACTGCATGACTAAAACACAAAAAGCAATGGCAACAAAAGCCAAAATAGGTAAACAGGATTTAATTAAACTAAAGTGCTTCTGCACAGCAAAAGAAACTACCATCAGAGTGAACAGGCAGCCTAAGGAATGAGAGAAAAGTTTTACAATCTACCCATCTGACAAAAGGCTAATATCCAGAATCTACAAAGAACTTAAGCAAATTTACAAGAAAAAATCAAACAACCCCATCAAAAAGTGGGTGAAGGATATGAACAGACACTTCTTAAAAGAAGACATTTATGCAGCCAACAGACACATGAAAAAATGCTCATCATCACTGGTCATCAGAGAAATGCAAATCAAAACCACAATGAGACAGCATCTCACACCAGTTAGAATGGCAATCATTAAAAAGTCAGGAAACCACAGATGCTGGAGAGGATGTGGAGAAATAGAACGCTTTTACGCTGTTGGTGGGAGTGTAAACTAGTTCAACCATTGTGGAAGGCAGTGTGGCAATTCGTCAAGGATCTAGAACTAGAAATACCATTTGACCCAGCAATCCCATTACTGAGTATATACCCAAAGGATTAAAATTCTACTATAAAGACACATGCACATGTATGTTTATTGCAGCACTATTCACAATAGCAAAAACTTGGAAACAACCCAAATAGCCATGAATGATAGACTGGATTAAGAAAATATGGCACATATACACCAGGGAATACTATGCAGCCATAAAAAAAGGTGAGTTCATGTCTTTTGCAGGGACATGGATGAAGCTGCAAGCCATCATTCTGAGCCAACTATCACAAGGACAGGAAACCAAACACCACATGTTGTCACTCATAGGTGGGAATTGAACAATGAGAACACTTAGACACAGAGCGGAGTAAATCACACACGGGGGTCTGTCATGGGGTGGAGGGCAGAGGGAGGGATAGCATTAGGAGAAATACCCAATGTAATTGAGGAGTTAATTGGTGCAGCAAACCAACATGACACATGTATACCTATGTAACAAACTTGCACATTGTGCAGATGTACCCTAAAACTTAAGGTATAATAATAATAATAATAATAATAAAAGCATCTATACTGAAGATGTCAAATCTTTTTGATTTTTGCCATTATTTTCTAAACAAAATTGTACAACAACTGGTTACATAATATTTACATTATATTAGGTATTATAAGTAATATTGAGATGATTTAAAGTATATGGGATGATGTGCATAGGTTATATGCAAATACTATACCATTTCATATAAGAAACTTGAGCATATACAGTTCATGTATCCACAGGAGCACCTGGAGCAAATCCCCCATGGATACTGAGAGACCATTGCATAATAATCTGGGAGAAACATAGGTACTGTTTAATAGTGCAAGCCTCAAGAGAGTACATTGAAATTATACAAAATTATGTGTTTCACAGAACAATATATTTTATAACATGTAATATATAATGTGTCCATAATTTTCAATCGTTTTCAGTGGTATAATGAGATCTGAGTGAAATGCATGTAGTTGGAACTTTCTTTTTTTTTTTTTTTTTTTACAGAAGAATAATTATCTACTGTAACTTTATTTTTTTATAATTTATTTATTATTATTATATTTTAAGTTGTAGGGTACATGTGCATAACGTGCAGGTTTGTTACATATGTATACTTGTGCCATGTTGCTGTGCTGCACCCATCAACTCGTCATTTACATCAGGTATAACTCCCAATGCAATCCCTCCCCCCTCCCCCCTCCCCATGATAGGCCCCGGTGTGTGATGTTCCCCTTCCTGAGTCCGAGTGATCTCATTGTTCAGTTCCCACCTATGAGTGAGAACATGCGGTGTTTGGTTTTCTGTTCCTGTGATAGTTTGCTAAGAATGATGGATTCCAGCTGCATCCAAGTCCCTACAAAGGACTCAAACTCATCCTTTTTTATGGCTGCATAGTATTCCATGGTGTATATGTGCCACATTTTCTTAATCCAATCTGTCACTGATGGACATTTGGGTTGATTCCAAGTCTTTGCTATTGTGAATAGTGCTGCAATAAACATACGTGTGCATGTGTCTTTATAGCAGCAAAATTTATAATCCTTTGGGTATATACCCAGTAATGGGATGGCTGGGTCATATGGTACATCTAGTTCTAGATCCTTGAGGAATCGCCATACTGTTTTCCATAATGGTTGAACTAGTTTACAATCCCACCAACAGTGTAAAAGTGTTCCTATTTCTCCACATCCTCTCCAGCACCTGTTGTTTCCTGACTTTTTAATGATTGCCATTCTAACTGGTGTGACATGGTATCTCATTGTGGTTTTGATTTGCATTTCTCTGATGGCCAGTGATGATGAGCATTTTTTCATGTGTCTGTTGGCTGTATGAATGTCTTCTTTTGAGAAATGTCTGTTCATATCCTTTGCCCACTTTTGGATGGGGTTGTTTGTTTTTTTCTTGTAAATTTGTTTGAGTTCTTTGTAGGTTCTGGATATTAGCCCTTTGTCAGATGAGTAGATTGCAAAAATTTTCTCCCATTCTGTAGGTTGCCTGTTCACTCTGATGGTAGTTTCTTTTGCTCTGCAGAAGCTCTTTAGTTTAATGAGATCCCATTTGTCAATTTTGGCTTTTGCTGCCGTTGCTTTTGGTGTTTTAGACATGAAGTCTTTGCCCATGCCTATGTCCTGAATGGTACTACCTAGGTTTTCCTCTAGGATTTTTATGGTATTAGGTCTAACATTTAAGTCTCTAATCCATCTTGAATTAATTTTCATATAAGGAGTAAGGAAAGGATCCAGTTTCAGCTTTCTACTTATGGCTAGCCAATTTTCCCAGCACCATTTATTAAATAGGGAATCCTTTCCCCATTTCTTTTTTCTCTCAGGTTTGTCAAAGATCAAATGGCTGTAGATGTGTGGTAGAACTTTCAAAATGCAATTATGCTCGGTATTCTCTTGATTTCAAGTGTTTAACTCAAAATTTGTCTCATATATATATATAACATATATTTAACAAATTGAAGCATGGTTAATAAATATAAAAATGCTTTCCGGCATATAATGTTAATGTAGGGATTTTCATGAAAAATGTTATTTAATAAAAAATATAATAGCTATGAAGAAATGTGATTAAAATATAAATTATTTTTACCTAGTGAAGGATTTGTCAAAAAACATTTTCGAAGTCATAAATCACTTTAGAGAAAAGATTGTGATAATTTATCCATTGTAAGACACATTAAATTTTATTATAAAATGATTGTACTGACCTGGAAGAAATGTGATTTGACTCTGAGTGGCCTGAATTTGGTATGTAAGGATCATGAAATGTAAACCCACCAGTAGTGATAACTTTGAAACTAATAGAAATGAGATTCTCACAGGAAGGAAAGTATAAATTCTAATAAGTTTTGTTTACAAGATAAGTATACAAACAGTGATTATTATTTATAAAGCAATAAATATTGGCACATTCATACAAACACATAAAATTATGGTAGCATTTTAAGCTCTGATTGTACTAATTAAATTATGACGATAACCTGAGTATGGTGGCTCAGGCCTGTAATCCCAGTGCTTTGGAAGGCCAAGGCAAGGGGATCCCTTGAGGCTAGGAGTTCAAGACTAGCAACATAGTGAGACTCTCACCTCTATAAACAATTTTTTTTTTTATTAGTGGTCATGGTAGTGGATGCCTGGTCCTAGGTGAACTTAATAAAGATATAAGTACACTTATGTAATTTTTATACTATCAGTAGTTTAACATCTTATTTCTCCACACTGTGGATACAAATTTTGAAGTACATTAATACAGTATGTTATTGTGGTAGTTCGAATTCACCAAAAGATGTCCATGTCTTAATCTCTGGGACTTGTAAATATGTAATATTACATGACAAAGGGACTTTGCAGCAGTCATTAAGGATATAGACTTTGTTTAGGAAGGTAATACTATATAATCCAGGTGGGATCCATCTAGTCACAATGCCCTTTAAAAACAGAGATAAGCTTTTTTATGTGCTGCTGGATTCGGTTTGCCAGTATTTTATTGAGGATTTTTGCATCAATATTCATCAGGGATATTGGTCCAAAATTCTCTTTTTTTTGTTGGATCTCTATCAGGCTTTGGTATCAGGATGATGTTGGCCTCATAAAATAAGTTAGGGAGGATTCCCTCTTTTTCTATTGATTGGAATAGTTTAAGAAGGAATAGTACCACCTCCTCCTTGTACCTCTGGTAGAATTCAGCTGTGAATCCATCTGGTGCTGGACTTTTTTTGGTTGGTAGGCTACTAATTATTGCCTCAATTTCAGAGCCTGCTATTGGTCTATTCAGGGATTCAACTTCTTCCTGGTTTAGTCTTGGGAGAGTGTAAGTGTCCAGGAAATTATCCATTTCTTCTAGATTTTCTAGTTTATTTGCGTAGAGGTGTTTATAGTATTCTCTGATGGTAGTTTGTATTTCTGTGGGGTCGGTGGTGATATCCCCTTTATCATTTTTTATTGCGTCTATTTGATTCTTTTCTCTTTTCTTCTTTATTAGTCTTGCTAGTGGTCTATCAATTTTGTTGATCTTTTCAAAAAACCAACTCCTGGATTCATTGATTTTTTGGAGGGTTTTTTGTGTCTCTACCTCCTTCCGTGTGGCGATTCCTCAAGGATCTAGAACTAGAAATACCATTTGACCCAGCCATCCCACTACTGGGGATATACCCAAAGGATTATAAATTATGCTGCTATAAAGACACATGCACACATATGTTTATTGCAGCACTATCCACAATAGAAAAGACTTGGAATCCACCCAAATGTCCATCAGTGACAGACTGGATTAAGAAAATGTGCCACATATACACCATGGAATACTATGCAGCCACAAAAAAAAGATGAGTTCGTGTCCTTTGTAGGGACATAGATACAGCTGGAAACCATCATTCTCAGCAAACTATCGCAAGAACAGAAAACTAAATACCGCATGTTCTCACTCATAGGTGGTAATTGAACATTGAGATCACTTGGACACAGGAAGGGGATCATCACACACTGGGTCCTATTGTGGGGAGGGGATAGGGGAGGGATAGCATTAGGAGATATACCTAATGTAAATGACGAGTTAATGGGTGCAGCACACCAACATGGCACATGTATACATATGTAACAAACCTGTACATTGTGCACATGTACCCTAGAACTTAAAATAAAACAAACAAACAAACAAACAAAAAACAGAGAGATGTGGCCGGGCGTGGTGGCTCATGTTTGTAATCCCAGAACTTTGGGAGGCCAAGGCAGGTGGATCATGGATCATGAGGTCAGGAGATTGAGACCATCCTGGCCAACATGGTGAAACCCTGTCTTTACTAAAAATACAAAAAATAGTCGGACTTGGTGGTGTGCACCTATAGTCCCAGCTACTCAGGAGGCTGAGGCAGGAGAATCGCTTGAACCCGGGAGGCGGAGCTTGCAGTGAGCGGAGGTTGCAGTGAGCATTGCAGAAGGCATTACTGCGTTCCAGCCTGGGCAACACAGCCAGACTCCGTCCAAAACAAAAAAAAAAAAAAAAAAATGAGAGAGAGAGAGATGTGGCAGAAGAGGGATGCTGTGGAAGGCAAAGTCGGAACGATTTCAAGCGTGAGAACTCAGTGTGCCATTATTGGCCCTCAGATGCAGGAGTTCATTTGCAGAGCACAGAGAAAGGCCTCAAGGAGCCAGGATTGATCCTTAGCTGACAGCTCTCAAGGAACAGAGACCTTAGCCTTCTTACTACAAGAAGCTGGATTTTGCTAGAAATCTCAGTGAGTTCGGGATTGGGTTCATCCCCAGAGCCTTCAGTAAAACAGACAATGTGGCCAACATCTTGATTTTGAGCCCTATGAGACACATGCTGAACTTCTGACCTACAGAACTGTGAGATAATCAATGAGCATTATTTTAAGCTGCTAAATTTTTGATAACTTTTTATGGCAACAATAAAAGACTAACTCAGTTATGCAAGACAAAAGGCAGAAGAAAGCTATCACCTCTTGTTATCCAATTCAGGAACTAGAAACAGAACAAATTAGAAAAACCAGTTAAGTCTTCCAGACATATCTTAGTTACTACCCACTGAATGGCAAGATAATGTATAATTCAGAGCTATCATTGGAAACAGACTTGCTTAAGTTTCAAAGTAAGCAATTTCTCATAGCACTCTTTGCACTTATGCTAGGACTGAATAAAACAACATTTTATTCTCAGATTTTCTGGGCTTTCTTTTCAACTTGTAGTAGTTGCTGTATCTACCAGTGAGGTAATAAAAACAATTGCACGTTGGCAGGTTACTTTGGGCATCACCAAGGAGGTAAAATCTGAAAATAAGCCTGGTTAATACTGGGAAAAAAAACACTTTAAATGTGTAGACCCTCTTTCAGTGAATCTACACCTTTGTTTTATATTAAATAAATGTTTTACATGTTGATATTTGTATGTTAATGCATTTGTTTACGAACTGTGCAAAATGCCTTATCAAGTATGGAATAGGGCTTATAAGAGGTAATTAAATATAAATATATGGTCATGAAAAGTCAGTCATAAAATGCAAATAAAGAGCAGTTCGAATGATGAAATGTGTGATGAGTGAAATCATCCTTTATATGAGGACAGTTATCAAAAGATCGGAAGGCATTTATGAGGAATGCAACTGCTCAATCAACAGAAAAACAATTTAAGCACTTATCGCTACAAAACACTATGAAGAAAACCTAAGGGCTTCAAATTTTATTGGAATTCTAATAAAAATGATTCCTTTATATTCCTTTGATATATTTCTTGATATAATATTATCAATTCTAATTTATTGTTCATTCAGCTTTGGATTTATTACTATATTTTGACATATTCTGGTGTTTATAAACCAATAGTATATTAATGTTACTCAATGTTTATGAAGCCCTGAGCCCTTAGAACGGGTTGTAGTTTCCTTACTTTTAAGTGTTTGTTATTAATCATCACCATAATCTAACGGATTCTCTTGTATATATAGTAATCTAGATAGAGCCCTTCTCTTCAAGGATGCATTTCAGAGTACACAATTCTGCATAAAGTGTAAAAGTAAACATACAATATAACAGAGAGATATAGTGAGAGGTACAGGCTATTTTAACATAGAATAACCTATGCATACTTTGAAAAATAAAAATAAACATAGTCAACCCTCTGTATCTGTGGGTTTCACCTACATATATTCAACCAATCACAAATCTAAAATATTTGAAAAATAATTGCATTTGTACTGTATATATATATGCACACTTTTTTTCTTGTCATTATTTCTTAATACGGTGTAACAATTCTTTACATAGTATTTACATCATATTAGGTGTTATTAGTAATCTGGAGATAAAGTATAGGGGAATATGTGTATAGGGTCTATATAAATACTATATCATTTTATATCAAGGCATGCCTCCACGAATTTCAGCATTCGTGAGAGGTCCTGGAGTCAATCCCTCAGGGTGAGGGAGGACTGTATTTACCTTAAAATGTACATGCTTATTAGTATAAGAATGTGACAAAAAAAGATAAAATGATTGGTAGTAAGATTTTTGGGAAATGGGAAACACTGAGCTCATTCTAAATTGGAGAGCCCAAGTATATTGAATGTTGGATTATAGTAAGTTTGGGTGGGGTTGGTTACAAAACTTAAGGCTGTGCTGCTCAATTGTAGCATAAGTGCATGAAAATACACAGTAATACACATGCATATTATGAAACAGGAGAGTCCTCTGCCCCCTCCCCCGCATAGGCCGTGTAATATGGGTGTGGCTCTCTGTTCCGCACTGAGATCTCAAACTTTATGGGACAAGGGGAGCATGCAGACTGGCAGGTGTAGGAGCCAGTGCGAGAGCTTTTGGGCTCCGGGCCCACGGCAGTGTCTAGGGGTCGGTAGCTACGATTCCCGAAGCCCCGGTAGGCATATGTTACAATGTATTCCTTTAGTCTTACCTTCTAGGGATAGCTGACTGTTAACTCTCGGATTCTTGTCGGGGTCCTGGACTAATAAGGTCACATGAACTGCTTGAAAGGTGATGAATGCGGAGAGTGTACTGAGCAGTGGAGGTGGCTTTCGGCCAGATAGGGAACTGGAGTGGGATGGTGGGGTGGGGGAGATAATCCTACCCTGGAGTTTGGCTGTTCTGGGCCAAACTCCTCTTGACATTCTGATGCCCCTTTTCTCCTCTGCGTGGCGCCCTGCTGCTCTCAGCTGCTTGCCGCCGCTCCCTGCCGCTTTTGTGTTCTGTATCCACTAAGGTCTCAGGTTTATGTGGGCACACGATGAGGGACATGGCAGGCTAGAGTGGCCTTGGAAAATGCAACATTTGGGAGTGAAACAGGAGTGCCTGTTCTCACTTAAGTCCCCGGGCACAGACCCGAGGGTGGAGCCCTCTCCGGGGACCCCGCCCTTCTCTACCCAGCACTTCCATGCCCCCTCCGGTATCAATTACATGATATAGTATGAACAAACTGGATCATTCAGAAGAAAGAAACAAATTCAGTCTGAGATAGGTAACAATACTAAGCAAAAAGAAAACGAGACAATTGTTTTATATTACATTTTAAAAGTCCTAAGGATAATAAACACTCATTTGATTTGTATTTTTCTTATCACAATGATTTAAACGTAGTTGAGTTACAATGATTCAAACATAGGCAGCAACTAACATTATGTTCATGTATTTCATTACACATTTATTACCTTAGAAATGTCTGTGCCTGCAAGATGCTCTTATTTTACCATACTATGATGGTTTTATTTCCAGACTCCTGTGTTTACTATATATTCTATTTAAGCTAATTCCGTGTGGGTAAAAATACCATAAAGGAAAAAATGATAATGTGTGATGTAACCATCATTTTTGTGATATTATATGTTCAATTCTGTAGAATCAGTTGATCTTGTGTGTGAAAATCCATTAATTTTACATAGGAAATATGACTTTGTTTTTTTTTCTGAATAATATTGGATATCAAAAACATATGTGATTGTAGACCATAGCAAAATGTGAAGAGTGGGCAAGAAAGATGGTCATGGTTGAAGCTATGATTCAGGATATCAGGGAATGATCTGAATAGATGTAAAGAAGAGTAGGTCTTAACACACACCCTCAAGGCAAAGAAACTATGTGTTAGTTGTGTGATGTGATAGTATAATGTACACAATATATAATTGATTTTTTGAGTGGTAGGTTAAGAATAAAGGAGCTGGGTGTCCAAGGAGAAAGAGAAAAATGGTGTACTTGTATACATCTATGACTCTTCAAATCATTATGTTTTCTAGTTCCTTAGTAATTTGTTACTCCATGAAATTAAGGAAGGAGACCACTACTACTCTTGCTGCCCTCCTCCCCCCACCTTGCCTAGTTCACAAAAGAGAGAAAGCAAAAAGTTAGAAAGAAACAAAAGTAAAATAAATAGCCAATCAACCTTGGCGCCACCACCTGGCCCTAGGAGTTAAAAAAAAGTAGTAATTGGCCGGGCGCGGTGGCTCACGCCTGTAATCCCTGCACTTTGGGAGGCCGAGGCGGGCGGATCACGAGTTCAGGAGATCGAG
This sequence comes from Macaca nemestrina, assembly GCF_043159975.1. Taxonomy (NCBI): domain Eukaryota; kingdom Metazoa; phylum Chordata; class Mammalia; order Primates; family Cercopithecidae; genus Macaca; species Macaca nemestrina. Next base: position 83,411,113 of record NC_092129.1, read on the forward strand.
ACCATCCTGGCTAACACGGTGAAACCCCGTCTCTACTAAAATACAAAAAAAATTAGCCGGGCGCGGTGGCGGGCGCCTGTAGTCCCAGCTACTCGGGAGGCTGAGGCAGGAGAATGGCGCGAACCTGGGAGGCGGAGCTTGCAGTGAGCCGAGATGGTGCCACTGCACTCCAGCCTGGGCGACAGAGTGAAGACTCCACCTCAAAAAATAAATAAATAAATAAAAAAAAGTAGTAATTATAACATCAACCCCTGACCTAAACTATTTGTGTTATTTGTAAATTCCAGACACTGTATGACAAAAAACATTGTAAAACTTTTTGTTCTGTTAGCTGATGCATGTAGGCCCCAGTCATGTTTCCCATGCTTGCTCAATTTATCACGACCCTTTCACGTGGACCCTTAAAGTTGTAAGCCTTTAAAAAGGCCAAGTATTTCTTTTTCAAGGAGTTTGGCTCTTAAGACGCTAGTCTGCCGATGCTCCTGGCCGAATAAAAAACCTCTACCTTCTTTAATCCAGTGTCTGAGGAGCTTTGTCTGCGGCTCATCCTGCTACAAAATCAGAGGTGAAATGTAGCAATAGTAAAATAAATCATGAAAAACTGTAATGTTTTATATGCCCTTGTTATGTTTATGTTTTGGATAGGTGTCTTAGAAATAATATAAAGTGTTCTCTATGTACCAAATGAAATTGCAAGCTTTATTGTTTACTTAATGGCATTATGTGACAAAAGTATTTCAAAACCAAAACATAAGTTTTATATAATAAAAAGATTTCAATTAACAGAAAGGTAGAATGATCGTATATCCAACTATTGTTGCATACTTGTTGAACAATGAATCAAAACAGTTCAAAAATGAAGAAATTGTGATTAATGATTTTACAGAAGAGGTAACCGGCTGCAATTCTTTCATAAAATTTGTCTAATGGGTTTGTACCTCGCTACAGTTGAAAGATTTTGATCATCATTTATGATGATTACTATGGGGCTCTGAAGTAGTGTATCATAAAAGATAGTTAATACAAAAGATGACATTCCTCACTGTTGGCAGGTGTTCTCAAAGAACCTTCATGGGTACAGATGAATATCATGGTGAATGTTATCTATCCCTTTTATCTGGGAGGGCAGCAGAGATGAATGGCTTTGCTTCTTACCTCTTCATTCAGCCTTGGCACAAAATCACTCCATGAAGACTGTGAATCTAAGTAGTCATCATCACGAAAGTTTTTTTTCTTGATTCAGTGAGCACTGGGTATGAAAGATTTTTACAAAATAAATAATTTGGGGGGTTACTGGAGCTAATGACATATTTGCATTTTTTATAGTTTTGTATCAGATACTTACAGGATACATTCAAAAACACAGATACACATACACACACATAAATATTGGAAGTAGATGGCATTCCTTTTTTAAAAAAAATACTTGTATTTCTGTAGGTTATTGGGGAATAGGTGAAGCTTGTTTACATGAATAAGTTCTTTAGTGGTGATTTGTGAGATTTTGGTGCACCAATCACCTGAGCAGTACACACTGCACCCAACTTGTAGTCTTTTGTCTCTCACCCACCAGCAGTGTAGAAGTGTTTCCTGTTCACCAAATTCATGCCAACATCTATTTTTTTTTAAGTTTTTGATTATGGCCATTCTTGCAGCAGTAAGGTAGTATCACCTTGTGGTTTTGATTTGCATTTCTCTGATCATTAATGATGTTGTGCATTTTTGCTTTTGTTGGCCATTAGTATATCTTCTTTTGAGAATTGTCAAATCATGTTATTAAACCACTTTTTGATGGGATTATTTGTTTTTATTTTGTTGTTGTTAATTTGTTTGAACAAACAAATGAAAACACATCCCATGCTCATGAATGAGTAGAATCAACATTGTGAAAATGACCATACTGTCAAAAGCAATCTACAAATTCAATGCAATCCCCATCAAAATACCACCATCATTATTCACAGAACTAGAAAAAAAATCCCAAAATTCATATGAAGCCAAAAAATACCCCGCATAGCCAAAGCAAGACGAAGCAAAAAGATCAAATCTGGAGGCATCACATTACCTGATTTCAAGCTATACTATAAGGTCATAGTCCCCAAAACAGCATGGTACTGGTATAAAGATAGGCACATAGACTAATGCAACAGAACAGAGTACTCCAGAATAAACCCAAATACTTACAGCCGACTGATCTTTGGTAACAAAAATGTAAAGTGGGGAAAGTACACACTATTAACAAATGGTGGTGTGATACTTGGCAAGCCACATGTAAGAGAATGAAACTGGATTCTCATCTCTCACCTTATACAAAAATCAACTCAAGATGGATACAGGACCTAAATCTAAGGTTTAAAACTGTAAAAATTCTAGAAGATAACATCGGAAAAACCCTTCTAGATATTGCTTAGGCAAGGATTTCATCAACAAGAACCCAAAAGCAAATGCAATAAAAACAAAGAGAAATAGCTGGGACTTAATTAAACTAAAGAGCTTTTGAACGGCTAAAGGAACAGTCAGCAAAGTAAACAGACAACTCACACAGTGTGAGAAAATCTTCACAACCTATACATCTGATAAAAGACTACTATCCAAAAGTAGATGACATTCCATTGAAGATTTCTCTAAAAAGTGAAAGAGCAAAGGAATCCCCAGAAGAAGTTAGTTCACATATCTCGGGTGCTCAATTTATCACTGTCAATACCTATACATATCTGATCTTCCTCCTCACCCTCCTCTCTGGGCTCAAAGAAACAATTTTACCTCCCTTTATGAAAAGTAAATGTTTTTATCCACTTTTGACTCTAACTTCCTGCAACTTCTAAGAATGTTACTAACACATTTACTATCTGCCTCTTTCTGCAGATGTAGAATTTCTGGGGACAAGTGTATACATTGTAAAATTATTTTTGTATATTATCAATTGCCTTCCAAAAGATTGACCCATTTTGCTATCTCAAAATTAATCCATGAATGTTGCCTTTTGGGACATATTTTTATTATCATAATAAATATTATTAAATGTATGCTGTGTAAATAACTTAAAAACTGTCATCTCGTACTTCTAAATTCTATTTATCTTATGATAATGATTTAAATAATTCTCACTTTTTTGTGAATTGCTTTTTCATACTCCCTTTCTTTACTTATTTCAAGGAGTACTTTATGTAAGAATCTTTACAATCATTTATTATATATACATATATATAAGTATAAACTCCCAGCCTATTATATATGTCTTAGTTCAGTTTATGATCTGCTTTAGGATAATATTTTTTCATAAATTTTTTCACTATATAGTATCAAAATATTTTATCTAATAGATGAAATTGTTGGAAGAATAGACACTGCAGAAATAAAGATCAATAAACTTTAATATGTATCAATACAAACTATCCAAATTGAAGAATATAGAGAGAAAAGACTAAAATAAATGGCCACAGCCTCATCTACCTTGGGTCTAACATGTACAATTGCAGAACTAAGAGGAAAGAAGGGGTAGACCAAAAAAACGTATTGAAGGATAATGATTTTTTTTCCAAATATGATAAAAGCTATACATATAGCAATGAATTTATTAAAAAGAAGCAAGAAGAGGAGCATCTGAAAAGTAGCTATAAGGTGGAAATTTACAGACAAACTAAAAACAGCAGGGACAAAATAACTATATTCAAGAGGGACAAAATGACTACATTTTTCTCATTAGGAATTATGTGAAATTATAGGCAATAGAATCCATACTCGGAGTTAAAAGTAAAACAATAAAACAAAAATCTGTCAAATTAGAAATGTACATTCAGCAAAATGATATTACAAAAATGACAATGAAGTGTTTTAAAAATAAATAGAACAAAATGTTTAATTTGCTACTAAACTTTATTTTAGTATGATATTGTTTTTATAATCTAAACGTTTCTCAAGAAAACCTGTTTTTTAAACATACTTCCAAGTTTGTAAAATTTCTGATAATAAGAATTTAGTCATTTTGTTGCTATTACTCTTTACATAACCTCCTACCAATGGTCTTAATCAATTGCAGATCTATTACATTATTTCTGTATACTTTACAAAAAAAATATGTGCTTGCATAAACATATTTTAGGGCCTTCCAAGGGCGACAGAAGGATATGATGAAAATTCAGGCCTCTGAGCTTAAGATCCATTTGCTTCATATTATATATTTTTTAAATTATTTGCTGTTTTATGTGGCCTACTGGAAGTTATCTGTTTACATACTTATCTTCATTATAAGACAGATGCTTAAAATATACCTAATTAAGTACTACATTGAAAGAGAGGAAATGCAAAAACTTCTCTCTTTAATTCCAAAAATAAGTTTTATATTTTCTATATTTAAAAAAGGATAGTTTACATTGTACACCTTTATGTCATTTCACTCTCTGCCACTTTCTCTAGGATCCTGATTAAACTTCTTTAAACCATTATAGAGATCATTATGCTTTTCTTGATAGATAGCTAGATGAATAGATAGATAGATAAGCAGATATAGATATAGATATATGTATGTGTGTGTATATATGTGTGTGTGCATATATAGTATGTGTATATGTGTGTATGTGTATGTCTATATGTGTTTATACATGTTTATATACCTTTTTAAATTTTCTCCAAAATTACCTACTCAGTGGTACATTTTTCTTTGCAGTTTTTGTTATTTACTCTTTATTTCTTATTTTTTTCAGTAGGAGGTGTATGGTAGAGCTCCATTAGTTATATATTGAATAACCGGTGCTGTGTACAGAAAGACTGACATAGTCATTCTAATTTCAGAGGAAATACAAGCACTTGACAGCATTTTCCTTGATTATAGAAGGCTATTCTAAGGATTTATTATTAGAACTTTAGTAGAAACTGGTAATAATAGAAAGTGATAAGACCAAATAAGTGAGACTGCCCAGAAACAGTTCCTTGATAAAGATGAAAGGGGGAGGGGAAATTCTGTGTTTGTTTACTATCTGCTCTTTTCCTCTTCACTGCCCGTTCTGCCTCCAGAAGACATCCTGTCATCAATTTTGAATCAATTACTTAAGGAAGTACTTGGGAATAAAGTGATTAGTGGGCAAAGAGGTTACAGAGAAAAAAGGATTATAATCCAAATAGATGTGTAAAGCAGGAAGTGAGAAAAGAGGAAAATAATATTTCCCTTTTCTTATTTTCTAAGAAGAAAAGGGAAATATTAGGAAAGGTTTCAATATAATCCAGCTGAGAAAATTGACCTAAAGAAAGATTAGATTCTAGATATCTTTCATTTGGAGACAAACTGCATTTAGTAAATAAGTATAACTTTGCTCTACCACATCCTCCCTGCCAGAGACTTTACTATCTAAACTTGCTATGACTCTAGTTAGTTCTAGTTATATATTGATAAAGATGCTATACAGGGTTAGTTCACATGATACATTAAAATTCCCACAGGGTTTTAATGCAGTCATTAAGTTAAAAATATTTATAGGAAAAATTTAAAAGTGACATTAAAATAACAATTAATAATGTTATAAAAAATAGGGACAAAGAGAAAACTAAATTCTCACATCATTTGGGTTTGTGTTATATCATTGAATAATTTTTCTAGTAGAAAATATTTTGTTGATCTGATAACACAAACTTGCTTATTATCATGTCTCACTGATATTCAAAAGTTTTGTCACATTGTTAAACAGTTTAGGAAATATTGTGCAGATGGAATTTATTTACGCTAAAACATATCTTCAAATACTAATTTTTATTTCTGAATAAAAATACTGGTCTAATAAACTTGACACTGGACACTATTGGTAATGAGTCACAAAATAGTAAGCTAAAAATGCCTAAGAACATTCTGCATCTGTGAAAGACAGTTTTAACATAAATTTCTGTTTCTCCATATATTTTATACTTATTTTTTTCTTTTTTTTTTTTTCTTTTTTTTTTTTTTGAGAAAGAGGTTCGCTCTTGTTGCCCAAACTAGAGTGCAGTGGTACCATCTTGGCTCACTGCCACCTCCACCTCCCAGGTTCAAGCGATTCTTCTGCCTCAGCCTCCCAAGTAGTTGGGATTACAGGCACCCATCACCATGCCCCGCTATTTTTTTGTATTTTTAGTAGAAATGGGGTTCACCATGTTGGCTAGGCTGGCCTTGAACTCCTGATCTCAGGTGATGCACACACCCCAGCTTCCCAAAGTGCTGGGATTACAGGCCTAAGGCACGGCCCCCAGGCTTTTGAGGGTTTTATATTTCAAGAAGATAGCCTTTTTTAAAAGCTTCCTCATAACAATATCACTAAAAAGATATTATATTTATAAATATTTGATTTCTGGTCTGCTACCAATGTACTCTTAAAAAGTTCTATTGTGCTAGTTTTTATCATTATAGATTATTTTATTTCATATCCTTGCCTGCTTTTGCTATTTTCCATCATTTTCATTTTAGCCATTATAGTACGTGTAGAGCAGTATCTCATTGGTGTTTTATTTGCATCTTGAAAATTAACAAAATTGACCACTTTTTCCAATACACATTGTCTATTTGTATATATATTTTTGTAAAATGTCTTTCTAGTTTTTTGCCAATGTTTTCATTTCTCCCAACCTTCTCCATGTTTCCCTTAGCCTTAGGAATGTACTCTGACACAGTTTTTTTTTTTGTCAGATATGTATATTACAAATGTTTTCTCCCACTCTATGGTTATAGTTTCAGGAGTTTTTATTTTTTTCTTCTTTGATGAACAGAAGTTTCCAAATATTAATCTGTACATCATATCATTTTAGTAGACACTGCTTTTTGTGTATTTGTAGTCTTTGCTTACTCCAAAGTCAAGGAAATGTATATTTTTGTTAAACATATTATTTCAATCTGTCGGAAATTGAGCTTTGTCAATGGTGTGGGGTAGAAGTTAAGATTTTTTTTTATTTACAATTGACCCTATATCTTGTGTTGGAAAAGACCATCTTTTCCCAAATATATTGCACCATCATCTTTGAAATAAATCAGTTGGTGCTGTGTATGGTTAGGTGAGGGTGATGAGTTGGAGGAATGTATTTGAACTTACATATCATGATACATTCATGAATTTATTATCTTAGCAACAAAATACAGTTTTTATTACTGAATTTTAAAAATAGGTCTTGCGTTCTACTATCAATCGATCAATTTATTTATTTATTTATTTATTCATTTATTTAGAAACGGAGTTTCGCTCTTGTTGCCCAGGCTGGAGTGCAATGACGCGATCTCGGCTCACCGCAACATCCGCCTCCCACACTCAAGCGATTCTCCCGCCTCAGCCTCCGAGTAGCTGGGATTACAGGCATGCACCACCATGCTCGACTACTTTTGTTTTTTTGGTATAGATGGGGTTTCTCCATGTTGGTCAGACTGGTCTGCAACTCCCGACCTCAGGTGATCCGCCCACCTCAGCCTCCCATAGTGCTGGGATTAAAGGAGTGAGCCACTGTGCCCAGCGGAGCTCTATTTTAAGCCCTAAATTTATTGTTCGTCTTCATTATTTTATTGGATTTCCTCGATCTTTGCATTTTTACATCAATTGTAAAATGAGCTTATAATTTTAGATATTTGACTTAATTCTAGTATAATTATTAGGTGCTTTAAATAACTATATATTTGTCTCTTTATTGATATATAAATTTACACATTTGAGAATACATGAGTGTGTTACATGCATAGATATACCACATGCTCTCAACTCCTATGTGAGAGCTAAAAATATCCTATATATTTTTAACTCCTCATTTCATGTTGAAATACTGTGTCTTTTAATCTATTTTGTGGTTCATAGAAACTTTGGTTCTAGCTCTTTAGCATCCTGCACAGTATTCGAATTCAACTAAACATTGTTGAAAAACCATTTGTGTATTTGAAACCCTCCTACTTGTATTTTTGTCACTCTAGAGTTACAAACCTCTAATAGGCTTCATATCTTTACTTCCTCCAGCAGCATTTTATTTGCTGGCCAAGTTTCTGTTCATATCCCAGAGGAAGATTTGCCAAATGATCCCAGAAAACAAGGCAAATAAAAACCAATGTCTACCTGTCGTAATTTCATCTCTTAACAGAACTTACCTCTGTGAAATTTTAGTGCATCTTTCACAAGTTGCTAATAGCTTTGAATTCGTAATTTAATAAGTTCCCCCACTTTTTCCAGGGCTCAGCAAAAGCATTGGCCTATTGCTCCTATAACGTAGTATATGAAAGAAGTTCTAATCTTTTCGATAACTTTTGAAATGATTATATAAAGATTTGAACGTTTTTCTCCTTACTAAATTATGGCCTTACTTTTATATTTATGAACAATTTATGTATATGCTTAAAAAGTAAGATGAGGCCGGGCGCGGTGGCTCAAGCCTGTAATCCCAGCACTTTGGGAGGCCGAGACGGGCGGATCATGAGTTCAGGAGATCGAGACCATCCTGGCTAACACGGTGAAACCCCGTCTCTACTAAAATACAAAAAAAATTAGCCGGGCGAGGTGGCGGGCGCCTGTACTCCCAGCTACTCGGGAGGCTGAGGCAGGAGAATGGCATGAACCCGGGAGGCGGGGCTTGCAGTGAGCTGAGATCCGGCCACTGCACTCCAGCCTGGGCAACAGAGCTGTACTGTGTCTCAAAAAAAAAAAAAAAAAAAAAAAAAAAAAAAAAAAAGAAAGAAAAAAGTAAGATGAACAAAATTTATATATAAAGATTTAAAATACAATAGCCATGGTATTAAAGCTTGAGCACTGGATTTGACAAAAGCAAAAATTTATGATGGAAATACATTATCAAAATGCTACACATTTTACACCCTCATTGGTTTTACACATTCTTTTTTGTTTTAAACAATTTTATTTAAGGATTAAAAATGTCACTGTGAGTCATATTATTAACCACTCTGTGTGAAACTTTTGTTTTGTCTAAAATGGAATATTGTCTTGGAAAATATGAATCCTACTATTCCTAAAATAGGAATTCCTGTATTTCTTAAAACACCTCAAATAAATATATAACTACATATATTGTATAAAATTGGACTATTCAATTTTTCATATATATATTCTAATTTGATATGACACATATATGCTATTGTACTTTGTTTCTCGTTTCTCTACATATTTATTCCACAAGTTAAACATTGTAGCAATATTTATTCTTTTTTGGTAGAGAGTAAAATATCTTACTACGTACTATGTCCTTTCAAAATCTTAGCTGAAATAACTTTTAATTACAGAAGTGAAATAGATTTAATTATAGTTAATTCATTTCTTAAGTATTTTAAATTCTATTTTATGTTTGGCAACACTAACAAAAAGGTATCAACTTAAAACTGTATTATGTTATTCTCTCAAAAAATCACCCTCTTTTGTATTATATATTTTTAGGATTATTATTTTAGCAAAGTGTCTTATAAGAGAAAATGAAATTATTTAATTGTCATATATTAGACTCATGAATTAGGAGGGTTTTATATAACCTTGAACACAATATTTGTTTAAATATTTTGTTTAATATAATGAAACTTTGCATATAGCACTTCTGTTGTGCCAAAATACCATGGTATCTCAAGAAAAAGCACCATTGTGATTGCTTTAGTTGCGACAGAACTAGCTGTCCTTCACATAGAACATCATTTTTACTTGAAATAATCACTGACAGACAAACTATGGTTGTTCAGACTTGGGTATTAGGCGATCATTTTCTTGCAAATGAATAAATTGTTATTGTAAGAAAAATAATCAATGACTACCTTTCGCCAAAGGCAAAACTTGAGTTAAAAATAAACTGAGTCTGGGCGCAGCGGCTCACGCCTGTAATCCAGCACTTTGGGAGGACGAGGCGGGCGAATCACAAGGTCAGGAGATTGAGACCGTCCTGGCTAACACGGTGAAACTCCGTCTTTACTAAAAATACAAAAAATCAGCCGGGCTTGGTGGCGGGCGCCTGTAGTCCCAGCTATTCGGGAGGCTGAGGCAGGAGAATGGCGCGAACTCGGGAGGCGGAGCTTGCAGTGAGCCGAGATCGCGCCACTGCACTCCAGCCTGGGTGACAGAGCGAGACTCTTGTCTCAAAAAAAAAAAAAAAAATTGAAAACTACTACCATGAACTTATGAGATTCTGGATAACTAAAGACTATACTGAAAAAAATGGTGGTGATCTTGATGGATGCTACTTTTGATTTGTATGGTGACCTGTATACACTTTTGGAAGAGCCACAGAACAGTCTGAACTAATATTTTCCAAGTGATAAAAATATGATGTTTCGAAGTTATATGAATAAAAAATCAATTAAAAGTAAAAATCTTACTTATTTAGTTTTGGTGTACTAAGAAAAATATTCACAATTATCTGAAAACTCCATTAAAGGTTCCTTCCTTTTCTATGTACATATCTGAATTAAGCTATGTTTTCATCATGTAAATGAACCAAAACAACATATTTTAAAAGATTGAGTGCACAAGATTTTAGAAATTTACTGTTTATTAAGCTGAAATTAAAGATTTGCAAAGTCATTAAAAATTATCACTTTCCCATTAATGTTTGTTTTCAAAAATAATTTTTTCTTTGCAAAAATGTTATTTCTGTTTTTTTATTTTTAAACTTTTTATTTAAAATATTCTGACCAAAATAAAATTGAACAAGATTATGATATTATTCAAATACTCATTTGGTATACCAAATGCTATATACATAATTTTTACTTTTCTATTCAAAATAGATTTAAAAATTTTTAAAGCATGTAAGTGCTGTAAATATAGAAGTGACCAAAATATAGTCCTTGTGATATGATTTGGCTATGTCCCAACCAACTATCATTTGAATTGTAGCTCCTATAATTCCTTCATATTGTTGGAGAGACCCAGTGGAAGATAATTGAATTATGGGACGGTTTCCCCCACACTGTTTTCTTGGTAGTGAGTAAGTCTCACGAGATCTGATGGTATAAAAAGGGGAAACTCCTTGTGCCTGACTCTCTTTCTCTTCTCTTCTCTGGCACCGTGTGAGGCGTGCCTTTCACTTTCCGCCATGATTATAAGACCTCCCCAGCTACGGAACCGTGAGTCCTTTAAACCTTTTTCTTGCAGGACGCAGTGACTCATGCTCGTTATCCCAGCACTCTGGGAGGCCGAGACAAGTGGATCACTCAGGGTCAGGAGTTTGCGACCAGCCTGGCCAACATGGCAAAACTCCATCTCTACTGAAAATACACAAATTAGGCGGGCATGGTGGCGCATGGCTGTAATCCCAACTACTCGGGAGGCTGAGGCGGGAGAATAGCTTGGACCTTACAGTGAGTCAAGATCGAGCCACTGCACTCCATCCTGGGTGACAGAGTGAGACTCTGTCTCAAAAGACAAAAAAAAAAAAAAAAAAATCCTTGTTTTGTAAATTGCCCAGTTTCAGGTATGTCTTCATCAGCAGTGTGAACACAGACTAATACATCTTGCCTTCATGAGTGTTTGCAATTTAGTAAAGGAACCAGATGACCAAACAATAAAAATGGTATTGTAAGTGCTTAGGAGCACATTTAATAATTTGTTATTGCTATTTTATGTGCATTAATAAATCTTTGTTTTTAATTTTTTAAGTTTTATATTCTAATATGATAAATACCAGCAGATATAAGACACATAAACAAAAGGTTGTTGGGGTCCACACTAATTATTAAGAGTGTAAAAGTGTCCTGAGATCAGCGTGTTTGAGAAAAATCATGAAAATAAATTAGTAAATGTCTTAGTTCGTTTTGTGTTGCTATAACAGAATACCTGAGGCTGAGTAAATTATTAATATAAACAAAAAAAAGAGGTTTATTTGGCTCATGATTCTGGTGGCTGGAAGTTTCAAGATTGGGCAGCTGTATCTGGTGAGGGTCTCACGCTTCCTCCACTCATGACAAGGAGGAGCAAGTCACATCTTACGTGGATGGCAGTAGGCAAAAATAGAGCTTGTGCAGAGAAACTCCCATTTTTAAAACCATGGGATCTCCTGAGATGCATTCACTATCATAAGAACAGCAGGGGAACGACTCACCCCCATGATTCAATCATCTTTCACTGGGTCTTTTCCACAATATCTATGAATTATGGGAGCCACAAGATGAGATTTTGGTGGGGACACAGAGCCAAGCCATATTACTCCAGTAGTTATATAACTGCTAGCTTCATGTATTAACTAGAAATTTGTAATTTTATGTCAATTAATAACAGAATAAAACTAAAGAATGGAAAAGTTATCAAATGCATTCATATGCTTCCTAATTCAGTACTAAGCCAGCAAATGTAAGGTAGAAAACAAGTTTTAAAATGTATAATCAATCAGAAATGATGAGTCTATCTCTCACTCCAGTAAAATCCCAATTTGGTATTCTGAATCAGAGGTTATTTCTTCTCCAAGCAGTAATTTGAGCACCCAGTTTCTTTTTATGGTTCAGCCAATGAAGATATACCTTTGTGAGAAAACATTTTAAATGGTCCATTTTCAAGGCATGACAAATCTAAGTACTGGCAGCCAGCCTGCAAATGTAATAAACTGCATGACTCATGCACCTAGAAGGTCACAATAAACAAATGGAGTGTAGATGAGAGGCCAGCCCATAAAAGGGAAGACAGTCCCATGACTACCAGCCTTATACAATTTTTTTTTTTAACATTTTTACTCGCTTTGAGCAACTTAGTGTGTACTTTGGGATGAGGTCATATCCTTGACATAAAAAAAGGTATTGGTGGCAGAAAATTATAATGTCTGTGTAGCAGTATTAATACCTGCCTCAGGCTGAAACCTTACTTTTATAACTGATGATTGTAACTGGCTGTGAAGAACAAAGTGAGATTTAGTCAAGCTGTCCTCATTCAAATACTAAAACTGAACTGTGATCTCAATTATGATTTATCAAATGATCTTTTGAGTTTATATAACTGTTTTTATAGGCAAAAATTTTATAAAACGTGTTACAGGCTCACAGTTTAATGCTATACTTGTATAAATAAAAAAGATGAAGTAGGCCGGGCGTAGTGGCTCACGCCTGTAATCCCAGCACTTTGGGAGGCCGAGGTGGGCGGATCACAAGGTCAGGAGATGGAGACCATGGTGAAACCCCGTCTCTACTAAAAATAGAAAAAATTAGCCTGGCGCAGGGGCGGGCGCCTGTAGTCCCAGCTACTCGGGAGGCTGAGGCAGGAGAATGGCGTGAACCCGGGAGGCGGAGCTTGCAGTGAGCCGAGATTGCGCCACTGCACTCCAGCCTGGGCGACAGAGCGAGACTCCGTCTCAAAAAAAAAAAAAAAAAAAAAAAAAAAAAAAAAGATGAAGTAAAATAACATTTCAAGAGTAATAGCACTAATGTAATTTTTGAATGTGTAGTAGTGTATTATTATTTTATTTAAATCATGAATTGTAGAGTTCCCTTATCTGAAAATTTGCTATCCAATGTATTTTTAAGAAAAGATTAGAGAAGAAAGAAAAGGATTATCTGTAGCATATAACTATATCAACTTGATTTCATAATTGAAAATTTAATTTATTTCTTTTCTTAAAGAGATTTTATTTTTAATCACTTTCTAGAATTTAATTTTTAAGCATATGCCATGTTTTATCTAACTAGTTTGTTTACAATATTTTTCTATCATCAACATTTGCAATAAAAATTGTCTCTATCTATCTATCTATCTATCTATCTATCTATCTATCTATCATCTATCTATCATACACTCATTACTGGAGCTCAGGAATTAGGCCTTATTAAGCAGTTTAACTCCTGCTCAAATAGAATAGGAAAATCTTGTTTTATTTCTTAAATAATTACGGCATTTTTAATCTGGTTAATATTAGCATTGCCACTCTTTCCAAAAATACATAGATTCTGATCTAGTTGTTCTATGTTGTCCTATGTGTCAATAATACCCTTAATTTAAATTTTGCCCTGACACATTTAAATTAGTTAGAGGTTTTAATCTGTTAAAGTCTTTCTGTAATTCCTTCTCTTATGATTTAAGACCCAGACGTACTTGTATATATATTTTTTGATATTGTAAAGACCCCAAATTCTAGGTTACCTCTGTTATCTGTAACTCCTGCTTACAAACTGACCAGTGCTTTCCTTGGTTTGTCTTTCTTATATCTTCCAACACTATCCAATAATAGAAGACATTTACCACCTCTTTACTGTTTTTTCAAATATTTTCCCTGAGAACTACAGTGGTATGCTTTAGAAGTTAGAGCAGATCAAATCTTGCCACATGTTTTAGCATTAAATGATATGAATATATCGCCTTTAATGGCTTCCTCACCACCTGCTGCCCAATCTCAAAAATGATGCCACCTCCTGTAGAATTGTTTTGGCAGCGCACCATTTCAGGAACCAGTGTCGATCACAGTTAGAGCCCATATGCTCAGCAGATGAATTCTATGCTGTGGATGTTGTTTGTGTGTCTCCAGATTCATACCTGCACACTCATTCTCTCAGCTGTCAGATGCGTTGTTGGCTGGATCCCTCCCTAGGAATTGACCTTTTCCAAAGGAAGCTGCATTATTTAAGTTTACATAAAACAACCCAGGGAAAGCCCATGTGTAAATGCCTACTCCTCATGGAACTGTAGGGTGAAAAGGCCTGGCCCCCTTCCTCAATCTGGGATAACACTGGAGGACAATCACAACTTCATACCCCTAAACCGCTGCCAGGAGATTGGCTGAGGGCTTTGTTGTGCTTAGGGTTTTTATTTCTGTGTTATTTTAAAATATAAAAATAATATGTTTGCAGTACAACTTACTCTGTTGTCATACTTATTTTGGGAATTTTGCAAAGTAATTATTTCTTTTTAAAGTAAGGAAAGATAACTTTAATTAGGATCTCTGAAAGTAGATAGTTGTCCTTTGTAGTGAAAAACAAAAATGCAAGGTACTTTATGCATAATATGGAATTTTACCACAATCATAATATAAATGTTGTGTGATAAGACTATATTAATAGCAGCAATATATAAAGAAAACTATATATAATCACATTTTCAGTTTATAAAATATATAATAAAGAACTGTATTATAGAAAACTAATAAGCTATTGATTTAGGACTACACCATTTTTATTTCTCTTCGGTGCACCTGAGGTTGGAAGTATGTTTTACTGCCTGGATTTATCAGATAAATATTTTGTTAAACAGTGATAATATTGGCAATATCCATTGCTTTGAAAAATTTTATTTCCAATTCCTACAAGTCATTAATATTTTGTCTTTACTGTGTTTTTTTTTAAATTTTAACAATAATTGAAAAACAATTTTAAAATTCCTAAATAGTGGCAAACACTTAAAAATTATTTAAATATATTTGGAAGTTTGTTACAGAATTGAAGAGTCAAAGGTTTGAATCAAATTTACATACAATGAAAATATTAAGAGTTTAATATTACATTTTAAGTAATAGAATGTAGTGTGCATTTACTGTGTGTCAGATCTTGTTTTAATCAGTCTTTGGGCATATGTTTGTGTGTGTGTGTGTTTATGTTTGTATGAATGTGTATAATCTCAATTATTTTAACAATTCTAGGGGGAATATGCTCTTATTATCCTTTCAATCTAGAAAAGTAATATGAGTAATAGGTAGGTTAACCAACTGGACCATGGTGATGCAGGCAGTAGCTGGTGAAGCAAGGGTTTGAACTCAGCCAGTCTAAGGGAAGAGTATATTATTCTATCTACATATCTGCCATTTCTCAAAAGCTCCCAAAGTATCAGATACAATGTTAAGTAGATTATATATATCATGTCATTTAATTTTCATTAACACAACATGAGTTACATGTAATTACCCTTATTTTACAGAGGAGATTACTGAAGCTTAGAGAGTTCCTGTAATTTCTGAAATGGCTCACACCTATAGAGTGCACAGTTGGGGTATAAAACCAAAGCTGTTAGACTAGTCCACTGTGTCAGGTAGTAAAGCAGGCTAATGATTCCTTTGGCATATTTTTCTGCTAAAAGAGAAAAGGATGTTTAATCAAATTTAACTCATGTTGAAACAGTTCATTTTCTATTAAGCAGAAGAAAATCAATGTGTGTATGCTGTTACTTCCATTGGTTTTCACTGTAATGCTGTATTCATGACTCCTATAGGCTCTCGGTTATAAAGAATATTCAAAGCCAAGAAGTATCTTTCCTCTGCCATTGACACTCTGGACTTTGGCAGAGCAGACACGGGAAAAATATGTACTTTGCCATGTTTTATTTTTGTCAGAAAGCTATCAACAAGTCCAACTGCCTACTACTGTCACTAACCTGAAGTCTGCAGGCTTGCAGAAAAGTGACACGTGGAGATATTTACATATCCCTAAGCCATACTCTCTGCTATCATCTAACTGCCAAATACATAGTTGATAGAGACTTTAAATAATTCCTAGGCTACTTATCCGTTTCAAATATGTCTGTCTTACGTGCCCTGGTATATCAGTTTGCTTGAGATTTATGTCTAAATTATGTCCGTTTAAATTTTGGCACAAAGAAAATGCTCAAACAGGTTTTTTTAATGGTATGTTTATATCTAAATTATTCTCTTCATAGTTTACACTCATTAAGACAACTTATTATTGAAGTGGAGAATGGTATTTATGTTTTCATTAGTGCTTTGTTTGCTTCTTAATTGTTTTGTTGATTTTAAAGAGATAATTATGGAACATTTTAGAACATAGAAAGGAAAGAAAGGTACATAGTGAAAGTAAGCCTTGTCTCCCTGGTCACCCAGTTACCTTCTTCCTCATCTATATCTCTTTTGAGAGCTGTTCATATACATATGAATATGGGTGTGTTTGCATCACTATTGTTTTACACGTATGGTAGCGTATTCTACTCAGTGTTCTGCAAATCACAGCAATCTTTCCATATAAGTACATATATGCATGTTTTTAATTATAGACCTTATGATAGGTAATGCTTAGATTGTTAATTGATATTCTGTAACTGCCCTTGTGTGCCCCCTATATGTGTGCCATCTACGACTCTTATGCTAAAATCCTAAAATTAAAAACTTTATTTTCTTTCTATGATCTGAAACAACTTACATCAGGATAATGAGGAAGCCAATAAACTTCAGTGGAAAGAATTACACCTATGTTTTTACTAATCTAAAATTTAGTATTTCCTTTCATTATGAATGTAGGCAATGAACTGTAGTAGTGTTAGCAGTAAATGTGACTTGTTCACTAATAGATATTGGATATATTTTCAAATGTGGTTACAGATATTGTGGATATTTTGAATTGTGGTTAACTCTCATTATTGCATTAAAATTATATGTATTTTTAAACCGTACATTAGATTTTTACATAATGTGTTAATAAAGAAACACATACTTTTAATATTACCTTTAAAAATATGTTTGTACCTCGGCATGAATTTTTAGTAATCTTATGAATTTTATTTTGTAATTAAAAAATGTATAAACTCTCTTAATTATAAGAGGTTCATGGCATTAATAACCCCCATAAAGTTTAGAAAAAAATCATTCTTTCAACTTAGTTTAAATAATATTAGAGTTTCCTGTTTCTTAAAGTTATGGTGGAATTGCACAATAAAAATAGATTAACCTGGTACCTTTTGGTAAATTTCCCTATTTCTTCTACGTAGCTGTTTGCTGATTTATATACATTATTAAAATTGTACATTTTATGCACATCACTTCATTGCATACAGTTTACTTATGTATTTTCTTAACATTCTCCTCTCTTTTGTGTTTTCTTAACATTGTCCTCTGACAGTGATTATGCTCACTGTGTCACTTAGTTTGAGGTTTCATACCTTTCCCTTTTGCTTCTAAATATTTTTCTTTTGCCTCCACCCAATCCCTGCCAAGGAAAAGGCTCATATCAGCCACTTTATGATTTGCTTTATTCTATTGACTTTAATTTTTTCTTCTACTTTCTACAGATTTATTTGATTTTCATTTTTAAATTTCTTCAGGAGGATAATTAACATGTATTTCAATTCTGTGTTAGTTAATTATATATATTCAAGGGTCTGGGATTTCCTTTAGCTATAGCTATTAGGTTCTGTTTATATTGCTTTCTCTACCTTCTTTCCCTTACATATTAACTGCAATTTGAGTTTTGAGTTCATTTTGAAATTTAGAATGTGTGTTTGTTTATGTGTTGACACATTTAATTTCCAGATGATAGATTTTTTTCACTTCCAGATTTTTTCTCCTAAATTAATTTTAAATATTATTTCATTATGATCAAATATAATTATCTGTAATTTTAATTTTTGTCTATAATTTAAGATTTTTTAAATTTTAGTAAGATGAAATGTTATGAATGTTTCATGAGGTTTAATTTTTTGTGGTAAATTTCTTGGGTTTGATAAATATAAATTGGGTCTAAATAATATTAATCACATTTTATTTCCTTGAATAAAATATAAATACATATTAGTATAAAAATGTACATACCTCACAGAATTTGTTAATTTTTTTAATACTCTGATCTCTTTGCCTGAGTGTACCTTAAAATGATGTGTGTATTTTGAAGATTTCATATCAATTGTCTTGAGATAGTACAAAAACTTTACAACTCAAGATTTAATATTTTTGCATTTTGATAAATTGTACTCTTTTATTGTCTCATTATTTTATTACTTCAAGGCAATTATCTTTTCTGTATATCTTGAATATCACTGTTTTTATATCAAAACTATTACATTTTTAAAGCTGTTTTCTGTATCAGTGTGTTTTTACTGAATTGTTGTAATTAAAATTACATTTAATTTTACATCCGTAATTAGAAACTATATTTACAATACAACTTTAAAAATATGTCAGAATAAAAGAATATGTATTGTGATTTCACAAAACGTACTGATGTTTGAAGAAGGCAGAAGTAATGGCAATATAGATAAAACCAGTCATCTAATGATTACAAGCAAAGAAAGCAGAATTGTGTTTCTTTTGCAGATGAGGGACAATGAAATATTTAGCTACTATTTTCCCAAACATAAAACAATATTCATATAGAAAAATACCCTCATGAGCAATTGATGAGTGATGGACGCATACCAAGTTTGATCTCTTAATTATTAACTGTTGAAATTTTGTGTTTACGCTCTCGATTTACTGTTTCTTCAACACTGTCCTGCAAGTCATTACTATGTTTTCAAGTCTCTCTGCAGTTTGCTTTCACTCTTCTTAGGCCTGTGGTTTTCCAACTCTGTTTTTTCACAGTCTCTCTCTTGTTACGTCTCTCTTTCACACACAAACACACAAACACACACACACACAGACACACACACAGAGCCAGGACTATTTTTATATTCATTTTGCTTCCTTATTTTATAGAAGAGATTGTTTCCAGAATATTTTTTAATTGCTGGCAGTATATTCAGTCAAAATATTCATCTCTGCAGTGGTAAATTTACTTGTGTCCTTCAGCTAATTCTTATTTGATTGCCATGGTATTGTTTCCTGAACAAGTTATTTTCTGGATATTTATGTCAGGGCAGAGACAAGTATATCTTCCAGAATAAAGTGTCTTCTTATAACCTACTATTTAGTGTGAGCTGTTTTAACATTTGTGTCTTTCCATTTAACAAATACTACTCACAAAGACTACTCATAATGCAGAATGTCTCTTTATCCTTATCTCTTTCCAATCAGAAACGTCCTGGCAAAGGTTTTCTGTTTATAAAACAAAAACTGACTTTTCCTTCTTCTCAAGAATTCATACTTAATTTGGTTCAGTAAGAACACCCAGCTAGGCTGCATACATGTTTGAATGTTTCCAAAGTGTGATTATTGTATTTTAATTTCAGATGACGCTACTCACTTTAAAAAACAATATTTTGTCAGCCTTACTTTACAAATTTCGGCATAAAATTCCCATCAGAGTTTGCTCCCAGGCACCTACATGTACAAACAGGTACATATAGATAAATAAGATAAATATCCATACAAGTATAGACATAAATAGTGAGTGTGTGTGTGTGTGTGTGCGCGCGTGTGTGTGTGTGTGTGTGAACTTTGGGATACAGACATCTCCTAGTCTTATGTATGATGACTATGGGTTTTTCTGTATATGGTGTTGCTTTGGGGTGGTTTTTCGATAAGATGAAACCATCTCTTTTATCTGAACTATAAAATTAGAATGAAAACTGTTTTTCTAATCTCATATTTCACTTTATCAAAGAAGAATGTTTTATTATAATCTATAGTTTTGTAGAAAAATTACATTACCAAGAAAATTTCTGGGAAGCAGCATAAAAAGTGATATAGGTAATTTGAAAGAAAGCCTGCAGTTTGATGCTGCTGATGGTAATGAGGTTTTGTTGTCTGGGCCACATTCTTATTTGACTTCACACATTTTCATTTGAACACCAACTGTTACAAGGCATATGGACTTCCATAGCAATCCCATATGCTACATAATGGCTGCCTGCTATCTACTTAGGATTCAAACAACAACGAGATTTCATAATGATGGTAAAGTAGGGCAACTTTAAACTCTTTATCTAGCTTAGTGTACATCTTAGAGACTCTAAAGCACAGAATCCTACTGTTTGGTTTTGTTAGGTTTTGTTTCTCCTTATGTACATTTTGAGGTTGACGAGAAATGTTTATAAAATACTATAAAATACAGCACTCTATATGAGAAATATCTTATATTAAAAGCAAATATTTTTAATGCCTCATCACATATTCATTTGTGAGCATCATGTTTCTAATATATAAAATATGCTTTAAAGAAAAACATCAAATTAGCTAAGCAACTTAATGCCACAAATTATAGGTACCTAAACTACTGAAATGTAAAACTATTGTAATGAACATGACCCACAGGATCCATATTATTTTCCAAGTGAAAATTTCCATATGATGGGACCATAATTGGAGAGACTACATGATATTAACAAAATAGTTTGAATATCTATGTTTAAATATCACTCATGCTGCTTAAATCTTGGAAAATCTTTGTCTACATGAAATGCAGAAATTTTAGATTTGAAATGAAAATTTTCAATTAATCCATTGAAGATTTAAAAGTATTGTAGTTTGTCTTCCACAATGGTTGAACTAGTTTACAGTTGGAAACCATCATTCTCAGCAAACTATCGCAAGAACAGAAAACCAAACACAGCATGTTCTCACTCATAGGTGGGAATTTAACAATGAGAACATTTGGACACAAGAAAGGGAGCATCACACACCTGGGCCTGTCGTGGGGTGGGGGGAGCGGGGAGGGATAGCATTAGGAGATATACATAATGTAAATAATGAGTTAATGGGTGCAGCACACCAACATGGCACATGTATACTTTTGTAACAAACCTGCATGTTGTGCAAATGTACCCTAGAACATAAAGTATAATTAAAAATAAATAGATAAATAATAATAACTCATATCCACACAAAAACCTGCAAAAAAAAAAAAGTATTGTAGTTTGGTGGTTTTTTTTTTTTAATATCTTAGTTCATTTTCTGTTGCTATAACAGGATATCATAGACAGGGTAATTTATAAGGAAAAGAAATTTATTTCTTACAGTTCTGGAAGCTGAGAAGTCCTAAGTTGAGGGCCACATCTGGTGAAGGCTTTCTTGTTGAATCATAATATGGTGGAGAACATCACATGGCAAAAGGGCAAGAACATGCCGCCACAGGTCTCTCTTTCTTTTCTTCTAAAATCAGTTGTCCCATCGTGTGAACAACACACTGATGACCCTGTCTAATCCAGAATTATCTTCCAAAGTTCCTACTTTTAAAAGGCCCCACTTCCAAATACCATCAACATACGCATTTTCAAATTAAGTTTCCAACACAGGAAATGTGGCATACACATTTCAATCATATCAAGTTCTTAATATAATGTTACTCTTTTATATATAATTTTAGTTTTTATTTTAGATTCAGGGAGTACATATGTAAGTTTGTGACATGAGTATATCATGATCCTGAGGTTTGGGGTTTGAATGATTCCATCACACAGGTGGTGAATGTAGTACCCAATAGGTAGTTTTTCAACCCTTACTCTTCTCCCTACCTTCCCCTTCTAGAGTCACCAGTGTTTATTACTGCCATTTTCATGTCCATGTGTACTGAACGCTTAGCTCCCACTTATAAATGAGAACATGTGGTATTTGGTTTTTGGTTCCTGTGTTAATTCACTTAATATAATGAGCTCTAGCTGCATCCATGTTGCTGCAAAGGACAGGATTTTATTCTTTTCTATGGCTGTGTAGTATTCCATGGTGTATGTGTACCACATTTTCTTTATTCAATTCACTGTCGATAGGCATATAGGTTGATTCCACACCTTTGCTATTGTGAATAGTGTTAACATGCGAGTACACGTCGAGTACATAAATAAAGTACAGTGATTTATTTTCCTTTGAGTATATATCCAGTAATGGGATTGCTGGGTCATTTGGTAGTTCTGTTTTAAATTCCTTGAGAAATTTACAAATTGCTTTCCACAGTGACTGAACAAATTTACATTCTCACTAACACTGCATACTCTTCCCCTTTCTCTGCAACCTTACCAGGATCTGATATTTTTTGATTTTTCAGTAATAACCATTCTGACTGGTGTGAGATGGTATTTCATTATGGTTTTGATTTTCATTTATCCAATGATTAGTGATGTGGGCCTTTTTTTTTATGTTTGTTGGTCACTTGTATGTCTTCACTTGAGAAATGTTCGTTAACGTCTTTTGTCCACTTTTTAATGGGGTTATTTGTTTGTTGCTTCTGGAATTATTTAAGTTCGTCAGATACTCTGGATAGTAGACCTTTGTCAAATGCATGCTTTGAAAATCTTTTCTCCCATTCTGCATGTTGTCTGTGTAATCTGTTGGTATTAATAGCTTATTTGGCTGTGCAGGGACTCTTTAATTAGGTTACACTTGTCAACTTTTGTTTTAGTTGCAGTTGCATTTGAGGTCTTAGCCATAAGTTCGTTGCCAAGGCTGATGTATAGAATGATATTCCTAGGTTCTCTTCCAGTATTTTTATAGTTTGAGGTCTTACATTTAAATCTGTGATGCATCTTAGGCTAATTTTTGTATATGGTGAAAAGTCAGAGTCCAGTTTCCTTCTTCTGCAGATGAATAGCTAGCTATCCAAGCACCACTTATTGAATAGGGAGTCCTTTTGCGTTGCTTGTTTTTGTTGACTTTGTCAAAGGTAAGATGATTGTAAGTGTGCAGTTGTATTTCTCAGCTCTATATTCTGTACTATTGGTCTACTTGTGGCAATGTTATACTTTCAACTTTGTTATTTTTGCTTGGAATTTCTTTGACTATTTGGGCTCTTTTATGTTTCATATGGATTTCAGAATAGCTTTTGCTAATTCTGTGATAAATGAATTTATAAACAACTCATGTGCATCAGTAAGTAAAAGACAGGACAGTAGAAAAAATATAGGATAATTGAAAAGGCAATTGATAATAATAAATATCCACATGGCCATTGGATTATACAAATTTCTCAACATTATTAGTAATCAGGAGAATTCAAACTAAAACTACAATGAATTACCACAGCCCCCCTGTTAGTAGTATTAAGGTGAATGCCGACAAAGATATGGAGAAAAATGAATTCTTATTCATCACTAGTGTGAGTGTAAATTGGTACAAATACTTTCGTAAACATTTCTGCAATATCTCCTAATGTTGAATAAATGCATATTTTGACTCAGATGTTTTATTACTAGGGAAGTATCCAATTTAAATGAGAGTGCGTGTGAATCAGGAGTCATTCACAAGAAATTTCATAGAGTTTCTTTTCACAATAACTCAAAACTGGAAACTCAAGGGAGGACCAGTATGATTATGGCTTGGAGTCACAACTAGCACAGTCCCAGTGGTGGTGGCTACAGGGGGCCTTGTGTCACCCCTCCCGCAGATCCACGCAGCTCAGTACAGAGAGAGTGACTGTTTTGGAGAAAATAAGGAAAGAAAACAAGACTCTCTGCCTGGTAATCCAGATAATTCTTAAAGTAATTTCCATGGTATATGTGGTCTTCATCCTAATCTAATCAAATGTATTAATTATTTTCTTTAAATTTGAATAGTTTGAGGATATTGTTTTAAATTATATGCTCATTCTAAGGTAAAAAATATTTTTATGTTATATTTTAAAATATTTATTATTTTACCCAGTCTTCATCCTTTCAATTTCCACAGAAATTGAACCTCTTTATTTCTATAAAAATCCTGTAGAAAGTTTACCTCAATAGATCAATTAGGGAGAATTGACATCTTTACAATATTAAACTTTCTACTCCATGAATATGGTATTTCTATGCATTTAAGTTATATTTGTTATATTTAAGTTATATTTATATATTATGTATAATTATATATTATATGATATATTATAACATATAATATATAATTATACATAATATATAGTAATATATGTTATATATTTAAGTTATTTATTTTTTTTGCTGGAGAATGAGCTTTTCATTTTATTTTTTTCATTAATATTATACTTTAAGTTCTAGGGTACATGTGCACAACTTGCAGGTTTGTTACATAGTTATACATGTGCCATGTTAGTGTGCTGCATCCATTAACTCATCATTTACATTAGGTATATCTCTTAATGCTATCCCTAACCCTCCCCCCTCCCCACAATAGGCCCCGATGTGAGATGTTCCCCTTCCTGTGTCCAAGTTCCCCTTCCTGTGTCCAAGTTCCCCTTCCTGTGTCCTGTGTCTCATTTTTCAATTCCCACCTATGAGTGAGAACGTGCGGTGTTTGGTTTTCTGTTCTTGCGATAGCTTGCTGAGAATGATGGTTTCCAGCTGCATCCATGTCCCTACAAAGGACATGAACTCATCCTTTTTTATGGCTGCATAGTATTCCATGGTGTATATGTGCCACATTTTCTTAATCCAGTCTGTCACTGATGGACATTTCGGTTGATTCCAAGTCTTTGCTATTGTGAATAGTGCTGCAGTAAACATACGTGTCCATGTGTCTTTATACCAGCATGACTTATAATCCTGGTAGTA
The DNA here is from genome assembly GCF_043159975.1 of Macaca nemestrina. Classification (NCBI taxonomy): domain Eukaryota; kingdom Metazoa; phylum Chordata; class Mammalia; order Primates; family Cercopithecidae; genus Macaca; species Macaca nemestrina. Next base: position 83,436,093 of record NC_092129.1, read on the forward strand.
CGATGGCTGGGTCAAATGGTATTCTAGTTCTAGATCCTTGAGGAATCACCACACTGTTGTCCACAATGGTTGAACTAGTTTACAGTCCCACCAACAGTGTAAAAGTGTTCCTGTTCTCCACATCCTCTCCAGCACTTGTTGTTTCCTGACTTTAATGATTGCCATTCTAACTGGTGCGAGATGGTATCTCATTGTGGTTTTGATTTGCATTTCTCTGGTGGCGAGTGATGATGAGCATTTTTTCATGTGTCTGTTGGCTGTATGAATGTCTTCTTTTGAGAAGTGTCTGTTCATGTCCTTTGCCCACTTTTTGATGGTGGTGTTTGTGTTTTTCTTGTAAATTTGATTGAGTTCTTTATAGGTTTTGGATATTAGCCCTTTGTCAGATGAGTAGATTGCAAAAATTTTCTCCTATTCTGTAGGTTGCCTGTTCACTCTGATGGTAGTTTCTTTTGCTGTGCAGAAGCTCTTCAGTTTAATTAGATCCCATTTGTCAATTTTGACTTCTGTTGCCGTTGCTTTTGTTATTTTAGACATGAAGTCCTTGCCCATGCCTATGTCCTGAATGGTATTACCTAGGTTTTCTTCTAGGGTTTTTATGGTTTTGGGTCTAACATTTAAGTCTCTAATCCATCTTGAATTAATTTTTGTATAAGGAGTAAGGAAAGGATGCAGTTTCTGCTTTCTACTTATGGCTACCCAATTTTCCCAGCACCGTATATTTAAGTTATATTTGTTACTATTCTAACATGCCCATTTTATAAATCAGTTGACTCTACATAGGTAAATAAGAATTTGAACTGTCTATTCTTTTGGTTTGGTCCGTCTGGCCAACATTCACCAATACCACACTGTATAAATTATAATACTTTCATAGTAGATTTTCAAATAGCATGAATTCCTCAGTTATGCAGCTCTTCAGGAATCTGGAGTATCTGCTTGCTCAGACAGGTAACCTGAGCTGACCCACCCTTCCTCCACAGAGATCATGGTGTGGTGGGCCCTCTCTGCTTCACACCCAGGCTGATCTTCAGGCAGTTTGAGCACCTGCTCACCAGATAAGCAGCCTGAGCTACCCCTTCCTGGGCAGAGACTGTGGTGAAGTGAGTCCCTCTGTGCCTTACATTTAGTCACATTTCCAGCCATTTGGAGCAACCATTTACCTGAATCAAAGGCCTGAGCCAGCCCACCCTTCCTGTGCAGAGACTAGGGTGAAGTAGGATTCTCTCCATTCAACATCCAGGAATATCTGGCAATGAGAACACCCATTCATCTGGATTACCCGCCAGAGCCTTCAACACTTTTCATGCAGAGATTGTGGAATAGCAAGGCCCTCTACACTGCATTCCTAGGCAGATCTTTAGGCATTTGGAGCACCCACTCTTCTGGATTAGGAATTTAAGGCTGTGCCCCTTGCCCATGCAGAGAACTTGGGACTGGGGAGGTTTCCCACCTTCGTGGTTAGGCACACCTCTGGGTGTTTGGTGACCATTCAACGGACACTCCTTTGGCACTGGCGCTTGTGTCTGCCATCTGGGGGCCCATCTTTCCCATACACATCTTGCCCTGCAGCCTGTCTTTGGGAGGGAGCTCAGATTGACTGTGTACTCCACACATCAGTCTAATGCCCAAGGCAATAGAGAGCTTGTGGTATACAAGGATCAAATGTATATCCAGCAATGTTGACTGCAGCCAGTTCTTACCTATAAGCACCATCTACTGGCTTCTAGGTAAAACTGCACAGCCCAATATAAAACCTGCCACAGAAGTGAATAGAACTGTAGAAGCAAAGTCAAAATACCTTACTCAACATTCTCAATAGACACACAAGCTAGGAAGGGGAAAAAAAGGGAGGAGGGAAGCAATAGTACTATAGGGAAAGAAGGAAAAATTTAAGACCCTATGCACTTGGAAATAATTACAAAAGTTGGAATGCCAGTGTCTCCATATGAGAAGGAAACAATGCAAAAATTCTGGCACCAGGAAAAATAGGAATGTAGTGACAGCACCAAAGGATCAAACTAGCTCTCTAGCAACAGTTCTTAATCAAAATAGAATACAAGAAATGACAGATAAATAATTAAAAGCATGGATTTCAAGGAAGCACAGTAAGCTCCAAGACAAGGTTAAAAAATAACACAAAGAAACTCTAAGTTAATCCAGGAAATAAAGGAAGAGATAAACATATTAAAGATAAATCAATCAGATGTTCTGGAATTGAAGAACTCACTTAAGGAATTTCAAAATACAGTTGAAAGCTTTATCAATAGACTGGATAAAACAAAAGAAGAATTTCGGAGCCTAAAGACCAGCCTTTTGAACTATCCAGTCAGTCAGGAAAAAAAAAAGAAAAAAGTAAAAAAAAAAGAACAGGATAGAAGATGGAGCAAGATGGCTCGAAAGATGTTTCCACTGATTGTTCTCTCTGCTCAAATGTCAAGTTTAATATCCACACAAAAATCACCTTCATAAGAACCAAAACTCAGGTGAGTGATCACAATAGTTGGTTGTAATGTTATATCACTGAAAGAGGCTCTGAAGAAGAAAGACAAGCTCATACTTCCAATGCCACCCTTCCCCCATCCACTGTCAGAAACCCACAGAGTGATTAGAAACTTTGCACTTGGAGAAGGGAGAGTCTAATGATTGTGGGACTTTGCATTGGTACTCAGTGCTGCCCTGTCACATTGGAAGCAACAGAGGGCATCACTCAGCTGATGCCCATGGAGGGACCATTTAGATCAGCCCTAGACAGAGGGAAATCATATATCCTAGCAGTCAGAACTTGAGCTCTGGCAAGTCTCACCACCGTGGGCTTAAGTACTCTGTGGTTCTAAATAAACTTGAAAGGCAGGCTATGCCACAGGGATTGCAGCTTTTATGCAAGTACTAGTGCAGTGGTGGACTCAGAGCCAGTGAATATGAAGGGCAGGTGTCCTAGTGAGACACCAGCCAGGGTGAGCGAGGGAATGCTTGCACCTCCTTTTCCACAGCCCCAAACAGCATAGCTCACAGCTCTGAAAGAGACTCCTTCCTTCCACTCGAGGACAGGAGATGGAAGAGTAAAGAAAACCTGCAACTTTGTCTTTTAACTTTAACACTGGCTCAGCCACAATAGGACAGGCTACTGGGGAGAATACTGAGTAACTCAGTGCAGGCCCTGGCTCCAAGATGACATTTTAAGGTATATCCTGGGCCAGGGAGGAAACTCTTGTCTTGAAGGGAAGAAACTAGGAATTGGGAAGGATTAATCGATTGCTGACTAAAGAACCCTTGGGCCCTGAATAATCAGCAGTGAGAGCAGTTAATTCATGTTGTGGGTCTTGGGTGAGACTCTGAGAAAAATTGGTTTCAGATATAATCCAGCACATTCTAAGCTGTGCTGGCTACAGGGACAGACCCCATCTGTTTAAGAAAATTGGAGTGGGAAATTTTGTCTTAAAGCTTAGGTACCAGCTTAGACACTATGGGATAGAGTACTAGGCAGGTGCTTAAGGTGTCCAATTCTAGACGGGGGCTCTTTTATAGCTTTTGTGGATATCCCTCGGCCAGAGGAAATCTCACTGCCCTGAAGGGTGAGTTCTAGGCCTGGCAGCATTCACCATGAGTTGACTGAAGAGCTCCTGGGCGCTGAGTGAACATTAGCATTAGCCTGACAGCTTGTAGGTCTGTGGCAATGGCGGGGAGAGGCTCTTCTACTTGTGAAAAGAGAGGGAAAGAGTGGGAAAGGCTTTTTCTTGTGGCTTGAGTCCCAGATCAGTTGCAGTAGAACAGAGCATCAGGTACATCCCCAAAGAATCTGACTTCAGGCCTTGGCTCCCATATTGTATCTCTAGGGACACCCTGGCTTGGGGGGACCTTGCAACCCTTAAGGGAAGGACGAAAGCATGGATGGATTTGCCACCTGCTTATTCTAGAGCCCCATGACCAAGAGAATACGCAGGAGATAAGCAGGTAGTGATTACAATGAGCCTCAAGGGAGAACCAGTATGATTATGGCTTAGAGTCACAACTAGCACAGTCCCAGTGGTGGTGGCTACAGGGGGCCTTGTGTCACGCCACCTGCGGATCCATGCAGTTCAGTACAGAGAGAGTGACTGTTTTTTTGGAGAAAATAAGGAAAGAAAACAAGACTCTCTGCCTGGTAATCCAGATAATTCTTCAAGTAATTTCCAAGACCACAATCCAGAGAATTCTTGAAGATAATTTCCAAGACCACCAAAGTGGTACCTCTATGAGTCTGCAAGAGTCACAGAATTACTGGACTTGAAGTTCCCCCTAATGCAGATATGACAGCAGTGGAAAAAAAAATCACAACATCCAAGTCCCTTTGAATACCTGAAAAGACTTCCCAACAGAACGGGTACATACAAGGCCAAACTGCAAAGACTAGAATAAATACCTAACTCTTCTATTTTTCCATGCCCAGACACTGATGAATACACACAAAGCATCACGACCATGAAAAACATGATCTCAACAAATGAACAAAATAAGTCTCCAGGGATTAATCCTGGAGAGACAGAGATATGTGACCTTTTAGACAGATAATACCAAATATTTGTCTTGAGGAAACTCAAAGAATTCAAGATACCACAGAGAAGGAATTCAGAAGTTTATCAGATAAATTTAACATATAGTTTAAAATAATTAAAAATAAGTAAACGGTAATTTTGGAATTGAAAAATGCAACTGATATACTGAAGAATGCATCAGAATCTCTATCCAGCAGAATTGATCAAGCAGAAGAAAGAATTCGTGAACTTCAAGACAGGATATTTGAAAATACACAGAAGACTCAAAAGACAAAAGAATAATAAAGCATGAAGTATGCCAACATTATCTAGAAAATGGCCTCAAAAGGGAAAATCTAAAAGTTATTGAGCTTAAAGAGGATTTAGAGAGGAAGATCAGTGTAGAAAGTTTCTTCAAAGGGATAATAACAGAGAACTTCTCAAACCTACAGGAAAAAACAGATATCCAAGTACAAGAAGTTTATGGAACACCAAGCAGATTCAACCCAAATAAGACTAACTCAAGGCATTTAATAATCAAACACTCAAAGGCAAAGAAGAAAGAAAAAATTCTAAAACCAATAAGAGAAAACAAATAACATACAATGGAGCACCAATAAGCCTGCCAGAAGACTTCTCACAGAAAATTTTCCGGGCCAGGAGAGAGTGGCATGACATACTTAAAGTGCTGAAGGAATAACTTGTACTCACAAAGAGTATATCTGGTAAAAATACGCTTCATCTGTGAAGGAGAAATAAAGACTTTCCCAGATAAAAAGCTGAAGGATTTTATCAACACCAAATCTGTCCTAATATAAATGCTAAAAAAAGTTCTTAAGTCTTAATGAAATAAATGTTAATAAAAAATAAGAAATCATCTGAAGGTAGAAACCTCACTGGTAGTAGTAAGTACACAGAAAATCACACAATATTATAACAGTGTAGCTGTGATGTGTAGACTATTCATATTTTGAGTAAAAAGACTGAAAGATGGATCAACCAAACATAATAAGTACAACAAATACTACTCATCTTGAGTAAAAAGACTAAAAGAAAAATAAAAAATAATTACTACAACAAATTTCAAGACTTAGGCAGTATAATAAAACATAAATAAAAGGAACAAAAAGTGAAAAAATGGGCACATGAAGTTAAAGTGTAGAGTTTTTATTAGTTTTCTTTTTCCTTCCTTCCTTATTTCTTTGTTTATCCAATCAGTGTTTAGTTGTCATCAGTTTAAAATAATAGGTTATAAGATATTATTTGCAAGTGTTGCGGTAACCTCAAATCTATAAACATGCAGTGGACACACACACACACACACACACACACACACACACACACACACAAATAAGAAATTAAAACATACTACCAGAAAAAAATCTCCCTTACAAAAAGTAAAACAGCAAAGAAGAAAAAAAGGAAGAGCAGACTACAAAACAACCAGAAAACAAACAACAAAATGGTAGAAGTAAGTCCTTACTTATCAATAATAACATTGAATGTAAACACACTAAACTCTGTAGGCAGAAACATGGAGCGGCTGAATGTATGGGAGAAAAAGACCCAATGACCTGTTGCCTAAGGAAAACTCATGTCACCTTTAAATACACACAAAGATTGAAAATAAAGAGATAGACCAAAAAAAAAAAAAAAAAACTTACATGTCAATGGAAACCAAAAAAGAGCAGGAGTAGCTAGACTTATATCAGACACAATAGATTTCAAGGCTAAAATTATGAGAGACAAAGGAGGTCATTATATATTGATGTATGTGTTAACTCAGAAAGAGAATATAAAAATTCTGTGTCTATATGTACCCAAAACTGGAGCTTTCAGATATGTAAAGCAAATATCTTTAGAGATAAAAAGAGAGATAGCCCTCTCTACAATAAGAGATTGCTGGAGATTTAAACACTCCACTCTCAGCACTGGAAAAATCATTCAGACAGAAAATAAACAAAGAAACATTGAACATAATCTACACTACAGACCAAATGGGCCTAATAAATATTTACAGAAAATTGTATTCAATGTTCACAGAAAACATATTTTTCACCTCAGCACATGGATCATTCTTAAAGACAGGCCATATGTTAGGCCACAAACATATCTTAAAACGTTTTAAAAATGGAAATAACATCAAGTATTTTCTCCAACCACAATGGAATAAAACTAGATATAACAAGAGGAATTTTCAAAACAATATAAACATGTTAAAATTAAACAATATGTTTCTGAATGACCAGTGAGTCAATAAAGAAATTAAGAAGAAAATTGAAAAATATATTGAAACAAATGATAATGGAAAAATAAATGATCAAATTCTATAGGATACAGAGAAAGTAGTGCTAAGAGGAAAGTTCATAAAGCATTAAGCTCCTACATCAAAAAAGTAGAAAAATTTCAAATAAGCAATGTAGCATTACATCTAAAATAACTAGAAAAGCAAGAGCAAGCAAACTCAAAATTAGTAGAAGAAAAGAAATAAAAAAGACCAGAATAGAAATAGATAAAATCGAAAAAACAAGAAAACAATACAAAAGACACATAGACCAATGCAACAAAATAGAGAACCCAGAGGCAAATCTATACATCTAGAGCAATCTCATTTTTGACAAAGTTGATAAAATTGAGAAAGTATCATTGGAAAAATGATACTGTCATCAAAAGATAGTGCTGGAAAAATGGGATGTCCATATGCAAAAGAATAAAACCAGGGCCCTATCTATTGCCATATATAAAACTCAAGTAAAAATGAATTAAAAACTTAAATGTAAGACCTTAAACTATGGAATTACCAAAATAAAACACTGGGAAAACTCTCTAGGCCGTTGAGCTGGGCAATGGTTTATTGAGTAATTCCCCCAAAAGTGCAGGCAACTAAAGCAAAAATGAACACATGGGATCATATCAAGTTTTATCTACAGAAATAAAAAATGAACAAAGTGAAGACACAACCTGCAGAATGAGAGAAAATATTTGAAAACTATTCAAGTGATAAGTGATTAGTAACTAAAATATATAAGGAGCTCAACCAACTCCATAGGAAAAAATTCTAATAACCCATTTAAAATGGGGAAATATCTGAATATACATTTTTAAAAAGAAGACATACAAATGGCAGACAGGTATATGAAAAGTACGCAACATAATTGATCAACAGAGAAGTGCAAATCAAACTACAATGAGACATCATCTCATCTAAGTTAAAATGGCTTTTATCTCAGGTAGTATAACCACCACAGAACACACAATAGAGGTTCCTTGAAAAAATAAAAATAGAGCTACCATGTAATTCAGGAATCCCATTGCCAAGTGTATTCCCAAAAGAAAAGAAATCAGCATATTGAAGAGATATCTGCACTGCTATGTTTATTGCAGCACTATTCACAATAACTAAGATTTAGAAACAAACTAAGTGTCCATTAACAGATAAATGGATAAATAAAATATGGTACATATACACAACAGAGTACTATCCAATCATAAAGAAGAATGGGATTCTGTCATTTGTAGAACATGGTTGAAATTGCAGGTCATTATGTTAAGTGAAACAAGCCAGGCACAGAAACACAAACTTCACATGCTCTTACTTATTTGTGGGAGTTAAACATTAAAAGAATTGAATTCATGGAGATAATAGAATGATGGTTACCAGAGGCTGAGACTGGTAGTGTAGTTTTGGCAGGTGGAGTTCGGGGGTGGGATGATTAATGGGTACAAAAAAAAGGAGAGTGAATGAGATAAATTAGATTCAGCATTTGATCACACAACAGAGTGACTGTAGTCAACAATATTCTAGTGTACATTTAAGGATAACCAAAAGAGTATAATTGAATTGTTTGTAACACAAAGAATGAGTGCTTCTGGTGATAGACACCCCATTTACCCTGATGTCATTATTATTCATTGTGTAGCTGTGTGTCACAATATCTCATTTACTCCATAAATGTACATCTACATATGCCTACTAAGTACCCCCCAAAAATTAAAAATTAAGAAAAATTAATAAACTCTTCAAGCAATATGGGATTATGTAAAGTAATGAAACTTATGAATTATTGGCATTCCTGAGAGAAAAGAAACAAAGTAAACAATCTGGAAAATATATTTGAGGCACCAATTCAGGAAAACTTCCCTAATTGTTCTGGAGAGTTAGACATCTGGATATGGGCAATTTAGGGAACACCTGTGAGATATTACACAAAATGAAGAACACCTATGTATATAATTACCAGACGATCCTAAGTCAAAGTTAGAGGAAAAAAAAATGTGGCTAGGTGCAGTGGCTCACACCTGTAATTCCAGAACTTTGCATGCCAAGGAGGGAGGATCACTTGACCCCAGGAGTTCGATACAAATTTGGAGACAACATAGAGAGACCCTGTCTCTACAAAAATTTAAGAATTTTGCGCTGCATTAAAATATGGGCATCTAGTCCCAGGAGCTTAGGATGCTGAGGTTTAAGCATTGATTAAGTTCAAGATGTTGAGCAGTGATCACAATATTTCACTCCAGGCTGGGTGACAGAGCCAGACTGTGTCTCAAAATATATTGAGAAAAAAATCTTTAAGGTTGTTAGAGAAAAAAATTAAATTATGTGGAAAGGTTACACCTTTAAGCTAATGGTGAAACTTCTCAGCAGAAACCTTACAAGACAGAAAAAAATGCCGGCCTATTTTCAGATTTTTTTTTTTTTTCTTTTTGAGATGGAGTATTGCTGTGTCGCCCAGGCTGGAGTGAAGTGGCGAGATCTCCACTCACTGCCACCTCTGCCTCCTGGGTTCAAGCAATTTTTCTGCCTCAATGTCCTGAGTAGCTGGGATTACAGGCACCTGCCACCATGTCCAACTAATTTTTGTACTTTTAGTAGAGATGGGGTTTTACCATGTTGGCCAGACTGGTCTCGAACTTCTGATCTCAGGTGATCTGCCCACCTAGTCCTCCCAAAATGCTGGGATTACAGGCATGAACCACTGTGCCAGACGTATATTCAGAATTTTTAAAGTAAAGCATTTCTAACCAAGATTTTTTTTTTTTTTTTTTTTTTTTGAGATGGAGTCTCATTCTGTCACCCAGGCTGGAGTGCAATAGCATGATCTTGGCTCACTGCAACCTCCACCTCCCAGGTTCAAGTGATTCTCCTGCCTCAGCCTCCCAAGTAGCTGGGGTTACAGGCTCCAGCCACCACGACTGGTTCTTTTTTTTTTTTTTCTTTTCTTTTTTTTTTTTTCTTTTCTTTCTTTCTTTCTTTTCTTTTTTTTTTTTTTTTTTTTTTTTTTCTTGTAGATACAGGGTTTCATCATGTTGGCCAGCCTGGTCTTAAACCCTTGATTTCAAGTGACCCACATGCCTCAGACTCCCAAAGTCCTGGGATTACAGGCATGAGCCATTGTGCCCAGCCACTAACCAAAAATTTTTCTATCCCACCTAACTAAGCTTCCTGAGTGAAGGAGAAATAAAATGTTTTCCAGATAAGCAAGCACTACAGAAATTCATTACCACTAAACCAGCCTTACAAGAGATCCTTACCAGAATTTTAAACATGGAAACACATGATTCCTTTCACCACAAAACCACACTGAAGTATATAGCCCATAGACTCTGTAAAGCAACAACACAAGAGAAATTACTAAGCAACCAATTAACAACTTCACAACAGCATCACAACATCACATATCGATATTAACCTTGACAGTAAATGATCTAATTGCCCCACTTAAAAGGCACAGAGTTGCATGTTGGACAAACATTTTAAGACTTATTTACCTTCTGCCTTCAAGAGACTCAACTTATACATAAGAACACCCTATAGGCTCAAAGGAAGATGTTGGAGAAAGATTTATCACACAAATGGAACAAAAATAAAAAATAGGGGTTGCTATTCTTATATCAGATGAAACATACAATAACCAAAAAGTAAAAAGGGACAAAGAAGGGCATTACATAATAATAAAGTTTTCCATTCAATAAGAAGACTTTACTATTCTAAATATATACCTACCCAAAATTGGACAATCCAGGTTGATAAAACTCCTACATCTAGACATACAAAAAGATTTAGATATCTATACAATGATAGTGGAGAACTTCAACAACCCACTCACAGGGTTAGATGGAAAATCAAGGCAGAAAACTAACAAAGAAAAATTGAACTTAAATTTGTCACTTGACTAATTGGACTTAATAGACAATTACAGAATACTCCACCCATCATCCATAGAATATACATTCTTTTCACCTGCACACAGAATATACTCCAAGGTCAATTATATGCTTTGCTATAAAGTAAGTCTCAACAAATAAAAAAATTAAAATCATATAATCCATACTCTCAGACCACAGTGGAATTAAATTATAAATCAATACCAAGAAGATCTCTCAAAACTACACCATTATATGGAAATTAAACAATGTTTTCCAGAATAACTTCTGGGTAAACAACAAATTTAAGGCAGAAATTTTAAAAGGAAGTATTTGAAATAAATGAAAACAGATACACAACACACCAAAATTTCTGAGATGCAGCAAAAGAGGTATTAAGAGCAAAGTTTGTAGCACTAAATGTCCATCTCAAAAGTTGGAAAGATGTCAAATTAACAGCTGAACATCACATCTAAAGGAAATAGAAAAACAAGAACAAACTAACCCCAAGCTTTTAAGAAGAAAAAACATTAACTAAAATCAGAGCAAAACTGAACAAAACTGAGAAGATAAATTCATACAAAGACTCAATAGAACAAAAATTTGATTATTTGAAAGGATAATCAAGATTGATAGACTGCTAGTTAGATGAATAAGGAAAAAGAGAAGGTACGAATAAGAACAATCAGAAACAACAAAGGTGATGTTACAACTGATCTCACAGAAATACAGAAGATCCTCAAAGACAAATATGAGCACCTCTGTGCACACAAACTAAAAAATCTAGAGGAAACTGATAAATTTCTGGAAACACACAACCTCCCAAAATTGAATCAGGAAGAACTTAAAACCCTGAACAGACTCAATAATGAGTTCCAAAATTTACTCAGTAATAAAAACTTACAAACCACAGAAAGCCCCAAACCACATGGATTCTCAACCAAATTCTGCCAGATGTGCAACAAATGGTCCATATTAGTCTTATTGAAGCTATTTCAAAGAACTGAGGAGGAGGGGCTACTATCTAACTTACTCTACAAAAGAAAAATCATCCTGATACCAAAACATTACATAGATCCAACAAAAAGAGAAAACTGCCAGTGAATATCCTTGATAATCATACACTCAAAAATCCTCAACATACTAGGAAACTGAATCCAGCAGCACATTAAAAAGTTAATTCACCATAATTAAGTAGGCTTCATTTCTGGGACGCAAGTTGGTTAAACACATGCAAATCAATAAATGTGATTCATATACAAAAATTAACTCAAGCTGGATTAAAGAATAAGATTTGACATAATTAAGCTAAAGAGTTTCTACACAGAAAAAATCAGCAGAACAAACAGACAACCTACAGAATGAGAGAACATATTCACATATACAGAAATAAAAACAAGAATCATATTATCATCTCAGTAGATCAATAAAAGTCTTTGTTAAAATAATCCAATGTCTCTTTATGATAAAAACCCTCAACAAACTAGGCCTTGAAGGAATACACTTCAAAATAATAGGAGAGTCATCTAAGACAAACTCACAGCCAGTATCATACTGAATGGACAAAAGTGGAAACATTCTTCTTGAGAACCAGAATAAGAAAAGGATGCTCACTGTCACCACACCTATTCAACATGGCACTGGAAGTCCTTGCCAGAATAATCCATTGAAATATATAAGTGAAAGAAATCCAAATAGGACAAAGAGGAATAAAACTATCTCTCTTCACTGTCAATATGATTCTATGCCTAGAAAACCCAAAAGACTCTACCAAATGCTCCTAGAACTGATGAATGACTTCAGTAAATTTTGGGATACAAAATTAATATAAAAAATTAGTAGAATTTCTATGCAGCAAAAACATTCAAACTGAGAAGCAAATCAAGAAGGCACTTTTATTTACAGTAGCCACAAAACATAAAGTATGTAGAAATATATCTGATAAAAGAGGTGAAAAATCTCTACAAAAAGAACTACAAAACGCTGCTGAAAAGAATCATAGATAATACAAACAAAAGTAAAAATATTCCACACTCATGGATTGGAGGAATCAATATTGTTAAAATGGCTATACTGCTCAAAGCAATCTACAGATTCACTGCTATTTCCTATAAAACTGCCAATGTTATTTTTTCACAGAATTAGGAAAAAAAAAAACTATTCTGAGATTCATATGAACTCAAAACGAACCTGAATAACCAAAGCAATTCTGAGTGAAAAGAATGTAGCCAAAGCATCACATTACTTGATTGCAAACTGTACTAGAAGGCTACAGTAACCAAAACAGCATGGCATTGATACAAAAACAGATACATATACTAATGAAACAGAATAAAGAACCTAGAAATAAATCCATACAGCCTTCTGATCTTTGACAAAATCGACAAAAATAAGCAATAAAAAATGACTCCCTATTCAATAAATGGTTGTCGAATAGCTGGGTAGCCACATGCAGAATTAAACTGGACTCTTGCTTTTTGTCATATACAAAAATTAACTCAAGTCAGATTAAAGAATAAGATATGACATAATTAAACTAAAGAGTTTCTACACAGAAAAAGAAATCAACAGAATAAACAGACAACCTACAGAATGGGAGAACATATTCACCAAGTATGCACTTCCATGGGTCTATAATCCAGAATCTGTCAGAAACTTAATTCAACAAACCAAACAATAATAATAATATAACCCATTAAAAATGGTATAAGGGGTCCAGCTTCAGTCTTCCACATATGGCTAACCAGTTATCTCAGCATCACTTATTAAATGATATATTTTACCCATTGCTTGCTTTTGTCAGCTTTGTGGAAGATCAGATAGATGGTCATAACTGTGCAGCTTTATTTTGGGGCTCTTTATTCTGTTCTATTGCTCTATGTGGACATTTTTGTATCTGTACGATGCTGTTTTGGTTATTGTAGCCTTGTAATATAGTTTGAGGTCAGGTAGCATGATGCCTCCAGCTTTGTTCTTTATGCTTAGGATTGCCTTGGTTATTTGGGCTCTTTTTTGGTTCCATATGAATTTTAAAATAGTACTTTTTCTAGTTCTGTGAATGCACTGTGTAGTTTAATAGAAAGAGCACTGAATCTGTAAATTGCTTTGGGCCATATGAATATTTTAATGATATTGATTCTTCCTATCCATAATCATGGCATGTTTTTCCATTTGTGTCTTCTAAGATTCCTGAGCAGTGTTTTGCAATTTTCCTTGTAGAAATCTTTCACCTCCCTTGTTGTCTGTATTCCTAGATATTTCACTCTTTTTGTGGCAGTTGTGAATGGCATTGCCTTTCTGATTTGGCTCTCAGCTTGGGTGTTGATAGTGTATAGGAATGCCAGTGATTTTTGATTTTTTTAATCCTGAAACTTTGCTGAAGTTGTTTATCAGCTAAAGGAGCTTTGGGCCAAGACTATGAAGTTTTCTAGATATAGAGTTATATGATCTGAAAATAGAGATAGATTGACTTCCTCTCTTTCTATTTGGATGGCCTTTATTTCTTTCTCTTGCCTGATTTCTCTGGCTAGGACTTCCAATAATATTTTGAACAAGATGGATTAAAGAATTAAACGTAAAACCCCCAACTATGAAAACCCTGGATGACAACCTAGGCAATACCATCCTGGACCTTAGAACGAGCAAAGATTTCATGAAAAAAGATACCCAAAGCAAAAGCAACAAAAGCAAAAACTCACAAATGGTATCTAATAAACTTAAGACCTTCTGCATAACAAAATAAATTATCAACGGAGTAAACAGACATACTGTACAATGGGAGAAAATATTTGCAAACTATGCGTCTGACAAAGGTCTAATATCCAGCATCTGTAAGAAACTTAAACAAATTTACAAGAGAAACCACTTAAAAATAGACAAAAGACATGAAGGCTTTTGAAAAAGAGACATACATGCAACCAACAAGCATATGAATAAAAGTTCAACATCACTGATCATTAGAGAAATGCAAATCAAAACCACAATGAGATACCATTTCACACCAGTCAGAATGGCTATTATTAAAAAGCCAAAAAAATCACAGATGCTGGAGAGGTTGTACAGAAAAGAGGGCACTTATATACTGTTGGTTGGAGTGTAAATTAGTTTAACAATTGTGGAAAACAGTATGATAATTCCTCAAAGAGCTAAAAGCAAAACTACTATTCGACCCAGCAAACTCATTATTGAGCATATACCCAGAGGAATATAAATCATTCTACCACAAAGACACATGCACACAAATGTTCATTGCAGCACTGTTTACAATAGCAAAGACATGGAATCAACCTAAATGTCCATCAGTGATAGGTTGGATTTTATAAATGTAGTACGTGGAATACTGCACACCATGGAATACTGTGCAGTCATTAAAAAAATGGGATCATGTCTTTTGTGGGAACATGGATGTAGCTGGAGGCTATTATCTTCGGCAATCTTATGCAGGAACAGAAAACCAAATACTACATTTCTCAACTATAAATGGGAGCTAAATGATGAAAACTTGTGAATACAAAGAAGGAAACAACAGACACAGTGCTCTAGCTGAGGGTAGAGGGCAGGAGGAGAGAGAGGCGTAGACAAGATAACTATTGGGTACTGGGTTTAATACTTGAGTGATGAAAGAATATGTACAACAAACCCCCATGACATGAGTTTACCTATGTAACAAACTTTCACATGTACCTCTGAACCTAAAATGAAAGTTAAAAAATCATGGGCAAAAGACACAAACAGATACACCTCTTAAAAGAAGACATAAAAATGGCCAACAAACCAATACTCCACATCAATAATCAGAGAAATACAAATCAAAACCACAATGAGATAGCATCTCACATGAGACAGAACTGCTCTTTTTAAAGTGCCAAAAAGCAACAGACACTGGAGAGGCTATGGAGACAGGGAATGCTTATATATTCTTCGAGGGAATATAAATTAGTTCAGCCTCTGTGGAAAATGGTTTGGAGATATCTCAAAAATCTTATAACACAACTACCCTTTGACCCAGCAGTCCCATTACTGGGAATATATCCCCAAAAAATAGAAATTATTCTACCAAAATGACATATGAACTCGTATGTTCTTTGAACCTCTATTCACAGTAGCAAATAAATGGAATTAACCTAAATATTTATCAATACTGGATTGGATGAGGAATATATGGTACATATATACCGTAGAATACTACACAGCCATAAAAATCATAGAATAATGTCATTTGTAGCAACATGGATGCAGCTGGAGGCCATTATTCCACGTAAAGTAATGCAGAAACAGAACATCAAATACTGCATATTTTCACTTATAAGTTGGAGCTAACTATTGGGTACTCATGGACATAAAAATGGCAACAGTAGACATTACTGTAATGCATACCACTAGAGAGGGAAAGGAGGTGGTGGGAGTAAGGGTTGAAATACTAACTGTTGGGCACTATTCTCACTGCGTGAGGGAGGGGATCATTTGTATCCCAAATCTCGTCATAACACAGCATACCTGTGTAAAAAATGTACACATGTAACCTCTACATGTAAAATAAAAGTTGGAATTTTTTTAAGTGAAATTTGCTCTTTTTACACTGAGGAAAATGCCTTTACAATACACACAAGTTATTCTGTGTATTATTTCTTAAATATTTTGTATTGCTGAATAGTATTTGCAGTATTGATCTATCACACTTTACCTACTTGTCTGATAAGGTATATTTTGATTGTTTTCAGTTTTTAAAATTAGAAATCAATCTACTATAAATATTCATGTATGGAGTTTTGCATTAAAAAACAGTACTCATTTCTCTGGGGTAAATGCCCAAGATTGCAATTGCTTGTTCCTATCTTATGTGTATGCTTAATTGTAGAAAAGGTTTTATATACATATTGAAATTTTAAATAGTATAAATCTGGTAATTTGTCATCCATAGTCATTTTTTTCAGGATGGGAAGTGCTACTTTTGTAGAGATTCATCCACTTCTTTTAAGTGAACAAATGACTGTCATAAACTAGTTTGTAAATTTTCTCACGTTATTTTTCCTCATCTTAAAATATATTTTAATATTACATTTCTTTGTATATTATAACAATTTTACACATTTTTATTCTAGTAATTGCCCTGGAGATGAAAACATGCATCTTTAAATACTCGGAGTGGAATAAAAATTATTACTTTTGCCCCTTCAAGGAGAATGTAATTAACTTAGAGCATTTTCACTCTATTTCCCTTCTTCCTGAATGGCATTATGGGATTGTATACTCATCTTTAAATTATAAACTCAAAATGACATTATTACAATTGTTTACATGGTCAATATTTGCATTTACACAAATTTTTACCTTTTATTGTTTATTTTTGCTCTATGTCTGAGTTTCCTCTGAAATCATGGGTTTCTGCACTGCCCTTCTCACGCCCCCACCAAAAAGAAAATTCATTTATTCTTAAATGTGAATCCCCCGCTCATATACTGAGTCAATTAATTTTTTTTTTATTATTATATGTGTGTTTGTGGGGTTTGGCCTGAAAATATTAATCTCATTTTTATTCCTGAAGTTTATTTTTTTCTGAATGTAGCATTCTGGGTAAGCACATCTTTTTTCACCATACATATATGAAATGATTCTATGCCTCTGGTTTTTACTTATTATTTGCCAAGTTAAAAATAAGGTTTTAGACTTATTTTTGCTTTCAACGGTAGCATACATTTTCCCCTGGTTACTTAAAAATTTTATTTGTTGTTGTTATTCAACAGCTTTGTTATATACCTGAATGTAATGCTCCTTTTGTTTATCCTGGTTTGGTATTATTCTCTTTTGTAACATATTCTTTGATATGTATGTGTTAACAGTTACAATTATTCTCAGCTATTTTCTTTTAATCTTTTTTTCCCCCTATTTTTAAGACTCTGTGTAGAAGTATCTCAAGGCTTTTTCTTATATTCTGTGTACTATAGACTTCAATTTTTTTCTTCTCCTTGCATCTGTTGAATACTTTCTTTTAAATATCTTCCAATGCATGATTTAGCTTATAATGTTTGTCTGTTCTGTTGTCAAACCCATTCATTGAGTTCTTAATTCTATTCTGAATTTTTTATTTTTATTTTTTCTGTTTTACTATTTGCCAAAATTATTAAACTTATTTGTTTTTCATTTATTTAAACTTCAAGCATGGCTACTTTATATTTCTTGTATGATACTCCATTTTCTCTATCAGTGTTTCTATCCATATTGTCTGTTGTTACCCCTAAGTTTCATTCATATATTCATGCCTCCTTTATGTTTGGTTGTTATTTAATTGGATGTCACATACTGAATATGAAAAATTATGCAGGTAAGTTTGAACTCCTGGTAATACTTTTTCTTATGTACGTTTCCATAAAGCAAATAGACTCAGTAGTATTTTCTTAATTCAAAAGGTGAGACTGGCTCTAAACCGAACTTCAGGTCGTTTGAAGATCAGTCTTTAGTTCACAATTATTTCTATGACCAAAAAGCAAAACCTGAGATGTTGAACATGCCTCTTACCCATTGCTCTTTGAATAAAAATTTTGAACTTTTTTTTTTTTTTTTTTTTTTGAGACAGAGTCTCGCTGTCACCCATGCTGCAGTGCAGTGGCGCGATCTCGGCTTTCTGCACGCTCCACCTCCCAGGTTCAAGGGATTCTCCTGTCTCAGCCTCCTGAGTAATTGGGATTAGGCTTACAGGTGTGTGCCACCGCACCTGCCCGCATATTAATCTTTAAGTGAGTTAAATGTTCTTCTGAGCTTCTCAGTTTCTGATGCATTTGACCTCAAATTAACAATCAGCTGCTGCTATTATAATCAACAGAGACTTCTGCGTAAACGTTTAGATTCAATTCTAACTTCTCTGGCTAGGTTCAGTATATGACCTCTGACAAGTATTATTTTCTGTATAGACACATTCTCCCTCTCACATTAAGAAATAGACCTATGACACTTCCCCACAGCAGCTGAACCTTTGAATATTTTGGCCAATTACAGGTGAAGGAAGTAACATTTCAAGTCCAGGCATTAAGAAGTCTTCAAAGCTCATGCATTCTACTATTTGAAGCTCTGAGTAGCCAAGTAATAACCCCAGGCTACCCTGCTAGTGACAGAGGCTACATGGAGAGGTTCTGGAGAATGAAATACCCTATGGAGAGAGAAGACTACAGGGGACTACTGAAGCTTTAGATATCTAACCTCAGGCAGAGCTCCTGCTGCCACCTGAATGCAATCACATAAGAAATTTAAAGTGAGACCATTAGGGAAACTATCCAACTCAGCTGAGTTGTGAGATATACGCAATAATAGGTTTGGATCATTAAATTTTGTGGTGGTTTTTTATGGGGCAATAGATGATAAAACAGAATTTTGTATCTAGAATAAGGTGATGTCAAATAAATACTGAAAACATATTGTTTCACTGGGTCAAAGTGTAAGCATCAGATAGAACCAGGAAGGGTCTGAAACATACTGTTAGTGAGTATTTGAAAAATGATGAAGAAATTGTTTTTAAGCCAGACCTGTTACATACCAGCAAGACAATTAGCAAAACTGTTACCAGAGGTAATGTGGAAGATAGAAAGATTACCTAAAAAAATTATGGGTTGTGCTAAATACATTTACAAGCCTAAAATTTACCATATCAGTGAACTTCTTTTATTTGTATATAGTAAAATGTTTTTAGGCAGAATCCAGGTGAAATATAAATAAACATAAAATTATATTCTTCCTCCTGAACTTTCTAGGTAGTAAAATATTACCATTAGAAAAAAAAAATAAAGCCTTAGGGTAGAGCTCAAATCTAACAGACTGCTGGGAAGATATGTTCTCACGGTAAAATTCAGACTTATAATCATGACCTCAGGAAGATTTAAGATATTATCGCATTGTCTCTATTATTTGGCCAAAACACTTCTAAGAATCCTAGGGGTATGAAACCTGGACCTACTCAAATAAGTAGTTGTATTCCTAATACTTTAGAAGTGATTCACTTCTAATGTATTCACTTCTAATAGGTAATTAACCTATTTAAACTTTATGTGTAATACATGGTAGAGAATATCTTGTCTTGGAAAAAAAACTAAGAGTGCATTTTGTCTAGTGGAGGTGATTATAATTTGCTAATAAAAAATCTCAAAAATTTTTTAAAGTGCCAGATTGATGTAAACTAACCAGCGAGGTCTCTTGTCTCTCAAATCTCTACAGCCAGCAAATGGGCTGCAAATGACATTCTGTGAAAACATGGGTCACTTATTGTGGATGTGAAGACTGAGTCACAATGTAGAATTAAGTGCCCAGAGATCTGAGCCAAAAGCCATGAGGAACCACTGCTAGAGATCAGAACTGTTCCTTAATTAAGGACTCCAAAGTGTCAGAATTATCAGTGACTACTCTGTGACTCCCATGTTCCTTCTTTATAATAGAGTGTCTACGGTAGTTTTATTGTTCCTCATGTGCCATTTTTCTCATACAGGTAGGGGCAGGTAACTTGTCTCTCTATTTTTTCCTTCACAGGTCATCAAATTTACTGTTTTTGAGAATTATCTAAAACATGAAAATAGGAAAAGATTACTAGATTTTTCTCCCAGTGCAGTGTTGGGCTTGAAACTTTGATTGGATTTTTAACTGAATGATTTTACAACTTGGGAGGGGTAAATATTAATTTAGAAATGTTTGATTAGTAAAGATCCCAGTATCTTCTTTCTTTAGAAAAAGATAAGTCTAAGGCATACACACAGGTTACTCCCCTCTTGGATGGTAACCCAATAATCTTAATCTGACATATTTTCATTAAATTATCTATGAATAATTAGCTGAAGTTTTATAAGAACCATTTTTAACATCTTATTGATTACATCATTAGCTAATAAATAAAATCAAGTCCATTGAATGTACTTATCGTATAATTTTATGAGTTATATTTTCTAATATTTCAGAAATTACTCTTAAATAAAAGGAAACATACCTGAAAGAGCTGCTTCTATGTAACAGTTCCTGAAAAGCTTCATTTTCATCTGGATTTGATTTACATGACAAGATAATGGATTTTGAGTTGATGCCATAATTAAAGATGAATTTGAATCTTGGGATGGAGACAGGATTGATTTTGCACAGGGGAAAAATAGGAATAGCTTTTTTCAGGGAGTAGAATGTGATAGCTAGTTTCCAGAAACGACCAAAAGAACATCTGCACCTATGTTTAGTACTTGATACTCACTTAAGAGATGAAAGTTACTTTCCCTCCCATTGAACCTGGCTTGACCTATGGGACCACTTTGATAAAGAGATGGTAGAAAAATTATCATGCTGAAATATCTGAGCCCAGCATTAAGAAGCTCTGAAAGTGCATCTTATTTTGCCTTTATTCTGTTAAAAAATTGCTTTCTTTTTATATATATTTTTTCTCTACTAAAAAGTCATTCAATTGTTTCATTTTTGCATTCTGAAAATCATACTAGTTTTTAAATTTTTTTATTATCTTTAAATTTTAGCCCAATAAATTATTGTAATTGAGTCTCCATGCACAACTTTCAAAATAATTTCTACCCTAAAAAGGGCAATTACAATTAATTAAAAATATTATATTCAAATACATCAAATAGCTGCAAACTGAATTTCTTGGAATGTGTAGAACATGTGCACTTTTTGGCTATTTAAGTGGGTTTAAATTACATTTTAAATTAAATATGAACTAACTTCAATACTATATAAAAGTTGCTAAATGGGCAATCTCAGTGATGTTATAAACTCTTATATGTAAATCATTATTTTGTAATTCTTGGTAACATGTCAATATGAACTTTTAAAATTAGGAATTACTCATATTATTTAATACAAATACAAAGGAAAGATGACATCAATCTAGGGCAATCACTGATCGTAGGCCAAAGCATAGGTATGTGGCTTCCTTTCTAATATAATCTCATACTTCAGTTTGCTTTAGAATTACAATAACAGTGAAATCTTTCATAGTTGTGAATAAATTGCCATATAAATTATTCACTGAAATATAATTTATGTTAATTAATTAATACATGTTCATAGGATTGTTGTTTATATCTGTATTATTTAACTGAAAAAAATAATATTTAAAATATTTTTATAAATGTTTCTGCTTAAAGTTATTTTAATCATCATTTGATTTTGATATAGATGTCACTCAAATTATTAGCTCATATCACACTGAACCAAATAATTCATATTACCTATAAATACATATGATTGTTGAATTGGGCTATATGTCAACAATTAAAAACACAAAGATATATTATTTAATGATTACAGAAATCATCAAAATGCAAGATTATTTTATGCTTTATTACGTGTGTGAAAAAAATGCCTCATATATCAAATGTATTCATTTACTTTTTATACTATCTGTAGAAGTATTTATTTACATAAACATTTCATTCAAATATGGAAACTCAATATGCCAATTTCTAAAAAGTAAATAAACAAAAATCACTATTGGAAACATTTCTTAGAAACATTAAAATAAGAGAACTAGCAGCAGCGAATCTGAGTATTTTAGGAATGGAATGAAATTGAATAAACACAACAAACATCTTTCTCCTCTGCCCTTCAAGGCTTCACCATAACCACTAACAAATGGCCAACATAATACTATTACTATTCGTAATGAAGACCTTAGGAGAGGACAGAGACTTATGGATGCATTAGATTCTCCAGTTATAGAGCAAGTAGTAGACCTACCTTAACCAAATTGATTTGTAAACACTAAAAAATAAATGTAATTTATATAACATAGCTTAGAAAAGCAAAAAAATATATACACTTGTTTCAAAATTGCTCAAAGATATTATTGCCATAGTAGAAAAAATGCACAGGAAAGCTGAAGAATATCAGAAAACGTTTCCAAACATTTAAACAAACATAATAAAACATTTATGTATGCATTATTTTGGAAACTTTTTGATGTTCAATTAAATTTTTTTGTTTGTTTTGATTAGTTTTGGTTTTGATTTTGTTTTGATTATATTAATACACTGAACACTCAATATATCCCAAAATTATGCTGTCTCCTTTTTCATGAAGATTATATTACCTTAACCTAGTATCTGTACTTTATGTTATTTTATTTTGTACATATATATTTAAAATAAAAGTCAACTAAACATATTGTAGGAAATAAGCCCATAATCCATATCTTTAAGTAAACTTTTAACAGGTAGCAATGTTTTTTGCAATCTATATTTTTATATATCCATAAAAAATAAGTAATCTAATAATAAACTTCAAATAAAATGGCAATAAACAATTTATCATAGAAGTTTATTATATATTATAAACATAAACATTATTATCTAAATAATTGTGGCAGCAATTTTCAAAAGTACTAAAAATACATTCTTATAAAAGCAAATACTGAATTCGAGACCAGCCTGGCCAACATGGTGAAACCCCATCTCTATTAAAAAACACCAACACTAGCCAGGCAAGGTGGCTGGTGACTGTAATCCCAGTTACTCAGGAGGCTGAGGCAGGAGACTTGTTGGAACTCAGGAGGCGGAGGTTGCAGTGAGCCGAGATCGCACCATTGCACTCAAGCCTGGGCAACAGAGCAACACTGTCTCAAAAAAAAAAAAAAAAAAAAAGAAAGGAAATACGTAAAATTGGAAATAAGCTATTTCATGTAGAGGAAAAATATTAATTAGCACATTTAAAGCAGATAGAACTTATTGTACTAAACACAAAATATAAAAGGAAGTATATTGGCTATAATAATTTTGTCCTAATATGATATTTGTCAGTCTTAGCCTCATAATTGTTCAAAATATCTTAAGTGAGATAACCAAATACTTACTCTTCCCTTTCCTTTAGGAGTAAGCACCTACAAATGTTATAATGCCTACTATCACTTAAAATTTGATTTGTTAATTTGTTTAGTAGTACTTTTAGTTCTTTGGGCAGTGACAAACCGCTGGAGTTTGTACTAGTCAGGGTTCTCTAGAGGAACTAATAGAATAGATGTATACATGAAGAGGAGTTCCTTAAGGAGTATTGACTCATATGGTCATAAGGTGAAGTCCCACGATAGGCACCTGAGAGCCCCTGGCAAACCACTGGAATAAGTCCAAGAGTCAAAAAGCAGAAGAACTTAGAGGGCAGAAAGCAACCAGCATGAGTGAAAGATGAAGGTCAGAAGACTCAGAAAGTCAACCCCTTCCACTTTCTTCTGCTTGCTTTACTCTAACTGCACTGGAAGCTGATGAGATGGTGCCCACCTAGATTGAGGATGGGTCAGCCTCTCCCTGTATACTGACTCAAATGTTAATCTGCTTTGGCAACACACTCACAGAGACATCCAGGAACAATACCTTGCATCCTTCAATCCAATCAAGTTGGCATTCAATATTAACCACCACAAGTCCACCCCTTGTCAACTTGAACCAATACATGTCATGAAATTATTTATAATCTTTAAATAAAGATAATAATGTCATAATTATGCCTAACATAACAACTATCCTTCCTTCAACAGGAAGCACACTAATCCTTAACCTAAATGCTATCACATAAAGTTAACAACACTTAAATGCTGATACAAAGTCAATAAACCTTATGTCATGTGATAAAGCAAAAAGAAAGGAAATGAAACGAAGATAATTTCTTAGTAACAGCGTATACATGTACAAACATGTTCTTAACAAAAGAAGGAGGAAACATTCCTGACAATTACAGTCCTCATTTCTGCAACTGGTCACATATTTGTAGCTGATATTGATGACTACCTTCTTCTACTACCTATTCTGTATTCACTTTGCCTTTAGCAAGCACCTCAACAGGTCATGTTTTTTTTTACATGGTGGAGTGACCCAAATCTTCATTCATGAAGGCTCTGGGCCATTTGTAGCCCTGTCTGAATTGGGTTGTTATAGTTTCCCATTGACCTTAATCACAGGGCATGGTAATACTAAGAGACATCCTAAGGGATTTCCTGTATTCCATGCATACTCTTCCTTACCTCCGTTATGGAGTAGTAGACTGATTTCATCTTGAAAGTGCAGGTCAATCACCCCAGCCAACAGTGTAGCTTTCTTCTTAGCCTGTTGACTTAGAGATAGGAGGAGTTCAATGTGGCCAGATGGTAATTTTAACTTCTATTTTAATGGAATCTTTGCTGTGTCTCCTGGTGGCAGCGTTCCTCTCTCTGTAACTAAGACCTCTAGACAAGCAGAAAGTAATGTCACAGAAACAACAGCAAAAATTTGCTCATGGTCACTAGGGGTCATGGTGGGTGGTGCACTACCACTTCCATTCTTTGATTCCTGGACGCGTGAATTGTGGCTATAGGAGAAACAATACCATATGTTGGATGCTGATTTAGAGCAAACACAGCCTTCTGGATAACTTTGCCCCAGCTCTGGAAAGTATTGTCACCTAGTTGGCATTGTAATTGTGACTGCAGAAGGCCATTACATCATTCTATCAATCCAGCTGCTTCAGCATGATGGGGAACGTGGTAAGACTGGTGTATTTCATAAGCATGAGCACACTGCTGCACTTCTTTAGCTGTAAAGTGCCTAGGTCAGAGGCAGTGCTGCACGGAATACAATGCTGGTGGATAAGGCATCCTGAGTCCACAGATGGTAGTCTTGGCAGAAGCATCATGTGCAGGATAGGCAAACCCATATCTGGAGTAAGTGTCTATTCTGGTGAGGACAAACTGCTGCCCTTTCCATGATGGAAGATGTCTAATATAATCAACCTGGCTGATCAGCCAAGTAATGGTGCCAGATCAAGGGTTCAGTGTTGGTCTCTGCTGCTGGTAAATTGGATACTCAGTGGTGGCTGTAGCTAGGTCAGCCTTGGTGAGTGGAAGACCATGTTGCTGAGCCCATGCATAACCTCCATGTCTGCAACATGGCCACTTTGTTGATGGGCCCATTGGTCATTGACAGGGGTGGCTGGGGGAAGATTCTGAGTGGTGGTCACAGAACGAGTCATCCTATCCACTTGATTGTTAAAATCCTCCTCTGCTGAGGTCACCCGCTGGTGTGCAGTCACATGAGATACAAATATCTTCACAATTTTCCACCACTCAGAGAGGTCCATCCACATACATCTTCCCCAAATTTCTTTGTCACCAATTTTCCAATTATGCTTCTTCCAAGTGTCTGACCATTCAGTCAAACCATTGGCTACACCCCATGAATCAGTATATAATCGCACATCTGGCCATTTCTCCTTCCATGCAACGTGTACAAGAAGATGCACTGTTCAAAGTTCTGCCTGCTGGGAAGATTTCCCTTCACCACTGTCCTTCAGGGATGTCCTAGAAAAGGACTGTAGTGCTGCAGCTGTCCATTTTCGGGTGGTGCCTGCATATCATGCAGATCGCTCTGTAAACCAGGCCCTAGTCTTTTCTTCCTCTGTAAACTGATCATAGAGAACTCCCCATGAAGCTATCAGTACAGGCTGGGAGAGAGAACGGAGGGGGGCATGGGCATTTGAGCCACTTCCTCATTGTCTTGCTTGTGCCTTCAAGATCCTCTCTAGCCTGATCACGTATATAACTCTTTCATTTGATGATGGAATGCCTCTGCACACCCCCACTTTATGGTTAGATGGGCCAGAAAACACCCAGTTCATGATAGGCAGTTCAGGTCACGTGGTGACTAGATGACCCACAGTCAAACATTTAGTTTCTACCAAAGCCCAGTAACAGGCCAAGAGCTGCCTCTCAAAAGGAGAGTAGTTATCTGCAGCAGACAGCAGGGTTTTGCTCCAAAACCCTTGAGGCCTCTGCTGTGATTCACCTATAGAGGCCTGCCAAAGGCTCCAAACAATCCCTATCTGCCACTGACACCTCAAGGACCATTGGATCTGCTGGGTCATATGGCTCAAGTGGCAGAGCAGCTTGCACAGCAGCCTGGACCTGTTGCAAAGCCTTCTCCTGTTCTGGACCTCACTCAAAACTGACAGCCTTTCATGTCACTTGATAAATGGGCTGGAGTAAGGCACCCAAATGAGGAACATGTAATCTCCAGAATGCAAATAGGCCCACTAGGCATGGTGCCCTCTTCTTTGTTGTAGGAGAGGCCAAATGCATCAACTTATTTTTCACCTTAGAAGGAATATCTTGACAGGCCACATACCGCTGGACCCCTAGAAATTTCACTGAGGCAACCCTGAATTTTAGTCATATTTTTTTCCCATCCCATGGCACACAAATGTCTCACAAATAAGTCCAGTGTGTTTGCTACTTCTTGCTCACTGGGTCGAATCCGCATAATGCCATCAATACAATGGACCAGTGTAATATCTTGTGGAAGGAAAAAGCTATCAAGATCTCTCCAAACAAGATTATGACACAAAGCCAAAGAACTGATATACCCCTGAGGTAGGACAGTGAAGGTATATTGCTGGCTTTGCCAGCTGAAGGCCAATTGCTTCTGGCAGCCATTATGAATAGAAATGGAGAAAAAAGCATTTGCCAAATCAATGGGTGGGTTGGATATCAGGTATCAAGAGATGTGGTAATATTGCTCAAGCAATGAAAGCACGTCCGGTACAGCAGCTGCAACTGGAATCACCACTTGGTTAAGCTTACAATAATGTACTGTCATTCTCCAAGATCCATCTGTCTTCTGCACAGGCCAAATAAGAGAGGTGAATGGAGATGTGATGGGAATCACCAACCCTGCATCTTTCAAGTCCTTGATGGGGGCACTAATCTCTGCAGTCCCTCCAGGGATGCAATATTGTTTTTGATTTACTATTTTTCTAGGCAAAGGCAGCTCTAATAGCTTCAATTTGGCCTTTCCCATCATAATATCCCTCATTCTACCAGTCAGGGAGCCAATGTGGGGATTCTGCCACATGCTAAGTATGCTAAGTATGTCTATGCCAATTATGCATTCTGGTACTGGTGAAATGACCACAAAATGAGTCTGAGGACCTATTGGACCCACTGCAAAGGCAGACCTGAGCTAAAACTTCATTAATACCTGCCATAAGCCCCTACTTCAACTGAAAAACTACAGTGATGTGTTGTGTCCCCTGAAACCAATGTCAGCTCAGAGCCAGTGTCTAGTAATTCCCACCAGATCTGATCATTCCCTTTTCCTCAATGCACAGCTACCCTGCTAAAAGGTCAGAGGTTTCCCTGGGGAAGGATGGGAGTAAGATTAACAGTACACATTGTTAGTAGTGTAGTGAGGTTCTCCTCAAGCGGATCCAGCCTCCCCTTCATTCAAGGGGTTTTGAGTCCGTAAACTGGTTCAAGTCTGGAAATTGAGGGTATGTGATCGTCTGTTTTTATAAATCAAATTTTTGTTTTGTCCATTTGACCTGGAAGTTTTCTGCTTTTACAAATTAAGTAAGAATGCAGTAAGTTTCCTGTCAATTTCACTTCTAGGAACACCATGATTAATTATCCAATGCTGGAGCTCTACACAAGCCAAACTATTCTGATTGTTCCTTTGGCTCTGCTGTCTATTATGGTAACTGCCCACCTTGCCTTTGATGGTTAAGTGCTGCCACTTGGCGCCTGCCACCCTGGAATCTAACTATTCCCATTGCGTTTAAGTTTTCTAATTGAGTGACTGTGGTTCCCACTGTGAGATCTGGCATACAGAGAAAAGCAATAACAGA
The DNA here is from genome assembly GCF_043159975.1 of Macaca nemestrina. Taxonomy (NCBI): domain Eukaryota; kingdom Metazoa; phylum Chordata; class Mammalia; order Primates; family Cercopithecidae; genus Macaca; species Macaca nemestrina. Next base: position 83,464,367 of record NC_092129.1, read on the forward strand.
GCTCTTCAAAGATGCAGGTTCTCCCCTCAAAAATCTGTTTCACAAGGTGTTGGTGAAGGGTGTGTCTTCTGGGCCCTCCCAGCTGGAATGAGGAGGCCTAAAGTAACTAATACACTCCAGCATTCCAGTCTCCCTAAGCATTTGAATCCCTTCCTCTACATTAAACCAAAGGAGATCAGGCATTTTCAGCTCTTTCTCAGTGGGCCATCTTTTGATCCATATTTCAGTTAATCAAGCAAGTAAACTATTAGTACCCCTTTTAACTTCCTGAGCTGCATCATTAAATGCAGAATTCCTGCTTAATGGACCCATATCAATAAATTCAGTCTGATCCAAATTTATGTTCCTTCCACCATTATCCCACACCGTTAATATTTACTCCCATGCCTGTTCCCCAGATTTCTGCTTATATAAATTAGAAAACTCAAGCAGTTCTTTTGGAGTGTAGCACACTTCCTCATGGTCACACTCTGAACCTCACCTGTGGGGCCTGCAGGGACTTGAGTCAAGTTATAGGTGTAGAAGCAAACTGGGTGTTAGGGGTGGTTACTGAGGAGAATCAACATTGCCTTGCCTCAGAACTGCCTCAAAGGAGGCCACTTATAGCCTCAGGCAGTGCATGGCTAATCTCCTCAGACCAAGGTGGAAAGGCTGATGGCATTGTGGGTGGGGGAGGGGATGTTGCCACCACTGAGGACAACGTGGGTGAACAGGTTGTTACCTCACAAAAAGTCTCATCAGAATGTAGGAGCTCAGTGCCCCAGTCACATCAGGGTCCTCCCACACATCCCCATTCCAAGTTGCAGGGTCTCATTCTTTTCCAGTCAATGCCCTCATTTTAACAGTAGACACCTGGTGAGGCTGTGCATGAACCTTTCATCGCAGGTCAGCCACTCACATGATAAGAGCTTCTGTCTGATTTTCACAATTTCAGCCCTTTGTCTGCAGGAGATAAGACTCTCACTCAGGGCAATCTTTGAAGATTCGAGGCTCAGTATCTCCTTCTGAGGCTGGGAGTTAGAATCCTTAAGCTCATCTTTTACTTTCATCACTTTGTCCAGTTAACATACGGTCAACCAACCAACTTCATATTATATTCCTTGGTTCTCCACATATGGTTGAAGGAATGATGTATACAGTCACTAAACTCCTCACCTATCAAGAGTGATGAATTGAGAGTGTCAAATGCATTCACATTCATTTTGCATAACTCTCTAAACAGTTCACATCAAGGGCTATTAGTGTTCTTCATACTATTAAAAGTAGAGTCCTTAGCATTTTGGGGTCTAATCAGATTAAGCAGCCAACTCCAGAAACTCCAAAGCCAACTAAAGAAATCTATCCTTAAAATTTTGTTCCTCTAGAACCACTGCTGGTACCAAAATGCTATAATGCCTACTATCACTTAAAATTTGATTTGTTAATTTGCTTACTAGTACTTTTAGCTCTGTGGATGGTGACAAACCACCGCAGTGTATTAACCTTAGAAACAGACAGATATATGTAAGTGTGGTGAATTTTAGACAATTCTTAACAAAGAGAATAAATATATATAATAAGTAATTCACTACTTTTATTAAGTGCTTTCCCAGACACAAAGAAAATATTTAGCAGTTTCATAAATCTGGCACATTTTGAAAAATACAAAATAAGTCATTTGTGTCTATGGCTGAATTTCAATGAGTTTTATAGGATCCTCTTAAAAAAGTACCTCGATACACACATGTCAATATAAAAATCTCTGGTATTAGGTAACAGTAAATAACATAAAATTCTGCATTATTATTAGAGTATACCCTGGGTTCTTTGACTTATATTAAAATGTAAATGAGTCCTACAGGGCATTTATCAAGATAATTTATGTCATTAATAATATTAACTAATTGGCAAGTGACATCATTGTTCAAAAATAAAAAGTAGAACAATTTACTAAAATTTATATAACAGAAGTATATAAATGGAGTTTTATATCTTATTTCTTACAATAAACTGAGAAATTATATTAATGGAATCCATATTTTACAGTTGACTCTATTGAGATTCAGAGTGTGTAATTAACTTGACCAAGATACACTTGCGTAAGGGAGAATCTGAAGCTTGAATTCTGTATCTATGATACACTATTTCATCTCAAATGATTCTTTTGTGTACATTTTTGCATTGAACACTTTACCTTTAATTCACAAAAATCCAGAAAATAATTAGCTCATTTTTATAGATTACTGATTAATTTAAAATGACCTTTTTATTTAACTTAAAATTTCCAGCTTTATTTTAAGTTTTCCTTCAAAATGGAGTAAAATTTTTCTACTTGGACTGGGTCTCTCTGAACCTTCACAAAAACATGCAAATCTAGAGATGGTCCAATTCTTTTTTCTCTTGTCATCAATCCTTTCAACAAATAGAAAAGAGCAAACTCTTGTCACCTACTGATCAGTTAATAAAAATTATGAGCACTTATTATTTCCTAAACTTAATATGTATTAATACATAACAAGCATTCTTAAAATAGTTTTGTTTCTGAGCAAATATATCCATATGTAATTTCTTTATTTTATTTATTCTTTCATTCATGAAGTGCTCATTGAATGCCTAATACATGCAAACACTGTGCTGGGTATTGGAAATACAGCTATAAGTGGAACAAAGAAAAGTCTTAATTTTCATGGAGCTTCCTCTTAATGATTGAAGGTGGGGAAAAGGAAGATAGTAGGAAATCAGTATATTACATTTTAGGTGGTGTTAACTGTTATGAAGTAAAATAAAGCCAGGGAATAATCTGGAAAATGAGATGAGAGCCAAGATTGGAGCAAAACAAGGGAGTGCACTGTGTGACTGCCTGCAGGGGGAAGCTTTCTGTGCAGAGGAGACACAGGGAAGGAGGAGCAAGCATGACCTGTTCAAGGAGCAAAAATTGGCCATTGTGGCTGGAGCAGTTGGAAATGAATGAGACAGTGATAAGAAATAAGGTCAGAGAGGCAGTGGGGATGGGAAGGTAAGCCATTTAGGATCTTTGGATTTTCTGAGAAAGATGAGAAGCTATTAGATAGTTTTAAGCAGAGGAATATGATTCTTTAATTTCCTATTTGAAAGAATCACACTGGCTGCTTTTTGTAGAACAGACTGTAGTAGGCAAGCTAGAAAATAAGAAACCAAGTGAAAGTCTCATTAAACAATCCAGGTGGGAGAAAACAGTGGTTAGAATGAGCGTAACAGAGGTGTAGATGGTAAGAAGCAATCGTATTTGTGATATATTTTGAAGATAGAGCCAACAAGATTTTCTGACAGAATGTGGGATTCAATAGGCAGGATTTCTGATAGAGGAATTAAGAAAAGGCAGTTACACTTCATTAGGACAATTTGCCCTTAGTAGTATCTGAAATAATTCAAAGGGAATTAGTGTGATTTCATTATATGTTGGTGTCCCTACAATGTATATGTATAGTTTTGATTTCACAATATTTGCTTATAAAAAGGCAAAGGAAAAATAAAAGTATGTAAATGCCTAAAAAGACATAAAGTGAAAAACAGGTCAAGCGAAATTACAGTAAATAAGATGAATCTTCTTCCAAATCAGTAGCCAAAGTGTTTTGTTTAGACACAAAATAGGGTTCCCACTGATTCACTCTGGCATTTTCTGCTGATCATGCTGGTTGTTTGAGATTGAAAGCACTGGCTGAGACAGTTGGCATAAGCAGGGCCAAATGGAAATGCACAGAAGCAGTGACATAACTCTACCACAACATCAACAACTCCAGGAAGTGATTCAAAATGGAGAGTGTCTCCCATAATATTACGTTTCTACATGAATTCTCAAAACTGAATTCTTCACTTTATATTAAATATACAGTAAACTATGTCTTTTCTATCCTTATCTTTTTGTCTAGAACTGTTAAAAATGATAAAACTTTCCACTTTTTAAAATCATTTAACTTTTCTGTACCTCATGCCAGTATTTATGATTAACAACCTACAAAATCTTAGAGTTTAATTATTTTCATTTGCCCTTAAAAGTTCTTACTGATAATACTTCACTCATGTCCTTATTAGTTATTCCTTTGTAGTGAATCATAGTAGTCTAACTGTATGCGTACTCTGTAATATATGTTATTTGAGGTTGTCAATCATCTTGTATTTTTATTCTACTGTAATTTGTAATTTTGTCTCTCTGTATAGACTAAGAGTGCCTGGAGGTCAGGAAACTTGCCATATTCAAACTGTGTTCTTAACACATAGCGTAGTGCCTTAACAAATATTTACAAAGGAATAAATAAATAAATGGATACATAATTGGGGTCTTATAACTGAAACTGTATATATGATTTTCTGGAATTTAAAAATATGAACTTTGAAGTAAATGTCTTTGCAAAATTGGTTTCCATAGAAACAAAAATAGCCAATTTCTTTGTTTTTTTTTTTTTTAATTAATCTAGCACAGTACTCTTGACAGTCATCCATGCTGTTGTATGTATCAGAGATTTTTTTATTTGGTGAGAAGTAATAGTCTACTAAATGATGAAAGTCTGAATATTTAACTCTAATATTGTGAAATCATTGCCAGTTGTCAATGTGCCATACATTTTGAGGAAATGAAAGAAAATGAGAAATAAGCAAATGTTTCCCAGCATTTTCCTAAACACCTCTTTCAGTTCCCACTTTTGTACTTACACTCATTTGTACTTGGAAACAGTGCACGAATCAAGTGTTAACATTAAATGAAGTGAAAATTCTTCTCTTATGGTGATATAAGCTTGATTAGATAACAAAACTGTGAAATCTCAAGACATCTTTTATTTTATTTCCTAATTTTGTAAGTTGAATTAATTTTGCTTTTTAGTATATTATTTTATCGATCCATCTCACATCATGACTAGAACTATACAGAATTTTTTTTTTCTTCTAGAATTTCTCAAATTACAAAAACTCCTTTTAGAGTAAGTTCTTGACTATATTCTAATATTTCTGATTTCCTTAACTTACACATTTGAAGGATTTGGCATAACACAGGCAAAATAATATAGACTTGAAAGTCAAATTAGTTTACTTTTTCCTGCCTTTTACAATTATTATCTACTTAAGCTTGAAAAGTTTTCAAACCATTCTACCCATGCGTTCTGTCTTCTGTTGGACAATGATAATGATTCATATAATTGTTGTAAGAGATAGATCAGGGTTCAGCTAGCAAGATGACCAAATAGGAACAGCTCCGGTCTGCAGCACCCAGCAAGACCAACACAGAAGGCAGGTGATTTCTGCCTTTCCAACTGAGGTACCCTGTTCATCTCATTGAGACTGGTTAGGCAGTGGGTGCAGCCCATGGAAAGCGAGCAGAAGCAGGGTGGGGCATTGCCTTACCTGGGAAGTGCAAGAAGCAGGGGGCCTCACTTTCCCAGCCAAGGGAAGCTGTCAGAGACTGTGCTATCTGGCCCAGATACTACACTTTTCCTAAGGTTCATGTCCTTTTCAGGGTCATGGATGAAGCTGGAAACCATCCTCCTCAGCAAACTAACACAGGAACAGAAGACCAAACATCACACGTTCTCACTCCTAAGTGGGAGTTGAACAATGAGAACAAGTGGACACAGGGCGGGGAACAACACACAACTGGGCCTGTCTGGGGGTGGGGAAAAAGGGGAGGGAGAACATTAGGACAAATACCTGATGCATGTGGGGTTTAAACCCTAGATGACAGGTTGATAGGTGCAGCAAATCATATAGCACATGTGTACCTCTGTAACAAACTTGTTCAGCACATGTATCCCAGAACTTAAAGTAAAAAAAAAAAACAATGAAAAGAAAAAGAGAAATAGATTAGATATTCATACAGGTTTCTCATAAATGTTTGTTTCCTATTGATAATAACTGACTTGTCTATTTTTACAGGTAACAGTACTTTATTTTAAACCCCTGTCCAGATCTGTTGGGTACTAGTTGCTTCTTTTTTCCCAAGGATTTTCTTAATGCAATTATATGTACTCTCACCGGCTTGTTCTGCTCAAATCTTTAGTGTTGAACAGGGAAGTACATAATTACAATCTATTTTTATAGCTTTATTGAAGTATAATGAACAAATAAAATTGTATATATTCAAGGTGTACAATGTGATAAATTTATATGTGTATACATTATGTAATGATTACTACAATAAAATTAATTAACATATCCACACCACACATGGTTGCCATTTTATGTGTGTGGTAAGGACACTTGAAATCTACTTTCATCAGATTTCAAGTAAACAACACTGTATTGCTAAATATAGTCAGCGTGCTATATATTAGATACCCAGAATTTATTCATTTTAATATGAAAATTTTTATACTTTGACCAACAACTTTTGATTTTCCTCACTCCCTAGCTCTGCCAACTACCGTTCTACTCTCTGCTTCTATTCAGTTTTTTTTAGACTCCCCATATATGTGAGGTCATACAGTGTTTGTGTTTCTGTGTCTTACTTTTTTCACTTAGTACAATGTTTTCTAGGTTCATCCATATTGTTGAAAATGGCAAGATTTCTATTTTTTACTTCTGAATAATATCATTGTGTATATGCAAGCATTAGCATTTAAATAGATAGTAAATTTAGAAAAGCCAGTAGTGTTTATTCCTTATACATGCTTATAGTGTTTTCTGGAATAAATAAAATTTAAAGACTCACATACATGGATTATGATTAAGAGCAAGTATGGTTTACTGAGAATGACAAGAAAGTTTTAACCTCATATATTATATTTAATTGATTGTATATGGCTCTAATAAGTGTATCTTTCTGAGAAGGAAGCTGAGAGTGTCCTGGCTCACAAGAAAGGCCAAATGGGATTAATTATTTAATTAATTGGGATTAATTAATTAGCAATTGTGCTATACTCCTCATTGTGGTCAAATTTTGGCAAATGCTGCGGCATTTTTTCTAAAGGCAGTTTGATTCATTTAGATGATTATAAACAATGCACTTTTACATATCTTTGTGCTATGTGCACTAAATGGTGGCTAAATAGATTTGTTGTTTTCGGTTGCATGAAATGGACCATAACATTATATTTTGTTTTAGCATCCAAATAAATGCTCTACTTGTTTGAATAAGATTAATTAAAAAAAATAAATATACATCATCAATGTAAATCATTATTCTGGGTTTAAAAATAAATTTCATTCTTTATTTCTTCCCAAATTCAGCAATATTTCCCAATGAGAACCTACATGTTTGAAAAATAAAATGTTGACAGTAAGTATCAAAGAGGCTTATAACTCAGTTTCAGTGGGGATGGGAGGGAGAAATCAAAGGTGCACAAGCCAAATGAACAAGGCAAGAAATAAAATAAAACACACAGACACACAGACACACATATACATACACACAGCATTTCCATGGCTTTAAATAGTATACTGGTATGCCACAATATCTTATGTATTTTATGCCAATGAAAAACAGCTTTTCATCAATAGAGCTTATTATGCTTAGTATAATTAGAAGAAAAAAATTTAAAAATCTCTCTAACTTGGAAACAAGTAAACTTCATGTGTCTTGTTCTGCTTTTTATATTAAGAATGTATGCCTGTTTTGTAGAATAACTAAAGCAAGCTCCAGAGGTGATTCATGAAATAAACAATTTCTGCCTGATGTTCAAAGTGAACTATAGTCAAACCTATGTAATTTCATATCTGTTATTTTCTTTTCTATCAACACATGCAATTGGAATGGAAAAGTAACAGCAAAGTATAACATTAGAGTAACACACGTAGATAATAATATATTTTTATAGAATGTAAATACATATACTTTTGCAAGTACTATATCCCTTTCATACAACTATGACTTCATAGCTTTCTTATAATGCTCAAATGGCAATGAAGAATTTCAGTATGAAGACCCAAGTTTCATATGATGAAAAAATTGTCATTAAGAAAAGACATTTACTATGCTGTACTTAAAGACAATATATTGGTGGAGAGATGAGTCAAAGGAGAAAATATAAACATAATCTATGTTAGAAGTATTTCTTTTATCGAAGTCTTCCTGGCTAAATTCTGGAATGTGGACTGTGTTATGCAGCTGAAATAGAGTTCATAAATTTAATTTAAATGCCATTATTTTATACAGTAACTTCGTTGTAGTTATCAAAACCCACAAATTTTCTGGTACTTTAACTTTGCAATACCCTACAAATACAGTTTATTGGTAGTAGTTGTATTGGTAGTAGTTGTATTCTTTAGGTCTGAATAACATTTATATTCGCTTTAGAAACCACGTCTTTTCAATGCCTTTTTAAGGCTGTGATAACAAAACCTTAGCCACTTTGATCCAAGATCTCACAAGCATTACTCAAGCTCTGTCATATTGATCCCTTGTGTTTGACTTTATCATTGTAGAGCCTTTGGGTGTCAAATATAGGAAACTTTTAATTAAATTGTTGCTTGCAATATGAAGAAAATCTACATTTAGTAGCTGAGAATGGAGCTAAGCAGAAATAAGCTGTAAGCATGGGGAGAAGCAAACAAAAAGAGGAGAGGGTGTGGAGACAGACAGAGAGGAAGAGAGATAGAGAGAGAGAGAGACCAAAAGCGGTCTGGTTGGCTCTTTTCTCCACAGCCATCCCAGGGGACTGTTCACAAATTCCTCTGTATCTAGATTTATATCATTTGTATCATAAAAGAGTAGACAGAAAGGTATAGGTACTTAGAAAGATAGAATAAAATCAAGTAAAGTGTGTGACTAATATTGCTGTCTAACATTTGAAGCTTTGTGTTTAATCATATTGAAAGTTACATATTTTGCCAGTATTCTTATTATCTACTAAGAGGTATATTACCTTTAATCAACTTATTCTGATAGTGGAATAAAAGTGGATTTTCCAACTTGACATAATCCAGATTTAATAATTTGACATATTACATCAATCCATTGCTAGTTTTAAATTTTCCTTGTATGTGCTAAACTGGCAATTGAGGCAATATAGGATATTCTGCATAAGTTCTGAAATGTCAAAATTAAGTTAAAAATGGCATTACTGCATTTCAGGAGACTCTTTCTGGAGTGGGTTTGCAACTGAATTTAGACAAAATTACCAAGTAATGTAGTATCAGGGAACAGATTTGGGCTAAAGAAAAAACATAAAATATTAGCAGGAAGAGTTCAGACAGGTATAGTTAGCAAGTGAAAGATACGCAAATGGAAACATTTGACTTGACATAGAAACAAGAATAGTACCAAATTATTAAAGAAGAAGTGCTTAGGGTGGGCATTCTAGAAAGAGTAGTCTTACCAAGACAGCTAAGAAACAAAGCAGGTTGATAATATGATGTCGCCGCATAGTGTTAGAAGAGTTCGTGAGAACAGAATGAAGAAGGAAAACCCTATTGATAACTCAGTTGTCAGAGAAAATTTGACTCTGGTTACAAACTTGTAAACCTGACTCAGCAACATAATCCTAGAAGAAACTAGACCTATTGATCCTAAAAGCAAATGCAATCTATTTGATATTGGAGATAATAAAACAGGCACACACTTACCAAAAATTTCCTTCCAACATATACTATTTTTATCTAGGAAGACTTTCAAGACACCTTCTACTATGCTAGAATTTCACCAAAGTTTTGGTACACACACTCTCACCTAAGAATTGTTTGCTACCACTTAAGCATTTGGTATTCTATGCAGCTGGTTGTCCAGCACACACCTTAATCCATCTGTGTACACAGGATGTTAGTAAGTTAGGGAGATGATTCAGGAGGGCTATGTTTAATAAGCAAAATAATTGGTTAGCTGAAAATAAGAACATAAAAAAGAGTTGTAGTACTATAATATTATAACATAAGTTTAATGTAATTTGGAGAAACTTCAAAGATGTGGGTAGAGATTTAGGGAGTAAAGCTGTATGACTCTCACTCTTTTACATGTGTTTTGGCTGAACAGACCAGGCAATGTTTGCCTTTTCACTGAGGTCATAGAGCCAAGTTGAAAATTCAGATAGCTGCAGCTGCTCCAGGTCCTTCATATTGCTCATAGAGTAATCAGATATAACCTTACCTCATGACCTGCTATGCATCTCTCCCTGTGTACCCCAGGACTTCCTTGGTGCTACCAAAGCATGAGGTTCCAATGAGTCACACTGGTGGCTACAGATGTGTATTAACTTGACCAGTGCACTGTGGCTTTCTATTTGGATGCTACTACTTCTGTAATGGGCTCTAAATTTTCTTGCAGAACCAAAAGGACTGGGAGGTTCAAATTTTGTTAATACAAAAATAACAAATTAATCTTTCCCAGTTCTTCTTCAATGAACTCCTTAGAGATGCCGTATACGATCTCTTTGAAAGGATAAAGCAACCAGCTGTATGTTTTGAAAAATTGTAGTTATGTATTCTCTTATATTCACTGTAATTCCTTTTCCGCCTTACTCCCTTTATTCTCTCACTCTTGCTTTCCTGCCTTCCTCCGTTTATTCTCTCACTCCTGCTTCCCTGGTATTGCATTTCCAATAAAGAATTAGCAACTTTTTTTTTTTTCTTTAGCCTCTCTGTGATGGTTAATACTAAGTGTCAGCTTGATTGAATTGAAGGATGAAAAGAATTGATCCTGGGTGTGTCTGTGAGGGTATTGCCAAAGGAGATTAACATTTGAGTCAGTTGGCTAGGAAAGGTAGGCCTTCCCTTAATCTGGGTGGGCACCATGTAATCACCTGCCAGTCTGGCTAGAATATAAAGCAGGCAGAAAAATGTGAAAAGACAAGACCGGCCTAGCCTCCCAGCCTACATCTTTCTCCTGTGTTGGATGCTTCCTGCCCTCGAACATCAGACTACGAGCTCCTCAGTTTTGGGACTCAGACTGGTTCTCCAAGCTCCTCAGCTTGCAGACAGCCTATTGTGGGGCCTTGTGATCATGTGAGTTAATACTTAAACTCTCCTTTGTATATATGTCAATACATATATACACACACACACACACACACACACACACACACACACACACACACATATCTCCTGTTAGTTCTGTCCCCCAAGAGAACCCTGGCTAATAAAATCTCTAAGTAAAAACAATGTTAAAAAATAAAAATAAGAAAAAACTTAAAAATAGCACAAATCCAGGATCAAAACAAGTGAGTACAAAGAGAGAGAAGATGGATGGGGTTTATGAAGGAGACGAAATGTAGGAGAACACTGGCTAGTTATGTATGTTGAGGAGAATCGGGGATGAATGCCAAACTTGGGCGTTTTCATCTGGTTAAAGGTTGCTGGTGTTTACTGAAAGCCTAAGTTGAGAAGGAAGACAGTGAGTTTTGTGGATAATAATAATTACTCAATTTTGACATTCTCAGTTTCAGATCTTATATAAATTACCAAGTTGAAATTTAAATAACCCCCAGATAGTGAGATAGTTGTTGTGTTAGGAAAGGCATAAGAGGAAAAAATTACGAAGATCACTAATGTTTGATGAGCAAATGGTATAAAAAGACCTTTGGAAATAATTTTCCCTACAAAGGAAATTCTAAAATTTCAATATTTTTTTTTTTCTAAAGCGCTTATGTTTAGGTAATATTACCTACACTAGGGAAGAGGTAAACTCTAACACTGTGAAACTGTTTAACACTTTATATCAGGACAAGGTAGATTTCCTTTTATTTTTTTTCTCCGGTTTACAGTCTTGATTTTATCCATGAACTAACTAAACTTCAATGAATAAGTAAAATTTTCATAATACTTTTAAATTCTCTATCTCATTTATACTTTGAAGTGACCATGTGATATAAGATTTACAATCTTATTTTTCCGAGAATGTAAGTGCCTTACTTATGGATACATGGGCATAACTTAGTCTGAAACATGTTTTTCTAAAATTTAGTTCTTTTCTGATATATGTTTCTATGTTTGTTGTACATATTTGCTATATTCGCTATGATAGCTGTGTATTTAATTCGTGGTGTGATTTCGCAAATGATCGTGGTGTGATTTCACAAATGAGAGAGTGAGAGAGTCTCACTCTCTCTCCCAGGCTGGAGTGCAGTGGCACCATCTCGGCTCGCTGCAACCTTCGTCTCCCCGGTTCAAACGATTCTCCTACCTCAGCCTCCTGAATAGCTGGGATTACAGGCACCAACCATCATGCCTGGCTAATTTGTTTTTAGTAGAGATGGGGTTTCGCCATGGTGGCCAGGTTGGTCTTGAACTCCTGACCTCATGTGATCTGACCACCTCAGCACCTCAGTCTCCCAAAGTGTTGAAATTACAGGCATGAGCCACTGCATCGGGTCCGCCAATGTCATTTTTTCTTTTCTTTTTTTTTTTTTTTTTGAGACGGAGTCTCGCTCTGTCGCCCAGGCTGGGGTGCAGTGGCCGGATCTCAGCTCACTGCAAGCTCCGCCTCCCGGGTTTTTACACCATTCTCCTGTCTCAGCCTCCGGAGTAGCTGGGACTAGAGGCGCCCGCCACCTCGCCCAGCTAGTTTTTTGTATTTTTTAGTAGAGACGGGGTTTCACTGTGTTAGCCAGGATGGTCTCGATCTCCTGACCTCGTGATCCGCCCGTCTAGGCAGCGCATAACTGTGATATATACTTCAATAAAGTGAATTTAGAATGGTACTATGTATGTTTTGACATTATTATTTATTTGTATGAATATTATTTCACATTAAGAGTAATGATTATTACTGCTATTATTATTATTATTTTGAGGTTCCGTTTTGCTCTGTCACTTATGCTGAAGTGCAGTGGTAAGACATTGTCTTACTGCAGCCTCCAACTCCTGGGCTCAAGTGATTCTTCCATCTCAGTCCCCCAAGCAGCTGGGACTACAGGCTTAAGCCACCATGCCTGGCAAGGAGTAATTTGTATGTTATGTTATATTATATTATATTATATTATATTATATTATATTATATTATATTATATTATATTATATATTATATCAGATATATGGGCAAGTTCCTCAATGAGCATACACTAAAGGTAAAATAATTAAAAGTGTTTTAAAGTGAAGAAGTATGGACTAGAATTTGTGAGAGCTTATTTTAGGCCTTCTGTTTCTATCAATGTGAAAATAGTGAATGCTGTAAACTTCCTAACAAATAATCTCTAAAAGTTCTTGAAGTGATATTTAAAACATCATTTTTCTTTCATGCCTGAAAAAAATTTTTAAGAATATTCTAAAATAAGGGAAAACTGTTTGAAGACATGAGAAATTTATGCCTAGAGCATCAGTGGGTTCAGAACAAAAATATTTGAACCATTCAGGTTTTGGAGTTGAATGCAATTCAAGAACAAGTACTAACTAACTGAGTAAATAAATATATAAATAAATAAAAGAAAAAAGATGGTCCAAGAGGAACAGTCTGGGACACGAAGGGTAGAGTGAATAAAAGGAGTTACTGACTTAGTTAGTTTAAATAAGCATTGATGGCTTAAAACAAGAATAATAGCTGTTAGACAGACATAGGTTGACTTTGTTCTATAATATTTACTAAATATCTAGTAATATTTCTTTGTCTAGATACTTTAGTTGTGTCTCTTGTCAAATCCAGTTATCTGCTTACAAGAGAAACACCTAAAACTCACTTGGATGAGGAAACATTAGTAGAAAGATATGCCAAGCAGGTACTACCTAGAGGAAAATTGATAAAACCGATGCAAGTAAATCCCAAAACTGGGGCTGGGCCCAGGAGGGTTCTTGACTTCGTGTAAGAAAGAATTCAAAAGAGAGTCAACAATGTAAAGTGAAAGCAAAGCAAATTTATTACAGCAACAGAGTAGAAGAATGTGGCTGCTCCATACACAGAGCAGGGTTACCCTATAGGCAGTGTAGCAGTCATGGATTGCTGGCTGGCTATATTTATACTAACTCCATCCTCTATGGTAAATAAGGGGTGAGTTATTCATTAATATTCTAGAAAAGGAGATGGGGAGTTTTTCAGAACCAAGAGTTCCTCCCCCTTTAAACCATATAAGGTAACTTCTGGGCATTGCCTTGGCATTTGTAATCTGTCACGGGACTGGTGGGAGTGTCTTTAGCTGCTAATTCATTACAATTAGCATATACTGAGCAATGAAAGCAACCAGAGGTTGCTTTCACCACCCTCTTGGTTTTAACGTTTTAGTAGTTTTTTTTTACTGCATCCTGTTTTGATCAGATCCTGTTTTGATCAGCAGGGTAGTGAGTGGTGTGTAAAATACAAATCCTGCTGATCTCTTACCGAAAAATTATTAATATCATTCAAAACAGACACTCATTCTAAAACCATCATTAAAGTTGAAAATATTCAATACATAATATTAAAAGGCCAATGTGGTAAGCAGAATAATGTTCCCTCCAAGGATGTCCACATTATAATTCTTACATCCAATGAACATGTTATATTGCACAACAAAGGTGAATTTAGGTTGCAGATGAAATTAAGATTGCTAATCAGATGATCATAAAAGAGGGAGATCATCCTGTATTATTTGGGTGGACCAATATAATCATGCAATTTTTAAATGGAAGCAAAAGAAAGTTACAGAAAGAGTTGTAAAGATGCAAGTAGGGTGAGAGATATATTATGCTGCCAGCTCTGAAGATGAAGGATAGGAGCTCCTGGCCAAGCAATGTGGGTGGTACTAGAAGCTGGAAAAGGCAGTGAAATAGATTTCCCCTACAGCTCCCAGAAGGGAACACAGCTAAGCTGACACTTTGATTTAGTCCAGATACCCATGGTAGACTTCTAACCTACAGAACTGTAAGATAACAAATTGATGTGTTTTTTTTTTTTTTAAGCCGCTAAATCTGTGGTAATTTGTTATAACAGCAATAGGAAAACAACACAACTAGAATGATATTATAGAGATTACAGAATAAAAATTTACAGAAGTATACAGATCAAGTGACATGTAACAGATTTACTCTCAGGGTAACTAATCTACTCCCTGGATAACTCATTAATTTAATAATTCAATAATTCATGAATGGATTACTCTATTTACGAGGGCAGAGTTGTGATGATCCAATCTCCTTCCCAAAGTCCCATTTCTCAACAATGAGGCAAGTTTCAAACACATAAAATTTGATAAGACACATTCAAGCAGTAGCATATGGGTAATATTTTTTTTTTTTTTCTTGAATCAGGAGGCTCGTGTTTTTTCTCACCATTCAAAAAACTGTGACTTACCATAGCTTTTCAGCTTGCAAACAGGGTAAAATCTCAGATCTTCAGAGTAGTTAACTGTTCTGGAGCCAATTTGCGCTGACTCTGAAGAGCTGATTAGGTACAATTCTTCCTAACTCTGGATTCAGTTACATTGCACTGGTAGATTAAACTTGGCCATGTTGTGAATATTCACACCATGGAAATTGGCCAACACTACAAATTATGGTTTTTTTTACTTTTGTTTTTGTTTTTGTTTTTGTTTTCCCTGGAAAGTTCCATTAAAAATTTACCAGCTCAACACGGAACTAGGGACAAATAGAATCCTGAATGATGATAGCACTTTTACACATTTGAACAAGGATTTAAAAATTCCATACAGAAAACAATAGAATGAGCAATTTCACAGTTGAAATCTGTCAAATAATCAAGACTCACCCCCCCAAAAAAAACAAACTCTTTCAGATAATAGTAAAAAGAGGGAAGACTCCCCAAATTATTCTGAGATTAATGTGAATTTAATATCAAACCCAGTATAAATACCAGGATAAATGAAAACTAATTTCACTTATGTTTGTATATGTAAGTATCCTAAACACAATAAAGTACATCAATTTTAAAAGTGTAGCAGAAAAATGTAATATAGCATTAATATGTTTTTAGTATTCTACAAACTGTCACAGAATGTTCACACTTGAAATATCTCAAAATAATTTATCACATGAATGGTGAAAATTAAAACAATAAAATTTTCTCAATCGATGCATTTGCTAGAATTCACTATTAAATCATAATTTTTTTTTTTAAAAAAAGCAAGAAACTTAGAACAAATTGCAACATCTTCAAACTAACAAATGATGGCTTCCAAAATATTGCAGGAACCATCATTTTTCATATCTGTATATAAAAGAAATCTCATAAAAATCAATAAATTGTGAGGCTTGCTGTAACCAATTATATTCAATGCTCTACAAAGTTTTAACCTGTGCAGTATGTAAACTGTACAAAAGTGATAGGAATTACAAGAATTTAATTATCATTGTTTAGAAGTGCTACAAGTGCCTATACAGAAAACCCAAAGGATCTACAGAAAAATGATTAAAGTTAATTAAGATAGCACAGCAATTTTACAAAACATACAGTCCATATCCAAATATTAGTTATATTTGTATATACTAGCTACAATTAGAAAATTATTCTGGCTGCTAGAATTCTAGAGAATTATCGGGGGAACCAGCCCCCAATATTTCAATGTAGGTCCTTTCTATTTTCCATAAGTGTTGGCCAGCTGAGAAATAA
This sequence comes from Macaca nemestrina, assembly GCF_043159975.1. NCBI lineage: Eukaryota > Metazoa > Chordata > Mammalia > Primates > Cercopithecidae > Macaca > Macaca nemestrina. Next base: position 83,480,775 of record NC_092129.1, read on the forward strand.
AGAGAAAGAGTACAAAGAGAGGAATTTTACAGTTGGACCTCCAGGGGTGACATCACATATCGGTAGGACCACGATACCCACCTGAGTCGCAAAAACAGCAGGTTTTTACTGAGGATTTCAAAAAGGGAGGGAGTGCAAGAACAGGGAGTAGGCCACAAAATCACATGCTTCAAAGGACAAAAAGGAGAACAAAGATCACATGCTTCTGAGGCCAATAAAGATCAGAAGGCAAAGGGCAAACTCAAAAACTCCTGATAAGGGTCTATGTTCAGCTGTGCACGTATTGTCTTGATAAACATCTTAAACAACAGAAAACAGAATTTGAGAGCAAAGAACCAGTCTGACCTCAAATTTACCAGGGTGGGGTTTCTTCCCCACCCTAATAAGCCTGAGGGTACTGCAGGAGACCAGAGGGTATTTCAGTCCTTATCTCAATAGCATAAAACAGACACTTCCAGAGTGGCCATTTATAGACCTCCCTCCAAGAATGCATACCTTTCCCAGGGTCTTAATTATGAATATTCCTTGTTAGGAAAAGAATTCAGCGATATCGTCCTTACTTGCACGTCCATTTAGAGGCTCTCTGCAAGAAGAAAAATATGGCTCTATTTTGCCTGACCCCACAGGCAGTCAGACCTTGTGCTTGTCTTCCCTTGTTCCCTAAAATTGCTGTTACTCTGTTCTTTCTCAAGGTGCAATGATTTCATATTGTTCAAACACACATGTTTTACAATCAATTTGTACAGTTAACACAGTCATCACAGTGGTCCTGAGGTGACATACATCCTCAGCTTACGAAGATAACAGGATTAAGAGATTAAAATAAAGACAGACATAAGAAATTATGAAAGTATTATTAGGGAAGTGATAAGTGTCCATGAAATCTTCATGATTTATGTTCCTCTGATGTGACTTCAGCCGGTCCCTCCATTTGGGGTCCCTGACTTCCCACAACATCTCTCCCTTTCTTTTTTTTTTATTTTTTATTCTTTTTTTTGAAATGGAGTCTCGCTCTGTTGCCCAGGCTGGAGTGCCGTGGCGCGATCTCCACTCACTGCAAGCTCCGCCTCCCGGGTTCACACCATTCTCCTGCCTCAGCCTCCCTTGTAGCTGGGACTACAGATGCCCGCCACCGTGCTCGGCTAATTTTTTGTATTTTTAGTAGAGACGGGGTTTCACCATGTTAGCCAGGATGGTCTCGATCTCCTGACCTCGTGATCCGCCTGTCTCGGCCTCCCAAAGTGCTGGGATTCTCCCTTTCTTTTTATATAAATGTGCCATGGTATTGAAGGCTTGTTCATTCTCTCGGTTTTGATGCGGGATTCTTTGACTGGTCCAGCACACTAAAAACAAGCTGATTAAACAGATAAACATAATTCCAAAATTTACTACAGTGGAGCCCCCAGTAGACTTAATCCAAGTCATGGGGTTTAGTCCAGAAAGGCTTTCTGCCACCTGATCTATCGCCTCAGTTCCAGGCACAATGGATAAATGAGCCTGAGATGCTTTGAAAAGTTGTTTCTTTAATTTAGTTATGTCCAAGGATAAATTATCTTCCCTACCCAGAAGGTGTCCTTTGACCATTTCCCATGAGGGATGGGTCTCATTGTAGGAATATGGTGTGATACAGAAATCAGAAGTATTCCAATTGCACTGCATTTGCATGTGATGTTCCAGACTCATTAGCCGATCCCCAAGCCAAATAGCAGACTGTCTTAAATCATTAATTTGATTAACTAATTTTTGATCAATGCCTTGTTGAGAATTCCACATTTAGGTGGTATTGGCTTGCCAATCGTTAACAAAATGAGCCGTTCGAATAGATTGAAGTAACGCCATTCTGGCAGTGGTGGCCAGTGCAGTGGCTGTAATTAGGCCCATGATCACAACAATTAAAGTGAAAACAAATCTCTTAGATCTTTTGATAATTCATTGTAACACTTCATTAATTAAATGTACTAAGGGGGAAGATTCCCAAGGTCTGGATAAGGTTACCGGTATCCGGATTCCTTCTCAAGCTCGAACCAACATTATACTTTTCCTAGGGTCAAAACAGGAGTTAACACAAGTGTATAAATGACAATTAATGCTTTGGACGGTTTGATTGTTTGTCCAAATTTTGATATTTCCCACAAGCAGCATGTAAGGAGGCTTAACACAACTCTGTATAGGAATAGTCAAGTTGAGGTAAACAAAGCAGAAAGTCTGAAGCTACATTGATACTGAGGGAGAGGAGCGGTGGTGGCCGCGCCAGATGTTCTCTGCCATAAAGAAGCAAACCAAGATGCCCGGGGAAGCCAAAGAGGTAAAGGGGCATACCTGGGTTGATAAGAATTATCATAATGCCAGTTGGAGTCCCATAAAGAGGATTGGCATCAAAAAGAGGAAAAGGGCTCAAAGGGGATTTATCATGGTGTTCAGAATCACAGATGTGAGGGGCGGTAGTGGGGACAACAGAGAAAAGTTTCCCCTTCCCATACTCACAGTCTGGAAATGGCAATACCCAATTTCCAAAGTTCTGGGTATTCTGGGCTCAGAATGGGAAATATCATATGAGACCTTGTGGGGGTAATGTCTTTATCTTCTCATTTTAAGGGAAAGAATGAGCTGAACCTCCTATGTGAAGTAGAATGATGATTTTCGTCCTCCCAATAAGAAATAAAATAAGTAGCCCCCAGGCATTCCCTTCTGCCAGAGGAGCAATTGTTTTTTAAATAGCCCTTTGGTGCCCAGTCTACTACTAAATCATAGGATTCATTTTTTAATATTACTGCATGTGAGTTAACACAATCTTCTCAAATTAAAGTTTTTGATGGGCCCTCAAAATTTTTAGGACATGGTTTTCCTGGAAGTTTATATTGAAAGTATGGGGTATCTCCTATTATTCCCCTTTTCATTTGTCTTAAAAGAGAAAGGGAGAGGCCAGAGACCAAATGTCCACATTCCCCTGTGGCTAATCTCTCTGAAAGATAAGCAGCCAAGACTTGAGTTTCTAGATGTATACAACCAGGTGCATGTCCGAGGCACAGAGGAGGGTATTTATAACCCATAATAACATTAAATGCAGTGCCTTCTTCTCCTGGTTGAGTGGGGCAATGGTCATCTGCAGCTCCAGGGATCCACATACTATCATTAGTATAGATTTCCGCAGGAGCATCCATCCAGGTGAGAGGTCGGATAAGTGTAGGAAAAGGCACATAAGCTCAATAAGAATAATTTTGTGTAGCAGGTAAATCAGTGTGAGGGGAAACTGGTGAGACAAAGTATGAGGAGGAGAATTATTAAATAAAACGTATTGTAAGCGAGATCCAATGTTGAGGGAGGAAGAGAAGAACAGAGGGATGTTATTTTTAGGATAATAGGAATGGTGAGATTTTTAGGTTTAGGAGAAATGGGATTAGTTAGAGGGGTCTCTGTTGTCATTAGGGAGGATTGAACCCTACCCATTTCGATTTGGCATGCCAGTTTCTGAGGAGTCGGCATGGATCTCACCACGTATGAGGGCAGTCTATGACATGGACATCTTTTCCCTGTGGTTTTCATTGTCAGTATTCACATGAAGTTTAAGTCTCCTAGTGGGCACCGAGACAGGGGATTGATATCTCCTGGTGAAACACAAGCATACCCTCTTCCCTACATTATAATTGTTCCAGGTTCCCAGGTATTGGTTTGGGAGTTTTTCCGTAACACTGGCTTGCCTTCATTCAGGGAGAATTTTTTGCTTGTATAATGGCATTCAACTGCAGTCATAGTGTTTTCTTTAGGAACATTTAGAAAGTTTAAAGTAAATAATGGTAAATGTAATTGGGAGTGAGGAGTAGTTAAATTATGCTTTTGTTGCTCAGACTCTTTGGACAACTGAGTTTTTAAAGGGCAATTGATCCATTCCACCACAATCTGTCCCTGAGGATTGTAAGGGATTTCGGTAATATGGGAAATTCCCCATTGTTGCATAAATAAATCAAAAGCCTTGCTAACACATCCAGGGGTGTTGTCTGTTTTTATCTGATATGGAAGCCCCATAACTGCAAAGCCAGAATACAGATGTCTTTTAACATAGGTCATGCCTTCTCCCGTTTGGCAAGTAACCCAAATAAAGCCTGAAAAGGTGTCTACAGAAACATGTACACGTGAAAGTCTGCCAAAGGAGCTAACACTTGTCACATCCATTTGCCATAAGTCATTAGGAGTTAGGCCTCTGGGATTAACGCCAGGTTCTTGATTTGGAAGTACAAAAACTTGGCACTGAGGGCAGCAGTGGACAATAAGCTTAACCTCCTTCCAGGTGAGAGCAAATTTATCTTTTAATCCAGCAGCATTGACAAAAGTGCAATTATGGAACTCCTGAGCTTCTTGGGTTATAAAAGAGATCAAACAGTCAACTTTATGGTTACCAGCAGACATGGGTCCCGGTAAAGTATGAGATCTAATATGTGTAATATAGAAAGGGTGTCTACGTTGGCGAACCACCTGTTTATTATAACCTTGAAAATAAAGAAGCCAATTCATAATTATGAACATGTTTGATAGTAGTGGTTTCTATATTTTTAGTGGCATGTACAACATAAGCAGAATCAGAGACAATATTTAAAGGTTTGGGGAAATCCCGTAAGGCAGTAATTATAGAAACTAACTCTGCCTTTTGAGCAGAGGTATAAGGAATAGAAACAAACTTGTCTATAGGACCCACATAACCAGCATTTCCATTACTGGAGCCATCATTGAACACTGTAACAGCCTCAGGAATAGGCTGATCCTTGGTCAATCGAGGAACCACCCAAGAAGTCATTTTTATAAAATCAAACAATTTGTTTTTTGGATAATGAGAGTCAGTAACAATGATAAAATCCACCAAGTAAATTTGCCACAGTATGGAATGTTGAAAAGCAGCTTGAACTTCCAGCCAATTTAAAGAAACCACAATTAAATTTGGATCAAATTGGAAATTTTAAGTACTCTACACCGAACTTGTCCAATTAAAGTGGCCATTTGGTCCAGATAAACAAAGTTTTTGACAAAGAATGAGGAAGAAAACACCACTCCACTAAATCATTACATTGAATTATTAGCCCAGTAGAGGAGTGCCATGAAGTGAAAACCAGAAACTGAAAAGACTGAGATGACTGTACCCTAGATAACTGGGCAATTTGGATTCTTTCCTCTATGAATTCCAGTTCCAGTGAAGCCTCAGGAGTCAAAGTCCTGGGACTGCAGAGATTGGAATCTCCATGCAGCGTAGAAAACAAGTTAGCGCATATGTTGGAATGCCTAAAGTATGTCTTAAATAATTAATGTTACCTGAGAGTCTCTGGAAGTCATTTAAAGTTTTTAAAGAATCTCTCCTAATCTGAACCTTTTGAGGTTGAATACATTCTTTGTTAACCACCATTCCTAAATATTGAACAGGAGTGGTGTGTTGAATTTTATCCTGAGTGCTGTGTAATCCAGCCTCTGTAACACTGTGGCTCAAAAATTGATAACAGTCAATTTCTTCTTTATCAGTGGGGGCAGCAATTAATATATCATCAATAGAATGAAGAATATAGGCCTGGGGAAATTGAGCTCCAACTGGTGAAAGCACCTGTCCAACATAAACCTGGCCGATGGTATGGCTATTCAGCATTCCCTGAGGAAGTACTTTCCATTGATGATGAGCTGCAGGCTCCTGATTATTGATAGATGGTACAGTGAAAGCAAATTTTTCACAATCCGATTTATGTAAAGCAATATGGAAGAAACAATCCTTAAGATCAATAACTATGAGAGGCCAATTCTTAGGTATTAAAGCAGGGGCAGGCATGCTGGGTTGGACAGCTCCCATAGGTTTAATTACAGCATTAATGGCCCTTAAATCAGTTAAGATCCACCACTTGCCTGATTTTTTTTTTTTTTTTTTTGTACTAGAAAACACAGGAGAATTCCAGGGGGAAAGAGAAGGTTCCACATTTCCAAGTTGTAACTGTTTGGAAACCAATTGAGTTAAAGCCTCCAGTTTTTCTTCAGAGAGCAGTCGCTGCTCAGTCCAAACAGGTGTTTCCGATTTCCATTGTAAAGGAATAGGATTAGGAGGCACGGCAGTGGCCGCCATTAAAAAGCATAACCTAAACCAGCCCTGTCTTGTCTTACAGTAACTTGAAGGGGTTTAGTAATTCCTTCAGGTTTTGGACCGAGACCGAGTCCGGGAACAAACCCCGTGTTTTCCATTTTGTGTTGACTGGGAGCACTATAAGAGTTATGTGGAATATTAATTTCAGCACCCCCCACACACACACATTGTACCAGCAAATCCCTACCTCAAAGATTAATGGGGATTGGCATGATATAAGGCTGAGTTGTACCCTTTTGACCATCAGGGCCATTGCAAAGCAAGATAAATATGCTCTGGTGAACTTCATCAGCTTTTCCAACCCCTCCTAGTCCCATGTTAGTGGGATGTTTAAGCCAGGAGGAAGACCATAAATTAGAGGAAATAATAGAAACATCAGCCTCAGTATCTACTAGGACCTCAAACTTTTTTCCTTGAATGTGTATGGTGCAGGTGGGCCATTGTTTAGAAATTACATTAATCCAATAAGCAGCTTTTTCACTGCCAGAGCCCATCCCAGGGCCCCGTGTCTCATCTCCTTTGTTTAAAACAATATTAGGTAGTAAAAGTAATTGAGCAATTGACTCACTGGCTGGAATGGAAACAGAAACCTTGGCAAACACCATGAGTTTAATCTCATCAGAGGAATCAGAATTAATGAGACCAGTATGAATGGTGATTCCTTTAGCAGAGGTGGATTCCCTACCTAACACCAGGCCCACTGAACCTTGAGGTAAGGGCTAGTGAACCCCATGGGAACAATTAAAGGCAAAGAATTAAGTAATAAATTTAGAGGAATGGTACTACAGAGATGGACCGCCCAACCGCCTAATGTGAAGGTAGACAAGCATTGTGCTGAGACAGAAGAAGAGGCCTGCAGACGGGCCTCCTCTGACCAGCAGCTATGAATTGTAAATGCTGAGATGGAGTTAAAACAGCTTTGGCCAAAAGGTGCCAGTCTAAAGGAAGCAAAATGAGCTCAGTACAAAGAGTCTGTAATACCATTGTAACATATGGAGAAGTAGGACCATACTGAGTACAAGCATCCTTGAATTATTTTAAAAAGTTAAGATTAAGTGGCGCATATCAACGCCCTTGTACCCCTTGAGCATTTGGAGGTTCCAGCGCGACCGGATAAGCCCACGTGTCTAATCCACTTGTTTCTTTGTTTTGGCGTAATAAGCATTGCATGGAAGTTTCAAGAGCATGCACATGAGACAGAGTTGGCATAGAAGTGACAGGAAAAGCATGTGTAGATAAGGGAACCTGAGGCTGAGGAGGTCAGACCAGTATGAGAGTGTGAGAAAGGCACATTGAGGGAGCAGAAGAGGCACAAGCATACTGGTGATTATCGGCATCAATGCCTGAAGAAGGGTACAGAGGAGCAGGTTGAGTGGATGGCAAAGTGACCGGTTGAGGGTCTGAAATGACAGGAGGGTGAGGGACTGTGGTGGACGGGTGGCGGCCTGCAGAATTACAGGTAAATTGTAGTATGGTCTGGGAGCCATGAGGTGGCTCTGGAACCAAGACTGCAAAGGTTTGTAGAGGGAAGAGTTAGCATAGATATGGTCCTGGGCTGTACAGTTAGCGCAGTCATCTCAGCGGTCCTGAGGTGAGGTAGATCCTCAGTTTACATAGATAACAGGATTAAGAGATTAAAATAAATACAGGCATAAGAAATTATGAAAGTATTTTTAGGGAAGTTGTGGCACATGCCTATAATCCCAGTTACTCAGGAGGCTGAGGCAGAAGAACCGCTTGAACCCGGGTGGTGGAGGTTGTGGTGAGCCGAGATCGCCCGTTGAACTCCAGCCTGGGCAACAAGAGTGAAACTCCACCAAAAACAAAATTAATTTAAAAAATTTAAACAAGCAGTTATAGTGTTATTGAAATCGTGCATATGATTTGGAACAGGGTAGTAGCAATGGTATTGATGCAAAGTAGTCAGATATCAAGCATATTTTGAAGATAGAGTGAAGAGGATTAGAAATAAGACATTCTGTTTTTCAAAATAGAGTAAAAAGACACTCAAAATGTGAGAAGTATTGTACCACATATAAAGCAAAGAATTTTTTCTAAATGTATAGAGCCCCAAATAAATTTAAAGTGACAAAATGTAATCAAGAAAAAATAATAGTTATTACACAAGATAAAACATATGAAAATATTTTATATAAAAATGCATTTGACTTCATTTGTAAACACCAGAATGCATATTTAAAATTGATTGAGATGGATTTCCACCATGCCACACAAGATTGAACTAGTTCTTCCTCCGGAAACAACTACAAAATATAGATAAAATGTATGAAACAATGTTTTCAGAGGTTGAACAACAGGTATTCAGGACTGTAATCCCTGAGAGAAGCCAAACACAGAATCCCATGCCTGTCCAGTTTTCTACCCAGAGGTGTTCACCAGCGCTGGAGAGGGGAGGAGTCATCCATGTAGGGCACAATAGTCTTACAGATCAGCTTAGAAGAAAGAGCTTCAGAAATCTACATAGAAGTTCCCACAGGTCTTTGACTAAATTCTAAGCTGCCTACACAGCTACTAAGCTGTTGGAGCTTCATTAAATTCAGAAGAACAAAATAAGAATGATGGCTAATGCCTCATTATGAAAATATGCAGGACAAAAGGGATTGGCATGGCATCTTAAAGTACTTGGGGGGGAAACATCTGTCACCCTAAACTTTATATGGGAAAACACACACACACACACACACACACACCCCCCATAAAAAATAAAGCTGATTATGGGTAATTGACAAAAACTGGAAACAGCTCAAATGATCATTAACAACTGAATAGGATAATGACCTATGGTGTAACTATATAATGGAATACTTCTCAGCAATAAAAAAGCAGACTACTGAAACACTCAACAATATGGATCAATCTAAAAATCATTGTGCAAAGTTAAGTAAGTCAAGCAAACAAGAGTACAAGAGTACAGGCATTATTCCACTTATTGTGAATATCAAGTAATCAGTTCCATTGATCATAGTCAGGGTTATCCCAAAATAACAAAAGGGGACTAGTCCTCTGTGCTTCCAAATCAACTAGACATTCCCTGGGCATCGCTGAGGAGAGAGCTACCTGTGAGCCTTCAGCTGAGGTAAAAAGTACCTGAGCCCTGAAGGGAGATTCCTGGCAGGACACCACAGCAATCACTAGAGCAATGGCTTTTTTGGTTTGGTTTTGCTTTGTTTTGCTTTTTGATTGTAGGTTCTAGGTTAATTTTTAAATAGCTTTGTTTCATTGTGCCTACATTCCTTGTATGTTTCAATTATCTTCATTTTTTTTAAAAAGAATATATCTTAGCAATTCACATCAACATCATATGGGTCAGAGAAAATCAGTGCTCACAAAAAGAAATGTGCACTGTTCCCTATTATATGAGCAAGGCACACATTAGAACCAGAAATGGAACCAATTAGAAGACATTACATGTATAACTATAGATGCACATTTTGAAAATTAGGTGCACGAAATATGAAACAATGTGAAGATGTATACATTAATAGAGCAGAAAATGTGTAAGGCCACAGTATATTTTACAAACATGATAATGGATGAGAACTTCAATTCATGATTGAATGCCATTTTATGTGTCACTTATAATTTCACAGGTAATGTTACACGAATTCTCACCTCCATGGCTCATGGCATTCTGTGAAACTCCCTTGGTTTTGCAGGCCTTTTCAAAGACTTAGAGGCAAATGTAAATAATGTGTTTTAATGATTGATGTTTTGAAATCTTATGAAGTTCAGAATGAGATTTACTAAGAAAGATACTTGGTTTAATTAAGGATAGGTACTGCATATAAAAGCACCAGGATTGAAGTATTGAATGTCTGTGTATTCTTGATAAGCATTTTTTTTTCATCTGTCAAATGAAGAAGGCAGGATCATGCTTTATACTGTGCTAATGGATTTTCTCTCTGCTAACAAACTCAAAGCTTGAAGAAAAGGAAAAATTTCTACATATCCCCATTTCTATGATATCCATGTCCACTTCCCTGTTATTTTATTCTGAAATGCAGATTTGAAATATTCTTATTTATGGTTTATGCTTGAGGTTATGTCGTGTGATTAAAGAACAAACTAGACTGGAAAACCATATATTTATCCTTTCCCTTTATAAAGCTACTATGTGCTTTCAGAAAAATAATTTGGTTTAAAATTATCAGTTTTAAAATTTACGTGGTACTTATTTGAAGAACATATACAAAATAAAAAGATAAAGAATAATATAAGAACGATACAATACCAAATATTAGATAAGACTATATTGTATTTGTCCTTTTAATTAAATTTTAAATAGGCAAATTTAAAAGGCAATAAATTTAAATGTTTAAAAAGTGGCTTGTAAATAAAACATATCTTTCTATTCTGTCTTTTAATGGAAAACTGATGTTTCTATTTTTATTTTTCTTGAACTTTCGTCTCTATACTTACCTAATAATCTACATATATATGGGGATATGAAACCTATTCTTTGTTTTACATTGAGAAATACAAGCAAATGATTCCAAGACGATAACTGGCACTCTCGTAAATATGGGAAATACATAGAAGTAGAAGAGGAAATAACTAAATTTTAGAAAGGAAGGAGTCAAGGCAGGCATGTCAGTACCGTCAGGGAATTTTTTATTTTTATTAAAAATAGTATCAAAGAAATATGTACTCAAAAACTTGTGATCCAAAGAAACAGGCTTCTGCTGCATACCTCCTCACCTCCAAGGTTATTCTCCCAAGGCAATTACCTTCAAATATTTCTAGTTTTATTTCTTCTGATGTTTAAACTCTAAAACTCTAATTCCTAGAACTCTAAAGTCTAATGTCTCTGGACAATATCTATTGACTCTATAACATAAAAAAAAAAAATGAGAATTTAGTGCACTTAAATTTAGTGCACTTATCTTAATCTCCTTGCTATTTCCTTTTCCCAAACTTGATAGCTATATTATTATTTTTAGCTCTTCTTTTATAGGGAAATCCTTAAACCTTTTACTTTTCTTTTTCTGTATGCCTTTTAGCCACATAGCACTTTATTTCAGCCATTTATCACACCACTTTATTGTCATGTAAATATACCTATATATATTTTAAAATCTATTGAGAACATGAAACAGATTCTTTAATTGTAATTTTACAAGGTGAAATTAATATTTTTAAAGTAAATATTTCCAGAAAAGAATAAAATGCCCTTTCCTTCAAATATGATTTTCAAAAATAAACACAATACACTTGTATAATATTTCTAAATGTTTGATACGTACAAAAGCACATGTATGGATGCATTATTATACAATTAGTCTTATATGGTTAGTCTTTTGTTTCCACTGTTTTCCCTTCATAATCAAATTAACAAAAAACATCTTTTTTAACTATATACAGTTTGCAAATGTTTTAGGATATACTTTTAGAAACAGAAATGGTGAGTCAAGATATATATGCATTTTATATTTTCACAGACATTTTTAAATTGCCCTCTAAAATGTATGTGTCAATTTACAGTGTCATTACTTACACTCTCATGTCTTATAATAAATTATTTCCCCCTTTTTTCTCTGATAAGCAAAACAATTCATCACCTTTTTGCTTTAGATTTCATGTGCTTAATTTTTAGTGAGGGTAAATAACTTTTCATGGGCTTACTGCTTATTTCTCTTTCTTTTATGAAGTCTCCATTCATAAACCTGCTTATGAGTTACTTTTACAATAAATATTAAAATTTATTTTTATTTCTAAGAATTGCCATTTTTTAATTTGCCAATTTTAAAATTAAAAGAGTACATATAATATAGCGTTCTATAGTGTTTTGGTATCATATTGCTCTAATACTATTATCTTTCTATTTTTTATGTGGTCTTAAATAAGTACCATTTAATTTTAAAACTGTTAATTTGAAACCAAATCATTTATTAACAGACTTGTATTAATATGAGTTACTGAGTAGAGTGGGAGCTTTCAAGATTTGTTGTTGTTGTTTTAAGGGGTGACCACTAGAGTCTATTCAATTAACAAGGTAATTGTGATGATTGCCTGACATGATCAATTCTGCAAATTCAGATAAGGGCCATTTCAGCAGAACTAGCATTAAAAATTTCACATCCACTTTTGAAAACTCTTTTCTACCACCCTGGTTGCCCCAGATTGTACACAAAAGGAAGGAAGAAGAATCATCTCTGAGCATAAGGCAGTAAGCACCATTACAGAAAGGGAGACATATGCTTCTTTCCGCTCACACAATCACTTTTCACAGTAGTTTCTCCTAAGTTAGAGACTTCTGACTGTACCTCTTCTAAAAGTAAGGGAACCCATGACTCAGGAGAGTGCTGCTTTGTTTTGAAAAATGTGTCTGAAGTGAGCCAACGTAGTTGATGGGGGGAGGCAAGGTACCAGCTGAGAAGTTTATTTTCCCACCCACCTTCAGTTTTGCAACTTACAGACTTTCCCTGAGAGTCAAATAGACCCATGAAATTTAAATTATCCTGCATATACTCACAAAGAGGGTTGCCTGCTGGGTGAACAAAATGCTAGAAATATTGTGTAATATGCAAACTGAAGCCTGAAAGAAAAAAGAGAAAAAGCCTCAATAATCGTTCCCATACATGCAGACTGAGCCCTGCAAGAAACCAAGAACTATAAATTTACGAGACAGCCAGGGTTTGTGCAGTTGCCTCACAAAACCGGTAGTGTCTAGATTCACGTCTCGTCTTGTAAAGAATGAATGCAGAAAAACTAGATATATTTAATTTTGAGGTATTTGTGAAAAAAATTATTCTCACTTATTTTCAATATGTATATTGTATATTGAATATGTATATTGTATATTTCAATATGTATATTGAAAATAGTCACTCAATCAAATCACAGAAAAAAAGGGTAGCAATTCTCACAGAAACATAATGTTAACAACCTGAATTAAAAATTGAACCATGGATAACTAATCTTTAAGTCAAACACTTTAATCTCATTTTCCCTGTTTTCATTTTTATCCAAGCCCCTTTTATTTATTACAACATGTGCATTGCATTGCAATCCAGAGCTCAAACTAATATTTAAGGAGAAAAGTAAAAATAAAAATACATATGACATAAAAATAAATAACACTTCTTTTCTGTCTGCAAGATCAGTTTATATCCAGCCAGGAGTTTGTTGTTCCAGATAATAATACCCGTCAAATGTTGAAAATATATACCAACATAGTGCCTAAAGCTTTAGATAAGAATAGTTCCAATTGTTGTATGAATGTAAAACTACATTGCCCTATCCTGGAAAACTTTCCCTAGGTTTCTCTATTTGCTAGACAATGAATGTAAACACTTAATGTTTATTGAGTAGGATTTATGAAGCTGTCAGTGAAGTGACACATGGCAATAAAATGTATTGTGGCTGGAGCCTAGATAATCTGCAGCTGAATGAATTACGTTAATTCTGGTGCTTGCATATTCATGCTATGGAAATAGTTCTTGTAACAGATTTCTTCATTGTCTGCAGGTGCTACAGCGTGGTTAGAAGTAGAGTTAATTGCACTCTAGGACTCGTGGGAATTCACACGTCCCTGGAATTGGCTTGTTTTCTGGAAGAGTATTCATGGTTTGTGTAAGGAGGCCAAAACACTCATAATTAAATTATCACAACCGCAAACACTTAACTTTTGAAAAGATATTTAAAATACATGTAGGTATTTCTTAGCATTATGTTAATATTAAAATTTTATCTTCATCCACCTTCTGGTTAACACATACATTTATATTCCAAATTTAACATCACTTGATAAATTTAAAAGCTTTGGTTATGCTTCTACAGTCAAGCTATATGCATAGTTGCTATACTTCCTAGATAAATAAGATTACCTAGCTCTGTAAACTTAATTAGAAGAGATGTTCTCTCTCATGGGGCATAATTAAAAGTAAAGTGTTTTATTTACTTTGGCAGAAAACACATTAGAGCATCTCTGAAAGTAGAGAAATTAATCATAGAAAAGATGCACATATTATTTCATTACAGTGACCCATTGTTCACAACTGCATTTAAGGATTTCTTTTGAAAAAATGTGTCAATTTTCTGAATTTTACATTGGGCAATAATTAGAGAATTGTTGATGTTATTTTTAATTTTTAAAAAATTTAGAATTATGTTATTTTCATCCAAAATCTGTTTTTATCCAAATCCCATTTATTTATTTTGTTGTTGTTGTTGCAGATCTTACTTGCCCTAGAGATACTTTTTTTTATGGACTCTTCTGTTTAACAGCAGCAAATATTTCAAGAACTATTAGTAGAGCAATATACTAGATATAAGGGAAGCAGAAAAAAAATATTGTCATACCACTAATAAAATAAAGGTAACAATATGTATGAAATTATTTATAGGAATTTATAGGCAAATAGAAAAATCAGTACATTATGCCATCTTGAGAAATGAAATCATGTTTTCAGGAAAAGGTGATACTAGACCTCAATCGAAGGGAAAAAAGCCATTAACTCCTATCTAAACAAAGAAAATATCATATTTATATAGAGCAATGGCATTGTTAAAATGATGGAGATTTAAGGTGGTAAGTTATGGAAAATTCTAAGTATGTTAAAATGGTATGGGAGAAGAATGTACATACGATTAAAGCAGAAAATAACTTGAGAGAGAGACTAGAATAAAGAATGGACCATAAATCTCATGCTAATGAATTTGAAAGGGATGCAAACAGTGACAGTGAAGCCTATCTAAAAAAGAAATCTACAAATCTCTTAAATCCACAAATCTACCTGACAACTACGTGGAGGATAAATAAATAAAAAAGAGGGAGGATCATCAATACTGGAGCCAGGTAGATTTATCAGGGGAAAATATTTAATATCTTACATGTTTCTATTGTAACATCAAAGTGAAAATTTTTAGAGTTAGCATTTTTATTTCTTGTTAGAATATATTTTATATATTTTGGAATAATACATGGATTGATATAATTAATATAGCTATTGCTGTATCATATTAATCTAATTAATATCTCTTATAACAGTTTTTTATTTCCTAAGTATATTCATGTGTGAGGTAAATAGCCAGTGTGCCTAAATTTTAATTTAACTCAAAATGGAAAACAAAAGTTTTGTTTTGCTTCCAACAAAATTTGAATGTAAAAAGTATATGAATAAAGAACTATAACCTGTAAAAAATATTGGACCATAAAGTAGAAGTTCCCAGCACAACCATAACATTTAATTTTCTGTTGGAATTTTCATTTTTAATGAGAATTATTCAGGTGAATAAAGCAATAGAAATGCATTGAGGAACAATGAAAATCACCAATACTGATTTTTTTTTTTTTTCCCTGAGTTCTCACATTGTGTTAGGATTGTGGATTTTGGGAAGAGATTCTTTGAGGTATCTATGACACTAATTTTGTGTTTATTATGAAATGCTATATAATTAAAAATAAAGTAAAATAAAAGCACAAAATAATTACTAGGGATAAAATAGTAAATACATTTTAAAATATCAATATGTAATATAAACATAATATGTAATTAATAATATAAATTTAATTGTTTACATCGACATATGTTAAATACAGATTTAATATATTAGAACATTTTCAAAATGAAATCAATATCAAGTGTATTTTGTATGAAATAGGATAGAATCTTAATTTTATCTTAATCTTCCATTAATTTTATTTCCAATATAAGTTGAAATTATTTCTTTAAAAATTAATGTTAAACTGAGTGTCACTAGAGAATACTCTATAAACTAATGTTACAGAAGTTCTATCTGACTCTCACATAGCAAACATTTTAAACTGCAGTCAATATATAAACAAGACACTAACGAATATTTTCCCCAGTTTCTTTCTTTCATAGATTGACTGGTTTCTTCCGTATCAACTAATATTGACTCTTTCTTCAACATAAACTCAAAGCAAAATAAATATATGTCATATTTTTACAGTGATATGTCACTTCATATATATCTATGACTAATATTAAAGTGTTTCACTAAAGGTTGGTTTTTCCAAGGTTTCATTACTTCATTTTTGGGACAGTTTATTTGATTGTTGGACCTTCTTCATCCAGTAATAAACCTTCAAAAACTTTGAGGCAATAAAGTGAACATATTTAAGCTTTTGGATCAATATTCCTTGAAATACATTTGTTATCAATTAATCTGATGTTTTAAATAGTCAAACCAACAAAGTATATAAAAGATACTCAAGTAAATCATTAAGCATTATTAAAGTGTATAAAATTCAAATTTATTTATATTTATTGTTTGTGACATTGATTTTCTTATTCCACATTCATTTGTCAAGCATTATTATTATGTGCCAGGAACTGGTGTAGCAATTAAGATACATCAGTGAAAAAATGGAAAGAAATACCTACCCATTTTTTTTTAATTGAGTTTTTAAGAGATCTTACAAATTTGATATCAAATTTGTACACAAGCATAAGATATTCTGTATAACTGCTTACTATAATTTAAAGGACATCTTAGATATTTATTATGTATTTGGCTCTTATAAGACTTTATTTTTATGTCTTCAAAGCCCTCTGGAATTTGAAAAGGCCACAATGCTTTGTTACTAGAAAACTATATATCGCCTTTGAACATTTTCTAGTGTAATGCAGGCACAGTTTTATCACATTAATTTTACCACATTATTTTTGTAATTAACTTTTGTTGAGTTCAGTTTCATCATATTACTTAAGATTGTTTAAAATATTTGACTTATTAAAACAGATTAGAGATGGGCCATTAAAATGGCGTTTTATTATACCAGAAATGTGTCATAATTAATGGCTCAGTTACAGGTTGATCAATCTATTATTAGGACCAGTTTTACAGAGAAATTTATGTATTTTTACATTAGATCAAACTAATTATATAATATTCTATTTACTGTTTACACCTTTATACTTAAAATGTGTTTCTTACCTTCCAAGTGAAAGTTATTTAGACTTACTACTATATTCTCAGTAACCTTACCTTTTCTTCAAAATCATTCTTTATGATTGATTATTAATTTTATGTTTGACAACGAATGGCTAAAATTTTCCTCAAAATGATTATTTAAAAACATAATTACCTATTTTCAGTAATTGTGGACATTTTAACTGTATCTAAATTATTTTATCTCTGCCATTTTCTACCTGGGTTTGGTTTTGTTTGTTTGTTTGTTTTTGGGAGTGAATTGACACTACACCAGAGTTTAAAATTGTGTGTGTGTGTGTGCATGTGTGTATGTGTGTGTGTGTGAAAACATTTTTGCATGCTTGCAAGGTATGTGATGTTGGCTTAATGTTAGCCTCTTAATAATGAAGAGTTTTTCATTAAGTGATAAAAATATTGTGAGTTCAGAAGATCCTCAGTTTTTCTCTCCATTTTGCCAACTCAGATGGTTAGTTGTATGACCTCATTTTCCCAAGAAATTCAATCTTACCTTTTAAAAAATATATACATTATTCTTACTAGGCTTCTGGGACAACATTTATTTTTGAATTTTATCTTTTTTTTATGTGTGTGTGTGTGGCAGCCTCTAATGGCATGCCTTGACAAAAAGTCCAATAGCTTAGTGTTGAAAAGATGACAGAGGGCTGGACGCAGTGGCTCATGCCAGTAATCCCAACACTTTGGGAGTCCAAGGGGGGCGGATCACTTGAGGTCACCAGCCTGGCCAAGATGGTGAAACTCCGTCTCTACTAAAAGTAACTACAAAAATTAGCCGGGTGTGGTGGCACGCACCTGTAGTCCAGCTAATAGGGAGGCTGAGGCAAGAGAATTGCTTGAATCTGGGAGGCGGAGGTGGAAGTGAGCCGAGACCGTGCCATTGCACTCCAGCCTGGGCGAGAGAGCAAGACAGGGAGACTCTGTCTCAAAAAAAAAAAAAAAAAAAAAAAGGCAGAAATATAGAAATGGATAAATGTACAGCTCTGAGTAACTACCTTTCTTGTGATTAGTTACATCCTTGAGCACTAACATGACTCTGCTGCATTTTCTAATGTTATAAAATGCAGCATTCCTGGCTCCTTTACTCCTTCATCCCGAGAAGTTTCTCATTTCCTGGAGAGTGTGTCCTGACTGTTGGAATACACGTGTTCAATTACAAAAAATTTTAGAGACATTGGTGAGCTTCTGCATTCATTTATTTACACCTTATTTTGTATTTCCTCTGTCCTGTTGTTCGTTGGTGTAGAAATAAACTGAAGTGAAATCAACAATAAAACAAATCTGAGTCATAATTATCACCAATTATCTTTTCTACATGGGCTTTTTTGGATCTGGTCTAATAGCTCCTTCTCAGATTAGTTTGCTAGTCCTTCTTTATGTTGTCCAAACTTCAATGCTGGAGCTGTAGCAGGCATCTAAATAATTTCTGAATGATACCATCTAGCCCAATGACTTTAAATAGCATCTGTATATTTACTTTTCCCAAATTTAATTTCTAGCCTCAACTTTGGCTTTGAAATCTAGTTTTACTTATCCAACTATCTCCTCGACATTTCCACTTGAATATTTATTAGATGACTCAAACGTAATATGTGTATTAGTTAGGGTTCTCCAGAGGGACAGAACCAACAGGATATATGTATACGTAAAGAAGAGTTTGTTAGAGAGAATTGGCTCACGTGATTACAATGCAAAGTCCCACAATAGGCCATCTGCAAGCTTGTGAAAGACAGAAGCCAGTAGCATGGCTCAGTCCAAGTCTGAAAGCCTCAAACCAGAGAAGTCGGCAGTGTAGCCCTCAGTCTGAGTCCTAAGGCCTCAGAGCCCCTGGGAGGATGCTGGTTAATGTCCCAGAGTAAAAAGGCTGAAGAACCTGGAGTTTGATGTCCAAGGTCAGGAGGAG
Organism: Macaca nemestrina; assembly: GCF_043159975.1. Lineage (NCBI taxonomy): Eukaryota > Metazoa > Chordata > Mammalia > Primates > Cercopithecidae > Macaca > Macaca nemestrina. The sequence goes on from NC_092129.1 coordinate 83,499,719, forward strand.
GGGAAGCAAGTGTCCTAAACAGGAAGAGAGAGATCAAGAGGACTCACCAAGCTGCTTATCCTCCTTCTCCCAGCTGCTTCGTTCTATCCGTGCTGGCAGCAGTTTGTATGGTGCCGATCCACATTGAGGATGGGTCTTTCCCTATTCATTGACTCAGATGTCAGTCTCCTCTGGCAACGCTCTTACAGGCACACCCAGGAACAATACTTTACCAGCCTCTTAGGCATCCCTCTATCTAGTAAAGTTGACATCTAATGTTAACCTTTACAATATGTAAAACCCCAATTTGGTTCCTTCTTACCTACATCAATGCTATTCCTCCCTCAAGTTTTCCAACTCAGTAAGCAGCAATGCCATTTTCACAGTTGTTTAGGACATATTCTTAGACTTATCCCATTTTTTTTATTCTCACACACTAAACCTAATACATCTGCAAGTTATTCTACCCAGTATAGCATAAACATATCAAATTTAATCATCATCAATATCTTGATAATTCTAGCACAATCCATGATTATATGCCTTCTGGTCTACCCTAGTGGCTTTCTATATGACCCTGTTGTTTCCTTGAACCCCTACAGTAAATATTCCATATAGCAGCTTAGATGAATTAATATATATATATATATATACACACACACACACATACACACATAACCATGTTACTTGCACAAAACCTCTGTTAATTTTTATTACAAATAGGATATAATCCAAGGTGTTTAATTTGACATACACAGGCTCCACATCAACTGACCTCTGGTTAATTTCTTCCTGGCTCACTACTCTCTAATCACACAAAACTCTTTGCTGATCCTATAACTTATACCACCACAGGACTTTACACATACTATAACTTCTTTTTAGAACACTCTTCTTTCACATATCTACATATCTAACTCACTCTACTCAATCATTCTATACTCCAAAGACATTTCTTCGGTGAAATATTTTCTAATCATACTATCTAAAATGGCACACTTCCATCAATATATTTTCCTGTACCTTGAATAGTTTTTCTTCATATAGTACAATTCGATAATTAAATTTATATTATCCTTTTCACCATCTGTTGCTGCTGAAACAAATTAAGATTGTACTTAGTAGACATCCAATAAAAATTATTATTATTATTTTTCTTTGGGATGGAGTCTTGCTCTGTCGCCAAGGCTGGAGTGTAGTGGTGCAATCTCAGCTCACTGCAACCTCCGCCTCCCGGGTTCAAGCAATTCTTTGCCTCAGTCTCCCAAGTAGCTGGGATTACAGGCACTCACCACCATGCACAACTAATTTTTGTATTTTTAGTAAAGATGGGGTTTCACCATCTTGGTCAGGCTGTTCTTGAACCCCTGACCTTGTGATCCACCCATCTCGGCCTCTCAGAGTGCTGAGATTACAGAAGTGAAACAATTAAAAATTATTTAATTGTTAAATACATTATTTGTATAGTTACATAATAAATATAGGATAATTGTTAAAGATTCCTGTTTCTGTAATATTTGCAATAACCTGCTGACTTTCCTAGCCTCTGTAATGTGTCACAAAAAAATCATAGTTATAACATGGTAGCATCAAAGGTAATAAAGAAAAAGAAAACTACATCATTAATATCTTATTCTAGAAAACACTTGTATTTTTCCCTTACCCAAAGTAACTTATTAATGTACTGACCTAGGCGGTAGTATGTTTAAATCTTCCCTACCTTAATTCTTGGATAACCTCTATGCTTTTAACATCTTTGTTCCCAAGACATAGCAATATTTAAGAGTTTTAAAATAATCTTTGTGTTTCTAATAATAATAACTGATTTTTATCACATAACAAAGTCTATTTTTGTTTTCCTATATTTTATTTGTAACAACTGTACTTGACAGTCATAAAAACCACTTGATAAAGCAATTTCAAAATTTTTCAAATCTAAATTGCCATTGATTGTAAGATGAACTATTGTTTTATACATCATTAAGAAAAAAATGCATTGGAATAAATTATAGTGGACCATCAACTTATGATACATATTGATTGAGACTTGTTATATTGTGGAAAATGTATACTTCAAAATTGATACAATATCATAGTAAAATCCCTTAGTAATTATTTCTTGTGAAGATAGGAATTCTGAACAAAGAATGTCACATAATTTAGGTAAACAAATTTTCTAAGCAAATACTAATTAGTTAATATTTTCTTATCTGTCTTGTAATAAAATTAATCACTAGAACCAGTTTTTTTCACATGCAGTAGAGTCTTATTTGAACCTCTCCTAAGATCTAGAAGGCTCAGCACCAGGAACTTTTAGGTTTTATGGAAACACGTAAATTTTGTGCAGAAAGACATGAAAACAAGAATGTGAGAGAAATAAAAATAGAAACAACAGCATGAAATGTGATGCCTAACTAAATCTACCCCCTTAATTAATGAGCTCAGAATAGTGAAGCCTAAGAAAATAGCTCTGTTTAATCCCAGAAAATCTGTAGGGAATATTTGTCAGATAAGGTAGAAACAATGGCACTCTTTTGGTCTAAATGTGAGGCACATATTTGAGGTTTTTTTTTTTTTTTTCTTCCAGTTTTGGTTTAGATTATAGCATGGCCAAGCTGAAGTAGAAACTGAATGGAAATGAGTGAGGCTTAGTACTTCCAAGGTTTTGCATGTTAGGTAACTCTCAACTTTCCCTCAGCAGGGAAACAGCTTTCTTCTCTGCGGGCACCAGAAAAGCAGTATCCAGACACTGAAGAGATCACACAACTTGAGAGAAGTCTGCATGTTTTCAATAGAATCTTGTACTAGGAATATGCTCTGGGGAATATGAAGAGGTAGATGGAAGCATACTTTTTGTAAGCACAGGTGACTCTTGAGAGTCTCAGAAATGCTACTCATGGTCATTAAAGGAAGATGGAAGACCTGGATTTGCATGTGGAAGCAATTAACTAAAAAAATGTTTCCATTACTTACACATGTAATATATACATATAAACTGATGAAACTACATAATTTCAAGTTATCTATATAGTTATCTACATATTTATTGTGCTTCAGATAATTAAAATTGAGTTAAAATAATTCCTATAGAAAAAATTTCCAAATATTTTATTTTAATTTAATTGACTAGCTATGACAATAATTACTGATTTTGACTTTAGGACTGTGTGCCTATGGTAGATTTATCACAAAATGTGAAGGAGAAATATAGACCTGCATATGCTTTCACTCTATGGCAATAATGAACAATAAATGCAGCTGTGGGAAATGAACATAAAATTAAAAAGCCAGGAATATGTGCTGAACCCAGAACTATAGCTGTGGAAGGAACAGGAACAAGGAAAAGGACTCACCTCCAAGACCCAGCATACAATGCTTGCCTGACTGAGGCTTAACCAGAACAACGGCACTTTCCTGCACTCCCACCCATACCAGGCTAACAAGCAGGGAGCAATAATTAATGTGTAAATACTCCATGAAGTGTTAAAGAGCTACACAAATAAGCAAACAGAAGGAGACCGTCATCAGATGCTGGAGCAGGAATTGAGAAAAATCCTCTGGTCAACTAGCCTCCAACCCTAACACAAGATTTGACTACATGAATTTGAAACCTGTGGTGTACTAAACGTGACACAGCAACAACAAAGTCAAAGTCACTGCAACTCCAGAAGAGATTGTTATCAGCCAATATGGGCCTAGTGGCAGAAAAGGTTTACTTATTTCCAGGCATGCATAATACCTGTCTCTAACAGTCTATACATGATGACTAATTCAACAAGAAATTATGAAAAAGCAACACAATGCCAAGAGCCAAAACCACAAATAGAATCCAGATTCAGATAGAACATATATGTTGAAACCATTCAACAAGAAATTTAAATGGAAATCTGATACTTTAGATCGTTTCTGCACTAATTAATTTCTGGCTTGTTCATCATAATTTGAATTATTTAAATATATGCTCTACATTTAGCACGGAATACTAGACACAGGCAGAAACATAAAAAATATCCTAGTTCTCTCGATAAAATGAAGATGAAGAAAACTGTACTGCTCAGAGTCAGGGAATGTTATGGCAAACTAGATCAAAACGTTGAATAAACATTTTCCTTCATTTCTTCTTTTATTATCATCTGTGTTTTTGGTATTTTTCTCCATTTTCTACTTAAACGCTCTTGCTCAAATGTTATATATTCATCCTTCTTCACTTCAAGTTTTTAATACATTCATTTTTTATTTGTATCCATGCTTCAGTTTTGAGCTCTTACCAATATGCTAATGAATACTAACTCTACATCTTCAGACCAGATAACTGCTTGGTCTGCAGGAATACATTTCTGATGTATTGCTGCAGGATATTCTGCCAAAACTTTTTCTCTAAATGCCTAAAACAGATTTCAACATGCATAATGTACTATCAAATATCTCTTTCTCAACATTTGTTTAATAAACTTGTATTAATTTTAAAAATATACATCACAACTATCTAACACTTAAAGCTAGAAATAAACATTCTTAACCTCTGTATACACTCTATTTAGTATACCTAAACCTTCCATTACCTCTAAGGTTCATCACCTCTTGTCTAAACTATAATATTAATCCTTTTAAACAGTTAGCATATCTGGAATCTCACCTTCTTCAAATTCATCCTAAAATTGACATCAGTATATTCTACGTACTTTAACTATTTATTCTATATAGCTACAAGTCAAAAATAATATTTTTGATAAAATTTTTCAACATTTATCTGTTGCCTGGTGAAGTAATTACCAACTTCTTAGACAATGTGTGTCATACAAATACATTCACACACAGTTTCTTTCCCTCAAATTGCCGTGTATTTCTGGTCACCTGAATGTATACATATTCTATCTGTTATCTTGAATAATCTTTCCTTCCTGAAAGTGCTTTAATTTCTCATAGTTCCCTATCTGTGTTCATGCTGCTTCCAGTTACTGGAATCTCTGTCATAATCCTCCTGATACAATATATTTTATTATTTTTACCTTTTTTCTAGTACTTAGTACATTGGACTTTACTGATTTTTAGGTGAATAGATCATATTAATTCTACATAACCCACAGTATGAAACAGATTGTAGTAAATTTATCAGCTCCAAAGCATATTTTTATTATCATCTGCTGATGGAAAATGCAGGTATTAACAATACAAAAAAGTTATTAACAGCTCTTGTTTTCTTTTACTTATATTACAGGAATGTTTTTGATAATGCAATTTGCAAATGTGTCATCATCAGTTATATCAAAGGTTAGACCTCAGATGTTTTTGTGACTACTTAAAAATTCTTCATATTTAGATGAATTAATTATTAGGCTTTTGAGGGGATTGAGAGCTGAGGAATAGTTTTGTAGTTTCAGTGGGAAATTATCCTGTTTTATAAAACTGTAAAAATAGTGGATACAATTTATAATTTAAATAAGTGAAATAGAGAAACAAGTCCCTATCATGAATAATAGATACATTTTTATTAAGTAGGGATGTTATTAACAGTAGAGAAATTGGTTTGTAAAAGAATGATTTTGATGCTCCGTCTTTAAGCATTTCTCTCCAGCTAGGTCCAAGACTTCTTCAGCTCTCTGCCATATCAAACCTCAACTATTCAATTCAGCCTCTTTAAACTAATCTGCATATTGTGGTTGTCCTTCCTTGGATAACTGTATTACTTAATATTGAAGCCAGTTGATTGAAATATATACCATATTGATTTTTGAAATGTATGCTATATGTGGCCATCTTTAGGCCATAATTTGAAAATTATACCATGTTACTTTTATTTTACATTATATTGACATATAATGGCATATAATCATAACTAGATTTTTAGTCAATACCTGAGGGTAATTTCTTGTATAAAATAGTCCATGTAGCATAAAGTTTTCTAAGATTCTCAGTGTATAGAGTGTCCCTAAGCACAAAATCAGTGTTTACATACTAACTCTTCTAATGTATAACTCATTTGTGCCCATTTACAATTTAATATTTACAGATGAATAAAAATAATGACATACATAGATATATAATCTATGTATTTCAAAGTATATTATTCTCCATTTGCTCACAGACCAAGACACTGCTCAAGTCAGCAGTATTAGAGTATTGGGATTTTAGAAGTTGAGAATCTTTAAAGATCAAGATGTCTTTCACTCATTTATTTTTTTCTAATTCCTTAAAATACAATTACTAATGTCACTGGTTATCTCTAGGTAATTTCTATGACCAGCCTCCAGCTCCACAACTTCTTCACAAATGTTCATGAATTGACCAAAAGCTGGCTTTAAAATCCAGGCAGATCCATAGATGGCATGGCTATCGGTGGGCTTAAAAGATATAGAATATCTACTCGCAAAAATTACCTTTCTTTTTTCAGTAACACAATGTGAGACTTTTGTTGCCATTGTATATCAGACATTTAATACAGGGTACAAGCATATGTTACTTTATTCAATTTCGATGTCTTTTCACCCACTGTAGAAGCTATTTGGGCTCATGGAAGGGAATATTTTTTCAATCCAATTTATTAAGATATATAAACCAATTGTTCTCATTTCTTTATGTTAATTAAATAAAATTATGCCATTCATATGGTTTTTAGTTCCTTTTTCCTCTCCTAAACAGAAGAAAAGGAAAACTAATGATGAATCAGCCTTTTTTGAAATCTATCGAAGTTTTTATATTGAAGCAAGAAATTATTTAAAAATTAAAACGACATAATGTTAATTTAGAACTAATTTAGTCATTAATGGTTATCTATAAGTCATGTGGATATCTGAGTATTTCAAATTAAAATATTGCAAAACATTGGATTGTATAATATTGCTTTTAATTGCAAGCAGGCCAGTGGAAACTATCATGTTCCTACAATACTTCTATTTCCTGGATAAATTGATTCATTCAGTATTGGGCATAAAAATGGAGATGAGCTAATGAGTTATTTCCCTGAAACTTTTGAATCTGGTATACAGAAGACAAGCTCTGTATTGCTGGTAGCTGAAGCTGTGAGGCTTAAGCTTTGGATTCCAAGAGAAGCTACATTTTACCTGCAAATATCATGAAAATTGGAGAATTCTGTTGTTCAGAGAAAGAAAAAGGAGAGAAATAGATGCACAGAAAGAAGCATAAATGAGAGGTAGAGTGAATAGTCTGATAATATTTGAATCTCTAATTCAAATCATTACTATTCTTAGTTTCATAAACAAAATAGTTTTCTTGAAATACATTTCCCATTTATTTAGTTTGAGTTACTCTGGAATCTAGGAAAATAATTCCAACAAAAATAGGTTATGATTGGAAGTTCTGGCTAGGGCAATCAGGCAAGAGACATTAGGAAAAGAGGAAGGCAAATTGTCTCTGTTTGCAGATGGCATGATTGTATGTTTAAAAAACCCCAGTGTCTCAGCCTCAGCCCAAAATCTCCTTAAGCAGATAAGCAACTTCAGCAAAGTCTCAGGATACAAAATCAATGTGCAAAAATCACAAGCATTCCTATACACTAAGAGTAGACAAGCAGAGAGCCAAATCATGAGTGAAATCCCATTCCCAATTACTACAAAGAGAATAAAATACCTAGGAATCCAGTTTATAAGGGAGGTGAAGGGCCTCTTCAAGGAGAACTACAAACCACTGCTCAACGAAATAAAAGAGGACAAAACAAATGGAATAACATTCCATGCTCATGGATAGAAAGAATCAATATCGTGAAAATGGTCATGCTGCCCAAGGTAATTTATAGATTCAATGTCATCCCCATCAAGCTACCAATGACTTTCTTCACAGAATTAGAATAAAACACTTTAAAGTTCATATGGAACCAAAAAAGAGCCCACATAACCAAGACAATCCTAAGCCAAAAGAACAAAGCTGGAGGCATCATGCTACCTGACTGATTCAAACTATACTACAAGGCTATACTTCAAACTATACTACAAACTATACTACAGTAATCAAAACAGCATGGTACTGGTACCAAAACAGATATACAGAACAATGGAGCAGAACAGAGGCCTCAGAAATAATACCACACATCTACAACCATCTGATCTTTGACAAACCTGACAAAAACAAGACACTGGGAAAGGATTCCCTATTACACAAACGGTGCTGGGAAAACTGGCTAGCCATATGTAGAAAGCTGAAACTGGATCCCTTCCTTATACCTTTTACAAAAATTAAATCAAGATGGATTAAAGACTTAAAGGTAAGACCTAACACCATAAAAATCTTAGAAAAGAAACCTAGGCAATATCATTCGGGACATAGGCATGGCCAAAGACTTCATGACTAAAACACCAAAAGCAACGGCAAGAAAAGCCAAAATAGACAAATGGGATCTAACTAAACTACAGAGCTTCTACACAGCAAAATAAACTATCATCAGAGTGAACAGGCAACCTAAAGAATAGGAGAAAATTTTTGCAATCTATCCATCTGATAAAGGGCTAATATCCAGAATCTACAAAGAACTTAAACAAATTTACAAGAAAAAGAAAAAGCAAACAACGCCATCAAAAAGTGGGCAAAGGCTATGAACAGACACTTCTTAAAGAAGACATTTATGCAGCCAACAAACATATGAAAAAATGCTCATCATCACTGGTCATCGGAAAAATGCAAATCAAAATCACAGTGAGATACCATCTCATACCAGTTAGAATGGCGATCATTAAAAATTCAGGAAACAACAGATGCTAAAGAGGTTGTGGAGAAATAGGAACGCTTTTACATTGTTTGTGGCAGTGTAAATTAGTTCAATTGTGGAAGACAGTGTGGTGATTCCTCAAGGATCTAGAACTAGAAATACCATTTGACCCAGCAATCCCATTACTGGATATATACCCAAAGGATTATAAATCATGCTACTATAAAGACACATGCACACGTATGTTTACTGCAGCACTGTTCACAACAGCAAAGATTTGGAACCAACCGAAATGTCCATGAATGATAGACTGGATTAAGAAAATATGGCACATATACACCACAAAATACTATGCAGCCATAAAAAGAATCAGTTCATGTCCTTTACAGGGATATGGATATAGATGGAAACCAGCATTCTAAGGACACTATTACAAGGACAGAAAACCAAACACCGCATGTTCTCACTCATAGGTGGGAATTGAACAATAGGAACACTTGGACACAGGGTGGGGAACGTCACACATGGGGACCTGTCGTGGGGTGGGGATAAGGGGGAGGGATAGCATTAGGAGAAATACCTAATGTAAATGACGAGTTGATGGGTGCAGCAAACTAACATGGCACATGTATACCTATGTAACATGCACATGTACCCTAGAACTTAAGATAAATACAAAAACAGGTTATGATTACTAACATATATATAATATTTAATAATGAAATGTTATAGTATATAATGGAAGCCATCAGGACAGCATCAAATTCTTTATATTTAATATATATCAAATTTAAATAATTGAGTATACATTGAAATAGTCTTCTCTGAATGATTAAATGTAACATAATCCTAATAAGAAATGAATAATTAAAATGTAAAACATAGCAACAAAATTTTATTTTATGATCTTTTAATAGGTTGTTTTAAAATACTTTAGTGGTATGGGATGTTTTTTTCTTTGTTGTTAAAGCACAATGTTAAAAAAAAAGATAGTGAATTATAACAACTCCAAAACAATGAAATTTTTAATTCTACCTTCGAAAATCTCTTTACAATACAAAGTCAGGTCTAATGTTTACAAATAAATAAATATCTAACTTTTTAATGAATATGATAACCTTTCAACCTTTCTGTTAATTATGTGTCCTTAAAATATTTCAAATTTATTTATATATTTTTAAACATTTTTAGGCTTTAAACTTTTATTTTTTCTACATTTACCCTTAAATATTATGTATCAGAAATGTAATAGTGAAGAAAATGATGAGGAGGGAGAAATACCTATTAATAAGTAACATGTAGTAACTACTTATCATATGGTAGGTAGGAATCATGTTTCTTCATATTTTTAACTGAAGTCTTACAAAATTTCCTAACCTCAGCACTATGTTTAATCCTCCTTTTGTAGGTAAAGAAACTTGCCTCAAATAACAAATAGAGAAAGCTAGACCCAGAATTTTAAAAAGCGTTCTGACTCCAGAGTATACACTTTTAAATACTGACTTTATTGAATCCCTGAGAACAAAATGCAAAAGGATTTCAGAGTCAGAGTACGTAGGCTTAAAGTCCTCAGTCAATTGTTTAAACTAGGTCAATTTCCTTCATTGCAAAATGAACTATGTAATTATAACTGTTTTATTTTCAGACCATTGTAAGAATTAAATGGGTAGCAGTTGGAGAACATGTTTCATAAGCTACTAATTAGTATTCATATAAGTTTGTGCCTATTTATTATGATAGAGTTTTTCCAATTTGTTTTGGTTGAGTCGTCAATTCTGATTGCCTCAACTACTGAAGAATTATGACAATAATTAATAGTTTTAAAAGTAAGTGTCATTTAATATATTATTTTTAGATATAAAAGAGCTTTCATTTTCAAATTCTATGGTTTTTAAGTTAAATTTCTAGCTCATATTTACTTGTTTGCTTTACTCATTGTCATATTCTAATTATTTTGAAATCAGGAAAAGAAAAACAAAAGAACTCAGACATAATAAAGGGGCATTATCTTTCTTGTGTTTTTATGATTAATTGAAACAAAGGGTGAATCAGTTAAAATAAATTAACTCATTCCTATTCATTAAGGATTGAAAAAGAATCACACTGATGAGCTCATTATTATTCATAAATGCCTTTAGCTATGGTGACAAAAGTTGTATCAATTTAAAATGCAATTAAATGTAAACACTTTGCATTTCATACTTTATAGTTTTGTAATTTGTATTAATTAGTACATGGGATTTTCTCATGTAAGGAGATCGTTTGGTTTAAATTTTGACTCAATCTGTTTTTATCTCTCTACCACTAATTTTTGCCAGCAATGCATATAACACAACTTAAAACTAAAATTATACACAATAATTCATATGCAATTTTGGTTATTAAAGAGAGCAGGATGATTCAACACAACATGTGTGTGATTCTGCCTCAGGTACTTTTATCTTGTAACCAGAGAAGACATCAAAGAAGAGACTAAATATATTTGAACCTTGGAGAGCGCGGAGTCACAGAAATCAGCTATTTCAAGAAGGAAATGCCCATCTTCATTAATTACTGTTGGCATTTAAGATGAGGACAAAAGCTGTCTACACAGTGGAAAAAAATAAATGATTATTAATCAACCTAGAGGCACTGTAGTAGAAAAGTGTAGGCAGAAACCAGATGAGAATGGTTTGAGCAGGATAAGCTGAAAAAGTATCAACATATTCAGAAAGTGTAGAAAAACATTTTGAGTATTCTGAAGGAAAAATCAAGGTGATCTCCCTGGGGTAGGGGGCTTAGAATACTGTAAGATTTGCTTATGAGGCTTTTCTGTTTTTTCATTCTTCTTAAGAAAGAGAAAGTGGGGCAAGCTTGTTTGCTGATAAGAAGACAGTACATCAAGAGAGTTTGTAAGAACAGGCAAAAAAAGAAAAGCCATTCAGCATCTTATGATTCTGGTGAACATTTGGATGGTAGAGTGGGATACTGAGAACAGGTGAGGGATTGGCAAGGAGAGGGAAATTTTCTCCTTTTAAAAAAATAAAGAGTATATATGTAGATACGACTTTTGTTTGTTTGCTTGATTGTGTACATTTGGTCATCGGATACATGGAAGATTATATTTGCTCAGGTTGTTCATCAAAAAAAAAAGTCATTCACTAGGAGTCTTAAGAGATGAAGATATTTTGAAGAGTAAAGGAGTAAGTGTGCAGGAGAAAGTGTGCAGTTGCAACTGCAGAATTGATGCAGTGAGTGCACCAAAAATAAGAGAGGAAAAGGAGTGGAGTGTTGAGCACCAAAGTAAGATTTCTTATGATTAATTTGGAGAGGTGCTAACTCATTGTCTGTATGGTTTTCCCCAGCAGAGGTCAACAGGTGTGTAATGGTGAGCTAAATAGAAAAACAAGGAGAAAGAGGGGAAGGAGGGGAAACAGACAAGGAGGTGCCAGCAGTGTGCTCAGGATTTTGCCTGATTGTCCCCTCCAATACTTTTAATCTCATTAAGTAGGTGGTTTCACTATTTCCATTTTTATTATAGATAAGGGTAAATGGGGCATAGAGGGGTCAAATTAATTGTCAAAACTCTCACAGTTAATACATGCCCAAGCTGACATGAGCCCTGTACCGTCTAACACAAGAGCCTGAATTTTAACCACTGGGCATATTATTGCTTTCTATAAAATCAGTAATGTGCATTGTGTATTTGGAGAAAAACAGTTTTCTTTGGCCTGAAATTGCGGTTTCAGGAGTAATGGTTTATATGATTGAAAGCATAGATAAGAAATAAATTTGTATAAGGTAAATAAAATCAAGCTAATGGGCTCTGGGTTTTAACTTCAACTTTGTAGAATTATTGAAGTCTTCAGGGTGGAGATACGGTAACATGTATAAACAATAACTTCAGGAAATTTAGTTAAAAAAAACAGAAAGTGTAGAAATCAATTTTAATTATTTTGTGTTAGTATAGGATTTTGTCCATAATACCTGCATGAAAATAAATGAATAAACAAATGTTGGTTATAAGATGAAGTTCAAATGGTAAAAGAATTGTAGGGATTTTTTTTGTGTAACATAAAGATTAAAGTTCTGTTCACACCAGTTTATCTAACTGCTATGTTCATCATCTTCAACATATTCTCTCATGGTAATTTACCCAGTCTTTGATTAGCCAAACTTATGATGGCTAGACTAGAACACGAAGACACAACCAATTAATGAAATTCAATATAAATTCTTACTTAATTTAAATCAAATACATATATTTAAGTAACTTTTTCAAAGCACTGAAAGACTGCTGTATATTATCTTTATACAGTTAAATGTATACATATAATTTTGTATACAAATTTTGTATAATTTTGTTGTATATTATATATATTCTAAATTGTATGTATGTATGTATACATGTATGTACAAATCATATGTATAAATACATACTTGCATATGATAAGGCTTGATGGAAAATACAGAGATGATACATTTTAATAATATGATCACTTTACAATCAGAAGATTAATTTTGAAAATAAAAGACTGCATCGTTCCGACACATTTATATCTCCAACATCATTAAAAAATGAAGATCATCTCTATACATTTAGTCCTCACATTTATCGAGTTCTGTGGATTTTCTGGCAGCACAGCCCTTCTGGGAAATGAGTGCCCACCCCCGCCCTCATCCCATTTTCTGGGCTCCAGAGTGAGCTGCAGTGTTTTTATGTTATCCCGACCTCTTGTTCCAGTTGATTAGTTCAGGAGTTTGCATTTGCTCTAGCACAGGCGGACAAGCCGCTTCCTAAGATCATGAGTCCCTTGAAAATAACAGCACCACCACCAACAAAGCCGCAGGGAGATTAGAACCGATTTACACCGAGTAGTTCCAACCAGGGACAGAGAATTCCGGTGCCATTCAATCTTAGTCCTACTCCTTTTTTGCGTCCTTCTACATATCTGCCTTTCACTTGAATCGAATGTTGAAACCTCTGAGGATTTTGCCAGGCAATGGGGGCCCCTTTTTTCCTGAAGCAAGATAGCTAGACTTCTGCTACTTAAAATACAAAATTAATATAAGTACCTACTCAGTACTGTTGTTTATATTAATGCAAAGATTCAATCAAAGATCGGGTAATGTCAGCATGAGGAAGAATAGTTTTAAAGTAATAAAGAATAAAATGCTTTCACCCTTTAAAAATACATTCTGAATGGGTTGGTTAAAATTCTGACTCTCAGCCTACTTAAAAACACCCCAGGTTATAAAATACTAATGTTACAAAGTAAGTGGAGCTCATCTTTAATGAATAGATGTCAATAGATTAGCATTTTAAATATGGGATGACAGCATGATTGCAACAAACATCTGTAAAATTATTGCTTTTCATCTACATTAATTTGCTAAATGACTGCCATGCAAATAGCCCCAAACCATAAATAAAACAAGCATTCAGGAATCATTAGTAAATTAGACCTTGGTTACCTGATTCAAAAATCAAAAAAGACATTAAGTGTGTCGATGCATAACATACAGTGTTAGAATCTATTGAGGAGGTACAGTTTAGTGGAAACCAAGGCCCTTTTGTGTCCGAAGAGAATTTCAGAGAATGAGTGCATGCTGATTTTAGTGGTTATTGTTGGCTATTATAAAGAGATTGATGTGTATCAGTGTGTTGTAAAAGAATGTTTCCCATGCTGTGACACAGTAGTTACCTTTGAATTTCTGCCTATGGATATGAATTTGTGTATGGAGATTGTTGCACTGCATTGAGTTTATACAGGCACCACAGCTATTGTAACCATCTTGCTGAGAAGTTGATGTCAAAAAGAGAGGGAAAAAAGTCAAAAATATAGGCAACTGGGTAGATAAATATCTATGTGGCTCTATTTTTTTCTGTTTCACATAGGCCTGTCAAATATTCAAAAAATACAAATCATATACAGATTTAAAAGTTTGTAAATTTGCTTCACTTTAAACCAGTGGTTTTGTTAAAATATAGGTTTCATATATTTTACTTAAAAGGAGCTTAATTCAGAAAACTTTTATTATTTGGGGCTGTAATTTGTGTTTAATTAGTTGTTTTACTGGGATGGGAACTTTTTAAAATTACTTTGAATGTGTGAACACAGTTCAAAATATTAAATGCAAAAGTTAATAATTCCTTATTTTCTCAAATTGGGTTCTAAGGTAAACAGAATGCATAGTGTATGAAAACAATAATATTAATAACTACCCTTAGTCACAGCACAGGTACTGCCAGGTGCTGTGCCAAATGTATTGAATCTATTACCTCATTTAATTTTCCAACAGTCATATAAGTAAATTGTTACGATTATCCCAATTTACAGATAGGTAACCATTATTTGATAATTTAAGTAATTTTTCTGAGGTTACAATGTCATAAGAAGTGCTGAGACTTGCTTTAGTTCTAACTCCAGGGAGCACACTGTCAACCAACTTGCAATGTTACTTAAAGAAAGATACTCTGTTTAACCAGGCTCCAGCTCCCTCCTATCCCCAGGTGTCCTGAGCTCAAGACATCAAGTCATTCTATTTCCCTAACTCTGTCACATACTCTTATATGTGCATACCTTGTTAGTGCTGTTTCTCCTTCCTGACATACACTTCCATGTATTATTTTAAGGTTCACCCTCATTCATGCTAACAGGCTCAGCAGAAAATATTTTCTCTTGTTGTTCCAGAAAATAAACAAACAAGCAAAATTAAACTAGATGGTCTTTCCTGCGTAAGATGGTGATGCTTTTCTTTCACCTCTGTCCTGTTCCTGTCATATAGCCTTACATTCATTCAATGTATATCAGCCTGTCATATAGGTGGTAAGATCATGGATGTACACAGTCAACAAGTTTTGCTGGTATTCCTAGTATTTGCATGCTGTCTGCAACACTGTGAATTCTCAATAATGGTTTGGTGTCTAAATAAATGTAGCAAATGCTTGATTTATCCCCTATGATTAAAAATCGAAAGATGTCATATTTGTATTGCTGGAAATTATGTCATGGTACGTAAATTATTTCTTGTAATTTTAAAATAAGCTCATATTTACTTGCTCTTAGCTGTTTCAGAGAGACACGGTCATGTAACCTCTCAAGTCCTCAGGAAGTTTTCTGGTCTTTGCTTATTTTGTATTAATAACTATCAAGATAACGTCTTTAATACAATTATATAATTCACTTTCATAGCAATCAATCCACTTGTAAATATATGTTAATTTGTGTGATATTCTGTTTTATGTCTGTCTTCCCCCAAACCTTGCATATTCTATGAAGAAAATTCCATGATTTGTTAAAAATTTTGTCTTTAGCAACTATCACGGATTATGACACCGAAGTCGAATTCAACTTAAAGGAATAAACATGCTATTTGCCTTATTACTGAGTTTGGAAAAATCAATTTAAGTTTTCTTATTTTGTACAGTCTGGTAATTTAATATAAAGATATTAGAAATTGCCTATACTGTCTAAATAATAAATGTGAGATTAAATTATAATTAAATTCTAAAAAGTTTTTAAGTAATTAGACTTCATTACATCTAGATAAAATAGACTCACTTATGCTATAAAATATTTTATATTATTGAAATTTTAATATAATCAATGAAACATAAAACTGAATTATGAAAGGTAGGCTTCTAATATGGCAAAGTTTTAATAATTCTAGTCTTCTGAAAGAATCCTCTTGGAGTTAAGGATGACTTGAGATAAAATAGACACAAAAAAATTGAACTTAGGATCATTGCAATGTTATATACCATTTAAATGTTACAAAACAATATAATACAACACAATGTGCTAGAACATGTCAAATAAATGTATAATATTAGGCCACTTGAGGCACTATTAATTAAGACCATGCTACATGAATCCTAATAAGGAACATGAAGTACCAATATCAAGCACAGGTCTCATGCTGGCAGCTGCAATAACACTTGTCCCAAAATAGTGAATGTCTTTCCCTTTTAAAAGTAGCTAAGTGTATTACAAAACTATAGATGTGACTATATTCTAGAATAGCTCAATGGTATAATGACTTCAGTTCCAGTTACTACTTATCAAAGTATGTTTTTCTATTTATAGCAACGTAAGCTGATGATGTAAAAAAAAAAAAAAGCCTAAAGCACATGGCTTTCTAAATGTTTGGAAATTCTATTTTCAGATGATATATATCTTTGTGTAAGAAGTTCAGAGCATTAGCGAAGCATATTGGTAGAACAGTAACAAACTTGTCCTTTAAGTAATTAGAAAACTGCCAATAGTTTAACCTCATAAGAAACATATGCAAAAACTTATATTTTATATAATTATGCATACATACATATACACAAATAAACATAAGGTGTTAAGAATATCTTTAAGGAAAACTAACATAGTAAAAAATACAAAGCTAAGGAACTTTGTGTTTTGTTTGCTGTTTGTTTTTGTTGCATGATGTTGGAAATTACTGCTAAACAGATGAAACTGCTAAAATGTGTGATTTCATTAATGGAAAAAAATAATGAATGTTCTACCCCAAAGAATCCTGTTACTGAAGAATGTTTATTAGATGTAGAGAATTACCTGTAATGGTTTAACTTTTCAGATAATGTTGCTAAATAAAACCCTCCTTTTTAGAGAAGAATAAAACAAAAATCTAAAAGTCTGGGGCAAAGTCAAGGGAGATAAAGGTATTAGAGGGTATTTGCCTTCAGAAACCCTCTTCTCTCACCTCTCAGTGTCTCTGTGTAGCTTCCAAACCCTACAGGATAGTATAGGAGAGCAGGGCCAGGCTGCAACTGGCTACTGGCACGGACCTACTAGCAGCACGCTGGCACAGGGTGCCGCTGCTTTCCACCCAAATTCCACCAGGTCTCCTCTTGGTGGAAGTAGAACCACTAAAAGCTCTCTTATATTTAAATAAAGTAAGCTCACTTTATTGTTAGAATAAAAAAATGGAAGATATTAGTATATATTACATAAAAATATATGAATCTAAAATTAAATTTTATATGGGCATATAGTTAACATTAATGTAATACATGTACACATACATACAGATAGATACCTACATATATACATGTACATAAATATATAACAACATATTTGCATGTGTATTTATGGAAAAACAAAGTATTGAAACAGTCACTTGTTATGTTTTTAATAGTTAATGCAAAAAAATTTGCAGCAGAAAAAGAGCATTTACAAGTGAGAATTTATGACATCTTTTGAGTTCTTCTAATAATGGCTTATATATTCTCAGGGAATAACTAGATATGTTTGGAAAATCTGATGAACCATATTTCACTTTATCACAATTCTTTGTATTTAATAATACTGTCAGTGCAATAAAATGTTTTAATACACGAATTGTTAATATTATAAAGATTAATAAAATTATAGCATCTAGGAGATATATTTCAATTAGGTGGCTAACATGTAACATTTTTTAATGCAAATTACATTTTATACTAAAATAAGAATAAATAATGCTAAGATAAATTAGAAGTATAAATATACATTTATGATTTGTATGTGGTTCACCTTTTCTAGTCCTGTCTCCTAAGGGTCCACAGATGCTGTGATCATTGCTACCATCACTATACAAGTAGAACACTTCATGTTATAACCATATTTGGTTTCCAATGCTATAATACTTTAATAAGCAAAAGGTTCTTTGGCATCATACCATGATATCATTCTTGATATCATACCTCTAGACAGAGACAAATTCTGATTAACATAATAATGCTCAGTATTGCTAGAAAACAAGGTGTTTTCAAACTATCCAGGGAGTATCAAAATAAAAATTAAACCATTTTAAAGATATTTTCCTGACCAAATTGGGAAAATGTGATCATCAAAATGAGAATAATAATTCTAATTAATTGTCAAAATAAAGTATTATAAAAATCATGTGTCCTTAATAAAATTCAGGAAGAGAAAATTTAGTGGCAATTGTAGCAACAGGTAAAACTAAACTGATGTTTGTAATACATAAAAGGAAGTGGTTGGTCTTTAAATTAAATCTTGGTGGAAGAATGTTAACATATGCTAGTATTCTATTAAAAAATCTCCAGTACATATTAGATTATGTAATGTGGATTTATAGTACACTGTGTTGTTAGTGGAGAATGGGAAGTGGAAAAGATCTATTCCTAATAGATCGGAAAATATCACAAACAGCTGTTACTAGTGGTTACAGATACAGACGAGATAGAAAGCTGCTCTAATAGTGTATCGCAAGATAATGTATTGGCTAAATGTCCTGATAGAAGTATCAAAGGTATAGGCTTAATCTATGTGATTCTAAAAGAAAAATAAAACCCTAAGTTTCGTTAATCATTATAACTATTTACTCAAAAGACACACTGAAGGACAAAATAATGCATCCAGAGGTGGTCAATATCTAATATTGGCCTGTACCATGTAACACTGACGTGGTTAAATCTGAATAATATATGTGGGTTTTAGGAAGCTAAACTTTTAAGACGTAAAGTGATTAAAAATTATGGTACTTACAATTGAATGTGGCTAAATATATCAGCAATTATCTGTGTTATTTTGTTGTAGCTTTTTTTTTTTTTTTTTTTTTTTCTCCCTTCTGACAATGTCTTGCTCTGTTGCCCAATCTAGAATGCAGTGGTGTAATGAGGGCTCACTGCAGCCTTAACATCCCGGGCTCGGGGAATCCTTCCACTTTACCTGGGACTACAGGAATGTGTTGCCATATCTGGGTAATTTTTGTTTGTTTGTTTGCTTGTTTTTTGTAGAGATGGGCTCTCACTATGTTGCCCAGATTGGTTTCAAACTCCTGGGCTCAAGCAATTCTCCCACCTCAACCTCCCAAAGTGTTGGGTTTACAGGCGTGAGTCACCACACCAGTCAATTGTCAATTCTGACAAGAATACTGTAAAAGAGGTTTTGACAACTAAATATAAATGTGTATCTGTATCTACCTATGTATATCTATCATCTATGTATATATGTATGTATTTCCCAGTATACCTCATACCTGGTCAAACTATAAGACAGGCACAATCTATAAATTGCAAAATTTGTGTAAAATATTATAAACAACTGAGATCAGGCAGAATGAATGAAGATTAAGTTGGAGAGAATGATGAAGTGAAATTTGAGAGCAAGAAGAGATCAGGTAGAGCAGACCTTTTAGAAGCCAGCAGCAAAATCTTTTCAAAAGAGAGTTATGCCTTGAGGTGTAAATATTGTATCACTTATTTGCTGCAACAGGAACTTGGGTGAGCAGGCTTGTGGAGTGGATTCATGTAACCGAAGCAGAGGAATATTCACAGAG
This sequence comes from Macaca nemestrina, assembly GCF_043159975.1. Taxonomy (NCBI): domain Eukaryota; kingdom Metazoa; phylum Chordata; class Mammalia; order Primates; family Cercopithecidae; genus Macaca; species Macaca nemestrina. Next base: position 83,519,637 of record NC_092129.1, read on the forward strand.
ATGATCCAAATATTCAGAAATCGGTATGTCTCTGCAGCAGTTGGAAATTGACAATTTAACATGCGGCATCCATCTATACTTAAATAACGCCATGGCCCTCCTCCATGTCTAGGAATTTATCAAAAAACAAAAACAAAAACAAAAACAAAAAACTTCAGCAATTTTCCTAGCTTCAGAGCCCTCCTTAAACTTGTCTATTGTTCCTAAACTCATTGCATATTCTTCCTAAATATAGCACAAAGTTCAATCATCTCTCTCTTTCTCTCTTCACCCTATATTCATTACTCCTTTTACACTTTTCATCCTGTTTTCTCTTCCTATAATGTTCTCTTTGCACTCTATTCCTCCACCCTCCATCTATCATGAAATACCCAACTAAAATAGCATTCTCTCTTTTCAGCCTTCTATGACTACTCAAAAGTTCATTGGCTCCTCCAAATATTTTTAAAAATAAAACAATTGAATTTTATTCTCAATCGTGTTCTATCTTAAATTACTAATTGTGTCAGTCTTAACACTACAACAGAATATAAGCCACTAAAGGCTGATTAATCAATTATCTTTTTAGTTAGAGAAGCACAAACTATCTGATCTTATAAGGAAAAGTATTTATTATAGGAAGTGGCCCTATGCCAATATAGGCAGAGCTCAGGACATAGAGACCTGGAATTCTTTGGGGGCTGAGTTGGGGAATCAAACAAGTCATCAACTAATCTTTCTGAAGCATCTACAGGGGTGAAAAGGCAGAGACATGCTGGAAGCTACATATATCCAGCTGTCAAAGTCAGAGTACATAGGGAAACTTGTGGAGTGGTTTATGGGAAACTGTTGTCTCTCTATAGTGACCACTGCCTAATGTCTGTTGGTAGGCTGAGGGAAGCACTTGTGCAGTAGAGGTGACCCATAGTCAGGAAGATGGGCTGGACATGCAGCAGAAGAGCAAGAGGAGAAGCTAAAAGCCACCATTGTATCTGTCATCAGTACTTCTGATCACAACAGAGATTTATGACCACTGTTTTACTTCTACCTCCCAAATTTCATGTGAATTATTCACTAGCAGCCTTTATTCTGATACCATACAGGATAGGGAATTCCCAGATTTACTAAATTGAAAATATAATTAAACACAGTAAATTAAATAGAGTTCCAGTGCACTTAAGAACAATAGACATCATTGGTTCTTTCTTCACTTCACTCATTATACATTTATTGACCATCCACATATTTATTTGTACTATCATTAAAATGGAAATCAGCAATATTTTGGAAACCATTATTGTGCAGCCTGTAATATAGGGAAACAAAAAAAATGATTGACATCTAAGCACATATATATGTTAGACATTGCACATTTTAAATTTGTACATCAAATATTCATAAAATAAGTAGCTAACAATATTCTCCACTTATTAGAACCAATGACTTCTTTCTTTTCTGCTTTTTTTTTTTTGAAGTTCAGTATAAACACTAACACACTAATTTAAAACTATGATGAAAATGTTAGCCATGGCTCAGTAACTAAACCATCCCAAACAATTTATATAATAAATAATTCTATTGTATTGAATCATCATTCCATAGTATGCTGTTTCCAAAAACCGATGACAAATATAAGCAATCAAACACAGTAAATTTATTTTCATTAGAAAGCTTTAAAATTGCAATTCTGTATTACTTTCTAATCTTCTTATATGTAACCTCTAGGAACTGCTGGAAGATGAGAGGCACACAGATTGCCTGTCTGCTTCTTATTTCCTCCCCTAGGATTTTTCTCCTGCTTCCAGCAAGCTTAAAATAATCTCTACATAAACAAATCTATTCTTTTGTATTTCTTAGCCTTATCTATCAAGTCCATTTCAAGAGTGTGGATATGAACAAAATAATGATGTGGATTGAGAGATTCACTAAGACTTATACCAGACTTGAATATTAATGCAGTAAGTGCTTGGCTTTGGAGGTGGCAAATCAGAGGAGAGAACTATATTGATATTTTTATAATGATACTAGATACTAGATCTTATGTTGGTTTCAGTCAAATAAATAAATAAATTAGACAAAATAGACCAGATTTTATAGTAAATATGATGAATTTACTCAAAGTTATAGCATGCCTAATAGCATTTTCTATATATACAATGCTAAAAAGTTTAGCAATATATGTTTCATTCCCACAAATTATACTGGGGCAAAAGTAAGCCAGACATTCAGAAATATCTTCATCATATACTCATCAGATCATCAAAGTATACAAAACCAGGAGATCTGAGATGGGCAAAACTCAGACTACTCTGTTAGATGACAGGAAGACCTTGAAATTATAATGAGCATTTCCTGAAGTTTCTATGGAAAAAAATATGACACATGCATACAGGTGCATACACAGACAACAAATACACACACACACATGTATAAACACAAGCCATTAAAATAAAAAAAAAATGAGGTAACAAAATTAATACCCTGTATGTATAGATGTCTAGGTGATTTCTGTTAACAAAAAAAGCTATTAAAGGTAACATACATGTATTTTTAAAGTAATATTCAATAATATTTACATTTAGAGATAAAAGTTTATTTAATCTACATAGAGGCATAAGTTATAATTTTGTCTTTTTTTTTTAGTTTTTATATATTACTGTAGTTTCCCAAGGAAAAATTGCAGAAATTATAAACATTCTATATATATATATAAAATATATATATATTTGTAACAATTAAGCATTTAATGGGTAGAAGATAATCCAACTTGTTATATTTTTTCAATTAAAATAACAAGTGAATAAGTAGATTTTATAATAAAAGTATGAATGGACAAACGAAACCTGGATATAAGGAAAGTCCTATTCATTTTCGTTCCCATGCTACAAGAAAACAGATATATAACAAAGGCAAATATATCTTATGATCAATCTTTAATTATCTGTGTTTTATTTACAAGATCAGCAGATTTATTTCTAAGTATATTTCTTTTGACGATAATAGATAACATGAGTCCATTTTAACAATCTACAATGTTGAGTAAGAGAAATAAGCATATTTTAAATAGTATATAAATAATCCACCTATGGCTTTTTTTAGTATTTGAAGTTTACTATTTTGCAAGTTTCTCTGTAGTCACTTTCTCTTCCTCTCTTAAACAAAAGAAAGGGTGTTCTCTTGACATCCGTGGAATGTTCCAAAACTGGAAGGTGCCTGCCTACATTCTTATCGTTTTGTTTCATTTATTTTTTATTAGCTTATCTTATAAATTGATAGATAAAATTATATATTATTAACATAGACAATATACTTTGAAGTATATATACATTGTAGATTGACTATATCTAACTACATACATATGCATTGCCTTACTAGTTATTATTTTTGTGATAGAGATTCTGTAACAAATTTAAAATAGAAGGTGACTATATTCTTTAAAATCATTTCATCTTCATGTTTGTCTATCATTATGCATTTCAGAAGGCAAATGGGAAAGATTCAAAGGATCACTGAATAATCTTTTTATTTGCAAACATTTATTGTATTATTTACATAGGATTATGTTTAATAAAAAGAAATCTCAAATTGCAATTGACAAGTACAAGACATATCAGATTTTGTGTTAATAATTTAATAGTTACACCAAAACATACTTAATGGGCTCTCTTTCCATATTAAAATACTTCACAGATATTATTTTGTTATTTTAATTCAATGTACTATAATAAATGTATTACATAGTTTAAGTCTTATATGATGAGACAACCCTTGTTTCTTATTGCTTTCTCAATTTAACTCCAGGACACTTTAGTGATAAAGGGAATAAGAAGTTGCTTTGACCTTCCAAGTGTGGGCAAAAGACTCTCTACTTTATTTTTGCAGTTGTCAATAAAATGCAATTAAGATTGCCAGATTTGGAAAACAAAAACAAACACACAGCATGCCCAGCTAAATTTTAATTTCAAAGGCACATGATTTTTAGTATATCTCGAATATATGCAAGTGGCATACTTACATAAAGTCATCGTTTAACTAAAATTCACATTTAACTGGGCAGTCTGCATTTAATGGGTAGAAAATAATCCAACTTGTTATGTTCATTTCAATTAAAATAACAAGTGAATAAGTAGATTTTATAATAAAAGTGTGAATGAACAAACAAAACCTGGATATAAGGAAAGTTCTATTCATTTTTGTTTCCATGCTACAAGAAAACAGAAATGTAACAAAGGCAAATATATCTTATGGTCAATCTTTAATTATCTCTATGTTTTATTTACAAAATCAGCAGATTTATTTCTGATTTGGTAACCCCAGATTCAAATCTGACCTTAAAAACTCTATTTTAATAGCTGAGACTATCATGCCGCTACAGAATTGTAAGTGGTTCTGTGATGTGGAAAACCACTGAAGGTTTCAAATGAAGCCACCAAGCTGTTTTTGTTTTCCATATAAAATAAGCCAAGCAAAATACCTTCATAGGTGGGAATATATTACAGGAACTGACAAATCGATTATAATTGATTTACACGTGTCTTTTTATTACATATTATGGTGAATTTAGCAAATTCATTATGAAATACAAATATGAACATCTGCTTAAAGAACCATCTAGCAAGAACAGTTTAAAACAAAGCATAAGAGGAAATGATTGTCCTTTTGTATCCTAGGAAAAAAAGGACTTGGACCTGCTCTTGCTTTTTCTCCTCAGGCCAGCTAGTTAAGTTCAGTGCCTTTGTTCCTCAAAAGACAACATGCAAATAAATATGTCCAGTTGCAAAGGTATTTAAAAGTTAAAACATGATGATAAATGTGGAAGCAAAAACTGAAGTATAATCAAAGATATGCATATAAAAATATCAAAATGTCATGTATTTTGGTCATTGAACTGAATCAACTAGAATAATCATTATTTGGTTGAAAGACAAAATAAGTTATTCCTAAATCTATATGTGAATAATCTTTTTTCATATATGACACACATTATTTGTTATTCACCTTTTGCCAAAAACTGTTTTTTTTAGAGAAATTAAAAAAGACTTACAGACATCAAAACAAAGTAACCATAACTGACTTTGCATTTCATATGAAACACTTGGAACAGTATTATGATAAAATATGAATACATATGTGACAATATGATACATAGACATCAAGGAGTATCAAAAATTCTCTTAATACATTTATATTTGTATAGATATATCTATCTTTATAATGATACATATGTCACGAGAACAACCATTTTTGGAACAATTTAAAATATCATCTTGGGCCTACTAAAGTTATCTCATTCTTGATTTTCACTATTAATAAGTTTATTACATTCATTTGGTTTTACATAGAAAAAAATTGAATTTCTTTTTACTTAACTAAATGTTCTTAAATTATTTAGAGAATCTCTCACTATTTGTCTAGATTCTTCATAACAATGTACCTTTTTAACAGCTTTTATTGCAATCATATTTTTCGAAAGTTGTGAAAATGGCTAATGAGTCCTGTGTCTCTAAGAAAGCCCTCTTACATAAGTAATCACTTCTCAAATCTTTTTTTTGTTGTTGTTTGTTTTTTTTTTTTTCCAGTTTTATACTTTATTTTTTTATTTTTTTTTTTTTAAATTTATTTATTATTATTATACTTCTAGGGTACATGTGCATAACGTGCAGGTTTGTTACATATGTATACATGTGTCATGTTGGTGTGCTGCACCCATCAACTCGTCAGCACCCATCAACTCGTCATTTACATCAGGTATAACTCCCAATGCAATCCCTCCCCCCTCCCCCCTCCCCATGATAGGCCCTGGTGTGTGATGTTCCCCTTCCTGAGTCCAAGTGATCTCATTGTTCAGTTCCCACCTATGAGTGAGAACATGCGGTGTTTGGTTTTCTGTTCTTGTGATAGTTTGCTGAGAATGATGGTTTCCAGCTGCATCCATGTCCCTACAAAGGACACAAACTCATCCTTTTTTATGGCTGCATAGTATTCCATGGTGTATATGTGCCACATTTTCTTAATCCAGTCTGTCACTGATGGACATTTGGGTTGATTCCAAGTCTTTGCTATTGTGAATAGTGCTGCAATAAACATACGTGTGCATGTGTCTTTATAGCAGCATGATTTATAATCCTTTGGGTATATACCCAGTAATGGGATGGCTGGGTCATATGGTACATCTAGTTCTAGATCCTTGAGGAATCGCCATACTGTTTTCCATAATGGTTGAACTAGTTTACAATCCCACCAATAGTGTAAAAGTGTTCCTGTTTCGCCACATCCTCTCCAGCACCTGTTGTTTCCTGACTTTTTAATGATCGCCATTCTAACTGGTGTGAGATGGTATCTCATTGTGGTTTTGATTTGCATTTCTCTGATGGCCAGTGATGATGAGCATTTTTTCATGTGTCTGTTGGCTGTATGAATGTCTTCTTTTGAGAAATGTCTGTTCATATCCTTTGCCCACTTTTTGATGGGGTTGTTTGTTTTTTTCTTGTAAATTTGTTTGAGTTCTTTGTAGGTTCTGGATATTAGCCCTTTGTCAGATGAGTAGATTGCAAAAATTTTCTCCCATTCTGTAGGTTGCCTGTTCACTCTGATGGTAGTTTCTTTTGCTGTGCAGAAGCTCTTTAGTTTAATTAGATCCCATTTGTCAATTTTTGGCTTTTGCTGCTGTTGCTTTTGGTGTTTTAGACATGAAGTCTTTGCCCATGCCTATGTCCTGAATGGTACTACCTAGGTTTTCCTCTAGGATTTTTATGGTATTAGGTCTAACATTTAAGTCTCTAATCCATCTTGAATTAATTTTCGTATAAGGAGTAAGGAAAGGATCCAGTTTCAGCTTTCTACTTATGGCTAGCCAATTTTCCCAGCACCATGTATTAAATAGGGAATCCTTTCCCCATTTCTTGTTTCTCTCAGGTTTGTCAAAGATCAGATGGCTGTAGATGTGTGGTATTATTTCTGAGGACTCTGTTCTGTTCTATTGGTCTATATCTCTGTTTTGGTACCAGTACCATGCTGTTTTGGTTACTGTAGCCTTGTAGTATAGTTTGAAGTCAGGTAGTGTGATGCCTCCAGCTTTGTTCTTTTGACTTAGGATTGTCTTGGAGACGCGGGCTCTTTTTTGGTTCCATATGAACTTTAAAGCAGTTTTTTCCAATTCTGTGAAGAAACTCATTGGTAGCTTGATGGGGATGGCATTGAATCTATAAATTACCTTGGGCAGTATGGCCATTTTCACGATATTGATTCTTCCTATCCATGAGCATGGTATGTTCTTCCATTTGTTTGTGTCCTCTTTTATTTCACTGAGCAGTGGTTTGTAGTTCTCCTTGAAGAGGTCCTTTACATCCCTTGTAAGTTGGATTCCTAGGTATTTTATTCTCTTTGAAGCAATTGTGAATGGAAGTTCATTCCTGATTTGGCTCTCTGTTTGTCTGTTACTGGTGTATAAGAATGCTTGTGATTTTTGCACATTAATTTTGTATCCTGAGACTTTGCTGAAGTTGCTTATCAGCTTAAGGAGATTTGGGGCTGAGACAATGGGGTTTTCTAAATATACAATCATGTCATCTGCAAACAGGGCAATTTGACTTCTTCTTTTCCTAACTGAATACCCTTGATTTCTTTCTCTTGCCTAATTGCCCTAGCCAGAACTTCCAACACTATGTTGAATAGGAGTGGTGAGAGAGGGCATCCCTGTCTTGTGCCAGTTTTCAAAGGGAATTTTTCCAGTTTTTGCCCATTCAGTATGATATTGGCTGTGGGTTTGTCATAAATAGCTCTTATTATTTTGAGGTACATTCCATCAATACCGAATTTATTGAGCGTTTTTAGCATGAAGGGCTGTTGAATTTTGTCAAAAGCCTTTTCTGCATCTATTGAGATAATCATGTGGTTCTTGTCTTTGGTTCTGTTTATATGCTGGATTATGTTTATTGATTTGCTAATGTTGAACCAGCCTTGCATCCCAGGGATGAAGCCCACTTGATCATGGTGGATAAGCTTTTTGATGTGTTGCTGAATCCGGTTTGCCAGTATTTTATTGAGGATTTTTGCATCAATGTTCATCAGGGATATTGGTATAAAATTCTCTTTTTTTGTTGTGTCTCTGCCAGGCTTTGGTATCAGGATGATGTTGGCCTCATAAAATGAATTAGGGAGGATTCCCTCTTTTTCTATTGATTGGAATAGTTTCAGAAGGAATGGTACCAACTCCTCCTTGTACCTCTGGTAGAATTCAGCTGTGAATCCATCTGGTCCTGGACTTTTTTTGGTTGGTAGGCTATTAATTATTGCCTCAATTTCAGAGCCTGCTATTGGTCTATTCAGGGATTCAACTTCTTCCTGGTTTAGTCTTGGAAGAGTGTAAGTGTCCAGGAAATTATCCATTTCTTCTAGATTTTCCAGTTTATTTGCGTAGAGGTGTTTATAGTATTCTCTGATGGTAGTTTGTATTTCTGTGGGGTCGGTGGTGATATCCCCTTTATCATTTTTAATTGCGTCAATTTGATTCTTCTCTCTTTTCTTCTTTATTAGTCTAGCTAGTGGTCTGTCAATTTTGTTGATCTTTTCAAAAAACCAACTCCTGGATTCATTGATTTTTTGGAGAGTTTTTGTGTCTCTATCTCCTTCAGTTCTGCTCTGATCTTAGTTATTTCTTGCCTTCTGCTAGCTTTCGAATGTGTTTGCTCTTGCTTCTCTAGTTCTTTTAATTGCGATGTTAGAGTGTCAATTTTAGATCTTTCCAGCTTTCTCTTGTGGGCATTTAGTGCTATAAATTTCCCTCTACACACTGCTTTAAATGTGTCCCAGAGATTCTGGTATGTTGTATCTTTGTTCTCATTGGTTTCAAAGAACATCTTTATTTCTGCCTTCATTTCGTTATGTACCCAGTAGTCATTCAGGAGCAGGTTGTTCAGTTTCCATGTAGTTGAGCGGTTTTGATTGAGTTTCTTAGTCCTGAGTTCTAGTTTGATTGCACTGTGGTCTGAGAGACAGTTTGTTATAATTTCTGTTCTTGTACATTTTCTGAGGAGTGCTTTACTTCCAATTACATGGTCGATTTTGGAGTAAGTACGATGTGGTGCTGAGAAGAATGTATATTCTGTTGATTTGGGTGGAGAGTTCTGTAGATGTCTATTAGGTCTGCTTGCTGCAGAGCTGAGTTCAATTCCTGGATATCCTTGTTAACTTTCTGTCTCGTTGATCTGTCTAATGTTGACAGTGGAGTGTTGAAGTCTCCCATTATTATTGTATGGGAGTCTAAGTCTCTTTGTAAGTCTCTAAGGACTTGCTTTATGAATCTGGGTGCTCCTGTATTGGGTGCATATATATTTAGGATAGTTAACTCTTCCTGTTGAATTGATCCCTTTACCATTATGTAATGGCCTTCTTTGTCTCTTTTGATCTTTGATGGTTTAAAGTCTGTTTTATCAGAGACTAGTATTGCAACCCCTGCTTTTTTTTTTTGTTCTCCATTTGCTTGGTAAATCTTCCTCCATCCCTTTATTTTGAGCCTATGTATGTCTCTGCGTGTGAGATGGGTCTCCTGAATACAGCACACTGATGGGTCTTGACTCTTTATCCAGTTTGCCAGTCTGTGTCTTTTAATTGGAGCATTTAGTCCATTTACATTTAAGGTTAATATTGTTATGTGTGAACTTGATCCTGCCATTATGATATTAACTGGTTATTTTGCTCGTTGGTTGATGCAGTTTCTTCCTAGCCTCGATGGTCTTTACATTTTGGCATGTTTTTGCAATGGCTGGTACCGGTTGTTCCTTTCCATGTTTAGTGCTTCCTTCAGGGTCTCTTGTAAGGCAGGCCTAGTGGTGACAAAATCTCTAAGCATTTGCTTATCTGTAAAGGATTTTATTTCTCCTTCACTTATGAAACTTAGTTTGGCTGGATATGAAATTCTGGGTTTAAAATTCTTTTCTTTAAGAATGTTGAATATTGGCCCCCACTCTCTTCTGGCTTGGAGAGTTTCTGCCGAGAGATCTGCTGTTAGTCTGATGGGCTTCCCTTTGTGGGTAACCCGACCTTTCTCTCTGGCTGCCCTTAAGATTTTTTCCTTCATTTCAACTTTGGTGAATCTGGCAATTATGTGTCTTGGAGTTGCTCTTCTCGAGGAGTATCTTTGTGGCGTTCTCTGTATTTCCTGGATTTGAATGTTGGCCTGCCCTACTAGGTTGGGGAAGTTCTCCTGGATGATATCCTGAAGAGTGTTTTCCAACTTGGTTCCATCTTCCCCCTCACTTTCAGGCACCCCAATCAGACGTAGATTTGGTCTTTTTACATAATCCCATACTTCTTGCAGGCTTTGTTCATTTCTTTTTCTTCTTTTTTCTTTTGGTTTCTCTTCTCGCTTCATTTCATTCATTTTATCCTCAATCGCTGATACTCCTTCTTCCAGTTGATCGAGTCGGTTACTGAAGCTTGTGCATTTGTCACGTATTTCTCGTGTCATGGTTTTCATCTCTTTCATTTCATTTATGACCTTCTCTGCATTAATTACTCTAGTCATCAATTCTTCCACTTTTTTTTCAAGATTTTTAGTTTCTTTGCTCTGGGTACATAATTCCTCCTTTAGCTCTGAGAAGTTTGCTGGACTGAAGCCTTCTTCTCTCATCTCGTCAAAGTCATTCTCCGTCAAGCTTTGATCTGTTGCTGGCGATGAGCTGCGCTCCTTTGCCGGGGGAGATGCACTCTTATTTTTTGAATTTCCAGATTTTCTGCCCTGCTTTTTCCCCATCTTTGTGGTTTTATCTGCCTCTGGTCTTTGATGATGGTGATGTACTGATGAGGTTTTGGTGTAGGTGTCCTTCCTGTTTGATAGTTTTCCTTCTAACAGTCAGGACCCTCAGCTGTAGGTCTGTTGGAGATTGCTTGAGGTCCACTCCAGACCCTGTTTGCCTGGGTATCAGCAGGCTGCAGAAGATAGAATATTGCTGAACAGTGAGTGTACCTGTCTGATTCTTGCTTTGGAAGCTTCCTCTCAGGGGTGTACTCCACTCTGTGAGGTGTGGGGTGTCAGACTGCCCCTAGTGGGGGATGTCTCCCAGTTAGGCTACTCAGGGGTCAGGGACCCACTTGAGCAGGGAGTCTGTCCCTTCTCAGATCTCAACCTCTGTGTTGGGAGATCCACTGCTCTCTTCAAAGCTGTCAGACAGAGTCGTTTGCGTCTGCAGAGGTGTCTGCTGTTTTTTTTATTGTTTACTGTGGCCTGTCCCCAGAGGTGGAGTCTACAGAGACAGGCAGGTTTCCTTGAGCTGCTGTGAGCTCCACCCAGTTCGAGCTTCCCAGCAGCTTTGTTTACCAACTTAAGCCTCAGCAATGGCGGGCGCCCCTCCCCAAGCCTCGCTGCTGCCTTGCCACGATATCGCAGACTGCTGTGCTAGCAATGAGGGAGGCTCCGTGGACATGGGACCCTCCCGGCCAGGTGTGGGATATGATCTCCTGGTGTGCCTGTTTGCTTAAAGCGCAGTATTGGGGTGGGAGTTACCCGATTTTCCAGGTGTTGTGTGTCTCAGTTCCCCTGGCTAGGAAAAGGGATTCCCTTCCCCTTTGCGCTTCCCAGGTGAGGCAATGCCTCGCCCTGCTTCAGCTCTCGCTGGTCGGGCTGCAGCAGCTGACCAGCACTGATAGTCTGGCACTCCCCAGTGAGATGAACCCAGTACCTCAGTTGAAAATGCAGAAATCACGGTCTTCTGTGTGGCTCGCGCTGGGAGTTGGATACTGGAGCTGTTCCTATTCGGCCATCTTGCTCCGCCCCCCCTCAAATCTTTCTATGCAGTGTTTCAGTGACATTTTAGTTATCATGCAGCATAAATGATCTACTTTCATTAAAATATTAGTTTTAATGTATATGTTTCTTTGGTAGAATGTTATCAAAATAAATAAAATGTAGGCAAGTTAGCCAAACTTAACATTTGTTAAATAATTTAACACAAATTCTGTAATTTTAATTCTTTTCAAAGCACATTTTCTTTCTTTCATAGTTGTTTATTATAAACAGTTAATCAAATTTTTGTGGGTGTCATTCCAGTTTTTTCTTGAATAGACTTATTTTTAAAGAGTATTGTAATCACAACAGTCGTTAGACTGTAGTCATGTCATATATGATCAATTAAATAAGCCTAGAAATCTAATGTGCCACACAATAATTATAATTAATAATATTGTGTGGCATACTAAAATTTTTCTAAGAATGTAGGTTTTAGCTGTTCTTACACACTCCCAGTAAAAAATTAAATATGTGAGATGATAAACACGTCTATTGTGTTGGCTATAGTAATCATTTTATTTTATATTTGTATATCAAAACATCATGCTGTACACTTCAAATATGTGCAACAAAAAATAATACAATGAACAGTCCACAACCTATGTATGTGTGTATGTGTATATGCATGCACAGTTAGTTTTGGCACATAGGTGTTTGATTCTCCACTGGACCAGTAAGAATAATTGTAGTCAGGTGCAGTGGCTTATTCCTGTGATATCAGCACTTTGGGAGACTGAGGCGGGTGGATCATGAGGTCAGGAGATCGAGACCATCCTGGCGAACATAGTGAAACCCCGTCTCTACTAAAAATACAAAAATTAGTCAGGTGTGGTGGCAAGTGCCTGTAGTCCCAGCTACTCAGGAAGCGGAGGCAGGGGAATTGCTTGAACCTGGGAGGCGGACTTTGCAGTGAGCCGAGATCATGCCACTGCTTTCCAGCCTGGCAACAGAGCAAGACTCTTTCAAAAAAAAAAAAAAAAAGAAAGAAAGAAAGAAAGAAAGAAAAAGAAAAAAGAAAACTAGGATAATTGTTGCACATGGTATGGGCTAGACTCCTTCAGAGCTCTCCCAAGATAATACTAAACAGTCTGGGTCCCTGTAATCTCAGAGCGTATCCTCTAAAATTAAGAGAGATTTTGCTGATTATTATAAAAATTTATGGTTAAAATCAGTGGTAAGTAAAAAGAAATGAAATGTATATGTGAGTGTGTCAAAGGGAAAGAACAAGAGATGTTTTTAATAAATTAATGGAAATGTGTAAAACCAGAAGGAAATTATAATAATGATAAATTTAGATCAGAAAAACTCTGACTTAAGATTGTTTTGTGACCATTAGAAACCAAAGGTAAGAGAAGTTAAAATTTGAATCGTTTTATTAAAACATTAAAATCACAACAGATTATCAATCATAACCAATATGTGCAGATTCCTAATATGGCCTGTGAAATGAACACAAACAGAATATAAACATAACAGAAGGTAGAGCTTCCTTAGAAATACGAGGAATCAAAAGGAAAAAGCAGTAAAACCAGAGAAAAGTTTTGGGGTGCACAGAAGCTACGTTCATTTTTCCTAATCTTGGTTATGCTGTCCCACATAGGAAAAACATAAGTAGAATTTTTAAAATGATGATTTATAGGGAGATAGAGGGAGATTGAAATAGATACATAGATGATGATGATAGATAGATAGATAGATAGATAGATAGATAGATAGATAGATAGATTAGATAGAAAGATTAGATAGATGCACATATGTGGAGGTGTGTGATGAAGTTAATTAATATAGGCAATGAATAAATAATTACCATATATAGACATAATGGGAAAGTAATATTTTAGTCACAGTAACATTTTAATATATGAAATAAAATATATAGATTCACTTATTCCGCTTTCCATTGTTTTGGGAAAAATAATATGTTTATTTTTACTCTATCTCTAATTCTAAAACTCACAAAGTATGATGATTCCCTCATATTTCCAGTGTTTTAATAGATTTCCTCATATTGATAGATGCATTATTTTTCATGTTGGCCAGTAGTGAATGAGAATCTGTTATTTTTAAATAAATTACTCTTTTAAATCACATAAAATTATTTTTTCAACAAGAATCATGAACAATCTAAAATGGTTTTCACTATTGAATTTTTAAGCAATACTTTGTTGTAGATTAACAAGAGTAAACTTATGTTTTTGAACTACTATGAGTTCTTAATTTGTGGAGTTTAGTGTGAATTTATATAATAGTGCATTCTATATCTCTCATGCAGGATGTTTCAAAATACTATAAACTTTTTTACAAAATAACTTGTAAATTTTACTACCCATTTTAGTTTTCATTTTTGATTGTCTTTCTCTTTCTTTGGATATATAAAAGACATGAAACAATTCACTGTATGCTATAATGATTGCTTTTCTAAATTATTTGTGTGATCTTTTTGCAGATATAGACAGCACACAAATAACTTGGTTCCAGTAGACTATAAACATGAGTGCTGACACATTTCTGTATGTGTTAAGTTGCCTTTAAAGACAAGTCAGGAACACTAATAATTTTCTATCTTTTTAGAAAGCTGAACATCACCAGACTCTTTATGACTCACAGTAAAATATCCTCAGATGCATACAGACAACCTATTTTACAATTTACAACATGTTTTAAAAATTCACTCAAATGTACATAGTTAATAGCCACTCTGCCATGATCAATTACTTCTAGAAAGCCCCTTAAGCCAAGAAAAAAAAAAAGTGTTTTAAAAAACTATATACAACTTTAATTTTTTTGACATACTTTCACATCTCACAGTGATAGAATAATTTCTAACACACTATCACTCCAAATAAGTACATCAATAACTGGCTAAAATATATAAACTGAAGATACTGAGTACAACCATGACACCAAGACCCGTGGGATACAAAAGAGAAAATGGTAGCACACTGAGACCGAATAAGCTTCTAATTTTTCATCAGCTTATGGGAATAAAGATTTCAAATATCTCCTTTTCTTTGGAAAACTGAGTTTGGGTTAATCGTTCATATCTGTTTTGCTGTAAACTTAATAAACGTCAACTATGATACTAGACAAAACTGATGATGATAAAAACGAGTTCCAGTTGATAACCTGCATTGTAATTTGGAATGCATTGAACCAATTACACATTACTATTGGGGATTCATAGCTTTGGGCATTCCTAAATGCAATGTAACTCGTAACTAAGAGTTAATCTTCCTAAGTCCATAAAGCTATGCCTATAGAAATATTATAAGACAGAATAATTCCTATATGGGTATCTCATGTACCAGTCCCTGAGGTCTCATTCACTCACATTAAGCTTTCATTGGGAGTCCAACATAAAAGACACTACTGATGCAACTCAACCGGAATTCTGGGTTTCCTGCCCTGTAGAGTAAGTAAACTTGGTACCAGGGATGACCTACAGTTGAGTTTAATTGTCTTGTTTAGTCAAAGTGGCAATTTCAGAACAGGGCAATTTCAAGACATTCACCAATATCCATCTGCACTGGTAGAAACCAAATAAAGTTTAAAATAGCATGTTGTGTGCATGTGAATTGATCATTGGGCAAAGGAGACAGAGTTGGATTTTGGAATTACCGAAGCAGGCTGGAATTCAAAACAGCCATTTAGAAGAAATGACAGAAAAGTGAGTCAAAATTTCTGTGTACAATTCCCTCCCAATAGTTTGTTAGTTCTTTAGACTTCTGAACACTGTTGGAGAGACTAAGAATCCATGCAGAAAATTAATAAATGGAGCAAAAATTACAGTAGTCTTATGTTACTTGAAGTCTTAAGTTGGAGAAGACTGTATAAATATCCCAGTCCTTTAATTGAGACTGAGGGCAGCAGTGGCTCATCTGGATTTGCTGCTGTGGGGATGCCAGCTGCAGCATGATTGGGGCTACATGCTCTGTGGAGCTGGAGGGGGCCAGGAACAGGAGAAAGCCTCATCCCCTACTGAGTTGGCAGAGTGGGTGTCCCGCACTCCTAGGCACAGCTGCAGCCATGCAGCCACAGCTCTGGATCCAGGCATCCCTGTGCTCTCAGGGGCCCAGGAAGTCTCCCTGCCCCTAAAGGCTTGAACGTATCTGTTCCCTCTCCCTGTGCCTGCTCTGATGTTGTAGCAAAGTTGAAGCTAAGCCCAGAAACCATCAGGACCCCACCAGGTGTTCATGTGCTCAGGACAGTGCTTACACACCAGCCCTCCCAATGCCTCAGTCTCCTCAAAAACTTTGAGCACTGATGAACTCAGTGAGGGAGGCTGGGGGCACTGAGGGCAGCTCAGCACGAACCTGCAGGGGCTCCTCAGCATGAACGGCCCAGGTGCTGTGGATGGCATGTTGATGATGGCAGGAGACAGACAGGCTCCTAGGCACAAAGGAGCAGGACCCTGATGAAACCCTACCTTCAAGCCATGGCTGGCCTGAAGCTTGGCTGACACTTCTGGGTGGAGTCTAGGTCCCAGAGTGAGAACTTTTGGTGCTTTTTCCAGGCCTGCCTATGGCCCCCCATGGATGAATTAGCATGCACTTCCTAACTTTTGAGCCCAAAAAAACTTTGGACTCAGCCAGACTTGGACAGACATCAAGACTACCAGCTTTGGGAAGGAGCTACCCACTTTGGGTCTCCTTGACTCATTGGGATGACCTGACTGTGGAAAGGAGCTACCCATTTCATGTCTTCTGAGATCTGTTCTGTCACTTAATGAAGCTCCTCTCCACCTTGCTCACCCTCTAGTTGTCCACCTACCTCATTCTTTCTGAATGCAGGACAAGAACTCAGGACCTGCTGAATGACAGCACTGAAAGAGTGGTAACTCCAACAGGGCTGAAACACCCCCACATTCACCACATTGAAGGTGGTGAGAAGGAGAGAAGAGCTGTGGCCCTTCGGGGATCCCAGATCTAGGGATTCCCTGAGCTTGGGCTATGACACTGTCTTTGGGGCTCTGCTTCCAGGTGCCACTGCATTCCCCTCATCCAGATGCAGATGCCTGCTCTGCTGCAGCAGCTGACATGTCTGGCTGTGCACAGTGGCCCTCACTACCCAGCGCCTGGCTCGCCCTTGGCAGGTGAGAGATCTGGGCTGGCATCACAAGCTTAGTGCAGCCTGCCAGGCTGAGTGGATGAAACAAGCCAAGTGGGTGTGAGCAATACCCAGGCAAAAGGTGGTACTGACCACAGAGGTTTCCAGCTGGTGAAGCAACACCCCAACAATCCTGTGACAAGATCACATAAGAGCAATTCATAGAGCAAGAAAACTACACTTTAAGAATAAAGACAAACCAGAAATATATCAGCCTTAATAAACTATGTAACACAGCCTCAACTGCATCAAGAAAATATGCTTTTAGATATGTATTTTTGACAAAAGGAAAATGAATTCTCACTGACGGAAAATGTCATCTAGACACCCTATATTCTTTTCCTATGCAATGCCTAAATTCAATTTAAAAAAAGTCAGCAAGCATGCCAAAAATTGGGATTCCATGACTTAAAACCGGAGAGAGATCAAAAGACAAAACTGACACACACACACACACACACACACACACACACTCTCTCTCTCCAGAAATTTGAGATATCAGAAGAGATTTTTAAAAATTATAACTAATAATTTTAATAAATCACAGATTACGAAATGGAAAATTAAAAATATTATTTAGTCTATAAGGAAAAAGCTTACTCAAATCTTTTTAGGGGAGAAAATGGTAATTGAGTGTAAATTCTAAAACTAGATCAATTTAAAATTAAAAATTACATATTCAATAGAAAGGTATATAGCAAATTACAAACAAGAAAATGCTGGAGAATTGGAATATCCATCAGTGTTAAAATAATTGAATTACACACAGAAATAAAGAGGAATAAGAAAAAAGCGAAAGTGAAATATTGTACATGGTAAAAATATTGACATATTATGATATCAGGAGAAAAACATGAAAAGGAAAAGCATAGAAGCAATATTTGAAGAAATATTAGCTTAGATCTCTTAATCTGATGAGACATCTGACCCTAGATTTAAGTTTTATGAACTCCAAGCAGTATGAACACAAAGAAAACTGCGAATAGGTATGCTATAGTAAAAGTGCTTAAAATTGAACACCAAAATTCTTAAAAGCAGCCATAAGTACACACACACACACACACACACACACACACACACACACATTATGCTTATGGAGCAACTGTAAGACTGATAGCAGACTTTTCAATGGAAACTGTAAAATATATAGAAAAGTAACCCTAACATAAAATAACTGCTTACTTGGAATTATATACTCCATGAAAATTAGTATAGATAAGCATGAAATAATGGCATTTTCAACCAAACAGAACTGGAAGAATGCAAATTATCACCAGGAGAACTTCATTAAAGGGAACATAAATGGATATTCTCCAGACACAATAGGAAATTAACCCATGTGCAAGTAATAAAATGCAAGAAACGTGAATCATTGGGAAATGTGTGAAAATCCAAATTTATATTGTTTAAAACAATAAGAACTTGATGTGTGGTTTTAAATTTATATAGAATTAAAATATCTGAAAATGATAGTAGAAAAGATGAAGGAGGTACTAGAATCAAAATAATTTTAGCTTTTTCTTTGTCTAGGGAGTAATAAAAGTACTAATCAGATTCTAGTATGTCAAAGAAGCATATGGTAGTCCTTGAGATAATTCTAAAAGATTAATACAGAATGAATAATTAGAAAGTTGGAGGTGGAGCAGGATGAATAGAAGCTTCCACTGATCATCCTCCTCACAGAAAGAGCAAGTTAACAACTGTTTACCCAAAAAGCACCTGCATAAAAACAAAAACATCAAGTGAGAAGAGAGGAAAAAATAAAGAGGACTTTATCTTGTAATTTGGATAGCAGCTCAGTCACACCAGGATAGGGCACTGGGCAGAGTAATGATGTCCACATTTCAGGCCCTAGTTCCTGGATGAACTTTCTAGACATACCCTCATCCAGAAAAGGAAAGGGAAGGATTCAGTCCTGGCAGGAATCATCATCAACTGACTAAAGAGCCCTTGGTCCCAGAAACCAGGTAGTAAATACCATGAGCCTTGGGTGAGACTCTGAGATATGCTAGTCTTAGGTGTGACCCCGACATTCCAAGCAGTGGTGGCCATGAGGAGAGAGTCCTGCTTGAGAAAAGCAGAAGGAAGATTAAAAAGGACTTTTTCTTACAGTTTAGATGCCAGCTCAGCCATGGAGGGGAAGAGCTCTTGGGATCCCCAATTCCAGGCCGTGGATCTTAGATGGCATTTCTGGGACTACCCTGGTCCAGAGGTGAGCCCATTGCCCTGAGGGTGAGTCCCAAGCCAGACAGCATTCACCACATACTGACCGAAGAGCACGTGAGCCATAAGTAAACATCAGCAGTATCCTGGCAGTGCTGACTGTGGACCTCTAGTGGTGATAGACATAGAGAGAGACACTTCTGCTTGTGGATAGGGGAGGGAAGAGAGGAAAGGGGAGGGAAGAGAGGAAAGGGGAGGGAAGAGAGGAAAGGGGAGGGAAGAGAGGAAAGGGGAGGGAAGAGAGGAAAGGGGAGGGAAGAGAGGAAAGAACATCATCTTTTGGTTTCAGTGGCAGCCCAGCCACAGTAGAATAGAGTACCAGGTAGATTTCTAAGGTTTCTGACTCTAGGCCATGGCTCCTGGACACCATCTCTGGGTATGCCCAGGTCCCGGGGGAACTCACCATCCCGAAGGGAAGGACACAGACTAACTGGCTCTACTATCTGCTGATTTTAGAGACATAGGGCCTTGAGTTTACATTAGCAGTAGCAAGGTAGTGATTACAGTTGGCCTTGGGTGAGACCAGTGATATGCTGAATACCAGAACAGCACCAGTAGGGCTGGTCACAGGGGTACTTCAAGGTTTTTAATAACTAAACTCTCAAAGGTCAAGGATAAAGAAAGGATCTTAAAAGCAGCAAGAGGGCGAGGTGCAGTGGCTCATGCCTGTAATCCCAGCACTTTGGGAAGCCGAGATGGGCGGATCAAGAGGTCAGAAGATCGAGACCATCCTGGCTAACATGGTGAAACCTTGTCTCTACTACAAATACAAAAAAGTTAGCCGGGGGTAGTGGCAGGCACCTATAGTCCCAGCTACTCCAGAGGCTGAAGCAGGAGAATGGCGTGAACCCGGGAGGCGGAGTTTGCAGTGAGCCGAGATTGCTCCACTGCACTCCATTCTGGGCAACTGAGTGAGACTCCGTCTCAAAAAAAAACAAAAACAAAAACAAAAAAAAAACAAAAAACAAAGCAGCAAGAAAAAAAATACAGAAATTTCAACATGTCTGGTAGTAGACTTCTCAGTGGAAACATTGTAGGTCAGGAGAAAGTGGTATGACATATTTAAGGTTCTGAAGAAACAAGCAAACACAAAAACAAACTTTTACCCTAGAATAGTAAATCTAGCGAAACTATCTTTCAAGCATGAAGGAGAAATAAAGAGTTTCCCAGACAAAAAAAAAAAAAAAAACTGAGAGAATCCATTAATATCAGACCTGTACTACAAAAAATGTGGGAGGGAATACTTCAATCTGAAAGAGATGGACATTAGTGAGCTGTAAGAAATCATCTGAAGGAACAAAACTCACAGTAAGTACACAGAAAAAGACAGCATGTTATAGCAATGTAATTTTGGTGTGTAAACTCATATCTTAAGTAGAAAAACATAAAGATGAACTGATAAAAAGTGACTATATAACTTTTCAACATACAGACAATAGAAACAAAAGAATATAAGACATAAATAAAAAAGATATAAATAGAAGGTGTAAAAGATATAAATAGATATAAGATATAAATAGAAACAACAAAAAGTTAAAAAGCGGGAGGATAAAGCGTAAAGTTTTTGTTGTTAGTTTGCAATCAGTGTTTTCACCAGTGTAAAACAATCAGTTATAAGATTTATAAAAATACAATGGATACATAAAAAATAAAAAGCACAAAATTGAAAGATACCAGTAGAGGAAATCACAGAGAAAGGGAAGAAAGAAAGAAGGAAATTAGGAGAACGATTCCTCAAAACAACCAGAAAACAAATAATGAAACGACAGGTGTAAGTCTTTATTCATTATTAATAACATTGAATGTAAATGGACTAAAGTCTCCAAACAAAAACATACAGTGACTGGTGGATAAAGAAAAAATAAATCCAATAACCTGTTCCCTACAAGAAACGCACTTTACCTAGAATGACATACCTAGATGGAAAACAAAGGGAAGGAAACCAAAAATAGCAGGAGTGTCTGTACTTAGAAGAGACAAAAAAGATTTCAAGACCAAAACTATAAGAAGGTCACTATAGAATGATAAAATAATCAATCCAGTGAGAGGATACAACAATTGTAAATATATATGCGCTCAACACTGGAGAACCCAAATATATAAAGCAAATAATATTAGAGCTAAAGAGAGATTTAGTCTCTGATAAAATCATATCTGGAGACTTCAACATTCAACTTTTAGTGTTGGACAGATGGTCCAGACCGTCCAGACAGAAAATCAATAAACTTTGAACTTAGTCTACACTATAGACCCAATGGTCCTAGTAGATATTTACAGAACATTTCATTCAACAGTTACAGAATATAGATTCTTCTCCTCAGGACATGGATTATTCATAACAATAGATCATATGTTAGGTCATAAAACAAGTTTTAACATATTCAAAAAATTGAAATAACATCAAGCATCTTCTCTGACCACAATAGAATAACATTAGAAATCAATTACAAGAGGAAGTTTGGAAACTATACAAACATCTGAAAATTAACAATATCCTCCTAAATGACCACTAGGTTAATGAACAGATTAAAAAGCAATTTGAAAAATTTTTTGACCAATGATAATGGAAACATAACAGGCAAAAACCTATGGAATACAGCAAAAAGAATAGTAAGAGGGAAGTTTGTAGCTATAGATGCTTACATCATAACAGAAGAAAACTTCAAAATGAGCAACCTAGTGATGCCTCTTAAAAAACTAGAAAAGCAAGAACAAAGCAAATACAAAATTAGTAGAAGAAAAGAAATAATAAACATCAGAGGATAAATGAAGTTGAAATGAAGAAAACAATACAAATAATCAATGAAATAAAAAAATTAGTTTTTGAAAATATAAAGAAAATTGACAAACCTTTAGCCAGACTAAGAAACAAAGAGAGACTCTAATAAAATCAGAGATGAAAAAGGTGACATTACAACTGATACTGCAGAAATTCAAAGGATCATTAAAGGCCTCTATAATAAACTCTATGCCAATAAATTTGAAAACCTAGAAGAATGGAAATAAATTTTTAGACACATACAACCTACCAAGATTAAAACATTTAAAAATCCAAAGCAAGATCAAAGCCATAATAAAATGTCAACCATAAAGAAAAGCCCAGGACCTGAAGGCTTTACTATTGATTTTACCAAACATTTAAAGAAGAATTAATATCAATCCAACTCGAACAATTCCAAACAATAGAATCAAAAGCAATATTTTCAAACTCAATATATGAGGCCAGTATTACCCTGATAACAAAACAAAGGTGCATCATAAAGAGAATACTACAGGCCTACAATGAAGTGAAAATCCTTAACAAAATATTAGCAACCTAATTCAACAATGCATAAAGATCATTCATCATGACCAGGTGAGATTCATTTCAGGTATGAAAGGATGTTCACAAATCAATGTGATATATCATATGAACAGAATAAAGGACAAAAACTGCAATTTTTCAATTGATGGTGAGAAAGCATTCAATAAATGTGTACATCCCTTCATCATAAAAACCTGTAAAAGCTGGTATAGGAGGAATATACCTCAACATAATAAAATCCGTATATAACAGATCCACAGCTAGTATTATACTGAATAGTGAAAAACTGAAAGTCTTTTCTCTAAACATGAAAAACATGAAACATGAAAAAGATGCATTTTTTCACCACTGTTATTGAAAATATTACTGGCGGTCCTACCTAGAGAAATCAGACAAGACAAATAAAAAACATCCCTTTATTTTTAAAAGCTGACAAATTTTTATGAATCTTCGAGTAGACAGTTCCTAAAAGTGTAACTCAGATATTAATGGGCTGTGTATTAAATGGTTTCATTTTCAGTTTTGCAGCACAGAACACTGTTGAAATATCCATATCAACTTGATTTTTTAAACCTAATTTAGATGACATTTGCCATCTCTTAAATGTTGGGAGTGGGGGTCAGAGCCAGTTATCTGGCTTCTATTTGGTCAATTGCTTAGATTTGTTCCTGTTGTCAAAACTGTCGCCCCCAAAATTCATGTGACACATTCTTATGCATAAAATGTTAAAATGAGTACATCCTTGTATTTGTATTTGTTTTCAACATCGCCGAGGTGCTATGGGAAATTAAAGTAACAAAATTAGAAAAAAATAAAATTATTAAAAAGTAAAAAAAAAAAATCGAAATTGGAAAGGAAGAAATCAAATTATCTCTGTTTGCAGATGATACAATATTATATTTGGAAAAATCTGAAGACTCAACCAAAAAAAATCTATTGGAACTGATCAACAAATTCAGTAAAGTTTCAGGATGCAAAGTCAACATACAAAAATCAGTAGCATTTCTATATGCCAACAGCCAAAATTCTAAAGAAGAAATCAAGAAATTTGTCACATTTACAATAACTATAAATAAAAAATAATACCTATGAATTAACTTAACTAAAGAAGTGATTTGTCTGTGCATTGAGAACTATAAAACACTGATGAAATAATTTGAAGTGGATACAAAAAAAAAAAAAAAAAAAAAAAAGGTGGTTCATGCCTGTAATCCCAGCACTTTGGGAGGCCAAGGTGGGTGGATAACCTGAAGTCAGGAGTTTGAGACCAGCCTGGCCAACATGGTGAAACACCATCTCTACTAAAAATACCAAATTAGTAGGGCATGGTGGCACACACCTGTAATCTCAGCTACTCCGAAGGCTGAGGCAGGAGAATCTCTTAGGACCTGGGAGGCAGAGGTTGCAGTGAGCCGAGATTGTGCCACTGCACTCCAGCCTGGGTGACAGCGTGAGACTCTGTCTCAAAAATAAATAAAATAAAATAAAATAAAGGAACATATTCCATGTTCATGGGTTGAAATTGGAAATCTCAATATTGTTAAATGTCCATACTACCCAAAACAATCTACAGATTCAATAAAATCTTTATCAAAATACCAATGATATTATTCATAGAAATAGGACAAAACAATTTTAAAATTTATGTGGAACAACAAGAGACACAAAAGAAACTCTACAAGATACAAGGTACCAGGGTAATATGTTTAGCCTCCTTACCCAAAGCAATTATCAGTCAATAATTTTGTGTCCAGAGACATTAAGCCTCATAAATGAAGGAAAGATACAGTCTTTTCCAGACAAACAGATGCTATTCACCGTTACCAAATCAGCGTACAAGAACGAGCTCTAAATCTTGAAGAAGAAAAAAACAAAAAAACAAAACACCTTGAAAGACACCAAAATAGAACCTCTTTAAAAGATAAATCTCACAGGACCTATATAACAATAACATAATGAAAAAAAAAAATGCCAAGGTATTCAGGCAACAAATGACATGATGAATAGAATAGTACCTCACATCTCAATATTGACATTGAATGTAAATGGCCAAAATGTTGCACTTAAAAGATAAAGAATGGCAGAAATTGATAAGAATTCACCAACCAAGTTTCTGCTGACTTCAGGAGACTTACCTAACACCTAAGGACTCACATAAACCTAAGGCAAAAGGATGTAAAAAGATATGCCATGCAAATGGACACTAAAAGTGAGCAGGAGTAGCTATTCTCATATCAGACAAAACAATCTTTAAAACAACGGCAGTTAAATAAGACAAACGGGGACATTATATAATAATAAAGGGACTAGTTCAACAGGAAAATATCACAATCCTAAATATATATGAACCTAACACTGGAGACCCCAAATTTATAAAACTGTTACTACTAGACCTAAGAAATAAGATAGACAACAGCATAATAATAGTGGGTGACTTAATATTCCTCTGACAGCACTAGACATATCAACAAGAGAGAAAGTCAACAAAGAAACAACGAAACATTCTCCAAGATACACCATATGATAGGCCGCAAAAGAAGTCTTATTAAATTTAAGAAAAATCAAAATTATATCAAGTACTCTCAGATCAGAGCAGAATAAATTGGAAATCAACTCCAGAAGGAACCCTCAAAACCATGCAAATGCGTGGGAATTACATAACCTGCTCCTGAATGATTGTTGGGTCAACAATGAAATGAAGATGGAAATCAAAAAAATTATTTGAATTGAATGATAATAGTGACACGACCTATCAAAACCTCTGGGATACAGCAAAAACTGTGCTAAGAGGAAAGTTCATAGCGTTAAATGCCTACATCAAAGTCTGAAAGAGCAAAAGTAGACAATCTAAGGTCACACCTCATGGAACTAGAGAAACAGGAACAATTCAAACCTAAACCCAGCAGAAGAAAAGAAATAACAAAGAATTAAGTAAAATTGAAAAAAAAAAAAACCCAAAAAAATACAAAAGATAAATGAAACAAAAAGCTGGTTCTTTGAAAAGATAAATAAAAGTGATAGATGATTAGTGATATTAACCTAGAAAAGAATAGAGAAGATTCAAATGAACTCAATTGGAAACAAACTGAGAAATAATACAGCTCATATCACAGAGATACAAAAGATTATTCAGGGCTACTATGAACATCTTTACACACATAAACTAGAAAACGTAGAGGAGATAGATAAATCCCTGGAAATATACAATGCTCCTAGACTAAACTAAGAGTATATAGAATCTCTGAACAGACCAAAAACAAGCAGCAAGGTTGAAAAAATCACCACCAACAAAAAAAGTCCAGGACCAGACAGATTCACAGCTGAATTCTATCAGCCATTCAAAGAAGAATTGGTACCAATCCTGTTGACACTATTCCACTAGATAGAAAGAGAGGGTTCTCCCTAAATCATTCTAAGAGGCCAGTATCACCCTAATACCAAAACCAGGGAAGAGCATAACAAAAAGAAAACAACAGACCAATATCTCTAATAAACATAGATGCAACAATCTTCAACAAAAAGCTAATGAACCAAACCCAATAGGATATCAACAAGGTAATCCACTGTGATCAAGTGGGTTTCACCTCAGGGATGCAGGAATGGTGTAACATAAGTCAATGAATGTGATACATCACAGAAATAATTAAAAATAAAAATTACATGATCATCTCAATAGATGCAGAAAAAGCATTTGGCAAAATCCAGCATCACTTTCTGATCAAAACCCCCAGCAAAATTCTCATAGAAGGGACATAACTTAAGATAATAAAAGCCATCTGCAACAAAGCCCGCAGCCAACATTTTACTGAATGGGGAAGAGCTGAAAGCATTCCACTGGAGAACTGGATCAAGAGAAGGTTGCTCACTTTTTCCACTTACATTAAACATAGTACTGGAAATCCTTGCCAGAGCAACAGGACTAGAGAAAGAAATAAAAGTCATCCAAATTGGTAAAGAAGAAGCCAAACTGTCGCCATTTGCTGACGATATTATTGTATACCTAGAAAACCCTAAAGACCCATCCAAAAAGCTTCTAGAACTGGTAAATGATTCAGTAAAGTTTTGGGATACATAATTAATATACACAAATCAGTAGCTCTGCTATACATCAATAGCAACCAAGCTGAAAATCAAATCAAGAACTCAACCTCTTTAAAATAGCTGCAAAAGAATAAAATACTGAGGAATATATCTCACCAAGAACATGAAAGACCTCTACAAGAAAAACTACAAACCACAGCTGAAATAAATCATAGATGACCCAAAGAAATGGAAACACATCCATGCTCATGAATGGGTAGAACCAATATTGTGAAAATGACCACACTGCCAAAAGCAATCTACAAATTCAATGCAATTTCTATCAAAATACCACCATCAATCTTCACAGAACTAGAAAAAACAATCCTAAAATTCATATGGAACCAAAAAAGAGCCTGCATATCCAAAGCAAGACTAAGCAGAAAGAACAAATCTGGAGGCATCACGTTATCTGATTTCAAACTATACTATAAGACCATAGACACCAAAGCAGCATGATACTGATATAAAAATAAGCACATAGACCAATGAAACAGAATAGATAACCTAGAAATAAAGCCAAATACAGCCAATCGATCTTTGACAAAACAAAATAAAGTGGGGAAAAGACATCCTATTCGAAAAATGGTGCTAAAATAATGGGCAAGCCACATGTAAAAGAATGAAATTAGTTCCTCATCTCTCTCCTTACACAAAAATCAACTCAAGATGGATCAAAAACTTAAATCTAAGACCTGAAATCCCAAAGATTCTAGAAGATAACTTGGGAAAACCCTCCTAGACATTGGCTTAGTCAAAGGCTCCCTGACGAAGAACCCAAACACAAATGCAACAAGAACAAATATAAATAGATGGGACTTAATTAAGCTAAAAAGTTTCTGCACAGCAAAAGAATTAATTAGCAGAGTTAACAGAAAACCCACATAGTTGGAAAAAATCTTCACAATCTATATATCTGACAAAGGACTAATATCCAGAATCTACAGAAAACTCAAACAAATCAGCAAGAAAAAAAGTCATCAAAAAGTGGGCTAAGCATATGAATAGACAGTTCTCAAAAGAAGATATACAAATGGCCAACAAGCATGTGGAAAAATGCTCAACATCACTAATTATCAGGAAAATGAAAATTAAAACAACTATGCGATGCCACCTCACTCATACAAAAAATGGCTATAATAAAAAATTTTTAAAAATTAGAT
The DNA here is from genome assembly GCF_043159975.1 of Macaca nemestrina. Lineage (NCBI taxonomy): Eukaryota > Metazoa > Chordata > Mammalia > Primates > Cercopithecidae > Macaca > Macaca nemestrina. The sequence continues at coordinate 83,547,277 of NC_092129.1, forward strand.
GTTGGCATTGATGCGGTGAAAAGGGAACATTTTTACAATGTTGGTTGGAATGTAAATGCATACAACCACTACAGCAAGCAGTGTGGCGAGTCCTTAAATTACTAAAAGTAGATATACTGTTTGATCCAGCAATCCCCCTACTGGGTATCTATCCAGAGAAAAAAGTCATCATACAACAAAGATAGTTGCACACGCATGTTTATAGTAGCAAAATTTGCAATTGCAAAAATGTGGAACCAGTCCAAATGCCCATCAATCTGTGAGTGGTTAAAGAAAATGTGATATATATATGCATGTGTATATATATGTATATGTATGTATATATGTATACATGTATATGTGTGTATATATACATATGTGTGTACATATATATACACACACACATGCGCACACACACACCGTGGAATACTACTCAGACATAGAAAGGAATGAAATAGGCCGGGCGCGGTGGCTCACGCCTGTAATCGCAACAGGTTGGGAGGCCAAGGCGAACAGATCACGAGGTCAGGAGATCGAGACCATCCTGGCTAACGTGGTGAAACTCCCTCTCTACTAAAAATAATAAAAAATTAGCCTGGCGCGATGGCGAGTGCCTGTAGTCCCAGTTACTCCGGAGGCTGAGGCAGAAGAATGGCGTGAACCCGGGAGACGGAGCTTGCAGTGAGCAGAGATCGTGCCACTGCACTCCAGCCTGGGCGACAGCGCAAGACTCCGTCTCCAAAAAGAAAAAAAGAAAAGGAATGAAATAATGGTATTCTCAGCAACCTGGATGGAACTGGAGACTATTATTCTAAGTGAAGTAACTCAGAAATGGAAAACTAAACATCGTGTGTCATTACTCATATGTGGGAGCTAAGCTATGAAGACACGAAGGCACAAGAATGATACAATGATACAGTGGATTTTGCAGACTCAGGGGAAAGGGTGGGAATTGGTGATAGATAAAAGACTACACAATTGGTAGAATGTACGCTGCTCAGGTGATGGGTGCACCAAAATCTCAGAAATCACCACTAAACAACATATTCATGTAACCAAACACTACCTGTTCCCCAAAACTTATTGAAATACAATATACATATCCCTATCTATCTATCTATCTATCTATCTATCTATCTATCTATCTATCTATCTATCTATCTATCTACCTACCTATCTATGAAAGCTTTAGCCCAGTCTGTCATGTTGTCCTCAGAATATAAAACCCAAGGTGGACTGTTTTCTAAGATCCCTTAATTGCCGTACAAGTGGAGCAGCTGAGACTACATCTGCCCTAGACAGTTTCCCTGAATGTTAAGGGACTAGCTCATCGTTAAGTCCTTGGCCTCTGTAGTCTCTTGTTGCTTACCTATAAGTAAGAAACCTCATTCAAGTAACTCATGTGTGTGAGTGTTGTGTCTCAATGGACTCAAGTAAGTAATAAAAGTGCAACCCAAGATGCAGTCAGCAGAAATGGTAACAGGACCACCAAAAAACCTTCTTTGTAAGAAATAAAAAGTGGAATATTCACATAATGAAATACTACACTTCAATGAATGAAATAAAATGAACATATGCAATAAGAAGTATGCATTTCACAGAAAATATATTGAGTGAATTGATCCACAAAAGTATACATACTTTATGAATTCATTTATATAATTTTAAAAAACAATGATAAGATGACAGATGGGGTTTTATATTATACTGATATCTCAACCTTAATGTAGAAAATTAATCTAGTTGCACATTTAAATTATTTTATATTTATATTGTATTTAAAATATAACTAAGTGATGCATTTTATAAAAAAACTGAATTGTCTGATGGTGAGTGATGATGAGCATTTTTTCCTGTGCATGTTGACTGTATGAATATCTTCTTTTGAGAAGTGTCTGTTCATATCCTTTGCCCACTTTTTGATGGGGGACATTTGGATTGATTCCAAGTCTTTACTATTGTGAATAGTGCCGCAATAAACATGTGTGTGCATGTGTCTTTATAGCACATGACTTATAATGCTTTGGGTATATCCCCAGTAATGGGATGGCTGGGTCAAATGGTATTTCTAGTTCTAGATCCTTGAGGAATTGCCACACTGTTTTCCACAATGGTTGAACTAGTTTACAGTCCCACCAACAGTGTAAAAGTGTTCCTATTTCTCCACATCCTCTCCAGCACCTGTTGTTTCCTAATTTTTTAATGATTGCCATTCTAAGTGGTGTGAGATGGTATCTCACTGTGTGAAAGACTGGATTAAGAAAATGTGGCACATATACACCATGGAATACTATGCAGCCATAAAAAAGGATGTGTTCATGTCCTTCGTAGGGACATGGATGCAGCTGGAAACCATCATTCTCAGCAAACTATCACAAGAACAGAAAACCAAACACCGCATATTCTCACTCATAGGTGGGAATTGAACAATGAAATCACTTGGACACAGAAAGGGGAGCATCACACACCAGGTCCTATTGTGGGGAGAGGGGAGAGGGGAGGGATAGCATTAAGAGATATACCTAATGTAAATGACGAGTTAATGGGTGCAGCACACCAACATGGCACATGTATATATATGTAACAAACCTGCATGTTGTGCACATGTACCCTAGAACTTAAAGTATAATAATAATAATAAAAAAGACTGAATTGTTAAAAAATCTTGATTGTCAATTATTTTTATTATGTTACATTATCAGAGAGGTAAGATGAAAGCTTCCATCATAAATGAAGCTCATAACTGGGAGAGGACAGTACAATTTTTTTTAAATGCAAATAACAAATTATTAATTCCATATGCACAGAAGCAAGTTCTTCTATTGAAATAACAGTATTTTATGTATATACAGAGGAAAAACAAATTAATTCCAAAAGGGGATCAAGAAAAGGTCCATGGAGTATAATTTAAACTTGTAAATGAAAGCATGATTAGAATTTCAATAAGTAGTAAGACATTAGTAGGATTTATTTAAAAGAATTTGTTACACTTAACAAATCATGTTAAAATATAAAACTACAGGCCACTTAAGCCAGGCAAAGTATGCCTAATTCTGAAATAAATAGTAGTATCATATAATCAATGACATTTTATACACCAGTGGCAACTCTGACATTTTTAAATGTGAACATTCTTCTTCTCCAAATCAAATGAAACCATTTCTTGAATAATCTTTATCATCCATAACAGAACTCAGAGAAAAAGAAAAATCATCAGAGCACTGCAACAGAGAGTACACAGGGAAAATTCATTCGCAGAATAATAGAGGGCAGGCAGTTTTGAAAATCCTGAGAAAAATAGTAAGTCTTCTTATGTCCCTGTACCGCACAGGGTTTCAGTAGCTGTTAGCAAAAATATTATTTTTACATATAAAAATACCTTGAAAGCGAGGAGAATGGAAGTGTGAACACTAAGCATTAACAGCTAGAGAACCTGAGAAGTCCCTGAAGTCATTATCAAATCTCTGATACATAGAAAGTAATGATTCTGCCACAGAACTGGGTGTAAGGAAGACAGCGTTAGGCACAAAAACTGGTAGGTAATAGAGCACCATGACTAAGGGGACAGAGCCATTTTTCTTAACTATGTCTGTAAGGTGTGTAATTATGAGCAATGACATAATTTAAATTAGATTCTTTTAAATAATGTAATAAATTACCGTTTATTTGATTATGTAGGTTAAGGAAATCTTAACAAATTTGTGATGCAGTGAAAAGGATTGGCCCTGAAATACTGAGAATTATCTATTTGTGAAGTGATAAAGATGGAGGCAGAGTCCAGTCAGTTATAAGAACTGGCCCCACCCACACTGGGACCTATCCTGAATGCCTACAAAAAGCAACCGGAAGAAGCAGTTTGGCCAAGTTTCAATCAGATATCTAAAACTCTGGATTTATTCAGGGGATGAATGAGAACTGCAATTTCTAAAGACAGATTGATCATGCTGTGGATTCTATCTAGTTTGGGTAAAACACACTAGAGCTTGTTATCACAGGATTGCACTGACAGAGAGAATGATAAATCATTAACTGTAATGGAGAGATAAAAGGACCCCACTCTTGAAGTGCCGTGAAGAATAAAACAAAGGGAGAAGATACATGAGCTTGAGTAACTGTTGGCTCTAGAACCAGCCCTTTGCAGGGAGAAACTCCTATGGAGGGATATTCTAGGTTATTGAATGCCTGATACTAGAGGATTAAAGTAAGTTCCATTTTTGTAATAGGATTAGAATGTTTACGTAGAGTGAGAGATCTGAAAAATAAGCTTTGACAGTTGAGGCTTGGGAAAAGCCCCTGCACTTGAGAAATGAAATAGGACCTGAAAAAGTCGTAAACACAACAGAATGTATTCTTTCTGAGGATTGGCTGCTGCAATTGCAGGCCTTGACTGTGGTATTATATTTAAAATGCAGAAATACAGAAAAGTATCAACAGTCAACACGCATGTTTCCTTTAATAGAACGAACAACTTAATGTCTATTTCCAGTCTATTTTTACCATACAAACATTTAAAATATTCTAATATATGGATGCATTCTCCTTTACAAAGAGCTGTATAGATAAATAAGTCCCTTTGGAATATTTCCTCCATCACTGACAGGTGCATTTTCACTTTCTTCATCCTCAGAGGAAATCACTGTCACGTGCTTAGTGTGTATCATCCATGATAGGTCTATTCTTTGTTACTAAATAATACCCATTATTCTCCAAATTAACTGTCCTAATTCTCCCTGTCATGAAGTATTATAGAAATTATTTTCCTGTATCCCTAAATAATTTTCTAAATATGAGACATGCAAATAAAAATAAGATCACTCTCTCTTTTCATGTATGGGTTGCTTTAGTGTCTCTGATAAAAATCAGTGTGTAAGTATGGGTTTATTTCTAGCTTTTCTATTCTGTTCCAGATATTTATTTGTCATTTCTTGTGTCAATAATACATTGTCTTGATGACTGGAGCCTTATGGTAAGTCTTGAAATTAGGTAGTAAATTCATCGACTTTGTGTCCTTTTTAATATTGTTATCTCTTCTACTCTCTTTGCATTTCCATGTAAAATTTAGGCTCAGCATGCCTGTTTCATGCAATGTATTTCCATTCAGAAAGCCTCCTGGGAATTTGATTGAAAATATTTTGAATCTTCAAATCAATTTTAGGAGAATTGACATCAGTATTGAGTCTTCTGATCTATGGTTATGATGTATCGCTACATACATTTATTTAGATTTTACCCAATTTCTCTCAGCAATGTTGTATATTTTTCAACACAGAGGTCCTGAACATCTTATGTTAAATTTATCTGTATTTTGTTGTTAGATGGTGATATGGTTTGCCTCTGTGTCCCCATGCAAATCTCATCTTGAATTGTAATCCTTATGTGTTGAGGGAGGGATCTGGTGGGAGTGACTGGATCATGGGGGTGGTTTCCCCCATGCTGTTCTCATGATAGCGAGGGAGTTCTCATGATATCTGATGGTTTTAAAAGTGGCAGTTTCCCCTGTTTTTTCTCTCTCTCTTGCTACCTTGTGAAGAATGTACCTGCTTCTCCTTCACTTTCTGCCATTATTGTAAGTTTCCTGAGGCCTCCCCAGCCATGTGGAACTGTTAGTCAATATAAGCTCTTTTGTTTATAATGTATTCAGTTTCAGGTAGTATATTTATGGCAATGTGAGAAAGGACTAATATAGATGGTATTGCAATGATTTTAATTTTCAATTGTTTACCACTAATATATACAGTTGACCCTTGGGCAACACAGGTTTGAACTGCATATAGATCCATTTATAAGTGGATTTTTCTTGTAATAAATACAATCAGTTCTCTTTATCAAGAAGCTCCACATACACAACAAAAAGCCACTCAGTATTTGAGGGATATGAAATCCACATATATGGAGGGTTGACCTTTTCAATATTCCCAGATTCCATGAAATCAACTTGAGTTGAGCTGATATTGGTATACGCAGATATTCCCTGAAACAATCCCCCCAAAGTACTAAGGAATGACTCTCTCTCTCTCTCTCTCTCTCTCTTTTTCTCTCTCTCTCTCTCTCCCCATATATATATATGTAAGTATATATATATGTAAGTATATATATGTAAGTATATATAAAAGGATATATATAAGTATATATAATATATATAAGTACATATAAAAGTGTATATATATATATACTTTTTTTAAAAATTTAGCCTTGCATCTTTCAATTTTATAAAATTTGTGTATTAGTTCTAATAATTTTATATGTTTAGATTTTCTGTATAAACAATAATGTCATCACCAACTTGTGATATGTTTACTTCTTCCTTTTCAATATTTATGTCTTCCATTTCTTTTTGTAGTCTTATTGCTGTGGTCTTACATCTGTAATACAAAGTTGAATGAAAGAGGTATTCTTGTCTTTCTCCTGATCTTAGAGAAAAAGCTTTCAGTATTTGGTCATTAAGTTTGATGTCACCTTTAGGGCTTTTAATCAAATTTGAAGTTCTTATTATGAATGGATACAAAATTTTTCAAATGATTTTTATCCTGTTGTGAGAATTATCATATAGTTTTTTCTCCTTTATTGTGTTAATTTATAAATCATAATTTTTGTTCCTTGGATCTTAAATAAACTTTTCATTTCTCAGGAAAGTCCTTTATCTGTAATATATAGAGATGTGACTTACTAATAAGTTATGAAGTATATTGGGTGTATGTTTATGGGAAATACTTATTGGTAATATTCTTTTATTTATATTTCTTGTGTAATTCTGTCATTTTGCTATTTAGGTTTATATTGGCTCTATAAAATAAGTTGAACGGTGTTCCTTGTTCCTACATTTTCTTAGAGATTTGGGCTAAAATTGGTATTTTAATTCCATAAATGATTGATAGAATTTATTAATGATATTTACCATTATAAACTATCTTTATCATTTCTGAAAGATTAGATTTTCTCTATATATGATATTATTTACCATCACCTGAGGAATTTTCTTTAACACGCATTGTAAAGTACATCTGCTAATGACAAATTCTTGATTCTCTTTCATGTGCAGTCATCTTTATTTTGTCTTCATTTTTGAAGGATATTTTGCTGTACATAGAATTCTGGGGTCAACAAGTGATTTTAGCTTAGTTTTTATGCATATGATTTGGAGTCCACCTTTAGTGTCTTTTCTTTTTTTTCTGGGTGGTTCACCTCTTTACATTTTTATAGATGTGCTTTCTCCAAATTTTGTCTGATTCTTAAAGCCAGAAAAACTACCTTTTCTATTACCTCGTAGCACACTACGTGGAACAGAGATAATCCCTAGTCATAGCCTTTCATTGGACTCATTTTTTTTTTGGTGGGATGTCTAGTTTTTATCTGTGATGTGCTGTATTCAATAGGAATTTAATTAATTATATGAATCTTCAATTCTTTTATAAATCGCATTCTTAGTCTTTTCATCTTTTACCCATAGTATTATTTTTAAAGTGAATTTTCAGATGGAATGGTATAGACTTTTAGTCTGGATCAATTGTATTTTATTGGGATCTAACATGGCAGAAAAAAGGAATCCTTTCCTTGTGGGCCAGAGAATGTTCACACACATGTGCAAGTAAATTTTATCATATTCTTTAATTTTTTTGTTATTCTACATCAACGCTACTTAACAGAATACTTCTTTGTAACTTTTGTAAACAATATGTGGGTATGTAGTAAGTGCATGTATTACGGGGTACATTAGATGTTTTGATACAGACATGCAACGTGTAATAATTAGGTCATGAAGAATGGAGTATCCATCCCCTCAATAATTTACACTTTATGTTACAAACAATCCAATTATACTCTTTTAATTTCTTAAAGTGTACAATTAAATTACTATTGACTATAGTCACCTTGTTTTGCTAACACTAGGGTTTATTCTTTACCTATTTTTTTTTTTAACTAATTGACCATCTCTATCTCCCCCACACCTTACCACTATCCTTTCCAGCCTCTAGTAACCATCCTTCTACTTTCTACCTCCATGGGTTCAATAGTTTTGATTTTTAAATCCCATAAATGAGAACACGTGATGTTTGTCTTTCTGTGCCTGGCTTATTTCACTTAACATAATGATCTCCTGTTTCATCCATGTTGTTGCAAATGACTGAGTATCATTTTTTTTTCATGGTAAAATATTACCCCATTGTGTATGTGTACCACCTTTTCTTTATTCATTCATCAGTTGATGGACACTTAAGTTGTTCCAAATCTTGGCTATTGTGAACAGAACTTCAGATGCAACAAACATAGGAATGTAGATATCTCTTTGATATACTGATTTCTTTTCTTTGGGGAATGTACTTAGCAATAGGATTACTGGATCATATGGTTGCTCTATTTCTAGTTTTTTGAGGAATCTTCAAAGTATTCTTCATAGTGGTTGTACTAATTTACATTCCCACCATTCATGCATGAGGGATTCCTTTCACTCTACATCCTTGCCAGCATTTGTTATTGCCTGTCTTTTGGATAAAAGCCATTTTAAGTGAGGTGAGATGATATTTCATTGTAGTTTTGATTTGCATTTCTCTGACAATCAGTGACGTTGGACGCCTTCTCATAAACCTTTTTGCCAATTGTATGTCTATTTTTTTTTTTGAGAAATGTCTATTCAAATCTTTTGCTCTTTTTTGATGAGATCTTTTTTTTTTCAATAGAGTTGTTTGAGCACTTTATATACTATGGTTATTAATTTATTGTCAGATGGGTAGTTTTCAAACATTTTCTCTTATTCTGTGGTTTGTACTTTGTAATTTTTTAATAAAATAGTGTGACTTATTCATTTAAATATCTGTCTTTTCCACAAGCATTTGCAATGCCATCTTTTCCAATAATATTTTCTGTGCATATGTATGTCTTTTTACAAAAACACAACCATTCCCTTTGGTATCAAGTAAAGCCTAGAAAACCTTTTATATTTTAATACATATTAATTTACTACAGAATTTTTGATAAGTGATTTTTAAAATGTACTTTAGCATAATACTTTTCAAACTTTGCACGCCTAAGATTCTCCAGGAAAGCTTCTTAAAACAAAGATTCCTTACCCCTCCTCTAAATTCTGATTCAGTGGTTCTGCAGTAAGGGCAAGAATTTTCAATTATAAAACTTTCCCTAGTTACACTGATGCCAACTATCTGAGCACTATATTTCAAGTAGTTCTGCCCTAGTTAATTAGGCATTTATTTGATTTGAATAGTCAAGTGGTTTATAGTTTTAATATTGTAAAAATATTTGACCATATATTATTGGATATTTTAAAAAATATTTTAATAAGATTTAAGTGAATACAAGGATTTGGCCATTTTAAAATATTTTATGCAGATTTTTTAAAGGATTTCATAATAAATATTTTAAACTTACAAGCCTAGCAATAATTGTTTATCACTATATCATTTTTATGACTTTCCATTATAATTACTATTTAATATTTATCAATTTGAAAGACAATTTGTATTAGCATTTTTATTTTATTTCATTATTTTGTTTTCTTAATTTATTAATTTGTATGGTTCCTATTTAGTCTCATGCACATACTTATACTGGTTTATTGTCCATCTTTTTATGTATTTGAAAGAGCGAATAAATATAGAAATGCTTTAGAAAATTAGATGAGGAAAGATAGTATATAGAAAACCTCAGTGAGGTGTGCAATACATTGGATATTATTTCGTCCTAAATCAGAGCCCTGTTTTTCTCTGCAGAATCTAGTGAAATGGGTCATGACCAGGGACAAGTAGCTAGGAATGAGTGAGGGATAGGACACTGCAAGCTCTCCACAACTGGAGAAAGGCAGACTCTGATTTTATTCAGGACATTGCCATGGTGAGACACAGGTATGCTGACTAGGTTGTACAACTGCAGTTGAGAAGAATACATTTTGCCAAGCCATAAGGCTTCATATTCAGAAGAGAAAATTATCAAAAAAAAAAAATCACAAGTCTCCCTGAAGGAAAAAAAAAAAAATTAGATAATAAAAATTTCCAGGATAAAATGCTTTATTTTTTTAAGTGATGTGCTGCAAATTGCTATAGACTCTATTGATAAGGGCATTGTATTTAAAAGTAAACCACCTTAATAGAGAAGTTTCACACTAGTGGAAATTTAATAAAAGTCTATTTTTTAACATATACAATAAACCTCCTATGTGCTTTTCTCAATTCAAATTAATGCGTACTGTTATTACAACATTGTACTGCAGAGTTGTTTATTTTATAACCATGTTTACAGTGGGATAGACACTAGGAAAAATAATGGCAAGTGAAAAGGTGGTAATAGAACCAGCCTACCAAGTACAGAGAGATAAGATCTGCTGTGAAACTAAAGTTAATGAGGAAGATGCATTAAGTATTTGGTTTAAGAAAGGCAAGGCTGAAAAGATACAATAATTTGAATTCAACTAAATGCCTATATGGGCACCAGTTATCTTCAGTAGTCCAGGGTTCCAGAATCAGGCAAGGAATTTGGACAAGAGGTCAACATTTGATGTGGCTGTTAAATATAAAACCCAATTCTTTATGATAAGGTAGCATAAAAGTAGTCTGTACAAAATATATCTGTTTTTATAAGTGAATGCCACGATGCCAGTAGGATTCAGGCACAGTATTCAGGAAGTATGTACATACGATCAGTCTCAAGCTAATCAATGTTGTATACCCTCTTGATAAACTGTGGCAGGACTAAGGATTTTATTATGTTATCTTTCTGCTCTGCCAGGCCTGCAATGGAGCCTCTACAGGCTTTCCAAGTGGTTTTCTCATTTACTAAGCAATAAATCAGGGTCCTGATGACCCGACATGGCATGTTGTTATCTGTCATGTTGAAACATTTGTAGATTTGTTTTATCAGCCAATGCTCAGGTTGCACAATGATTGTCCACATCTGATCACACAGAGGCAGACTTGCAATACATTCTTCACAGATGGAATCAATAAACACACAGATGTTTTGAAGTATGGAAGCAGGTTCTGTGTCAAAGCTTTCACACTTTGTATCTAATAGTAAGTAGGGTTATGCATTGTTTTCCGCTGTATTTTCTGAGATAAACCACTTAACTGTGGCAGCATACATAAACAGAAAGTTTGTAGAAATGCTTTGTAGCCCACATGAGCCAAGATCCAACTAGTAGAACATACATCACTTTGGGTATTTAGAACAGAGGGAATTTAAAGTAAGAACTGGTTACACCGTTAATAGGAGAGACTGAGAAACCAATTAGAAATACCCAGTTGGAGAGTATACCATTGTATAACTTTAAACAAACGACTGTAGAGTTGAGAAGAATTACTGTGGATCTTATCCTTCCCAAGACCACTTATGAACACTGACTTAGGGATACTTAATAGTTATTGTCATTCTGTGAGCCCATATAAATGTAATCTTCCCCATACATCCATACACAAGTGCATTCCAGTTCAATTACATAAAAATATATGTATTAATAATTGGAGTAGGAACTATGATTCCACCTCATATTTGATCTTCCTAGGTAAGCTTCAGGGACTTGGAGCTAAATTAAGTATCTCCTTTACCTGACCAGATCTCTCTAACTCCCATTCAATGTGGATTCATGTCTTTGCTTTTGCAAATATATAAAGGGATTCATGTCTTTGCTTTTGCAAATATATAAAGTGGAATTCACTACACAAAATGCAGTTGCTAGTTCACTTTTCACTTCTACTGACAGACTGTGCCCAGGGTCTGGTACAGTGTCTGAGTCAAGGTGGACACTCAATAAGTATTTGTAAAGGGAAAATAATTAAAATAATTAAATGTTCTATATCCTTGAAGCATTTCTTTAAAAATGATATAAATATAGACGGCTTTGAGTAGGAGTTTTACGAGTAAGCTACAAACTTCACAGGGGAAGAGAATCAAGAATATCCCCAAGCATGTTTAGAAACTTATGTTTAGAAACTTTTAGATAGTAAAATGATAGGAAAGGCATCCCAATAAACTGAATAATATTTGTCTAGTATCAAGAGGCTGGATTTTGTCCTCCTTGAATACACCTGAAAATACAAGCAAAAATGTAGTCATTGTGCATAAAATCAATCAGTTGCCTTCTTTTTGACTTAATAAGGAGGAATTGTCCTGAGCGTATTTCTAGAATACCCACAGGCCTGATCTTAATCTGAGAGCCCTATGTGTAGCCAAGCATCATTGTTTTTACTATAGTACTCTATAATATCTACAGGTCTATCAATGTATCTATATCTGTACTTAGATTGACTTGCACAAAACTTATTTTTCCTCCTGTTTTTAGTAAGAGAAATTGTAAAGCTAAAGTGACCTCTCGACCCTTTGTTACCAGGATTCTGGATGTGATTTAGGTTCTGTCAGTTTATTTCACTCACATGAAATTTGATGAGCAGAAGAGAGGCAGAGGTGACTCTCCTTGAGTTACTGACTGGTGGTGGCATAAACAATGCTGCTGTTTTTGATGCAACAATGTTTATTATCCACTGTACTGCTTAATGGCAGTAACATATGCATTCAGACCCAAACTAGGAAACTGAAGCAGTCATGTTAAGATCACAGGAAAAAAAAAAAGCCATGCAGAAAGAAGACCCAGTACAAATGCTGTGAAACAAAGCCAGAAAAAAGGCCAAAGTGGATGTACTTTATGAATAGGAAGAAGATGGAGGGTAAAAATCAAGACCATTTCCTGTATAGCCTCACAGGCCATGGTAACAAGGAAAGATATTACTTAACATTTAATGAAAAACTATTGGCAGTTTCCAAGAAAGAAGTAATATAATCTGATGTACATATTAAAAAACTGGCTACTGATGAAAGGCGGTCTGTAGATAAACTGAAACAGGACACAGGGAGGGTGTTACTGTCATTTAGATAAACAAGGATGATAATTTAAATTAAGGTTGTAGTGGTGGAAATGCTAAGATATTACTAATTCAGATTGCATTTTTATTTGTACCTTTGTGTTTACTAGTTTGAGGCATGATTCTCTCTGTTTCTGAATTTCTTCAAATTTCCATAATGATGTATTACAATTTTCCCATAGTTGCATTCATTTAACTAAGATATAACTAATTGAGAGTAGCTTGATTTATGACATATTCCTCTAATGGAAATCCAAATATTTGTTAACTGTGATCAACCCTAAGTTATATTAAAACAGGAGATTTTGGACATCTAGATTTTTTTTTTTTTAATTTCAAATTCCTGAGGGGAAACACTTTCAACTGACATTCAATACATAAAATTATCAGCATTGAGTTCAGGGTTAAGGGTGGATAAGACAAAACAAAGTGATACCTATTGCATTAAAATAGTATGTAAGATATGTAAAAAGTCTTATTTTAATGGTATTAGTGCTCTGATGAATGTCTAAAAGAATAAATATTATGACTTGTCATTTGGCAATTACAGGAAGACTCTTTTGAGTCTGAAGATTCTTAATTATGTTGAAGATGTTCCTTCTCCTTCTTTGAAAGCAGAAGGAAAACAAATCTTAAATAGGCCCAAGATATAAGGATGACATATTATAACTAGGTATACTGCCTGTCATAAAAACAAAAATATCAAAAGTAAAAAGAATCTAATTATGAAACACTGTTCTATGGTATTTTCTGTGCTGTCATGTTAGGGAGATTTGAACGATGAAGTTAACTGATGTGGCACGGCAAAGCAAGCAGTTAAATATTCTCAATCTCTCTCTCTCTCTGGGAGTTGCCTGCCAGTCAAGTTATTGATTGCAAATGAGAATAATGCATATTGCAAGCCAAGCTGACAGAAATATCCTCACACATCATTCAATAATAAATAACATGGACTTGTCAAAACAGAAAAATATTTTCTTGAGACTTCAGTTTAATAGGTCTTAATAATTATAATCTATGCAATGAAATGTAATATAGTATAGTTCCTAAAAGCAGAAAATTTGTTTGATATTTCTCTAGCTGTGTTATATAAAATGTGTGCTATAAATCTGTGTTGTAAGGTCTCTAATCATTTAATTATTCTTATTATTTGGATAAATGCAGGAATGTAGTTGTCATATTAATATACCATTCAAATTAAGTGTCTTTCTTGTTATTTTAGTTTTTGCCTTTTTTATTTGAGTGTTCTTTCAACATCTGATGATTCCTGATGATATTTTCTCATGCTTATAAATGGATAATTAAAAGTTGAAAAGAAGCTCAAATGTGTAAACAGAGTTGAAAATACTAATTAGTCTTTAAACCCACTATACTCATTGAGATGAGACCAGGTTGCTTTACGTGAGGTAATGCATCTCGGTCCACCTCAAAACCTTTATATGTCCGCTTTTTCTCTTGGACTGTTCAGTTTTCCCAAGAGGCACTCTAAGTTTTGGTTTACTTGCTGTGATTAGCCAGATTTGGGTGTAAAAACGGAGTTTCATGAAATAAGTCACATCAGCAGCAGCAGAATTTAGTGGACCCCAGGACAGAGGCTTTCTTATTCAACCTTCCTTGGGAATAAACTTTTTTCTGCAGGAGTGTAGAAGGGCAGCTCCTTAGCTAGCGAGTGATGCAGTTTATCAATTCCCTTTGTACACTTTCAAACAATCCTCTTCGAAGCATCTCTCTCTTGAGCACATGCCTTCAGATAGCTGTGCTGCCTCCGAATCACCAGGCATTTTTAGAGAACTCTGTGTAAGAAATCTACAAGATTCTTGGACTATTCTTTACTAACTCCTGGCCACCTGCTTAGACACTTGTTAGACAAAGAGATATATTTAACCCCCTTGTCATTTATTAATTGTATACCTACTTCCCTTTATGTAAATTGGTTGAGATTTCTCATCTGTGGTCAAATCTGCTCCGTATTCTTATATTTTTGTGCATTTATTTTTAAAAATATACTCACTTTTATTCATTGGAATTGTGGAATTAGTAGAGATAAACGTGTTCAAACAACAAGTTCAATAAAAATATCAATTATAATATTAATGTTATTAAAAATTATCTAGACATTTCCTTTTTATAATTTATATTTATGTCAAGTTATCAGTTAACTATTTACAATTTTTGTTCATATTAGTTTGTAAAAATTTGTTCAAAATGCATATCTTGAGTTTTCTAATGAAATTTTAAAGTTTTTCTTCAGTGTGATGTTTTGAATTGGCACTCTCATGCATATAATATCTTTATTGAGATTTTATGCTGTATCAACACAAATTATCTAATGATCTCAAATTAGTATTAGCTTGAATCTATTATTTCATTCTGTCCTTGGCTTTATCTATTTTTCCATTTTATTTTAATGCAAGTTAATATAAATCTGCATTCAGAATCATGAATACTCTGTGGTTACAAATGCTATTTAAGAAAAACCAGTTTAAATCTTGTATATTTATTTTTATGATAGCTATACTAACTTCTAATTTCAATGTCTTATTTCATTTTTTTTAATTTTTCATGTTTCCTTGGCATTTCCTTCAGTGCATGTCTCTTGCTCTGTTATTGTTTTACATGCTCTTAAACTATTTGGTGGGTAGACACCCTACTTTAAGTATTCTAGATAAACAGCATTTATTAAGGACATATCTATATTAACATTTAATAATGATTAAATAATTATAATTGGAGTAAGTATACTCAATAGTCTAATATTCTAATATTGATCTAATATCATCTCTGTAACTGCAATTAAGTCACTTATAATTTTTGATCCTCATTTTTTTTACTGTGTAAAATGACGATAAAAATAAATGGCTTAGGATGGTCAAAGGATCTCTATCTATCTGAAATAAAAAGAGAATGCTACATTTATTGCTCATTATATTAAGGGGAGCTATCCTATTTAGCTATTTAGCTACAGTCTCTCTGAGAAGAGACTGCCATCTTATACAGATTTTTAAAGAAATTACAGAGTTCAGGGATTTGTGGGCTTTCAAAAGAATAAGTGGGATAGCATCATCTGTAGAAGTGTGTTATTTAGATAAGACTGTTGTTGATTGGTTAGCACTTACTTAGAGGGATATCTATTGGACTGAGTCTGTGATTAGCTAATTTTGATAAACAAGGTGCTGTAATTGATTGGTTGGTGTGCAAAAGCATGCTCGGTGAGAACAGTTTTTACTTATTGAATTAACAGGTTAAAACTGGTCTGGATTGCTACTTGTATCATGGTTATAAGGCAGTCAATCTTTTTTTTCTAGAAGTGTAAAAACTTGACATTTTCAGAAATATTTGAAATAACTGAATCAGAGACTTTATATATAGGAATGAATAAATTGCATGGTTCATTCTACTACTGAATACATTACAGTTAATATCATCATTAATGTTATGGCTAATTTTCAATAAAAATATAGAAACTTAGCAAAGCTTTCGATGCTACGTCGTGAAATTATTATCTTAAGAAACTTCTGCTACAATAAACATTCTTCACCTGTAATGCATATATCTGTTAATCTCTACAAATATACAAATTATTAATGTTCCTTTCTTTTCTTTCTGCAGTGCTCTTTAGTTTCAATTCACACATTCAACAAACATTTATTATCAACTATGTAACCATATGCCTTATATGTTTTGATGTGTTGAGGATATAGCAATTTATACATATGCACAAACATATGTTAGGAGTTGGGTAGAGAGAAAGAGAATGTAGAGTCCAACAAGGTAAGATCTCTTAACTAAGATGAACTACATAAGTTATTTATCCTTTAATATGGTGTTGAGTGCTAAGATAAAATATATGATATTGTGAATTTTGAAAACAGAGTCATAGAGAGATGCCTTTTCAATATAGACATAACATATGATTAGAAGTTAGCTAAGAAATGAATGAGTGGTTGGGAGAGGAGCAATTATTCCATTAAGAAGAAGGATTTTGATAGCTAAAACGATTCTGATGGCTAAAGTTGCATTTAAGCCACTGAAAGGCAGTCTGTGTGAATATACAATAAAAGGAAGTAAATGATAGGAAAAAAAAAAGCTGGGATAATAGAAAGCCTGAAGCAATGCAATGACACTAATATTTAAAATGTGAGAATTGACTCAATTAAACTTAGATTCTTATATGAACATAACGAGGTTGTTATGTGAGGAACAGATCTTAAGAAAGTAAGAGAGAATCTGTGGTCCCGGCGGGGCATGGGAGGGTATTTTGGTAGCCATATCGAGTAGGCACACTTTTTCTGCTGTTGTGGCATGGAGATGCTGAGGTGCAGTAGCAGGCCAGACCTACACTGAAGGCAGATTTTACAGGATTTGGTGATCAATTGAATGTAGGAAAATTTGCTATTCAGAAAAAGGCCACTTTTCTGAGTAGAAAATTTGGAAGAGTCTTACTTACCTAGTAATTATAGCTGTAAGCAAAATGTGAGAGCAATTTCCATTAAGAGGTTTTTCTACAAGAGAATAATCAAGCTGATCTACTGAAAAACTTTCACCAATTTTCTCCCATCTTTTAACTGCAAATCAAGATAATGGTTTTAACCGCTTCTTTTAAAATGTCTTTTTGAGCAATCCGATTTTGTTCTTGAGAAACCAATGACTTCACTTGAAACATTATAACATCTCTCCCTTTCTCTCTCAAAAACATTTTGTCCTTGCATCAAAATAGAATCTCACAAAATAGAAGTAAGCTTTCAGTCAGTCTTTGAATCATCTCAAAAGTTGATTATCAATGAAATAAAAGTAGGACTTGAATAGCATTCAGGTCAACAAACCAGACTGTAAAGTAACAGCTGCAACTCATTTTAAAAAATCAGTTTGTGATCATTTGTATGTACTGTATTATACTAATTCTTAGAATTACATTAGTGTAATTAATATTGAAGTTAAAAATTAGTATAATACTAATAATATTATACAGATTTTATAATGATACTGAAGTTGTGCACATGCTCACTTTGCTATAGAAAACACATAGAGCTGGTAATCAGCAGCTTCCCAATAAGGTCTCAGGAGTTGGGTAAATGGGCTTAAGCATTCACACTAAGAGCCAGAATGGTGGAGCTTAACCGGTATATGACCTTCCTCCGGGAACACGACTGATGAGGGAAAAAGGTCTGAAGTGAGCATACACACAACTTCAGTATTATTATAAAATTACTATAGCATGGTTAGTATCACACTAATTTTTAGAATTATAATTCAATTATATATAATTTACACATAATTTAAACTGTCAAAATCATTGCACGCAAAGTTGATTTTTCACTATTGAAGTTTCAACTTATTGAAATTTCATTGGCACTAATAAAAAAAAAATATTGCTTTTGCACAGCAAAAGAAACTACCATCAGAGTGAACAGGCAACCTACAGAATGGGAGAAAATTTTTGCAATCTACTCATCTGACAAAGGGCTAATATCCAGAACCTACAAAGAACTCAAACAAATTTACAAGATAAAAACAAACAACCCCATCAAAAAGTGGGCAAAGGATATGAACAGACATTTCTCAAAAGAAGACATTCAGACAGCCAACAGACACATGAAAAAATGCTCATCATCACTGGCCATCAAAGAAATGCAAATCAAAACCACAATGAGATACCATCTCACACCAGATAGAATGGCGATCATTAAAAAGTCAGGAAACAACAGGTGCTGGAGAGGAGGTGGAGAAATAGGAACACTTTTACACTGTTGGTGGGATTGTAAACTAGTTCAACCATTATGGAAAACAGTATGGCGATTCCTCAAAGATCTAGAACTAGATGTACCATATGACCCAGCCATCCCATTACTGGGTATATACCCAAAGGATTATAAATCATGCTGCTATAAAGACACATGCACACATATGTTTATTGCGGCACTATTCACAATAGCAAAGACTTGGAATCAACCCAAATGTTCATCAGTGACAGACTGGATTAAGAAAATGTGGCACATATACACCATGGAATACTATGCAGCCATAAAAAAGGATGAGTTTGTGTCCTTTGTAGGGACATGGATGCAGCTGGAAACCATCATTCTTAGCAAACTATCACAAGAACAGAAAACCAAACACCGCATGTTCTCAATCATAGGTGGGAACTGAACAATGAGATCACTTGGACTGGGGAAGGGGAACATCACACACCAGGGCCTATCATGGGGAGGGGGGAGGGGGGAGGGATTGCACTGGGAGTTATACCTGATGTAAATGACGAGTTGATGGGTGCAGACGAGTTGATGGGTGCAGCACAGCAACATGGCACAAGTATACATATGTAACAAACCTGCACATTATGCACATGTACCCTAGAACTTAAAGTATAATAATAAAAAAAAAGTAAATAAACCAACCTCTGTGTAATGAAAAAAAAATATATATATATATATATATATTTACTTTGGATATCTATAGACAACTACATATAGCTCTGGTTTTCACTGATTATTTTAATAATAAACATGAAATTAGCCTTTGTGAAGTCTATGATAATCAATCTTTGTTATTGACATGAAATGTATTTAGTAGCAATCTGATTATGCATTCCTAGAAATGGAAATGTTAACAGAGTCAATTTTATTCAGAATTTTCATCCTAGGTTTTTACCTTAGAAATTACTCTTCTTTTTTTGTTCAAATCCCTTAAAGTCACAATATTTTTCTGCCCATATGTTATTTAAGCAACCATTCCTACAAATGAGGAACATGCATCTCCAACTGCATTTCTGTTTATATGGCCTTTAATAATGTTAGAGTATGTAGGTAAGCAGATCTCAAGAGTTGTGTTAGAGGACTCAAGCATGCCCATTAAGAGCTGAAATGGTGGAATTTAAGTAGTGCATGACTTCATCTGGGAACACTTACTGGTAAGCAAAAAACACCTCCTGTAAGCAGACACACAACTTCAGTAAACACACTGCACATGTGGCCCCTCCCAAGTGCTGGCAGGCCACTGGACATGTGGACAGCCTACCCTAAGGGAAAAATCAAGGGAGGAGAAACAAACCCTAGAACTATGCCAATGTATAAAATCCCAAGTCCAGGGCTGAATGGTGCACTTGAATCTCTCGAGTAGCCCACTTGGTCCTCTTCCAAGTGTGTTTTGCTTCCTTTTACTCCTGCTCTACAACTTTTTAATAAACTGTCACTCAGACTCTAAAACTTGTCTCAATCTCTCCTCCTGAGTTAAGCCTACTTCTGCCCTGCCCTCTGCTGAATTCTTTCCTCCAAAGAGGCAAAAATCAGGTTTGCTACAGACCTGTATGGATTTGCCACTGGTAATAATAATATGAAAGAATTCTATCATCACTGTACATTACATGCATATATCAAAACATCACAATGTACCCCACAAATGTATACAATTGTGATTTTTAATTTAAAATAATATATTTTTAAAAGAATTTCACCATTACCTCATTGCATGCTAATATGTATTCTTTGTTTCCCCAAGCACTTCTTTGAAGGCAACATAATCTTTGCAAAACTTGTATTGCAGTATTCAGCACAAGGTTTTTTACTTGGTTTCCACTGGACACAAAATTTGTCTGCTGATGTGGGTAAAAAGGCTTCACTGGACATAAAATAAATTAGAAATCAAGAAGCTAAAGAAGAATAAATTTATGTTGCAGAATATATTCAAATTGGCCGGGCAAGGTGGCTCAAGCCTGTAATCCCAGCACTTTGGGAGGCCGAGACGGGCGGATCACGAGGTCAGGAGATCGAGACCATCCTGGCTAACACAGTGAAACCCCGTCTCTACTAAAAATACAAAAACTTAGCCGGGCGAGGTGGCAGGCGCCTGTAGTCCCAGCTACTTGGGAGGCTGAGGCAGGAGAATGGCGTGAACCCGGGAGGCGGAGCTTGCAGTGAGCTGAGATCCGGCCACTGCACTCCAGCCTGGGTGACAGAGCGAGACTCCGTCTCAAAAAAAAAAAAAAAAAAAAAAAAAAGAATATATTCAAATTACAACAGTACAGTAGAATATGATTGTTGATTTGTTTGTTTGCAATATGGTTTACTAATGCACTTTGATTCAGAGTGTATAGTATAACCTGCAGCTATAGCTCTCCGAGACTGAGACCTTGTAACAGCCTTATGATAATTGGAAATAAACACAGAAACACGTTTTACCAGCTTACTGTTACTCAATTTGCTGGTATTGATTTATTTGTTTTTTTAAACAAAAACATTTCAAAAACAAATTAAGTTAAAATGAATGAAAGTAGCAGGGAAAATAATACTAAATAGGATAGATCATACATATATTGAGAGGTGGTATGAAGTAAGTAGATTACTGCAAAAAAGGTTTCTGAATGCAGATAAAAAATGGAATAATAAATATTCATGCATGGTGAAAGATGTCTAATTGTAAAGCCCATTTACTAAACAAGCTTCTTTCTATGTTATTGGTGAATGACACAAAAATACATAGCTCAGATGCTGAACTTCTTGAACAGTCTATTCATGTCATGAAAATCTTCCCTGTGGGCTTACTGTGAGCCATCCATGTTAGCAGTGCTGAGAATTTTAGTGACGCTGGACAACATCCCTGGCCTGCCTAACTTATTTCGGCACAGATTGCTCTTCCTGGCATAATATTTAGCCTCAAAGAGAGATAATTAGATGATAAATAGGTGAATTAATAGACAGATAGTGTTTGTAGGAGAACAAATCATAAAATGGAAGCTAAATGACACTAATGCAATGAATAAAGTATTAAATGTATTTTTATAAACTATTTTGGTTTGGAGATATGCATGTATTATCTATTTATGCCAAGTACAGCTTAAAGGCTATAGAGCAAGCACAGAATTTTGATATACTACAATTTACTCTTCCCTTTATCTTCTTAATGTACTTACAATCATTATTATACATTGTCATCAACCTGTCCCATACCAGAAATCTTTGTTCTTTAAGTACCTGACTTTGATCTTGAAGGTACTCTTTTTATCCATCCTATAAATTAGGAACACTTAGAGTAGAAGTTGTATAATGAGCCCATAGTTAAGAATATGTAATAAAATAAAACTTGAACGTAAAGCTATTTCTTAAATTGTGCTGGTTATATTCCCAACCACCACTTCCTAAATTAATTGATGGTGGAATGCTGAAGGTCTCTACAATTATGCCATGTACATTATAAGTTTATTTATATATTGAGGAAAATTTGGATTATTGAAAGGAAATTGAGATGGCTTATACAATGCATTGTACAATCATGTTTTACTACAGTTAAATGAAGAATCAATAAGAAGATGTTTTTTATTTAGCATTAATGTATTTTCCTTTATAATGAGTTATTCCAATGGAATTGTAAAGAGGAAGTCATTTTGTTTTCCCATGCTGTTGTTTCAGATTAATAGGTCATCAAATCAGGGCCTTGTAAAATAAAATTCACCCTATTTTATCACAAACCTTTTTACATAATAGTGTACAAAAAAATAATAGGGAGTATATTCTGAATAAAATCAAGTCTATAGATCAAAAAACTTTAGCCCATGTTTAGAAATTTGCTATGCTGCTGTAATGTGTGAAACTTATTATTATTTATCATTTGTTGTAGCCACACAAAAGTCATAAAGAGGACAAGTTCTTGCCCTGGAGGCCTACAATCTTAGGAAGGCAAGTTTAGCAGGTAAAGCAGTAGAAAAATGAATTGTTGCACATGAAACTTTTATTCCCATTTTCCCTTTATCTTAACTGTCTGTTGAAACAGCAATTTGAAATGTAGCTCTGCTTTAGAGGAATGATCAGTGAGCTAGAGACCTTGCTGCCATAGGTATTGGAAGTTTTTATGCAGTAAAAAGGGTACCTTTGGGCTACAAAAAAGCATTGGTGAGCCATTCTTTCAGAAGGCAAGATTTTATGGTATTAAATTATTTTCTGTAACTTTGAATGACTCTGAAATACACAATTGATCACAGTGCCTATAACATTTCTGTTTCAATGGAGACATCTGCTCCATATATGAAAATTGAATACAACTTCATAGATTGCACTTAGAGAATAAAAATACTAAAAATTTCTAGTGAGACCAGGAATCAGTAATAAACGAAAAACAGGAAAAAAGTTCATGGGACATAGTGACTCTTGGAGAAAAGGAACTGGAACAGAAATGACATAGTGTAGAAAAGTGAACAGACTTACCTGGGTGTGATGAAAGGGTAATTTGGGGAAGAAATGGGAAATAAACACGGAGTGATGGAATAACAGTATGGAAAATCTTAGAACCAGGGCAATGAGATTAGGAGCAACTCCTCTCACCCTCAGGAGAATGTATAAATCATGTATATTTAAGGTAGAAATTCCTAGAGTCAGCCTCATATTAAAATAATTGGATTCTTCCTCAAGTGCCAGATTTCTTAGTTTAATATCCTTGGAGATTTTTTTAGGTGAATTTGATTTGTGTTAGACGAATCATAGTTCAGCACAGTTTTAATTAATAAAGCAGGAAAATATTATTTGTCTGTAATAGAGTAATAGGGATCATGGCCAAATACAATTACTGAATTTAACCATCCAGAAACACACTCACACACACACACGCGCATGCACAAAGGGACACGTATATATCTAAGTAGTGAAACGTTTTATTTAAAAAACTAACAAATCAGCAAATTATGTAATAGAAAATAGCTGTATATTATTTTCTCTACATATATAATTGTTATCATTATATGTAAACTGTATTGAATTAATATGTAAGAATACCATACATTTATTATTGTAATAGGTTAGTATGCACACAGCATGTTTCTATGATAAACCTGTGTAATGTATTAATATAATTTTTCTGAAACAGACAATTCTAATTGCAATGATTCGTCTTGTAATACTTCTTTGTAATTTTTTTCTTAACTCCTTAATATTGGGTTTGTGCTAGATAATATTCAGTAAAGCTCATTTCATTATTAGTATATTGATATATAACAATCTATCTAATTAATTATCATTTTGTATTTTTTCCTGGTTTTACAATTGTGAATTTTGCCTTTCTTTTTGACTTCAGTGTTCAGAAACTACATATTTTGATAATTTTTCTTTGACTAGGGTATAGATATGCCTCAGTTCTACAGTTTTCTTTCCCATATTCAATTACAGACATCAATATTGTATCACTGGTTGATACAGCTGTATGAGTATCCCTGCATGGCAGACACTATATGGGGGCCTGCAGTTCCAGTAGTAAAAAATTGATTAAACGTCTGCTCTCATGGAGCACATTTTCCAGTATGAGAAACAGACTGAAAATAAAGACATGTGCTCATCTTTTTACTTAAGCCTAATTAATATAGAGATCATTTTTAATCATGCAAACTCTGAAATATGATTTATAGTAAACAATACAAGGCTCTGTTAATAATCCATGGTGGTGTAGTGTGAATAGTGTGAGGGGCATTTATATAGATGGCATGGTTAGCAAAAGCCTCTCTGAGGTTTTGACAACTAGCAGTTGGGAAGGGTGAATCATGCTGAGAAATGGAGAAAAAACATTGATGTTATAAAGGAACTGAGGAATTGCAGCTTAGAGAGTTGTGGCGACTTGCATGCTTATTTTTAGTTTGAAAAAAAGTGTTTTGAAAGTGCCACTGCAGTGCAACACCGGGCGCGGTGGCTCACGCCTGTAATCACAGCACTTTGGGAGGCTGAGGCAGGCCAATCACAAGGTCAGGAGTTCAAGACCAGCCTGGCTGATATGGTGAAACCCCGTCTCTACTGAAAATACAAAAATTAGCCAGGCATGGTGGTGGGCACCTGTAGTCCCAGCTACTCGGGCGGCTGAGGCAGGAGAATAGCTTGAACCCTGGAGGCGGAGGTTGCAGTGAGCCGAGATCATGCCACTGCACTCCAGCCTGGGCAAAAGAGTGAGACTCTGTCTCAAAAAAAAAAAAAAAAAAAAAAAAAAAAAGAAGAAGAAAAGAAAGTGACTTGATTGAATTGATTGACTTGATGCGCACTCCATAGATTTCATTTCAAACTTTTTCCCCAACAATATCTTTATTTTCCTTTTTCAAATTTTCTACTCCCCATTTTCACCCATAAAATTTGGATAGATTTGACTTCAACTTGACTTCTGGAGTGTAACATGAATGTCTTAAACCAACTATTTAATTCTATTATCTTGTTCACAGTGATTGGTTTAGGAAAGGTATTACCTGGTTCTGGAAAATGAGAGAGAATCTCACAATATCATGGGTACTAGAGGAAGAAATTTGTTTGACCCTTAGATAATGGATACTGTCTTGTGAGATACCACAGAACTGCAGCAAATCTAAAAGGGGTGTATGGAGACTTACTTAAAAGAGCCATAATACTTTTTGAAAAGAAAACGATCTTTAAATTGAGCATAATATACCTTAGTGTATTATACAGGTTTTTGTTTATATTGATTATCTTTATGTTTTATTTATATTGATTATCTGGACATTACAAAATACTATAGCAGAATGGACTTTCACTTAATTATTTGTTTAGCCTATCTGTTTAATTTCAATTTTTAATTTTGTGGATACATAGTAGTTGTATAAATTTGTGGGATAGATGATATATTTTGATACAGGCATACAATGCATAATAATCATATCAGGGTAGGTGAATAATTCATCACCTCAAGAATATATCCTTTCTTTGTGTTACAAACAATCCAATTATATTTGTTTAGTTACCTTATTTTATTTATTTCATTTTATTTTGATACAGTGTTTCGCTCTGTCACTCAGGCTGGAGTGACACAAACACGGCTCACTTCAGCCTTAACGTCCTGGGTTCAAGTTATACTCCCACCTCAGCCTCCTGAGTAGCGGGGACCACAGGTATGTGCCACCATATCTGGCTAATTTAAAAAAAAAATGTAGAGACAAGGTCTCATCATGTTGCCCAGGCTGATCTCAAACTCCTGACTACAAGCAATTCTCCTGCCTTGGACTCCCAATGTTCTGGGATTACAGGCATGAGTTACCACACCTGGACTTTTAAAGATATTTTAAATGTACAATAAATTATTGTTGACTAGAGTCATCCTGTTGTGCTGTCAAATCCTGGATCTGATTCATTCCACTCTTCCCCACAATATTCTTTCCAGTCTCTGGTAACCATAGTTCCACTATCTCCGTGGGTTCAATCATTTTAATTTTTAGCTCCCACAAATAAATGAGAACATGTGATGTTTTCTTTCTGTGCCTGGCTTATTTCGTTTAACATAATGACCTCCAGTTCCACCCATATTGTTGCAAATGGCATGATCTCATTTGCTTGTATGGTGGAATACTATTTCATTGTGCATATGTACTATATTTTGTTTGTTCATTCATCAGTTGATGGACAGTTAGGTTGCTTCCAAATACTCACTATTATATTGATTTCCTTTCTTTGTGGTATATACCTAGCAGAGGGATTGCTGGATTACAAGACAGCTCCATTTTTAGTTTTTTTCGGGAGCCTCCAAACTGTTCTGCATACTGGTTGTGCTAATTTACATTCCCACCAACAGCATTTGAGGGATCCCTTTTCTCCACAACCGTGCTAGCATTTGTTGTTACCTGTCTTTTGAATAAAAGTCATTTTAACTGGGGTGAAATGGTAGTTTTGATTTTCATGTCTCTGATAAGCAATGATGTTGAGCACCTTTTCATATGCTTGTTTGCCATTTGTATGTCTTCTTTTGAGAAATGTCTATTAGGATCCTTTGCCTAATTTTTTATCAGGTTATTAGATTTTTTCCTGTACAATTGTTTGAGATCCTTATATATTCTGGTGATTAACTCCTTGTCAGATGGACAGTTTGGAAATATTTTCTCTCATTCTGTGGGTTGTCCCTTCACTTTGTTAATTGATTCCTTTGCTGTGCAGAAGCTCTGAACTTCATGTGTGATCCCATTTGTCCATTTTTGCTTTGGTTGCCTGTGCTTTTGAGGTATTGCTCAAGAAATGTTTGCCCAATTCAATGTCCTGAAGATTTTCCCACAAACTTTCTTTTAGTAGTTTTGCAGTTTGAAGTTTTAGATTTAAGTCTTTAATCCATTTTGATTCTACTTTTGTATATGTCAAGAGATAGGGGTCAAGTTTTATTCTGCACATGGATATACTGTGTTCCCAGCAACATTTACCGAAGAGACTATCTTTTCCTCAGTGTATGTTCTCGAAAACTTTGATTAAAAGGAGTTCACTGCAGATGTATGGATTTATTAAATTCTCTATTCTGTTGCATGGGTCTGTATGTCTGATTTTATGCCAGTAACATGCTGTTTTGGTCTCTAGCTTTGTAGTACGAAGTGAAGTAAGGTAATATGATCCCTCCAGTTTTGTTCCTTATGCTTCAAAGAGCTTGTACGATTCTGGGTCCCTTGTGGTTCCATATAAATTTTAGGATTTTTTTTTCTATTTCTGTGAAGGATGGTATTGGTATTTTGATAGGGATTGCATTAAATCTGTAGATTGTTTGGGGTACCATGGGCATTTTAACAATATCTATTCTTCCAATCTATGAACATGGAATATATTTTTAAAATTTTTTTGGTCTCCTCTTCAATTCCTTTCATAAATGCTTCATAGCTTTTATTACAGAGATCCTTTATATTTTTTATTAATTCCTAATTATTCTATTTATTTACAGCTATTGTAAATAGGAATCCTTTATTTTTTTTTACAGATTGTTCACTGTTAGCATATAGAAATGTTGCTGATTTTTGTATGTTGATTTTTTTTTATCCTGCAAATTTACTGAGTTTATTTATTTGTTCCAATAATTTTCTTCTGGATTCTTTAGGTTTTTTCAAATACGAGATTATATCTGCAAACACACATATAATTTGATTTCTTCCTTTTCAATTTGGATGCACTTTACTTCTATCTCTTGTTCGATTGCTCTAGCCAGGACTACCAGTATTATGTTGAATAACAGTGGTGAAAGTGGGCTTCATTGTCCTGTTCTAGATCTTAGGGGTAAGGGTTTCAGTTTTTCTTTGTTGAGCATGATACTAGCTATGGGTCTGTAATATATGACTTTTTTTGTATTGACATATGTTCCTTCTATACTCAGTTGATTTGATGGTTTTTACCATGAAGGGATATTGAATTTTATCAAATTTTTTAAATTATTGATTGAAATTATCATATGGTTTTTCTCTTTCATTCTGTTTAATAGATTGATTTTTGTGTGTTGCATCATCCTTGCATGCCTGAAATGAATCCCACTTGGTCATACCGAATAATCTTTCTAACGTGTTAAATTTGGATTGCTAATAATTTGTTGAGGATATTTGGATGTTCATAAGGAATATAGATCTGTAGTTTGCTTTATAAATGTATTTTTATCTGGGTTTGGTATCAGGGTAATATTAGCCTGATAATGTGACTTTGGAACTGTTCCCTCACCCTCTTCTTTTCACTGAGTGGAACTGATAGTTCTTAAAATGCTTGGTACAATTCAGCAGTGAAGCCATGGATCTCAGCCTTTGCTTTATGGGACAATTTTTACTATGGCTTCGATCTTGTTAGTTGTTGTTGATCTTTTCAGATTTTGGATTTCTTCCTGTTGAGTCTTGGTAGGTTGCATGTTTCTAGGAATTTATCAATTTCGTCTAGGTTTTCCAATTTATTGACATATAATTGCTGATAGTCTATATTGAGTCTTTGAATTTCTGTGGCATCAGTTGTAATGTAACCTTTTTTGTTTCCGAATGCATTAATTTGGGTCTTTTCTCTTTATTCCTTATTCGGGCTAAAAGTTTATCAATTTAATTTATATTTTCACAAAAGAAAACTTTTCGTTTTATTGATCTTTTGTCCTGTTTTCATTTATTTCTGCTCTGCTCTTTATCATGTATTATTTTCTACTACAGTTCTTGAGTTTGATTTGCTCTTTCTATTCTACTTATTTAAGATGAATTGTTAGGTTATTTATTTGAAGTGTTTTTACTTTTTTGATGTAGGTGTTTATAACTATAACTCTCTTCTTTGTACTGCTTTCACTGTATTTCATAGGTTTTGGCATATTTCCATTATCTTTGTTTCAGGATAAAATTTCCTTCCTAATTTCCTCATTGACCCACTGGTCAGTCAGGAGCATATTGATTAATATCCACATATTCATATAGTTTCCAAAATTCTTTGTGATATTGACTTCTCGTTTTATTCCATGTGGTAAGAGAAGATTCTTAATATGATTTCATTTTTTTGAAATTTTAAAGACTGATTTGTGGCCTAAAATATGATGTTCTTGAGAGTGATCCATGTGCTGGGCAGAAGAATGCATATTCTGAACCTATTGAACTAAATTTTCTGGAAATTTTACTCTACTAGGCCCATTTGGTCTACAGTGGAGATTAAGTTAGAAGTTTCTTTTTTGATTTTCTGTCTGGATGATTTGCCCAATGCCGAACGTGAGGTGTTGAATTCTCCAGCTATTATTGTATCAGAATCTCTCTCTCTTTACCTCTAAGAATAAGAATCGTTTTTATTTCAACATTTACTTTGTCTGATCTAAGTATTGCTTCTGCTGCTTTTATGGTTTCCATTTCATGGAATATCTTTCCATCACTATATTTTCAGTCTATGCATGTCTTTATAGGTGTAGTGTATTTTGTGTAGGCGACAAATGATTGGGTCTTGTATTTCTATTCATTCAGCTACTCTATGTCCTTTGATTGGAGAGCTTAGTTGCTTATATTTAATGGTATTACAGCTAAGTCAATAGTTACTCCTGCCATGTTGTTATCTGTTTTCTGGTTGTTTTGTGATCAACTGTTCCTTATTTCTTTTCTTCCTGTCTTCCTTTTAATGAAATAATTTAAATTTCACTATTATGGTAGAATATTTTAAATTTTGTTTTTTATTTTTTGTGCATTCATTGTATGTTTTTATATTTGATGTTACCATGAGGCTTACATATATTATAACCCATTATTTAATTTTTTTAATTTTTAATTTAATTTAGATAAACACTTTAATTTACTTAATACAGATAAACACTTACCACTGATTGCATAAACAAACAAAAAATCTAAACAAGAAGCAAAAGAAACTAATAAATACTGTACAGTTTAACTTGTCTTCCTGCTTTTTAACTTTTTGTTGTTTCTATTTATATCTTATTTTACTATCTGCATCTTCAAAAGTTGCTGTTGTTATCATTTTTGATTAGGTCATCTTTTTATTCTTCTACTTTGCATATGAATAGTTTACAAACCGAAATTACAGTGTTATAATATTATGTGTTATTCTATCTACTTACTATTGCCAGTGAGTTTTATATTTTTAGATGATTTCTTATTGTTTCTTAATATATTTTTCTTTCAGATTGAGTAACTCCTTCTAGCATTTCTTGTATGGCACATCTGGAGTTGAGAAATTCCTGACCTTTTCTTTGTCTGGGAAAGTCTTCATTTCTTCTTCATGTTTGCAGGATATTTTCGCAGGATATAATATCCTACTATAAAAGTTTTCTTTTTCCATTTACACTACAAATATGTCATGTCACTCTTTCCTGGACCCATAAGGTTTCTACTGAAAATCTGCTGCCAGATATGTTGGCACTACATTGTATGCTATTTTTTCTTTTATCATGCTGCTTTTTAGGATTTTTTTTAATCCTTTACCTTTGAGAGTTTCATCATTAAATGTTTTGAGTTAGTCTTGGTTTATATCTTCTTGGTGTTCTATAACTATCTTTTACTTGCTTATTGATATCTTTCTCTAGGTTTGGGAATTTCCCTGTTATTATCTCTTTAAATAAACTTTCTACCTCTATCTAGCTGTCTCTTCTTTAATGCCAATAACTCTTATATTTGTCCTTTTTTATTTTCTAGAGCTTGTAGTCATGCATTTTTCTTTTAATGATTGTTCTTCAATGTCCTCTGTGTATTTTGAAATAGCATACTTTCGAACTCACTAATACTTTCTTCTGAGTGATCAATTATGGTATTAAGAAATTCTATGCATTCCTCAGTATGTCAGTTGCCTTTGTTAGCCCAGAACTTCTGCTTCATTCTTTATAATTTGTTCAATCTCCTTTTTAAATTTATCTGATAGAATTATAAATTCATTCTCTGTATTATCTTGAATTTCTTTGAGTTTCCCCAAAACGGGTGTTTTGAAGTCTCTGTCTGAAAATCCTCATATCCCTGTCTCTCCAGGTTTTGTCCCTTCTGCATTATTCATTTCATTTGGTGAGATGATGTTTTCCTGAATGATCCTGATGCCTGTGGGTATTAGTTTGTGTCTAAGCATTAAATATTTCAGCTTTTATTGTCATCTTCAGTCTGGGCTTGTTTGTCCTCATCCTTCCTGGGAAGTTTTTCAGGTATTTGAAGGGACTTGAGTATTAAAATGTAGGTTCTTGGTCACTGTAGCCATATCTGCATTAGGGGGTACCTCAAGGCTAGTAGCACTGTTCCTCTTGCAGACTTGTGAGGATTGCACCTTGGTGGTCTTGAATAAGATCCAAAATAATTCTCTGGATTGCCAGGTAGAGACCCTTATTCTCCTCCCTTACTTTCTCTCAAAGCAGCAGAGTCTAACTCTCTCTGTGCTGTGCTTCCTGGAGCTGAGGGAAGTATGACACAAGCACTTTTCTGTCTACTACCAGTGGGACTGCACTGGGTGCCACCTGAAGCCTGAAGCCAGCAGAGCACTGGGTCTCCCCCAAGGCCCTTATTAACCACTACCTGGCTACCACCTGTGTTTACTCAAGGCTCCAGGACTCTACAATTAGCAGATGGTGAAGCTAACCAGTCTTATGCCCTTTTGTATTAGTCTGTTTTCACACTGCTATAAAGAAACTACTTAAGATGGGATAATTCATAAACAAAACAGGTTTAATTGATTCACAGTTCCACATGACTGGGGAGGCCTCAGGAAATTTACAGTCAGGTGGAAGGCAAAGGAGAAGCAAGGCACATCTTGTATGGTGGCAGGAGAGAGAGTGAGAGACAGAGGAAATGCCACACTTCTAAATCATCAGGTCTCCTGAGAACTTACTATCATGAGAACAGCTTGTGGAAAACTGTCCCCTAATCCAATTACCTCCCACCAGGTCCCTCCCTCAACATGTGAGGATTCCAATTTGAGATGAGATTTGAGTGGAAATACAGAGTCAAAACATATTATCTTCTCTTTACAGTG
Organism: Macaca nemestrina; assembly: GCF_043159975.1. NCBI lineage: Eukaryota > Metazoa > Chordata > Mammalia > Primates > Cercopithecidae > Macaca > Macaca nemestrina. The sequence goes on from NC_092129.1 coordinate 83,579,282, forward strand.
TCAAGTTTCCCGTTACCCTGGGCCCCAAGCAGATCCAGAGATGGTGTCTGGGAGCCGTGGTTGGGAGCTGGAAACTTTAGAAATCTACCTGGTACTCTTCTGCTTCACCTGAGCTGACACTGAAACCACAAGACAAAGTTCTGTCCACTCTTCCCTCCTCTTTTCACAAGCAAAGGAGTCTCTCCCTTTGCCCACCATCACCACAGGTCCACGGTGAGTATTGCCAGAATACTGCCAATATTCACTTATGATCCAAAGGCTTTTCAGTCAGCTTGGGTGGAAGGTTTCCCGTCCTCTGATTCATGCTTCAGAACAGTGGGTTCTCATCTGGCTCAGGGTTGGTTCAGAAATGTCATACAAGAGCCAAGTCCTGCAAAAGGGGAACCCAAAAATCCAGTTGGTGTTCTTTCCCGCCGTGACCGAGCTAGTATCTAACCGGCAAGACACAGTCCTGTTAACTTTTTAATCTCTTTTTCTCAATTGGAAGGAAGGAGACTTTTCAACAGTTTCTAGCTGCATTCCCTGGGGTTGGGAGAGTGGTATCACAAGCACTCCCTTGGCCACCCAGACTGGTTTGTCACCAGTTTGCATGCACTGCAAGTCCCCTGCGTCTGAGCCCAGCACAACTCTGGGACTTGCTGAGTAGTTGCACTTCTTATGGCCTAGACTACCTTTAAAGTTTATTTAGAACTGCAGAGCCCCTTAGCCTGTGGTGGTGAGGTTTGTCAGAATGTAAGTTCCAACTGCTGGGATGGGCAATTCCTCTCTGACTAGGGATGGTCTAAATGTTCCCTATGTGGGTGTTAGCTGATTTCTGCCAAGTGTTGCTTTCTGTCATGACAGGGCAGCACTGAGTTCAGTGCAAAGTCCCACAGTACTCTTTCTCCCTGAGGTGAACAGATTATCTCTCCAAGCCATGTAGCTGCTGCTGGGGTATAGGAGTGAGGTGGCATCAGCAATACAAGACTGACTTTCTTACCCTCTTCAGTGCCTCTTTCTGTGATCTGAAGATAAAACCAAGTACTGTGATCACTCATTAGATTTTTGGTTCTTATACAGGTTCATTTTTGTGTGGCAATTTGATGTTCCTATTGGCAGGGGAATGGTTGGCAAAGGCTTCTACTTCGTCATATTGTTTTGCCTGCTTTCAGTCTATCTGTCTTTAATACTTAGTCTGGTTGATGTAATTTTTAACCTAGTATCATTTATGTTTTTATTTGCTAACTTATTTTTTATTTGGTATTTAATTTTTAATTCATGCATTATAATTACACATATTTATAGGGTACAATGTGATGTTACTTTACATATCCATGTTGTATAATGATCCAATCAGGGTTGTTAGTGTATCTATTACCTCATGCATTTATCATCTTTTGGTGGTTGGAACATTCAAATGCCTCTCTTCTAGTTATTTTGTAACATACAATATTTTACTGTTAACCATAGTCACCCTAGCATGCAATATAACACCAGAAATTATCTACCTGACTGTAATTTTGTACCTTTTGACCCACCTCTCCCCATCATTCCCTCCATCCTCCACGCCTAATCTCTGGTAACCATTGCTTTTATTGTGAAACACATTTTTAAGTTTTATTTATAGATTTTCACGTACAGGTGAGTGTTTCTGTCTCTGGTTTATTTCCTTTAACATTATGTTCTCAAGGTTTACCATATTTTCACAAATGACAAGATTTCATTCTTTTATGTGGCTGAATGGTATTCCATTGTGTATACATACACCGTATTTTGTACCCATTAATCAATTGTTGGACACTTAGAATGATTCCATTTACTGACTCATTTTTAATTGAATCAATCAAGTGTACAATTTACAGGTTGGACTATTAATTATTGTAATAATAGGCCTAGGTACCTACCTTAATATCCTTCTATATATAATTCTAAACTTTAATATGCACAATCTAATGCAAATAAAAAGCAAACATTTCATCAGTTTATCAGTAGAAAAAAAATGGCTTCCTTATTAAAAGCTATCTTCTTCAAACTTATAGCACCAATGATACTAAAAGTTGAGACATTAAATGCATTTGCAGTTCAAACAAAGAAGGCAGTATTTACTATTATGGTTCAGCACTGAACTAAAGGTTCAGGAGTAAAAAGACAAAATAAGTAAAACAGGAAATGTAAAAAAAATAATATCAAAAGCTATAAAAACTAATGAAAAATTAACTCAAATGTAGTAAAATCTTACTCATGAATACTATTATAAAAATAATAAACAACCTATAATCCAGTGAATCCAAACAGTGCTTTAAAGTACATATCACATCCAAAGTTTAACCTAGCAATGTTTCAAGGTTAATTAGATCACTTATAGTGTAACTGGATAACTTATTCTCTATTTGCCACTTCAGAATCTTTTCTTCCCTTCTGTGCCATATTCTAGATCCTGGAAATCTGACCTTCATTGATTGCGTGACTTGCTCCTTGCACTCTGGCTTCCAGTTGAGTTTGTCTAATCAAAGCAGGTGACAAGGGAACAAGTGTGCTGATTTCCCCAATTCTTTTCTCTACGGTTACGGTTTTAGCAGGCTTTATTCCTCTTTAAATGACTGCAGCTCTCAGCAAGGAGTCAATTTCCTAGACTTGAATTTCTTCCCTGGTTCTAGTAACATCATTCCTTCTGCTTTTCACCTAGGAGAGGTAATGGAGTCCCTTAATTTCTAGTCTTTGGAGGCTTCACTGACCTTTGTTGCTTCTGTTAATCCTAACCACAAATCTATGTATTGAATAGTTTTAAAAATTCTTATGAATGCTGTTATAAATTATTAGTGTATTAATGTACTTTATTCTTGAGGATTATTTTTGCTGAATTTAGCCATTTTATTCTATCTTAACATTTCATTTATTTTGTAATTTTTATTTTTATTTTAGATTCAGGGGTACATGTGCAAGTTTTTTACTTGAATATACTTTATGATACTAAAGTTTGGGACACAGATGATCCTGTCATGCTGGTAGTGAGCATAGTAACCAACAGTTAGTTTATTTCAATTTTTTCACCCCCCCTCCCTTCCCCTTCTAGACGTCATCGGTGTCTTTTGTTGCCATTTTTATGTCCATGAGTACCCAACATTTTGCTTACTTATACATGAGAACATATGGTATTTGGTTTTCTGCCCCTGCATTAATTTACTTAAGATATGGCTTCTAGTTTCATCCATGTTGCTACAAAGAAGATGATCTTGGGCTTTTTAATGGCTATGTAGTATTTCATGGTCTATTTGTACAACGTTATTTTTATCAAATCCAGCATTGATGGACACCTAGGTTGATTTCCTATCTTTGTTATTGTGGATAATGCTGCAATAAACATATAAGTTCATATTTCTTTTTGGTAGAATAATTTGTTTTCTTTTGGATATATACCCTTTAATGAGGTTGCTAGGTAGAATGATAATTCTGTTTAAAATTCTTCAGGAAATGTCCAAACTGCTTTACACAGTGGCTGAACTAATTTACATTTCTCCTGACATGGTTGGCTGTGTCCCCACCCAAATCTCACCTTGAATTGTAGCTCCCACAATTCTCACATGTTGTGGGAGGGACCCAGTGGAAGGTAACTGAATCATGGGGGTGTGTCTTTCCTATGCTAGTCTTGCAATAGGGAATAAGTCTCATGAGATCTGATGGTTTTATAAAGGGGAGTTTCCCTGCCCAAGCTCTCTTTTTGCCTGCTGCCATCCATGTAAGACATAACTTGCTCCCTCTTGCCTTCCACCATGATTGTGAGGTCTCCACAGTCATTCGGAACTGTGAGTCTATCAAACTTCTTTATTTTATAAGTTGCCCAGTCTTCGGTATGTCTTTATCAGCAGCGTGAAAATATACGAATACAGTTCCCAATAGTGTATAAGCATTCCCTTTTCTTTACAGCGTAGCCAGCATCTGTTGCTTTTTGACTTTTTAATAATAGCTATTCTGACTAGTGTGAGATTATATCTTATAATGGGTTCAATTTGCATTTCTCTGATTGTTGGTGATGAGCATTTTTTGTATGTTCGTTCATCACTTGTATGTCTGTTTTTGAGAATTGTCTATTTATGTCTTTTGCCCACTTTTTAATAGGCTTATTTGTTTTCACTTGCTGAATAGTTTAAGTTTCTTATACATTCTAGATATTAGACCTTTGTTGCATGCAGTGTTTGTGAATATTTTCTACCATTATATAGATCATCAGATTACTTTGTTGATTTTTTTTTTCATAGTTCAGAAGCTCTTTAGTTTAATTAGGTCACATGTCAATTTTTCTTTTTGCTGCAATTTCTTTTGAGGACTAGTCATAAATTCTTTCCCAAAGCTGATGTCCAGAGTGGTGTTTCTTAGGTTTTCTTCTATGATTCTTACAGTTTGTGATCTTGCATTTAAGTTTTTTCATTAAGTAATATTTTTTAAAAAATTTTTATAGGTAAATCATAGGTATATATATTTATGGGGTACAAGAGATGTTTCGATTAAGACATGCAATGCAGAATAAGCATATTGTGGAGAATGGTGTATTCATGCCCTCAAGCATTTATTCTTTAAGTTATAAACAATACAATTACACTTTTCAAGTTATTATAAAATGTACAATTAAGTTATTGCTGACTTGAGTCACCCTGTTGTGCTATAAAATAGTAGGTCTCATCCATTCTTTCTATTTGTTCTTGTACAAATTAACCATCCCCACCTCCCACTGCACCCCTCACTACCCTTCTCAGCCTCTAGTAACCATCCTTTCACTCTTTCTGTCCATTAGTTTAATTATTTTCATTTTTAGATCTCAAAATAAGTGAGAACATGTGATGTTTGTCTTTCTGGGTATAGCTTATTTTATTTTACATAATGATCTCCAATTCCATTTATTTTGTCACAAATGCCTAGATTGCAATATTTTTTATGGTTGAATAGTACTCCATTGTGTATATGTACCATATGGTACCACATTTTCTTTATCCATTCATCTGCTGATAGACACTTAGGTTGCTTCCAAATCAACAGTGATGCAACAAACATCAGAGCGCAGATACATCTTCAATATACTGTTTTATTTCTTTGGGTTATACACCCAGCAGGGAAATTGCTGAACCATATGGTAATTCAATTTTTAGATTTTTGAGGAACCTCCAAACCATTTTCCAAACTCAACTCCTTTGATTAGTTTGTCTAATCTATTAGTTTGTCTAATTTAATCACTATTCTCCATAGTGGTTGCACTAATTTACATTTCCACCAACAGTGCATAAAGGTATTTTGCCTCCACATTCTCTCCAGAATTTGTTATTGTTTGTCTTTTGGATAAAGGGCATTTGAAATGGGGTGAAAATAATATCCTCTTGTTGAACTCACCTCTTTATCATTATGTAAACTACTTTGTCTCTTTTTATAGTTTTAGTATTGAAATCCATTTTTCCTGATATAAGAATAATTATTTCTGCCCTCTATTGGTATGGAATATCTTTCTCCATTCCTTTATGTTCAGTCTATGCGTGTCTTTATATTTGAAGTGTGTTCCTTGTTGGCAACAGACCAATGGGTCTTGTATATTGATCCATTCAGGCAGTATCTATCTTTTGATTGGAGGCTTTAATCCATTTACATCTTTGCTATTGTTGATAAGTAAAGGCTTACATTTTGTTATTTTTTTTCTGGTCTTCACTTTTTTGTTTTTTTTGCTTTTTATATTCCTCTAGTGAAGGTGATTTTCTCTGGTGATTCCTCTAGTGAAGGTGATTGTTTTTTTCTTGCTTTTTATTTTTTGTGTATCCATTATATTTTTTTGTTTCAGGTTACCATGAAGCTTGCAAATAATATCTTATTACCCATTATTTTAACATCATAGCAACTTTTAACACTATTTGCATAAACAAACAAACAAGCAAAAAAAAACTAATAAGGACTCTATGCTTAACTTCATTCCTCCAATCTTTAACTTTTTTGTTTCTATTTATATCTTATTTTATTGCCTAGATCTTGAAAAGTTGTTGTAGTTATTATTTTTGGTCAGTTCATTGTTTAATATTTCCACTTAAGATAACAGTAGCTAACACACTACAGCAACAGTGTTACAATATTCTGTGTTTCTCCATGTACTTATTACTACCAATGAGTTTTATACCTTCAGATAATTATTTATTGCTCATTAATGTCCTTTCTTTTCTGACTGAAATACTCTCTTTAACATCTCTTGTAAGATAGGTCTGGTATTGATGAAATCCTTCAGTTTATGTGGAAAAGTCTTTATTTCTTCATTTATGTTTCAAGAATATTTCCACTGGACATACTATTCTAGAGTAAGGTTGTTTTTTCCCCCTTTCACACTTTAAATATGTTATGCCATTTTTTCCTGGTCTGTAAGGTCTCCACTGAAAAGAATGCTGTCAAATGTATTGGAACTCCATTGTATATTATTTATTTCTTTTCTCTTGCTGCTTTTAGAATCATTTCTTTATCCTTAATCTTTGAGAATTTGCTATGTCTTCGGTTTTTTGTGGTGCAATCTCGGCTCACAGCAAGCTCCACCTCCCAGGTTCACGCCATTCTCCTGACTCAGTCTCCTGAGTAGCTGGGACTATAGGTGCCCGCCACCACGCCCGGCTAATTTTTTTTATATTTTTAGTAGAGACGGGGTTTCACGGTGTTAGCCAAGATGGTCTCGATCTCCTGACCTCATGATCCGCCCTCCTCGGCCTCCCATAGTGCTGGGGTTACAGGCATGAGCCACCATTTGTTCTTGTTTTTAAGAGCATATATTTTATTTAAATTTTATTTTATTATATTTTAAGTTCTGGGATACGTGTGTAGGTTACACAGGTTTGTTACATAGGTAAATATGTGCCATGGTGGTTTGCTGCACCTATTAATCCATCACCTAGATATTAATCCCCGCATACATTAGCTATTTATACTGATTCTCTCCCTCCCCCTGCATCCCCTTCCACTGACAGGCCTTAGCATGTGTTGATCCCTTCCCTGTGTCCATGTGTTCTCATTGTTCAGCTCCCACTTACAAATGAGAACATTTGGTGTTTGGTTTTTTTCTGTTTCTACATTAGTTTGCTAAGGGTAATGACTTTGAGTTCTATCTATGTCCCTGCAAAGAAAGCGATTTTATCATTTTTTATGGCTGCATAGTATTCCATAATGTATATGTACCACATTTTCTTTATCCAGTCTATCACTGATGGACATGTGGGTTGATTCAATGTCTTTGCTATTGTGAATAGTGCTGCAATGACATATATGTGCATGTATATTTATAATAGAATAATTTATATGCCTTAAGGTATATACTTAGTAATGGGTTTGCTGGGTCAAAAGGTATTTCTAGTTCTAGGTCTTTGAGGAATCACCAAACTGTCTTCCTCAATGACTGAACTAATTTACAACTGTGTAAAAGTGTTCCTATTTTTTTACAGCCTTGCCGGCATCTGTTGCTTCTTGACTTTTTAATAATTGCCATTCTGACTGGCTTAAGATGGTATCTCAATGTGGTTTTTATTTGCATTTCTCTAATAATCAGGAATGCTGAGGTTTTTTTAAAATTTTTTTTCATGTTTTTTGGCCATATAACTGTTTTCTTTCGAGAGAAGTGTCTGTTCTTGTCTTTTTTTCCACTTTTTAATGGGGTTTTGTTTTGTTTTGTTTTGTTTTTGTAAATTTGTTTATGTTTCTTATAGATACTGGATATTAGATCAACTTCAAACTATATTACAAGACTACAGTAACCAAAACAGCATAGTACTGGTACCAAAACAGACACATAAATCAATGGAATAGAATACAGATCTCAGAAATAAGACCACACATCTACAACCACCTGATCTTTGACAAACCTGACAAAAAATAGCAATGGGGGAAGGATTCCCTTTTTAATAAATGGTGTGGGGACAACTGGCTAGCCATATGCAGAAAGTTGAAACTGGACTTCTTTCTTACATCTTATACAAAAATTAACTCAAGATGGATTACAGACTTAAGTGTAAAATCCAAAACTATAAAAAAAGCCTACAAGAATGTCTAGGCATAGGTACACACAATGATTTTATAATGAAAATGTCAAAAGGAATTGCCACAGAAGCAAAAATTGACAAATTGTATCTGATTAAGCTAAAGAGATTGATTTTTGAATGCCTGGAGGTAGTCTTCTTTGGGTTAAATCTGCTTGATGTTCTATATAACCTTCTTGTACTTTAATATTGATATATTTCTCTATGTTTCAGAAGTTATCTGTTATAAACTTTGAATAAACATTCTACCCATGTATCTTTATCTACCTCTATTTTAAAGCAAATAACTCCTAGATTTGCCCTTTTGAGTCCATTTTCTAGATCATATTAGTACGACTTTTAAAAATTATTTTGTTTTCTCTGACTGTGTATTTTCAAATAGCTTGTCTTAAAGCTTACTATTTCTTCATTTTGCTTGATCAAGTCTGCTATTAAAGAACTCTGATGCATTCTTCAGTATGCCAATTGCATCTTCCAGCTCCAGCATTTTTGCCTGTTTTTTCTCATATATTATTTTCATCTCTTTGTTAAATTTATCTGATAAAATTCCAAATTTCTTCTCAGGGTTATCTTAAATTTCTTTGAGTTTCCTCAACACCGATATTTTGAATTGTCTGTCTGAAAGGTCACTTATCTCCATTTCTCCTGGATTGGTCCCTGGTGGCTTATCTAGTTCATTTGGTGAGGTCATGTTTTCCTGGATGGTGTTGATGTTAATAGATGTCTGGGTATTGAAGGATTAGATATTTATTGCAGTCTACAAATATTGCAGGTATTTGCAGCCATCCTTTTGGGAAGGTTTTCCAGATACTTAAAAGTACTTGGGTGCTGTGATCTAAACTGTATATGCTTAGGGGATACCCCAAGCCTAATAATGTTGTCATTTTTGCTGTGGCATAGAGGTACCACCTTGATAGTCTTGGACACAATCTGGGAGAATTCTCTGGGTTACCAGGCAAAGACTCTTGTTATTACTTTACTTTCTTCAAAACATACAGATTCTCTCTCTCTCTTTCTCTTGGTTCTGTGTCACATAATTCTGGGAATGAATTCACACAAGAACTCCTGTGGTCATCACCACTATGACTGTGCTGCATCAGACCTGAAGCCAGAACAGTACTGGGTCTTGCCCAAGGCCTGCTGTAACCACTCTCTGGCTACTGCCTATGTTTGCCCAAGGCTCTGGGGCTCCACAGTCAGTGGTGACAAAGCCATCCACGTCTGTGTCCTTCTTTTTAGTGTAGTAAGGTCCCCCAGTTCCTAGGTGGGTCCAGAGTACTGTTTGGGAGTCAGGTACTAGATTTAGTAACCTTAGAAGTTTACTTGGTGTTCTATTGTATTGTGGCTGAGCTTGCACTGAAACCACAAGACGCTGTTCTTCCCACTGTTTCCTCCCCTTTCCAAAGTCAGAGGACTCTCACCTCATAGCCATCATCATCCCAACTCATGAGGAGTGCTGTCAGACTGTGGCCATGGTTCCATGAAGGCCTACGGTCTCTTAAGTCAGCTTGTGGTGAATGCTGTATGGCCTGGGACTCACCCTTCAGAGAGGTGGGCTCCCCTTTGTCCATGTCAGGTTCAGAAATTCCATCCAAGGGTCAAGTCCTAGAATCAGGGGCCCCAAGAACCTGCTTGGTGCTTTACCCCATTATGGCCATGCTAGTATGTAAGGTGAAAAACAAAGTCTCCTTTACTTCTTCCTCTGCTTTTCTCAAGCAGATGGTGCTTTGTCCCATAGCTACCACAGCTGGTAATGTGTTGAGTCTAACCTGAAACCAGCAAGTCTCGGAGGCTCAATCAGGGCTCTCACTGTAGTACCCGGGTAAGTTGCTTGTTACTCAGTACCCAAGAGCTCTTCAGTTAGCAGGTGATAAATGCTGCCAGGAATGGATTCTTTTCTTCAAGGCATCAGGTTCCCTTCTGGCTCAGTGTGTCCAGATGTTTTATCTGGGAGCTAGGGCCTTGAATAGGGGTCTCAGGACTCTGGCTGGTGTCTAATTCTGCTATGGCTGAGCTCATATTCTAGATGCAAGAAATATTTCTCCCCCTGTTCCATCTTCTCTTCCAAGAAGAAAGAAGGGGTCTTTTAGGAGGTGGTGAGCTATGCATCCTGGGGTTAGGGGAGGGATGATTCCAGCACTCCCTTGGTGGCCCAGCTGGTGTCTCAGTGTGCCATATGGCCCCCAAAGTCCACTGTCTTTGGGCTTAGTTGATTATTAGGGCTCAATAAGAGTTGGAGTCCTTATGGCCTAGATTGCTTTTTAAGTTTACTTGTAGACACAGTGTGGTAGCCCTTGGTGGCAACTAGGTGTGCAGGAACTCAAGTTCAAAACCCTGGGATATGTGATTCCCCACTGGCTAGGATGGATTTCAATGCACCCTCTGTAGGTGGACATCAGCTGAATTTAATCTGGTTTTCCTTTCTGCTGTAACAAGACAGCACGGAGTTCAATGCCTCACAATTGCTGTGTTCCTCCTCCTGCACCCAGAGATGCTCTCCATGCCATGTAACTGCCACCAGGGGTTGGAAGAGGGGTGGCAACCATGATCCAGGACTGGCTTTTCTATATCCTCAGTGCCTGTTTCAGTGTTATGAAGTTAAATCCAAGTACTGTGTGTGCTCATCTAATTTTTGTTCTTAAGAAGGTGCTTAGCCAGGAGCAGTGGCTCACACCTGTAATCAAAGCACTTTGGGAGGCTGAGATGGGTAGAACACAAGGTCAGGAGTTCAAGACCAGCCTGACCAACAGGATGAAACCCCATCTCTACTAAAAATGAAAAACTTAGTCAGACATGGTGGCCCACACCTGTAATCCCAGCTACTCAGGAGGCTGAGGCAGGAGAATCACTTGAACCTGGGAGGCAGAAGTTGCAGTGAGCTGAGATCATGCCACTGCATTCCAGCCTGGATGACAGAGTGAATCTCCTTAAAAAAAAAAAAAAAAAAAAAAAAAAAAAAAAAAAAAAAAAAAAGGTGCTTTTTCTGTGTAGATAGCTATTAACTATTTTCTTTCTCCATATGGCTAGCCATGTATACCAATACCATTTATTGAAAGAAAGTCCTTTCCCCTTTACTTATTTGTTTCAAATTGGCTGAAAGTCAGATTGCTGTAGGTGTTCAGTTGTATTTCTGGGTTTTCCATTCTGTTCCATTGGTGTACATGTCTCTTTTTGTACCAGTACCATACTGTTTTAGTTATTGTAGCATTACAGTATAGTTTAAAGTTGGGTAATGTGATGCCTCTGGCTTTATTCCTTTTGCTTAGGATTTATTTAGCCATTCAGGATCGTTTTGTTTGTTTCCAAATGAATTTTAGAATAGTTTTCTTTTTCTAATTCTGGGAAAACATGACATTGGTAGTTTTGTTGAAATAGTGTTTAATCTGTTGATTGCTTTGACTAGTATATGTATTTCAGTGTTATTGATTCTTCAAATACATGAGTAGAAAATATTTTTCCATTTGTTTGTCTCATCCATGATTTCCTTTAGCAGTGTTTTGTAGTTCTGTTTGTAGAGACCTTTCAACTCTTTGGATAGATGTATTCATAGGTATTTTGCTTTTTGTCACTGTTTTAAATGGGATAGTGTCCTTGATTTTACCCTCAGCTAGAACATTATTTGTGTATAAAAATGTTACTAATAACTTATGTATATTAATTTTGTGCCTTGAAACTTTACTGAAGTCATTTATTAGCTCCAGGAGCCTTTTGGTGAAATCTTTAAGATTTTCTGGATGTAGAATTACATTGCCGGTAAAGAGCAATGACTTGAGTTCTTCTTTTCCTATTTGTATGTCTTTTATTTCTTTCTATTGCCTGATTACTCAGGCTAGAATTTCCAGCAATATGTTGAATACGGGTGGTAAAAGTGGGATCTTTGTCTTGCTCCAGTTCTCCAAAAGACTAGTTTTAGCTTTTGCCTATTCGGTATGATGTTCGCTGTGGGTTTGTTATAGATGGCTCTTGTTGCTTTGAAGTATGTTCCATTAACACCTATTTTATGGAGTTTTATCATGAAGAGATGTTGGATTTTATCAAAAGCTTTTTCTACATCTATTGAGACAATCATGGTTTTTGTTTTTAATTCTGTTTATGTGATGTTTTATTCTGTTTGGTACTATACCCTCCTGTGGCCATGCTGGTACCTAATGTGCAAGAAAATGTACCCTTTAATTTTTCCTCTGCTTTTCTCAAGCAGAAAGAGTTTTCTGTCATAGCCACCCAAACTGGTAATGTGTTGGGTCTCACTAGAAGCCAGCAAGTTTCAGAGGCTTACCTAAGGTCTTCAATGTTGTCCCTAGGTATAGCTACTGGTAATTCAGGACCTAATAATAATAATAATGATAAACAAAAAGCATGCCAGGTGACATGATCTTATATCTAGAAAACCACATCTTCCCATCCCAAAAGTTTCTTAAGTTGGTAAGTACCTTCGGCAAAGTCTCAGGAAAAAAATCAACGTGCAAAAATTGCGAGCATTCCTATAAACTAACAACAGGCAGAGAGCCAAATCATCAATGAGCTCCCATTCACAATTTCTACATAAAGAATAAAACACCTAGGAATACTGCTAACAAGGAAAGTGGAGGACCTCTTCAAGAAGAACTAGAAATCGTTGCTCAAAGAAATCAGAGAGGATACAAATGAATGGCAAAACACTCCATTGTGGAACATTCCATTGTGCTCATGGATGGGAAGAATCAGTATCATGAAAATGGCCATACTGCACTAAATAATTTATAGATTAAATGCTATTCCCATTAAACTATCATTAACATTCTTTACAGAATTAGAGAAAAAGTATTTTGAAATCTATCTGAGAACAAAAAAGAGCCTGAATAGCTAAGACAATCCTAAGCAAACAGTGCAAATCTAGAGGCATTAGTCTATCAAACTTCAAACTATACTACAAGATTACAGTAACCGAAACATGGTTCTGGTACCAAAACAGACACATATACCAATGGAACAGAATAGAGATCTCAGAAATAAGACTGCATACTTAGAACCCTCTGATCTTCAACAAACCAGACAAAAACAAGCATTGAGAAATAATTAATAAATGGTGCTGGGACAACTGGCTAGCCATATGTAGAAAATCGAGACTGGGCCCCTTTCTTACACCTTGCACAAAATTAACTCAAGACTAATTAAAGATTTTAATGTAAAACACAAAAATATAAAAACCCTAAAAAATATCTAACAGTACCATTCAAGACAAAGGCATGGGCAAAGAAGCATGGGCAAAGATTTAATGATGGAAACATCAACAGCAATCGCAACAAAAGCAAACATTGACAAATGGGATCTAATTAAACTAATGAGCTTCTGCACAGCAAAAGCAACTATCATCAGAGTGAACAACCTACATCAGACAACCTACAGAATGGGAGAAAATTTCTGCAATCCATCCAACTGAAAAAGATCTAATATCCAGATTCTACAAGGAACTTAAGCAAATTTACAAGAAATAAATAAGCAACCCCATTAGAAAGTGTTTGTTCAAAGGACATGAATAGACACTTCTCAAAAGAAGGCATACATGCACTCAACAAACACAAAAAAAAGCTCAACATCACTGATCATTACAGAAATGCAAATCAAAACCATAATGAGATACATCTCACGCCAGTCAGAATGGCTATTATTAAAAACTCAAAAAATAACAGAAGCTGGCAAGGTTGTGGAGTAAAAGGAACACTTTTACACTTTTGGTGGGAGTGTAAATTTGTTCAACCATTGTGGAAGACAGTGTGGCAATTGCTCAAATTTCTAGAGGCAGAAATTTCATCTGACCCAGCAATTCCATTACTGGGTATGTATTCAAAGGAATATAAATCATTCAATCATAAGGATACAAGCATATGCATGTTCATTGAAGTACTATTATGATAGCAAAGATATGGAATCAACTCAAATACCCATCAATGATAGACTGGATAAAGTAAATGTGGTACATATACACTATGGAACACTATCCAGTCATAAAAAAGAGATTATGTCTTTTGCAAGGACGTGAATGGAGCTGGAAGCCATTATATTCAGCAAACTTACACAGGAACAAAAAACTAATCACTACATGTTTTCTCTCATAAGTGGGAACTGAACAATGAGTACACATGGACACATGAATAGGGAACAACACACACCAGGGTCTGTTGGAAGCGGGTGGGTGGTGGTAGGTAGACCATCAGGAAGAATAACTAAAGGATGCTGGCATTAATATCTAGGTGCTGGAATGATCTGTGCAGCAAACCTCCTTGGCACACATTTATTTGTGTAACAAACCTGCACATCCTGCACATGTAACCTGAAACTTAAAATAAAAGTTGAAGGAAAAAAATGTATCCCAGGAACCAATCTTGCATCCCAGGGGGAAAAAAAAATCAACTTGATCATAGTGAATTAAAGTTTTGACGTGCCGCTGGATTTGGTTTGCTAGTATTTAATTCAGATGCTTTTCATATGTTAATCGGGAATATTGGCTTCTAGTTTTTTTGTTTGTTTGTTTTTGTTTTTATCTTACTGTATCTTTGCTAGGTTTTAGTATTAGAGTGAGGCTAGCTTCTTAGAATGTATTAGCGAGGACTCCTTCTTTTTTGATTTTTTGGAATAATTTCAAAATAATTGGTACCAGCTCTTCTTTATATGTCTGGAAGAATTTGGCTGTGAATTAATGTTTTCCAGAGCTTTTTTGGTTGATACGTTTTTCCATTAGTGCTTCAATTTCGGAACTCAATATTGGTCTGTCCAGGGACTCATCATATTTTTTTTTCCTGATTCAATCTTGGGAAGTATGTTTCTAGAAATGTGTTAATTTCCTCTAGATTTTCTAATTTGTGCACATAAACATGTTCATAATAGCCTCTGAAGATCTATTTTATTTCTGTAGGATCTTCTAAAATTTCACCTGTCATTTCTAATTCTGCTTATTTGAATGTGGAATTTTATGCTTTATTATCTTGAAATCTCATTGGCATCAATTTATCTGTTTTCTTTTTGGCAATGTTTAGTTTTTTTCTCCCCTCTTTTTATTTTATTGAAATTTTTACATAGTGATTTTATTTATTTCTGTTTCTCAATAAAAATATTTTGACTTCATCAATGAGCTATTCTCTGGTTTTTTTGCTTCATAATAATATGTGTTTATATAAGGATTATTCATTATTTATTTTTAAGTTTATTTTCTTACATTTTTCTAACTTCTTGAGTTGATGTCTTTGCTGAGTAATTTTAAGTTTTTTGTATTTTTCAATAAATATATTTAGTCTGTAAATTTCTCACAAGTTTTGTGATAAATTTTTATTTCTTTCTAAACATACTTCAAAGTCTCTTTTACTTGATTTTTAAACTAAATATTTATTTATCTCAATGTTGGTTTCTTAAATTAAACATCTGGGTAGTGAGCTTTTCTTGTTTCTTGGCTGTCCTTTTGTTAATATTTCTCATACTAGTCAGTTCTTGTCAGTAAATGTATTCTGTAAGAATTTTCTTATTTAGAGTTTGAAGATTTATCTTCATGATAAAATACACTGATGTATTGGAATTTCTTATACGTTTGCTAGTTTTGCATTTATCCTGTAATTATTTATTAATTTAGTGTTAGTTGAACTTTTTCTGGGAATAATATTTAAAGTTTTCTCCTCGTATGATTATACATTTTTCAGATTTGTCTTTACTACTTTAGAATTTGTCAAAACTTCATAACTTAGTAAACTAATGTTTTCCTGTCTTATATTATGATAAGTATTTTATTTTAGCATCCATTAATGTTTTTGTTTTAAATTTATTTTCAGTAGATAGCCCTTGCTTCATATGCTATTTCTTCCTTATTTTTGTACTTTAAGTTCAGTTTTTTCTTTTTTCTTCTCTTAAAGTACATATAGTTGAATTTTTCAAGCTATTACAAAAATGTTTATTTATTAAAATTACTTAAAACTTTTAGATTTATGGTCATTATGTATAGGTTTGTAATTAGTTGTGCATAGCATTTACTTGCTTTTTACCATGGTTTAGTATTACCTTTTGTTTATTTTTATGTTTTTTTAAACAATCACATTTTCATATACTATTTTCATTCTGTCATTACATTACATATAATTTTTCTTAATTTTTCAATGCAATTGTTTATATACTACTTTGAAATATTTTGATCTGTTGATACTTTATACTAGTAATTAAATGACCTAATTTAAACTTTGCAGTTCTTCCAAAAATGGCATTACTTAATAAGAAATAATGAAAAAGTAAAAATTCCAACTAAAAAATTAAGAAAACTGAGAAGTTAGTTTGTAACACAGTAAGACTATAAATACAAACTCCAGTTGACATTCTAACATAGAGTCATAATGTGCAGTCCTCTGTAAATGACAGATGACGCTATTCTGTCATCATTCATGGACTAGCCCTTTGAGTCCATTTCTTAATATTTGAGATGAATTTGTGTTGACCCAAGCACAAGTTTCCATTCAAACTCTCCTATAACACTTAGCTCTCATTTTAGGGTTAGCTGGGGTTGTGTAATCTCTGGCCATGACTTGATTTGTCATGGTATTGGGGTATACTTAATTTTTGTAGTTTTGTTAAAATCTATTTTCTTCATGATTTATACTATTCTACAAAAGGATAATAGAATGCCATTAACAAGTGGGAAAATTTTTGAAAATCAATACTTTGATGGCTTCAAATTGCAATATAAAAGAGATAGTTATAAAGGAAGACTTAAATATTAGTAAAACTAGTTCGGTTCTCTAACTCAAAAACACAGAAATAGAAGCTTCTCATATATTATATATACACATATATATACATACACATACACACACACACATATATATACATATATTCAATGTAAAACAAATATATCCAGAGCAGAAGATAATTTTCTACCAAATATATTCTCAGAAGAAGAAAAAATTGCAGGTAAATTCAAAGTCCTGGCAGTTTTACTCATTTTTCTATCTGTGTAAAGCTTATGAACCCCGGGAACTGTTCGTTCAAATTAGCAATAATACAGATAAGAATATGGTAGGCTAGAGGAAATGATTACTCACATAATTTTCTAGGCATCTTGAATAAAGGCATAGGAATGTGAAACCTTGATATAAATTCCACTTATCATTTTCTCTCAAGCTATGACATGCCCTGACTCCAGGGAGACTTGAGAAATTTTGCAGAAGTCCCTTCTGTGTCCTGAGACCCACACAACACCCATTTGATATAATAGTGGTGCCTCTTCTAAAATTAATTGTCTAGATTTTAGAGAGAAAATAAGATTTTTGATATATTCTAACGAAAGTGTCAATGAAAAACATTGTTTCTTAGTTGATGCTAGATTAACATACATGCTCTGATTTACAAAAAAAATCCATTGAAGAAGAGTAGATGCATTTTATGCCTAGTACACTCTGTGAATCTCTTCTACTCCATTTTCATGTTGCTGATAAAGACATACCTGAGACTGGGCAATTTACAAAAGAAAGAGGTTGTTGGACTCACAGTTCCACGTGACTGGGGAGGACTCACAATGACGGCATAAGGTGAAAGGAACTTCTTACACGGTTGGGGTAAGAGAGAAGAGAATGAAAAGGGTCTCCACCTATAAAACCATCAGATCTCGTGAGACTTATTCACTACCACAAGAACAGTATGGGAGAAACCACCCCCATAATTCAGTTTATCTCCCACTGGGTCCCTCCCACAACACATGGGAATTATGGGAGTACAATTCAAGATGAGATTTGGGAGAGAACACAGAGCCAAACCATATTATGGTCTAAATCATATGCTGAAGCCAATAAGAAAATGTTTACTTATAGAGTCCAGTGAAATATTCCAAGTCTTTAAAAGACTTGTTTGTGCCTTTCTAGTATCTGTGTATTAACTTATGCAATATCAGAATGAATACAATCGTTTGTAAAACACTAAGAAATCTTTTACCATAACATGACCACTTTATACACACACACAGAGAGAGACAATGCAGGATTGGCATTTTAAAAGTATTGACTTCTTGTCCATTCATGCCATGATCCAAACGTGTATGCCCCCCCAAAATTCATGTAAAATCCTAATGCCCTATGTAGTGGTATTAGGAGGTAGGGATATTAGGTAGGAGGTCTTGAGGGTAGGCCCCACATAAATAAGATTAGAACACTTATAAAAGAAGCTCCAAAGAGATCTCTCACCTCTTCCACCATGTGAGAACACAGAAAAGATATCCACTTATGAACCAGAAACAGGTCCTCACCAGATACCTAATCTGCTAGAGCCTTGACCTTGGCCTTCTCAGCTTCTAGAACTGTGAGAAATCAATTTCTGTTGCTTATATGCTACCCAGTCTATAGTATAATTGTTATAGTGATGTGATTAGAACCGAGACTGGTAGTGTGAAAATAGAGAATTTTGACAGCCAATATTTAAACTGTCAGGGAATGAGTAAGTGAAAAAAAATACATATCTCCTGAATAATGACATTACTTAAGTATTTTAAAATCTTTTTACATAAACCCATACTCATACAAAATTGGCATTCAGTGAATTCTTATTGAATAAATGAATGGAAACAACAAGTAATCTTGTATGTTAGCAAATTTTGTTATCTATAATGTTAATAACAAGAAACAATTTTTATAAGAATGTGTCAGAAAAAAAGGAAAATGCAGTCAATGTAGTAGGAATAGAAGTATCTAGATAGTTTAGTCTAATGGAGTAATACAATAAATTATTTTTTAATGCTTGGTATATTTTTTCATGGTCATTGAAATGAGCATTAAGTAAGGTTAAGTGTAAATACTTGTGATTAAATTATCATGCATTATGCATGTCTTAGTCCAGTGTTTTTTTCCTACTTGTAGAGAATGTGAATTTTGGCTTTGTTATAAAAATAGAGTGATTTTTTTTTCCAGTGGCATGCAAATATTTATTGTATGTATTTATTTCTTATTATTTTTTAAATTTTTGTTGGTACATAGTAGGTGCATATATTTATGGGATACATGAGATGTTTTGATTCTGGCACGCAGTGTGAAAAAGCACATAATGAAGAATGGGGTATCCATCCCCTCTGTTGCTCAGACTGGAGTGCAGTGGCACAATCTCAGCTCACTGCAAGCTTGCAAGCTCCGCCTCCCAGGTTCACGCCATTTTCCTGCCTCAGCTTCCCGAGTAGCTGGGACTACAGGCGCCCTCCACCACGCCTGGCTAATTTTTTGTATATTTAGTAGAGACGGGGTTTCACTGTGTTAGCCAGGATGGTCTCCATCTCCTGACCTCGGGATCCGCCTACCTCAGCCTCCCAAAGTGCTGGGATTACAGGTTTGAGCCACTGCGCCCAGCCAATTATACTCTTTAAATTATTTAAAAATGTGCAATTAAGTCATTATTGACTATAGTCACTCTACTGTGTTATCGAAGAGTAGGTCTTATTAATTATTTCCATTTTATTTTGTACCAATTAACCATCTCCACCTCCCTCTGAGCCCCTCACTATGTGTTTCAGGCTCTCTGGCAACCATTCTTCCACTCCCTATGTCCATGAATTCAATTGTTTGGATTTGTAGATCACACAAACAAGTGTGAATATGCAATTTTTTATTATTTGCCTGGCTTATTTCATTTATTCACTTCCATCAATATTGTTGCAAATGTTGGGATCTCATTCTTTTTATGACTGAATCGTACTCCCACTATGTATATGTACCACATTTTATTTATTCAAGCTATTGTTACAGCTTCTATATAAAAAGAACAATTGATAGCAGTTTGTAGAAATAGTAGTTTGTAAAGTTTAAAAAATTTATATTTTCAATTTGGCACTGTGTTTAACCTAATTTTAGGTGGATAGATTTAATCAGTCTCTGGGCATAATAGAACCAACACACCTATGCACAAAATAGCATTTTTGGTAACAATTTTTAAAGATATTTTTAGATATCAGTATTTATCATGAGAGATTACCAATTTGTTTTTCCCAATGTAAATAAAAATAACATAGAGTAATTTAAACAAAGATTCCTTATTTTCTAAAACAGTTGATGAATTAAATATTTGTCACTAAAGGTGTGGTACAAAAATCTCAAATTTGTTTACATAAATAGTATAATTGCATATACATTTATTTTATACAATAATATTCAGGGTTTTTTTCTAATGAAGTAACTAATATTCTACCCTAGGAAACTAAGAAAAAATGAGGTATTGTTAAATAAAATAAGTCAGATAATTTTAATTCATATTGACATGTTATAGGTCCTATTTAAGTTGTTTTTGTCCAAAATTAATATGTTTTTGCCCAACATTGTTATGGTATCTCAGGATAATATTTTATCCAATGTTAATATGTTGTGTCAGGAAAACAATTAAGTATAATATGCCCAATCGTTACCACTTGAGATTGTATAGGTTCTTGGCATTTTACAAAGAATTGGACAAAATGCACAAACAAAGCAACAAAAGAAAAGCACAGATTTATTGAAATGAAAGTACACTCCACAGAGTGATAGTGGGTTTGACCAAGTGGTTCAAGAGCACTGGTTTCAGAATTTTCTGGGCTTTATATCCCTCTAGATGTTTCCCATTGGTTGCTTGGTTTACACCCTATTTAAATAAGGTAGTAGCCCACAAGAAGTCTGATTGGTTGCAGAAGGCAACCAATGAATGAGAGGCTGAAGTGAAGTTACAAAGTTACACATGAAGTCTTGGCCTGTGACCAGTCTGATTGGTTGCAGGAGGGTGCCCATAGAGGTAATTTTATTTTTCGTCTGTAATGCAGACAAGGTAGGTGGGTTGCAAAGCAAGTAGCCTCTGATTCTTTTGTTACTTGGGTGTGAAGAGGTGGATTTTCCTTTTAAGTTTTAGGAAGTCAGTAGGAATCAGCCTGAGGTTCCCTGCCTCCAGACCCTATTCTTCTGCCTCATTTCCCCCCTATGAGACATGATCCCCATAAATCTCTGTGGGGGGAAGAGGGACTAAGGGTATTTTTTTAGTAACTGCTTCCTGCTGACTTGGGGTGTAATACCTACCTATTGGGGATCATAGAACTCTTGCCAAGTTCTGTCTAGTGGAGACAGGGGAGCTTCTTGATGGCCAGTAGTGTTTTCATCAGGAACTGGCTGGAAACCTTTTCTCATGATTGTCTGAAGCTTGATGGTCTCTTGGTGAGAGGAAATTAACTTGGTTAAAAGATTTAACAAACATGGTCCAAAAAACAAGGCAATTGTAATTATTAATAATGGGCTGACCAAGGGAAGGAGTCATGAAGCCCAACTCAGTGCCCTTCACCAGGAGCCTCATGACTCGAACAGCTGTTGTGATATTTCAGAGGCCCAATCGGCTAGTTTTTGGTGTCGTATCTTATTAATCTTGATTGGTTGACATTAAAACAGCATTTGTTCTCTAGGAAAAACTCATAAGCCACATTTTTCAGCATTAGGAGATCTAGTTTTGCAAACCATTCTATTTTGCAAAGTGGCCACTGCCAAAGAGTCTATTTGACTTCGTATGGTAATGATACCTTGGCAAATGACATTCAAGTTTTTCATAAAATCACTGGACAAGCATTGGTAATAGGATAGGGAAGTTGCAAGCCTGCCAACTCTTATTCCTACTCCTGCTGCTATTCCTAGCTCTACCAAAGGGGTATGAGTTGGATGGCTTCTTTGTGTCCATTGGTTGAAGTCAAAGGTATAATGAGGGATTGATTGTTGGTTGCTATGTTAATTTTGAGACCCACAATATTTCTCTCTCTGCTCTGCCATTTCCTCCAAAGACAAATCATGGCAGAACCAATCTACCTGCAAAATAAGCTTCAGTCTCAAATACTTGGCATAAGTACCCACACAAAGTGCAACAAAAAATATTGTTCATGTAGACTCCTCTAAATTGGCTTTGCTGAAACAACTCACAAGGCCACTTCAGTCAGAGCTCTGAGAAAATAACCAGTTTCTCTAATTGTGTCCCATTACAGAAGAAAACATGTGGTTATTAACTGTATGCAAACAAGCACATGGCCATGAATTAAGAATATTCACAACAGCCATACTTAAAGACACAGTTGACAAGGAAATTTGATTTCTGTGATATACAACAATTTAACATAATAATCATATATTACTGAGAATGTATATTAAGACATATCACAATTTTAGGAATCTCATACAATCCTGGAACACATACTAATAACACTTCTATATAAATATAACCCAAAGGAAACTAAATACCACCTCAGATTTGACAATGCTTGTTATATAATTATAACATTACAAATATACCTAATAAGCCCAATGTGTCTTTATTGAACTTCAGGTAGCCTAATATCCACAAAGTTTAGTTTGAGGTCAAAAGACCCTATTTAAGACTTGAAATTTTTCTGTTGGAAAGTTTTTCCAATTTCAATTGTTTAAGAGACTCGATATCACAAAATACTATCACAAGTTACTAAAAAATTTCATTTAGCCAAAATTATAATACAAAAACATTTACTTTTCAATAATGAGGAAAATGCAGTTTAGTTTCCCAAACAAATAAGACCTAATACTTAAGACAGCCTGAGGCAACCAGATTCATCTCTCCCCCTCCATTTTCTTCCTGAAGTTTATTCAAAGGGTAAACAAATATTTTTATTATGCAAATATTTTGTTCAAAAGAGGAAATCAAAATTTTATTTTTGTATGGTGTATTACTAATTTTAAATCTAATTTTAATAAAACCTTATAAACAAATTTGTCTAATTTTAATTAGACTAGCCATAAGGTAAGAGTTCCATAAACTTTTTAATCAAAAATATCAGTTTTGGAAATTCAGTGTGAGAAAAAAATCTCCTTTCATTGAAATATGATACAACAAAACAAGGACAAAGTGAAAACAGGCACACAGTTTCTTTTCAGCTATTTTTAAAAGGTCATCACATATTTCCAAGATTGGTTTCTAGATACAGTACTGACAAATAATTAGGTAACTTTCACCATAAAAACTTTTATACCATTGAAACAACTGCATACATTTTGTTTTCAAGTACACACATGAAGGCTCATCACTGATAGACAGCTTGAAATCAAAAATCACTAGAAAGTCTCACCTTTGTTATTACTACTTAATCCAAGTGAAGGTAATTTTAATTTGATAGTAGTAAACAAAATTGAATTAGCTTGAGAGAAATTCTAGTCACTATAATTTTCTTAAGGACAAAGCCAATCTTTCCTAAACATTAAAATTTTGTGCCCATATCACAGTGTTTCTTCATCAAAGGAAAAGATCTGAAACCAACCCAAACTATTGATTCAATGTCACCCTGGAAACACACAACACTCAGACATTTCCACTCTCATTTACCCCTCCAAACAACAAAATGTATAATGTACTATTTCTGTTCAGAACCTATAAAAATAAGTCTTTTATTTTTTAGTTCTCTAGATTATCAGAGGTAAGCAAAACCAACAAAATTCCAAAAGGCTGGTGTCCTTCATGAATTCCTGCAGGCCTGACTAAAGGAGCCTAGGAATTCCAGATAAATAGAACAAATGATGGCTTGCTAGAGCTGCATAGGGAAAAAAATAACTATTCACAGAATCGAATAAAATTCTTCCATTAGAAACTAAAAAGCATCATATGCATACAAAAACCCAAAGGAGAACAAAAAACAAACAAAATTTAGAAGCAAAAACAAATAAACAGAAAACAATGCAAAATATTTTCTACTCAGTCTACACTGGAAGCTACAATGTTATCAAAAGTCCCCCCAAAACCCACGTAATGAATGTTTTATTGCTTATACACAATTCAATATCCTTAGTTTGTACCAATATCACCATAACTCCTGTGCAATCAAGAAATTCACTCTAGGAACATGACCAGTAAGTACTACAGTGCTAGTACAATCCATGCAAAACAGTAAACATAGTGTGAAGCAA
The DNA here is from genome assembly GCF_043159975.1 of Macaca nemestrina. NCBI lineage: Eukaryota > Metazoa > Chordata > Mammalia > Primates > Cercopithecidae > Macaca > Macaca nemestrina. The sequence goes on from NC_092129.1 coordinate 83,603,208, forward strand.
TGCAAGTACGTATGTGAAATTTGACTCCACACTAAATCTGGCTTCATGCTTAACAATATTAAAAAAGAATTGCCAAACTGCCAATGCATTTCTTTAAAATATTTCTTATATTACTTTAATCAAGACTAAGAGCTTTAAATATAAAAATGTTAATTAGCCAAATGTATCCAATTCTTTATCAGGTTTTAAATAATATTTTCTTATCTAAACTTCTTCAACTTTCTATTTTCTCTATATGTACTTGAAGATAGACATACAGAGCAACATGAAAAATTACATATGACTTAGACAGACAATCTATGACATGCATGGGCTTTTTATTCAGTTCCAGATTTTCTCTTTCTTCTTCCCTTCCTTCCTGTTCTTATTTAAATAACCAGTCATTTTACTGTAGGCCAAAAAAAAAAAAAAATCACCATACAAGATCCTTTCTCATACAGAATGATTATTTTCTTTATAATCTTCCTTACCAAAAATACATTTTCATATACATAACTATCTTTACATCTCTCTCCCTTACCAGTTTTTCACTACCGTTTTTTGTAAATAACCTTTTCAAACCTGTAATTTGAATTAACTTTTAAATTAATTTTTAATTCTTTTCCTCAATAATAACATGACCCTTTCACAGTTTGTATACCAAATTAAGTGTTAACTAGAATTTTTATACTTAGTAACCTAAAACTTTAATGAAACCCTAAAAACCAACAAACTCTGAACTATCAGATATGGGCATTTATAGATAAGAACAATTCCACAATTTTTAGAACAATATTTCCCCTGTCACAACCCTTTCTTAGAAATGACCCAGATATTCAATGAGCATCAAAAATAATTTTAGAATTTTAAATTACACAAGAAATTTACCTAAGGCATCTCATTTACATGGACTCAACTCTTTCATTTTTAACAGTTTATCTAGATTACTTCTGAAAACTGAGATATTAGACACCATAATTTAAAGTGAATCATTACCTTGTTTACCATTTAATAATTTGTGAATATCAGGTGTTCACTGAAATTAGAACCTTAAAGTGAAATACATAGGCTTTTCACAAATAACTCAGAAAATTCAGTTGTTTTCATGAAATCATAACATCAGTCTTACTAATTAAATCACATTAGTCTTATCAAAAATCTGCACAGAGATATTTTGTTTTGGTTAGATTTATAGTTTTATAACCTTCTATACCAAACCCTGACACCTCAAAATATCTCCCAGAGACAAAGATAAAATCCAGACAAAAATATATGCTGACAATTCTGAAGGCATTTCTATTTTCATTTTGCCAATAATTTTAAAGACGGCTTGTTTAGTAAGTTATACTTAAGTCACCTGAACTTGAAAATTGCTTAGGCTTATTTACTTAATTTATGAGTACTCTTTTACTTATAAGCCAGTTTGGTATGACAATAAGTGTACATACAAATAAACACATCTAGACATGTATGAACACACACAAATAAAGATCTGATAACTTTTACCTGGGAATTCTAGCCATGACATAGCAATATAAGCTCACCAGGTTTACATTGTTTGCCCCAATAGGTAATCCAATGAAGGCTGTGAACCAAAATTTTGGGTAAAGTAATTTCCATGGTAGTTTGATTTTTAGAGTTCAAACTTCCTCAGGCTCCAAGGAACACTGGAGCCAAATAGCACCAAAGGAGAACATCACATACTAACCAGGCCTGACCTTACTTAGAATAGCAACACAAAAGCCTAGATACATGTAATTCCCTCCCACTTTCCCATTCAAGAGCAAGCTCCAGATTCCAAACAATATTCTGGCCAAACAGTATAATCCTCTTTAGATTATCAGGGTCAAACTGATTCTAATGAGGATGTGGCCAAATAGGGCACCAGATGGAGTAAATGGAGTGTTTCCCATTTTCATATATGGGAGAAAATTCTAAAGAGGGCTTAGTACTAGACTGCAGAACCTCTGCAGAGGGCATCCCCGTTGGAGAGGTTGAGGTCTGGAGTTGGATCCGCTGGGGCATTCTCTTTGGAATACAGCCTTAGAGAGTCAGATATCTCTGACCTTAGCTGGGCACTGGTGCCACTTTTTACGTTTTCCCACCAGAGGCGATGGCCTAGTAAAATCTTTCCTTTTGTCCCTAAATGAAGGCCTCAACTTCTAACATCCATATGATTTAATAAGACCACACTTTTCCATGCTTTCCATTCCACTATAATGATAGTCATGAACTTTAATGCAGAAAGTGGAGGCTGGGTGGGTTTTTGTCCTTAGCCAGTTGAATAGATCTAGTAGGAGAAAGGAGGTCAAAACACCTAAGAGACACTATCTGTTGCCATTATGGAATAACTGTAGAGGAGAATTTAGCATACAAAAAAAGGTTTACGTCACCTGTTTTGTGTGCAAATTCACCCTGGACGAGCTGCCAAAGCCAATTGTGTCACATGTAGGAATCAGGGACTATAAATGGAAAATATAGAATGAAGTCCTTCCCCCTTATGGGCAGGGCAGCTATTCCTGTTTACTCCTTGGCCTTCAGGTAACATCAGAGAGTGGTCCTGGCTAGTTGCTTTCAATTACCAAGGAGTTGCCAGGAAACAGCTGTTGAAAGACTGAAGGAAAAACCAAACAGAGGAAAAGGTTCTTCACCCAATCCAGGTGGTGGTAGTCAGGCGCTTCCACATGGAAACCTTTCAGCTTCACTAGAGAATGGCCCTGGGCAGAAACCTGCAGTTGCCTCTGGGCTTAGGGGCTGTCTACCGAGGGTCCTGATTTGGAAAGAGAAATAGAGAAAAGTGTTCCCCTGTATGGAGCAAAGAGGAAAAGGGGGGAAAAAAAAAGAAGAAAAATAAATTCCAAACTTTGAGGTTACCTTCTGGCTGGCTCGCTAAAATATATTACCAGCGGAGGGCGTTCAGGTTCGTGGTGCTTTGAACAACTAATCGGAAAACAAACAAAGCAACAAAAGAAAAGCACAGATTTATTGAAATGAAAGAACACTCCATAGAATGGGAGCACGCTCAAGCAAGTGACTCAAGAGTACTGGTTACAGAATTTTCTGGGGTTTAAATATCCTTTAGAGTTTTCCCCTTGGTTACTTTTGTTTACACCCTACATAAAGGAAGTAGTGGCCCACACCAGTCTGATTGGTTGCAGAAAGTAACCAATCAAAGGATGAAGTGAAGTTACAAAGTTACATGTGGAAACTTGGCCTGTGACCAGTCTAATTGTATGCAGATGGAGACCAATCAGAGTTACTTTCATTTTTTTGTCTGCAATGCAAAAAAGGCGAGTTGCAAAGGGAGTAGCCTCTGATCCTTTTGTTACTCTGGTGTGGAGAGCTGGGGTTTCTTTGTGAGTCATTTCTAAGAAGTCAGCATGAATTGGCCTTAGGTTCTCTGCCTTCAGACCCTGTTCTCCTGCTTCATAATAATTTATTTTTCTCCTTTGATATGTAATTTAGACTCATATTTTTTAATGGAAAATATTTTAAATATTTCAAATTAAATGTTAAAATATTTAAATAACAATGGATATCAAAGAATACACACACAACAAAAGATAGTGTTTGAATTATTATGTCTAAAGATAGTACATTATTACACATAGTATGTGTCATTTCAAATCCTGATCATTACAAAATATCTTTATGATTTTATTGGTATTATTCACCAATAATTTATAATGTAACTTATTGTTTATGAGTATTTCTTTGGTTGTATTCATTATATCTCCCTTTTATAAAATCATTAAAATATTTTTATCAAATTATATGTACTTATGTCTATGCAGTATTTTATTCAAATGAAACATTTTTATACTGAAGAATTACTTCAAAATTTTAAATAATTTTATGGAAATATGTTCTTTTATGATGTTTTTATTTGCAGTTTTACTTCAGTAACTTTATTACAAGTGTACATTTTAATATTATACACATATTGTAAAACTTTTTAATGACATAAAATATTTTATACACTATAAATATACTAATAAAAAGTGAAAATGTATCTGAACAGATTCTTATAAGGACAAGTCAAAGACAGACATGTCTATTAATAAAATATAAATTCCAGACATTTCACTCACAAGCTAATATTTTGCTTTCAAAATTTGACTATGCTATAACATTTAGCAGAGTTTCATTAATGCCTTTTAATTATATAAAGACTAACATAAAGTTATTTTCCAGAGTATTTATGCATTTGCCATATTTGAAACCAGAGATCATAAACAGCATGGAAATTCTTATAACATTATAATTGACCATTAAGTAACGTGTCTGAGCTGTGCAGGTTCACTTACACGTAGTTGTTTTTCAGTAAAAGTTACACGGAGTGTACCTGCCTCTCCTGCTCCTGCTTCTACCTCCTCTACTTATTCTGCCTTTGCTATCACTGAAATAAGAGGGCCAATTTCTCCTCTTTCTATTCTTTCTCAGCTGATTCAATATGACAATGAAGAAGATGAAGACTTTTATCATGATCCATTGCACTTAATAAATTGCAGATATATTTTATCTCCCTTGATTCTCTTAATAACATTTTATTTTCTTAATAACATTTTATTTTCTCTAGCTTACTTTATTGTAAGAATACAGTATACTGACCCACATGCAATTGTTCCTGCCTGTAATTCCAGGAATTACAGGAGGCTGTTACAGAAGGATCTCTTGCAGCAAGCTATGGTTATGACTCTGCACTCTAGCTTGGGTGACAGAGTGACTCTAAGATAGATAGATGGAGAGATATGTATTTGATGTTATATGTGTTATATACTATATATGCATAATATATTTTGCCTGTGATATATATTTTTTGTGTTATATAGTATATATAGTACTATATAACAGACAAAATTTGTTGTTAGAACATTTATGCTATTATGCTATTAGTAAGGCTTTTGGTTAACAGTAGGCTGTTCATAGTTAAGTTTTGGGAGAGTCGAAACTTATATACTGGAGTCAAAATGTATGCAGTGGATTTTTTGACTCTTGGGAAATGGAGCAAAATAGCCAAATAAAACACTCCAGCAATCATCATCTCCCACAGGAACACTGAATTGAACAACTGTCCACTTCAGAAAGCACCTTCATAAGAACATAAAATCAGCAATCAAAGTACCTGGTTTCAACATCACCTCAAGGAAAGGGACACTGACGAGTGTAGGAAAAACAGCCTTGAATTTTTTACACCACCCCTCCAACATCTCTCAGCAGCACCATGTGGCATAGAAGGAGAATCTTTGTGCTTGGTGGAGGGAGAGCAAAGTGTTTCTGAGACTTTGCATTGGAAATCAGTGCTGCCCTGTCACAGGAGAAAGCAACATAAGGCAGAATTTAGCTGGTGCCCATGGAGGTAGCATTTTGACTAGCTCTAGTCAGAGGAAAGTCATCCATCCCAGCAGTAGGAATCTGAGTTCCAGCAAGCTCCATTACGTTAGTCTAAGAGGCTCTGAGTTTCTAAATATACTTGAAGGGCAGTTGAAGCCACAAGGAGTGCAATTTCTGGGTAAATTCTGCTTGTAATCCAGAGAGCTGGCTCAGAGCCAGTGGACTTGGGGTGCATGTAACCCAGAGAGATACCATTTGTGGTGGCCAAAGGACTACTTGTGTCACCCCTTTCACAACCCCAGGTGGTATAGTTGGCAATTTTGGGAGAAAGGGGAAGGCAAAGAGGACTTTGTCTTGCGACCTGGATACCAGCTCAGCTACAGTAAAATAAAGCACCATACAGAGTCCTACAGATCCTATTTCAGGCCTTAGTTCCCAGACAACCTTTTCTAGACCCACCCTGGGCCAAAAGGGAACCTACTGCCCTGAAGGAAAGAATCCAGTCCTGGAAGAATTTACCACAGTTCACTTAAAGGGCTCTTGAGCCTCTAATAAACTTTAGTGGTAGTCAGGCAGTAGTTACTATGGGCCTTGGACAAGACCTAGTACCAATCTGGCTTCAGGTGTGACCCAGTGCATTCCTAGGTGTGGCAGCTACAAGGGAGATACTCCTGCTTGAGGAAATAAGAGGGAAGAGTGAAAGTAACTATGCATTACAACTTGGGTACAAGATCAGTCATAGCAAAATAAAGCACCAAGCTGATTCCAGGCCCTCTCTGTCAGTCAATATTTCTAGACTCACCCTGGACCACAGGGAATGTGATGCTCTGAAAAGAAAGACTGCATTTTGGCAGAATTCATTACCTATTGATGAAAGAGCCCTTGGGCCTTAAATAAACATCAATAGTAGCTGGTAAACAGTTACCACAGGTCTTGGGCGAGACCCAGAATAGTGCTGGCTTCAGATGTGACCCAGCATAGCCCCAGCGGCAGTGACCATAGGAGTGCTTGCATCACCCCTCCCCAAATTTTAGGCAGAGTAGCACAGAGATAAAGAGATTTTATTTCTGTGGGACAAGGAAAGGAAAGAGAACAGCAGACTCTGCCTAGTAATCCAGGGAATTTTCTTGGATCTAATCCAAGAACACCAAGGCGGTACCTCTACAACTCTGAAAGACATATATTATTACTGGGCTTGGATTCTCATCTAATGCACATCTGGCTGCAGTAACCAAAGACATATCACAACATTCAATACCCTTTGAATACTTGGAAAGACGTCTCAAGAAGAATGAGTACAAACAAGCCTTGATTTAAAAGACTACAGTAAATACCTTACTCTTTAATATCCAGATGTCAATACACATCCACAAGAATCAGTATCATCCAGAAAAATGATACTTTACTGAACAAACCAAATAAAAGAGCAGTAACCAATTCTGGAGTGATGGACATATGTGACCTTTCAGATAGAGAACTCAAAATAGATGTTCTAAGAAAGGTCAACATAATCCAAGATAATGGCAAGAAAGCAATCAGAATACTATAATATAAATTTAACAAAGAGATTGAAATAATTTTAAAAATCAAGTAAAATTTTTGGTGATGAAAAATTCAGTTGACAAACAAGAATATATCAGTGTCTCTCAACAGCAGAATTGATCACGCAGAAGAAAAGATTAATGAGCTGGAAGAGAGGCTATTTGAAAATACATGGTCAGAAGAGTCAAAAGAAAAAAAAAACAAAAAACATTTCTACAGATTCTAGAAAATAGCATTAAAAGGGGGAAATCTAAGCGTTATTGGCCTTAAAGAGGAGGTAGAAAAAGAGATATGGGTAGAAATATTTTTTCAAAGGATAATAACAGAGACTTCTTAACCTAGAGAAAGATATCAACATTAAAGTGCAAGAAGGCTATTAAACACCAAGCAGATTTAACTCAAATTCACTATGTCTGGGAGCAAACTTTTCAGTGGAGACCTTACAGGTAAGGAGAATGACATGATACATTTAAAGTCTTGCAGAAAAAAAATAAGTAAATAAACAAAAGAAAAAGAAAAAGAAAAGACACTTTTACTCTAGAATATTATATTCAGAAAAAATTCTTGCCGACATGAAGAAGAGATAAAGACTTTCCCAAACAAAAGCTAAGAAATTTTGTTAAAACCAGACCCATTCTATAAGAAATGCTAAAGAGATTTATTCAATCTAAAAGAATAGTCTCTTAACAGACAATAAAATTCATCTGAAGGTACAAAACTCACTTGTAACAGTAAGTACAAAGACAAATAGAGAATAATATAACACTGTAATTGAGGTGTGTAAACTACTCATGTATTGAGGGAGAAGAATAAAATATGAATCCATCAAAAAAATAATAACTAGAACAACTTTTTTAAACATAGTACAATAAGATATAAATGGAAACAACAAAAAGTTGATGGGTGGGAGGAAATAGAGATGAGGTGCATAATTTTTATTAGTTATCTCTTTGTTTGTGCATTTATCTGGTTGCTTTTGCTTTAAAGTTGCCATCAGTTTAAAATAATGGGTTATAGGATGTTATTTATAAGCCTTACAATAACTTCAAAAAAGAAACCTTATAATAGATACACAAAAAATATAAAACAAGAAATTAAAACATACCACCGGATAAATTCACTTTCACTAAAAGGAAGTCAGGGAGAAATGAAGAAAGAGAATACCAGAAAACAAATAGAATGGCAGGAATAAATGCTTACTTATCAATAATAACATTCCAGGTAAGCGAACTCAACTCTCTGATCAAAAACATAGAGTGGCTGAACGGATCTTTTTTTTAAAGACACAATGATAATGATCTGTCACTTGCAAGAAACACAAATAGACTGAAAATAAAGGGATGGAAGAAGATATTCTCTGCAAATGAGAACCAAAAAAGAAAAAAAAAAAAAAGATCAGGAGTAGCTATATTTAGATCCGACAAAATAGATTTCAAGACTTAAACTAAAAGAAGACACAAAGAAGGCTATTATATAATAACAAGGGAGTCAATTTAGCAAGATAATGTAACAATTGTAAATATGTTCGTGCCCAACAATGGAGCACTCAGATATATAAAACAAGTATTCCTAGAGCTAAAGAAAGAAATAGACCCCAATACAATAATGGCTAGAGATGTCAGCTACCAACTTTCAGCACATGACACAGCATCAATGGCATTATTCACAGAAAAAAAGATAAATAATTTTAAATTTATATAGAACTACAAAAGACCCAGAACATCCAAAGCCATCCTGAGCAAAAATAAAATAATGGGAGGAATCACATTACCTGAGTTAATAATACACTACAGGTGACAATAATATAGTCACCAAAACAGCATGGTACTGGTATAAAAACAGACACATAGACAATAGAGCAGAATTAAAATCCCAGCTATAAATCCATACATCTATAGTAAACTCATTTTTGACAATAGTTCCTATAATATACACTGGGGAAATGATAGTCTCTTCATTATATAGTGCTGGCAAAACTGAATATCCATATGCAGAAGAATGAAACTGCTACTCTCACCATATACAAAAAATCAAATCAAAATTAATCAGACTTAAATCTAAGCCCCCAAACTATGAAACTACTATGAGAAAACATTGAGAAATCTCTTCAGGACATTAGACTGAGCAAAGATTTCTTGAGTAACACCTCCAAAAGCACAGACAAGCAAATCAAAAACTAACAAATGGGATCACATCAAGTTAAAAAGCATCCGCACAGCCAAGTAATTAATTAACAAAGTGAAGAGATGACCCACAGAATGGGAGAAAATATTTGTTAACTGTCCATCTAATGAAAAAATAATAATGACAATATATAAGGAGCACAAACAATTCTATTGTGAAAAATCTAATAATCCAGTTCAAAAGTGGGCAAAAGACCTGAATAGATATTTCTCAGAAGAAGACATACAAATGACAAACAGGTATATGAAAAGTTGCACAATGATCATTGATCATCAGAAAAATGTAAATTCAAATGACAGTTGTTTTTACTCCAGTTAAAATGACCTTTATCCAAAAGACAGGCAATAACGAACACTGGAACGGATGTGAGGAAAGAGGAATCCTCATACTCTATTGATGGGAATGTAAATTAGTACAGCCTCTATGGAGAACATAATGGAGGTTCCTCAAAAATCAAAAAATAGAATTGCCATATGCTTCAGCAATCCTGCTCCTAGGTAGATATACCCCCCAAAAATGAATTCAGCATACTGAAGATATATTGGTACTCCCATGAAGATTGCAACACTATTTACAGTAGTCAAGATTTGGAATCAATCTAAATGTTCATCAACAGTTGAATGAATAAAGAAAATGTGTTACATATACACAGAGGAATACTATTTCGCTATAAAAAGAAAGAAATTCTGTCATTTGTAACAACATGGGTGAAATGGAAGACAGTATGTTAAATAAATAAGCCAGGCACAGAACGACAAACTTTGCATGTTCTCACTCATTTGTGGAAACTAAAAATTAAAATAATGGAACTCAGATAGAAAATAGAATAATGGTTACCAGAGGCTGGGAAGGGTAGTGGGTGGGAGGTGGGGCAGAAATAAGAGTAATTGATGAGTCCATGAATATAGTTAGATACAATGAGTTAGATTTAGTATTTGATAACACAACAGGGTGACTATAGTCAGCAATAATTTGTTTTCCGTTTTAGAATAACTGAGGCAGTTTCATTGAAATGTTTGTAACACAAGGAACTGAATGCTTTAGGTTATGGATACCCCATTTACACTGATGTGATTATTACAAATTGTATGCCTATATCAAAATATCTCATTAACTCCATAAGTATATACACTTATAAAAATTAAAAATTGAAAAAATTAAATTTATACACAAACTTCCAACTGAGGCTGGTAATCAGAGCTCCTAACCCATGTGTTGTTCAAGGGCCAGGTGGACATTCTTGCATTTCTACTTCTCAAATGTGCTGTTACCTCACACACACTGCTATTTCATCTAAGTACCCCACTCTATTTACATACTAATTCTTTAAATTTGTTTGTGGTTAATTTTCTCACCTGTTTCCTTTTTGCTTTACCTACTACAAAATAAAATAAATAATATTTCAATGAATGTATATAATTTCAGAGAAATTCCAGAGAAATTTCAAAGAAAGCAAACATTCTAATTTTTTTTTTTTACAACTGAATGATCACTGGCCAAACATAATAAAAATAGATAAACTAATGAAAATTTTAAAATTCTGAAATTTTTGGTACACTTAAAAGGTGTATATGGGGAAGTGGGGTGTGGCACTAAAGTGATGAAAATGCAAAACAGAATAAATGTTCAGAGAATTCAAATGTCTGTGATCTGCTGTTATTACTTCAGCTTATTCCTAATATAAGACTTAGGGCAGAGCTGAGACTCTCAAGGTCTCTCTTGGATGCTTAATATTGGATTAATACTGACTTGAGATTCAGTTGACATCTGTTAAAATAGTTCTGCATGGAAGTCCTAAAGAAAGGGGGCATATTGCTATTTGTGTAGGATAGAATTGAATTCCAACTAATCTGGGAAAACTCTATCCTTATCTCTGGTAATCCTGGATTTTGACTTTGACTCTCGGCCAAGATAAGGGCTCAGGGATTTATAACCTGCACTTTAAAGTTTAAAACTCCCCTGGATGCTGCCAGGATCAGTTTGTTTACTGATGGTTTTCACCCAGTGTATCCTGTTAGACACCCTGGCTTAGCTACACAGCAGACATGCATAATACCCCTTCCCAACTTCTGCCTTGAGCTCTCAAGAGGCCAAAAAATTTCAGGCACAGGTCTTAACTGCATAAAATTTCATGCATTAAGGAGCAGATAAAACCAAGTAGTCCTAAAAATTATCTTAATGTTAAGAGCAATTAAACATTTGGCTAAAACACGGACATAGTATTTAGTTGTTGATTATGATGTATTAAAATAGAGAATATAATAAATTTAAGAATTTGTAAAGTATGCTATATATTTGTAGTTTTTCTGAGAATTTTAGGTTTGAAATATTCTGTGTAACCTCTTTTGATATCCTTCTTGAGTAAGTATCCACAAGGAATGACAAAACTAAACAATTCATCTTAATTTTGATGGAATTTTCCAACCATGACCTGCGTCCATTAAAATCACATTGAGTCAGAGGAAGGATAAAATGCTCAGGTGTTGGTTAATTCTTAAGACAAGATAAAATAATTTTATGTAAAATATCCTGCTATGACTTAAAGTAACTATCTAAAATGCTAGTCAGTGAAATTTGAGCTGTTCAGTGCTTTTTTAAGATCTTGGCTTAATGTCTAACACAGTAGTATATATTCTTGTCTCAGTTTTAATTTTTAATAAAAATTATGTACATTTAGGGAGCATAATATTGTGGATTATACATATATATAGAAAAAGGATTACTAGTCATGTACATTTTTAATTTGGTAAAGCGTTCAAAATATTTTTTTTGTTTCTTGAGACAAGACCTCATTCTGTCACCTACTCTGGAGTACAGCAGCACTATCTCAGCTCACTGCAGCCTCAATCTTCTAGGCTCAAGCAATCCTCCCACCCCAGTCTCTGATAACTGGTACTACAAGCATAAACCATCACACCCGGCTAAGTTTTGTAGAGAGAGCCTAGGCTGGTCTTGGACACCTGAGCTCAGGCCGTCTGTCTGCCATATGCTCTCAAAGTGGTGTAATTACAGGTGTGCTCTACTGCACCTGGCCGAGAATAACATTCCTGAAAAATATATTTTTGGTTTTCAGTAATAAATATATTCAACAATAAGAACTTTACTATAGCTTACTCAATTTTTATTTTTGCAAGTAAAAAGGCAAGAATCTAAAAAGTTACATTATTGTTGCCTAAATATTTATTATCTATATACCTCATCATTTGCTATTGATAGAATCAAATAAACACATTTGAGATCAATATTCATGACATACCCCATGGTGTTCATATATCCAGATTAGAGCATTTACCACTCATAAAGAACTGTATATGCCCAAATAACTCGTAAGTCAGATATAAAGTCTGATAGTTAATTTCGTATTAATCAATTTTATAAACATACTATTATATTTTCAATGTTTTTCTTTATTATATTTGTAATGTACTGTTACATAAAGCATAAAATAAGTATAGAACAAAACATGTATTTCTGGAAGCAGGAGAATTTAGTAGATTTACAAACTTCAATGCACATATTCTTGATCAACATTGTCAAAAATTGCTTTCTTTGAGCTTCAAATTTCTTCATCTAAACAAATGAGAATGCTCCTCTCATATGGGAATATTGTGAAAATAACTTTCCTATTTTGTAAACCATAGGTTCTATGTAAGTGAAACTCATGAAATACATTACATTTCAAAGAAAACAAATGGTGAAAGAGTTTTCTTTTTTTTTTTTTTTTTTTTTTTTTGAGACGGAGTCTTGCTCTGTCCCCAGGCTGGAGTGCAGTGGCCGGATCTCAGCTCACTGCAAGCTCCGCCTCCCGGGTTTAGGCCATTCTCCTGCCTCAGCCTCCCGAGTAGCTGGGACTACAGGCGCCCGCCACCTCGCCCGGCTAATTTTTTGTATTTTTTAGTAGAGACGGGGTTTCACCGTGTTAGCCAGGATGGTCTCGATCTCCTGACCTCGTGATCCGCCCGTCTCAGCCTCCCCAAGTGCTGGGATTACAGGCTTGAGCCACCGCGCCCAGCCGGTGAAAGAGTTTTCTAATACAATAGGTAAAGTTCACTGAAACCAGTCATATATGGCTGACAGACTGTATAACAATGTCTCGAATTTGATAAACTCGTTAAAATGTGTATATACTTCTGAGAGCAGATGAGGCTGAGCACACACATGCATGTTTGTAGCAGCACAATGCACAATTGCAAAAATATGGAACCAGCCCAACTGTGCATCAATCAGTGAGTGGATAAACAACTTGGGATATATATATATATATATATATATATATATATATATATATATATAATTTTTTTTCTTCTCCCCAAACAGGAATTGTAATACACACCACACACACACACACACACACACACACACACACACGATGGAATGCTACTCGACCATAATAAGGAATGAATTAATGGCATTTACAGCAACCTGGATGGAACTGGAAACTATTATTCTAAGTGAAATAATGCAGGAATGGAAAACCAAACATCATTATGTTCTCACTCATAAGTAGGAGCTAAGCTATGAGAATGCAAAGGCATAAGACGATACAATGGGCTTGAGGGACCCAGAGGAAAGGGTGGGTAGGGGATGAGGGATAAAAGACTACAAATTGGGGTCAGTTTACGTTGCTCAGGGGGTGGGTGCACCAAAGTCATAGAAATCATCACTAAAGTTCTTATTCATGTAATCAAATACCACTTGTTCCGCAAACACTTGTGGAAATAACAAATTTTTTAAAAAGAAAAAATATATAGAGAGAGACTCCTATCTTTCACATTGTGATGAGAGCGCTGGAATCAGTATTGTGAGCAGTCTTCTCCTCCCATCAAAACATAATAGAACAATGATTAAAGTGATTAATTTTTTTAAAAAATACTTCTGAGCGCGCTTAGTTAGCAGAAGAGTCAACTATCTCAAAATCTAAGGAAAGACAGTGCCTGAAGGAAATAAAAGACACGAACATGAACTCACATGGGTTAGATGGAACTGGACACCAGTAAGGAAGAAATCTGTGCAACTGTGGCCTTGAGAGTGATTTTTAAAGATACAACACCAAAGGCATAATTCATGAAAGAAATGATAAATTGGACTTTATCAAAATTAAAGCTTTCCTCTGCAAAATAACTTCATAGTTAAAAAGATCAGTTACACATGGGGAAAACATATGTGAAAATCACATTTCTAATAAAGAGGTTTATATCAAGAAAATTTAAACCTCTCTCAAAACTCAACCATAAGAAAACAATCAACTGAAAAATGGGCAAAAAATAAGAACAAACACTCTACCAAATAAGACATATGGGTGTCAAATAACCAGAAAAAATGCAAATTTTAAACCACAATAAGACACCACCACAAAGTTATTGCTACCTGTATATGATATAAAAATATATAATTACTATATATAATTTACTATACATATATGTGCACAGTTTTGGCTGTTTCTGTCAAGAAATCAGAGCAAATAGAAATCTCTTACATTGCTTACTGGTACATAGTATAGTACAGTATGTCACCATCTAATCAGCTAAAAACTAATTTATTAGTTTCTTATAAAGTTAAATATATGCTACAATATAATTCATAATTCTGTGATCCTACATCTAGATATCACTCCATAAAAAATAAAAACTTAAATTCATCCCCCAAATGGTACACAAATATCTGTAGTATTTTATTCATAATTACCAAAAATTTCAGACAATCCAGATCCCCTTCAAGTGGTAAATTGTTAAACTGTTATAATCCGTAAAATGAAATGCTACTACTCAAAGATACAGAGGAATGCCCCAATGTTAAATTGTTATTAATTTCTCTTCGCCCATGTCTAAAGCTAGAGGGCGCTGGAGTTATGTATGTTTTTTCCCCCCACCTTTGGTTACAGGAGTAAAAGCCAAGGTTGTTGAGTTTAGTAAAATAGTTTCTTTTGAGGGAAAATCTTAGTTAAGTAGAATGGAATTATCTGGGCATATTTCAGAGCATTATTTTTCTCCTCCCCAAGCAGAAAAAAAATTTTCTCCAGTTTTATGAGAGCATGGTGGACTTCTTGAAAATAAAACTCATTTGTGGCTGGACTCCTCAGAGTCTGACTATCTGAAGATGGCTCACAGTGAGCCTCCTATAAGTCTTGAATTACAGTTTAAGTGTTTCTACTGATATTGGCCCTAGCAGCGGCTTCTGCTCCTGGGCTTTCGCTCTGGGTAAGTTGTGTTCCCTGTATCTGCTTCTATATTCAGTTTTGAGGGCATCTGCTTGCCCTGTAATCTCAACAGATGCAAGAACACTTGTTTTTTAGCTTCAACTGTTCAGCTGTTTTGTTATTTTAAGGATAGGAGTGCTGACTTCCAAACTACTAACATGTCAGAGTAGAAACATAGCCCCTTATTTCAACTGCTTAATAAATCTGTGTTGCATCCAATATGACACTGCCTGATCATCTCAGAATTCTCTACTAAGATGGACAGAGATTCTACATAACACCCTTATCTTCCATAGACATATGTAGTTTTGTGGCATTTGCAAAATTAGATGGTTCAAGTGACAGCACCACTTACTGCCATATTTTGGAACTGATACAGGCTCTTCTCTTGCTCTTGGCCCCAATCAAAGCTAAACAACGGATTTAGGTATTGTCAGTACAGAAGACCAGCATGATGATCGATCTCTACACTATCCACAGGATCTAGCCTCCTTTACACTTTATTGTAACACAGAGTAGGAGAAATAATATAGCTGTTGAAGTGTGAATTCATGAATGGGTGAAGTTAATGTGTACTACAGTCTGTTTTAAATGAATGTAAGCTGAATTTGATTCTCCTGCTGGATCGAGATTATTAAGAATACACAAATGACCACATGCCAAGTAGTTGCGTGATCTGTTTTAGTAAATATACCATATTCGTTAGAGCACCCAGAGCTGAGGTTATCACACAGTTAAGGTTAAGATAGACCACTGTCATCTATTTTGATCTATATGTTTTCCTATGAAGTTTGCGCTATACTGAATGTTGCTTCTGGTACACTGTTTTGATTGGGAGTTAGAGGTATCATGGACTTATATGAGCATTTTTCTACTGTAGTTACTCTTAAATCCACAGTTTAAGGAACCAAAGTCGGGATACTGTGAGCTCTTGAACATATCCTTCTTGATTATGCACTCGAAGACCAGAGAAACAGACTGGGCCCACAGACCTATTGGAAACATTGTGAGATGGAGTTGGGCTAGGATTTGAATTATCAATCTAACCAGGAAGTAAAAGAATGAGGAGGGTTTATGGCTTTTGGATTTCCTGGTATCAGTTCACTCTCAGCACAACCTCTGCATCCAATAGCCCTAGGAAGATCTGACTATTTCCTTTTCCTAGTATTTATTTACTATAAAAAAAAAATCTGTACTTTTTTTCTTTTTTTTTTTTGGTCGCTGGTGGAGGGTCTTGAATATGAGTCATCCAGGTTCTTGGTGTTTTGAACAAAGAATTAGACAAAATACACAAACAAAGCAATAAGAGAATGAAGCAACAAAAGTACAGCATTATAGAAACAAAAGTACCCACTACAGAGTGGGAGTGGGCTTGACCAAGTGGCTCAAGAGTGCTGGTTACAGAATTTTCTGGGGTTTAAATATCATCTAGAGATGTCCCATTGTTTACTTGGTTACATTCTATGTAAATGAAGGAGTCGCCCACAACTAGTTTGATTTGTTACAAAATGTGGCCAATCAGAGGCTGAAGTAAAGTTACAAAGTTACATCCCTATGAGAATAAAGACTAGGTCTATGACCAGTCTGATTGGTTACAGGAGGGGACCAATCAGAGGTACTTTCCATTTTTCATTTGTAATGCAGAAAGGGGGAAGATGGCAAAGGGAGTATTCTCTGATTATTTTGTTATTTGGGCATGGAAAGGTGGGGGTTTTCCTTTTGATTCAATTTCAGAAGGCAGTAAGAATCAGCCTTAGGTTCCCTGCCTCCAGACCCTATTCTCCTGCCTCATTTGCCCTTGGAGAGACATGATTCCCATAAGTCTTCATATGAGGCCTTAGAGGGACTGATGGTCCTTTTTCTGTGACTGCTTCATGTGGACTTGGAGTGCAGTCTCTACCTATTGGGGATCACAGAACTCTTGCCTTGCTCTATCTAGTGGATACATCCTCATGTCTATGTGGATACATAACTTCTTTATGGCCAGGAGTTGTGTCTTAACCTGAAACTGTCTGGAAACTTTGTCACATGATCATCTGAAGCTTGATGGTATCTAGGTGAGAGGAAATGCATTTGTTTAAGAGACTTAACAAACATGGTCCAAAAACCAAGGCAAGTATAATATTAATAGTGGGCTGGCCAGAGGAAGGAATCATGAACCCAAACTTACCGTTTTTTACCACGAGCCCCATGACTCAGATGGTTGTTGCCATATCTTAGAGTCCTGATCAGCTAGTTTTCAGGTGAAATCTCTTATTAATCTTGATTGGTTGACATCAAAACAGCATTCTTGCTCTAGAAAGAGACAGAAGCCAGCTTTTTTGGCAGGTAGGAGATCTAGTCTCCTTCTATTTTGCAAAGCAACTGCTGCCAAGGAGTCTATTTGATTTCGATGGTGATGACATTTTGGGCAATGTCATCCAAGCTTTCTATAAAATCCTTGGAGAAAAATCAGTAATAGGATAGAACTGTGGCAAGCCTGCTAACTCCCATTCCTGCTCTTGCTGTTATTTCTATCCCTAGGGGTATAGTTTGATGGCTTGTTTGTATCTGTTGGTTGCAGTTAAAGGCATAATGAGGGATTGTTTGTTGGGGGCTATATTAATTTTGAGGGCTAAACAAACAAGCGTACAGGTTTCAGTACAATTGACTGGTAATCATAAGTAGGAACTGGTTCCAAACAGAAAAAAAGGCTTCTTGATTTTCAAGATAAAAATTGTTTTCTATGGTGAACATGTGGGTTAGCTTGTTGTTTGCACATTCCCAGGTGGTTACGGTCCCTACTAAGGTGGCTCTGGTGAAAGGCTGGAAAGAACCTTGGAAAACATCCTGAGCTTCCCCAGCAGTTCCGTTTTCCCAGTGGAGCTAGTTATGCTTAGTGTACACGGACAACCACCCAGAGGTATTTTTGTACTGGACAACCAGAAGGCAACTAGATGTCTCTTGATGGTACTTAGACTGTATATAATTTAAAGTGGCCTTAACTAGTACTGATTTTCCTGAAAAATGTACAGGTTTTCTAAATGATGTAGTCTGGATATTTGCATAGTTATTGGTGGTATTCATTGGACTGGTGGTATTTAACAGTCTTTGTGTTAAATTTAAAGTTCTTAATAAATACCCAGAATCCATTAATTGCCAGGAGGATAAAGTGACCTCTGTTTTAAAATAAAGCTGATTCCAAGTATTCATGGTCCCAGTATACACAGGTTGTGGGTGACTATTACGGAACAAAAAATACTTACTAGTTATTTTGTTCTATAGAATGGGAAAATAGGGAGGTGGATCCCTATGCTGTCAGGAATGTTTGTTATAACAATAAATTGGAACATTTTTCTTAATTATTAAAAAGGAAATGATTTGATCCATTTGGAAGAAAGCAGTTAAATTGTAAAATATAAAACTGGCTATTATTATACAGCCTACAGTAACTATGCAACAAAGATGCCAAGAAAAGTTGGTAGGTATTTACTTATCTTTTGGCTGTCTTTTAACAGGTACTTCAGGTATTCCACAGATTCACATGAATAGTGGGTGATGGGAGCTTCAGGTTCTAGGTCTAGGGCTTCAGGTATTGTAATTTTGACTATGGAAAGATATATCAACTATCTCATCCTAGTGCTCTGACAGCAGAAGACTTGGTCCGTAGCACTGAAAATGGTCCATTACATTTTGGTTGTAATTGTTATGCAGGTGATTCCATACTTAAAAAAGTGCCTTATCTCCTGGACTGATTTTGGGTTGCAGGTTAGTTGCTGCTGTGGGGAGCCTTTGAGTTCCAAACTTTTGTAAAGCAAAGATAGGCCATTATCACTTTGGACACTCTTGGTTAACCCAAACTGGGGAATTATTTTCTTTAAGAGAACCTTTATAACTTCATTAGCCTTCTCTGTTCTGGTAAAGTAAGCTTGTATACTTTGTATGCTGGCATGTGGGTGAAAGCGAATTGTCAGTCTTCTTTAATTTTAGCCTGTGTTCACATACAGAATCTATTTTACAATTAGTTATTCATAAACCTTCCACAACTTGTTCAAATCTTTAGATTTTTTCTGATCTCACTTAAAACAATCCTTCACCACTCTAAATTTGGGCGAGAAATACACATTCCCATGACTTTTATTCTACTTTCATTCTAGTTCCCTAATAACATATGTTTTGGCAAAGTTTTGTATACAGAATTATGTGTTAAATAGAACTATTATCCTTTATAACCTTAAATTTTAGTGAAATCCTAAAGTACAAGAAATCCTGAACTGTAAGAGATGAGCATTTTATACATGAGGAAAATCACACAATTTTTAGAAACATATTTTACCATATCATAACCTTTTCTTAATTGGAAATAACTCAGATATCCAATAAACATTGACAATAATATTAAGATTTTAAATTGCACAAAAAGTTTACCTAAAACATTTATCCCAGTTACAAGTACTCAATTCTTTCATGTTTAACAGTTTATCTAGATTAATTCAGAAAACTGAGATATTAAACACCTCAAAATATCTAGAAAAGACAAATATAAAGCCCAGACAAAAATGTATGTTGACAATTCTGAAGACATTTCTGTATTTATTTTGCCAATAATTTTAAAGCCAGCTTGTTTAATAAAGGTTTACTTAAGTCACATGAACTTGAAAAATGCTTGAACTTGTTTACTTATTTAATGAGTGCTCTTTTACTTATAAGTCAATTTGGCAGACACAACATATAACACATACAAAGCTATGAAATAATGAAGCGACTAAAGCACTTATTTATTGAAATAACAGTACATGCCATAGAGTGGGAGTGAGCTTGAGTAAGTGGCTCAAGACTGTTGGTTACAGAAATTTCTGGTGTTTAAATACCCGGTAGAGGTTTTCCACTGGTTATTTGGTTACACCCTATGAAAAAAATAAATGGCCTGCAACCAGTCTAATTGGTCATGGGAGGTGACCAATCAGAGGCTGAAGTGAAGTCACAAAGTTACACCCCTATGCAAATGAAGACTACACCCATTATCAGTCTGATTGTTTTCAGGAGGAGACCAATTAGAGGTACTTTCAATTTTTCATCTGTGATGCAGAAAGCGGGAGAGTTGCAAATGGAGTAGCCTCTGATTCTTTTGGTACTTTGGCTTTCAAAGGTGAGGTTTTCATTTTGTTTCAATTTTAGAAAGTCAGCATGAATCAGCCTTAGGTTTCCTGCCTCCAGACCCACTTCTTCTGCCTCACTTTGGAGAAAACTTATTGAACAATGTGGTAAATATTTGCTGTGGTGTTATGCAATCCTCTTTAAGAGGATCCAATCTCTCAGAAGTGACTTATATCTGGAAAATGTAAATAGAATAACGCCTTTTAATTTTTAGCAACAGACATAGTTAGAGGTCTTGAAACTGCCTTCATGATTCAATTACCTCCTACCAGGTGCCTCCTACGACACGTGGGGATGATGCGTACTGCATTTCAAGATGAGATTTGGGTGGGGACACAGTAAAGCTATATCAAATGGGTTTCATATATTTAAGGAAAAAGCTTAAATTTTAACTTAGTCCTCAAGTCCATTAAGGAATGGAAAATGAATTTTTTAGCTAGAACTATTATTCAGGTACTACCCTAGAAGTACATTTCCATCGCATTTTCATGGTCCTTTTATTTTTGTTGTAAATTTCCAGAAGTGTCATGACATTTTATGTCTTTATTTTCATGTATGCAATTTTCTCTGATCATTATATATGGCACCTAATGCTTCCTTTGATCATCTCTTAGACATACTTCAAAATTCATCCAAGCAGTCCTTGCACAGATAACTTTTTTAATAGTACTTATCTGGTTAAAATACTCCAAACATTTGGTGATATAGCCATCAGAATATTTGCTGTTGCATGAAAAATAATTGTTTTTGATACAGAATATATGTACCTTTATCGTACAGACTACACTAGGTCTTACACATTCCTCAATGTCTACTGTACAGTAAAGTGCTAATATGGTATAAGTGATTATGACCCAGTGGATGAATTAAATGAATAAAAGAAAAAACTATGGTGAATATTTTTGTTGATTTGTGTGAGAAACTGCTTAGAACTTCTCCTTTCTACACAATACTAGTTGTAATTGTGATCATATAATATAACTTCTCGTAAGTTAAAGGAGATTTATTATATTTCTTGGCAAAAAACTGACTGTCATCATAGGTTTCCTAGACAGACCAATTTTAGTTTAAATTGGGGTTATACATCTTTACAAAATGTACTAACCTTAGAGGTTTATGTGAGAATTTAATTATTAAAAAAACTATTCCTAAAATGCTTAGAAGAATATCTGGTAAGTAGCTATTAATCAATAAATAATTGTTATTATTATTGTCATGTCTCAAACTTCCTAAAAGGGTTTTTATTGATATTTTAGAATCTTTCAAAAATTGAAATGTGTTTAGCCATATGTTTAGATAGTGAAGTGTTTATAAAATTATATCATTCATG
Source organism: Macaca nemestrina (assembly GCF_043159975.1). Taxonomy (NCBI): domain Eukaryota; kingdom Metazoa; phylum Chordata; class Mammalia; order Primates; family Cercopithecidae; genus Macaca; species Macaca nemestrina. Next base: position 83,624,909 of record NC_092129.1, read on the forward strand.
GATATATAAATATTTATAATTTTACTTATTATACATTTGTTGTTTTTATGATACTTAAAATTATTTACATATATGTCATTTACAATAATTTATAAAGTCTTTTATTGTGTTTAGTAGAGTGCCTGGCATAATGCAGGCACTTCTATAAAATTTTAGTTCTTAATATTAAAACTATTTAATTTCAAAGTTCATGCCCAGTTTAATATAGTAAATTGTATTATTTTTATATTTATTTAACTGATTTACACTTGCAGCATGTCATTACTGGGGATGTATATTGTCATGTATTAGAGTTCTCTAAACAACCAACAACCAATGGGACATATGTATCTGCACATATGGGTATATATACACATATTTTCTATTATTACATATAATACATGGTAACTATTATATATTGTGTGTATAATTGTATACAATTATTTATAACATAATAATTATATATTGTATGCACAATCATATATAATTATTAATAATATATAGCTAATATATTGTATGTATGATTATATATTATTATTTATATATCTGTTATATATTGTATGTATAACTATATACAATTATTTATAATATATAATTATTATATAGTATACAAAATTATATATAAATATTTATAATATGTAACAATATATATTATATATTGTGTGCATTTTAATTATAAAATATTTCATGTAATGCCATATATTTTTATATTATATATTATCTATATATAGAGAGATTATATTGTTTTTCATAAAACAACAGAAAGAGAAAGTTTAAGGAGTTAGCTCACCTGATTGTGGAGAGTTGGCAAGTTTAAAGTCTGCACTCTGAACCAGAAGGCAAGACCCAAAGAAGAGTTGCAATTTAATTCCACAGACAGTCTGTTGGCCGAATTCTCTCTTCTTCCAGGGAGGGCAGTCTTTTTCTAATAAGGCCTCCCTTCAACTGATTGGATGAGCCCACCACATTAAGATGTGCTTCACTCAAATATACTGATTTAAACTTTAACCTTAGTTACAATTACCTTCGCAGAAACATCCAGAATAATATTTGACTAAATATCTAGGTACCTTGGCATAGCCAAGTTAACACATAAATTAACCATGCAAAGTGGTAAAAGCATAAATTCTGAAACCATATTTTTCTGGATTCGTAACTCAGTTTCTCTGCTCAGTTGCATTACAGCTAGCATCTTACTTCACTTTTCTTTGAAGCAACTTACTTTACTTTTCACAATTTCAGATGCCTCATCTATAAAATGAGGATAGAGACAGTATCTGTTTCAGAGGCTCATTATGAAGACAAAAGTTAATGAGAATAATGATCTCAACACAGTGTATCTTGCATACTAAATGCTTCAAGATTGGAGGCTTTATTATTAGTGTCAAAAACAGACCTTTGGTAAGAATCTCTTTTTGTAAACAAAAATATCAAGTTTTGATATTACAGTTTTAATAACTCCATATTAAACCTGTTTCTGTGACTTGTGTCTCATCTTTAAATACATAGGAACAATTCACCAATGGAAACAAATGGACTAGGATGTTTGAGAAGATTATTCTTGAACAGTTGATTCCATGCTCAGTTGTATTTATACTAGGATGACTACTTACATATTATTCTTGTTTTGATTTTACATTTATAATCAAATGTAGGTAGTTTCATAAACAGTATTCAAATTATTAACATTATAATTGTGAATAATATATTTTTAAATTTAAAATAACCTCCATAACTTTTACTAATCACCTTGAAAATTTATATTATTGGGAATTTCCTTTTTTTTTTTTTTTTTTTGGAGATGGAGTCTCACTCTGTTGCCCAGGCTGGAGTGCAGTGGCGCGATCTTGGCTCACTGCAAGCTCCAACTCCCAGGTTCATGCCATTCTCCTGCCTCAGCCTCCCAAGTAGCTAGGGCTACAGGTACCCGCTACCACGTCCGGCTAAATTTTTTATTTTTAGTAGAGACGCAGTTTCATCGTGTTAGCCAGGATGCTCTCGATCTCCTGACCTGGGGATCTCCCCTTCTGGGCCTCCCAAAGTGCTGAGATTACAGGCATGAGCCACAGCGCCAGGCCGTGAATTTCTTAAATTTACTATTCAACTTTATGTGGAGAGAAGGGAGAAATATTATTTAATTTTTTTAATTTCAATTCTTCTGTCTTTTTTACAACATTCATTTAAACGGTTGAGATGATATCTCATTGTGGTTTTGTTGTGCATTTTGCTTATGATTAGTGATGTTTAACATTTTTTATATGTCTGTTGAACATTTGCATATCGTTTTTTGAGAAATATCTTCAGGTTTTGTCCTGTCTTTAATCAGATTATTTATTTTTTTTTTTCCTATTACGTTGGTTAAGTATCTTATATCTTCTAGGAATTAATTCCTTGTAAGTTGAATAGTTTGCAAATATTTCCTCTCATTCTGTAGGTTGTCTCTTCATTTTGTTTATTCTTTTTTTTTTTTTTTTTTTTCCTGTGCAGAAGCTATTTAGGTTGCTATGATTCCATTGGTCCATTTTTGCTTTTCTTGGCTGTGCTTTTGAGGTCTTACTCCATAAAAGTTTGCCCAAATCAATATCCTAGAGTGCTTCCCAAGTAATTACTTCCAGAAGTTTTACAGTTTTATGTCTTACATCTATGCCTTTAACCTATTTTGACTTTATTTTTGTATATGTTGAGAGACACAGGTCTAGTTTCACTCTTCTGCATATGGATATCCAGTTTTCCTGGTGCCATTTGTTGAAGAGACTGCTCTTTCCCCAATGTATGTTCTTAGTGCCTTTATAAAAAATGAGTTAACTGGAAATGCTTGGATTTATTTCTGGGTTCTGTATTTTGTTTAATTGGCTTATGTGTCTTTTTCTATGTCAACAAATATTGCAAGAATGCAGAGAAAGGCATTCAAACACTGTTGGTGAGAATGTAAATTAGTACAGCCACTACCAAAACAGTATGGGCGTTTGAAAATAAAACAAACTAGAACTAGAACTAGAACTACCACATGACCTAGCAATCCCACTGCTGAATATGTGTGTGTGTATATATGTATTTTATATATATACATACACACATATATGCATGCATACATGCATGCATATATGTATATGTGTGTATATATGTGTGTGTGTATATATATGTGCATTTTTAATAAGGTAATTCATATATCAAAAAGATATCCGCATTCCCGTGTTTATTGTAGTGCTATTCACAATAGCCAAGATGTGGAATCAACCTATCAATGGATGAATAAAGAAAATGTGGTGGCCGAGTGATCAATACTATTTTCCATATATTCTAAAAAAATCAGTATATACTGGGCATTAAAAAATACTGCACTAACTCCATGTGAAATCAGGTACCAATCTGAACATTTTGCTCTGAAATTATACAACTTTAAGGAGCCATGTTTTCATGTCTCTGAACTAGTGACTTCACTGATTTTCATCTGACACCTGAAATCTATCTATTCTGTTGTATTTCTTTTGCCTATTTAAAGTCCCGATAATATATGCTTTCTTCTTATATGAAAAACTGTCAACCATTTCCATTTGGTAAAACAAGGTGAGTTCAATATCACTTCTTTTCCCTTCAAATTTTATTTTACATTTCTGGGTATGTGTAGGATGTGCAGGTTTATTACATAAGTAAACCTGGTCCATGGTGGATCACTCAGCAGATCAATTCATTACCTGGGTATTAAGCCCAACATCCATTAGCTATTCTTCCTGATGCTCTCCCTACCCCAACCCCCCTCGACGAGCCTGGGTGTGTGTTGTTCCCTGCTGTGTGTTCATGTGTCCTCATCGTTCAGCTCTTACTTATCAGTGAAAATAGTCTGTGTTTGGTTTTCTGTTCCTGTGTGATTTTGCTGAGGATAATGGCTTCCAACTCCATCCATGTCTCTGCGAAGGCCATATTCTAATTCATTTATATGGTTGCATAGTATTCCATAGTGTATGTGTATTATACATTTTCTTTATTCAGTCTATCATTGATGGACAGTTGGATTGATTCTATGTCCTTGCTATTGTGAATAGTGCTGCAATAAACATATGCAGGCATGTATCTTATTAATAGAATAATTTATATTCCTTTGGGTATATGCCCAGTAATGGAATTATTGGGTCAACTGGAATTTCTGCTTTTAGATCTTTGAGGAATTGCCACCACACTGTCTTCCACAATGGATGAACTAACTTACATTCCCACCAACAGTGTAAAAGTGTTCCTTTTTCTCTGCAAACTTGCCAGTCTCTATTGCTTTTTGACTTTTTAATAATTGTCATTCTGACTAGTGTGAGATGGTATCTCTTCAATATTGTGAAAATGGCCATACTGCCCAAAGTAATTTATACATTCAATGTTATTCCCTCTAAACTACCATTGACATCCTTCACCAAATTGGAAAAAAATATTTTAAAATTCATGTGAAACCAAAAAGAGCCTGAATAGTCAAGACAATTCTAAGCAAAAAGAACAAAGCTGGAAGCATCATGCTACCAGACTTCAAACTATACTGCAAGACTACAGTAACCAAAGCAGCATGGTACTGGTATCAAAACATACACATAGACCAATAGAAGAGAATAGAGAACCCAGAAGTAAGACCGCACACCTACAACCATCTGATCTTTCACAAAGCTTACGAACACAATCAATACAGACAATAAACGGTGCTTGGAGAACTAACTAGCTATATGCAGAAAATTGAAACTGGACTCCTTTCTTATACTTTATACAAAAATTAACTCAACATGGATTAAATGCTTAAATGTAAAACCCAAAACTATAAAATCCCTATAAGAAAACCTAGGCAATACCATTTAGGACATAGGCACAGGCAAAGATTTCAAAATGAAAACTCCAAAAGCAATTGCAACAAAAGCAAAAATTGGCAAATGTGATCTAATTAAACTAAGAAGCATCTGCACAGCAAAAGAAACTGTCTTCAGGGTGAACAGACAAGCCTACAGGATGGAAAAAAAATTGCAATCTGTCCATCTGGCAAAGTCTACAAGGGACTTACATAAATTTACAAGAAAAAAAATAAAACAAAGTCTCCAAGGGACTTACATAAATTTGCAAGAAAAAAAAACAAACAATCTCAATAAAAGTAGTCAAAGGACATGAACAGATACGTCTCAAAAGAAGACATTCATGCGGCCAACAAACATGAAAAAAAGCTCAGCATCACTGATCGTTAGAAAAATCAGTATCACTTTCAATAAAACTTGCAAGTATTCTTTTCCGTAATTATTGCCAATTTCTCATTTTGCTGATGACCATAAATTCTGCTTTATATGGTGGAAATAGTAAATAATGTATGTAGGGTATAATAACAGTATATGTTTTTCAAGAGAAGGCAGGAAATAAACATGAAGTGCAGTTTGGGATTGAAGGAATAAAAGGAGCTACCCCGATTGAAGGAGAGATCTGTGGTTAGATAATGTATATAAATTTACAGATATGAGTAGTTCCTGAAAGAAGAAACTATATATGAAGGATATCAGAAAGAAAAAGCCATATCTTTCATGGTGGTTGATTTTATGTGTGGCTAAATGGAAAGGGAAAAGGTAACTGTGCTTCTTAATTCCTATTGTCGGCTTCTTTTTCTTAATCTATTCCTAAAATTAGATTAATGTCTCCGAAGAATCTGTTTTTGATCTATTTCTTTTCCTTAACATATCAACAGGCAATTTCATGTGCCCCTTTGTTTTATATCATTTTGTACTTTCATACCCCCAAGTTTTTATTTCCAGCCTAGATCCTGTATTGATCCCTAATCAATTGAAACTAACCAACCAGTGGTCATTTTTACTTGGGTTTTTATTTAGACTTCAAATGGAATGCTTAACCAAGTTTATTACTTATCCTCCAAATTTAGTGTTCCTTCAGTGTTATTTTCTCAGGGTCTAGCAGTAGTATTTATTAGAGATGAGGGAAACTTTCTGTCACATTTATTATTTACTTTCACGTTTTAATTTTCATCCACACCTCTTTGCATGTGTTTCTGTATGCATGTTGAGTTTTAAAGTTATGATAAATCAACAATAAAACTTACTCTTTATATAGAAATAAAAAGGGGTTTAAAATGAGTGTGGCTGAATTTTGATATTATTTGGTGTTAACAGTGCATTAAATTAGAATAGTATTTCAGTAAAGATTGGAAATAGTAGACTCTAAAAATCTATGTATTCTGCACATATTTGATGACTTACAACATTTTTCAAGAGAGTTTATTCAAACTTTCAAAAGTGAAATTACTGATCCAAGTTATTGTTTCAGCCATTCTTATATCCATAACATTAAATACCAACTCTAATATTAGTTTAAATAGTCTTGGCTGCAAGTATTATGGTATTTTATCTGATATTAAACATTTTATTAAAAATAAAAACATCACAGTACTATAAAGCTTTTTCTTGGTTGCCCATTTTCAAATGCTGTTTAACAAAGATTAGGTCATTATCTTTGAGGATTGAGCTGTCACACTGTGACCTGACTATAAGGAGAGGAAAGAGTGTTTGTTATATTGACAGTTAATTAGCAGCCTTAGTACTGAATAGGTCTGGAGATATTTAAGAACAAGGAAAACAAGCATGGAAAATACTGTTTTTAAAGGATATCACAGAAACGTCTTCACTATACTTAAATGTTTCTATGTTTTTTTTACATTACATATGAAGTCAAATACTGGTTCTATTTACTATGTCATCACTGCTCATAATATAATATGTATTCCAACTCCTGAAAACTACAAACTACATAGCCATTATCAATTGTAGTCTAATTGATACATGATTTAATTTTGCCTTTGGAAATGTGAAATTCAGCAGTGGTGTTGACTTTTTAAAAATATTTTTCAAGATGTGTCAAAGAAAATTAGGACAACAATGTAGGAAAAAAATGATAGTTTAGAAAGTAACAGGATTATTCTGAATCTATCAATAGCCATTTAAACAAGACAATTTAAAAATGTCTGTCGAAGTTTTGAATCTTGGAAGAGTCTCAACAAGTTCAAACACTGAGATATTTATGAAATAAAAGGTTATCAGCACTAAAATCATAGTACAAATTAGGGGAAAAATCATCAATTGGATTTCATAAATTGCATTTCCTACACCCCTGGATGCAATTGCATCCTTTACTTTAATTGACTAAAATGAAGCAATAAAGTGAATGTGTTGCTAATATTTGGAATAAAATTTAATTTTCAAATAATTAGAGGTTTATAGAAAAATATTGCAATCTATCTTTTCTTTATAGAAAACAAGCGTAGTATGGGTTGTACTACTAACCTGAAAACCAGATCAAAGTGACTTTTATAGCAGAAAAAAATCAATTTTATACAATGAGAATACATGGAAACAGGTAGGAGAACATCACGCAACGGGGGTTGGGGGGTAAGGGGAGGGAGAGCATTAGGACAAATATCTAATGCATTCGGGGCTTAAAACCTAGATGATGTGTTGATAGGTGTAGCAAACCACCATGGCAAATGTATACGTATGTAACAAACCTGTATGTTCTGCACATGTATCCCAGAACTTCAAGTTAAAAAAATAATCAGTGTTATATACAATAGGCATTAGATATTCATGTTTTCTCTGAGAATTCTACTAAAATCTGGGCATTAGTGTATCTTTCCACAGAGTCTGGTTTCTTATTAATCTTGTGAATGGCTGGTTTTATATATAATTCTATAATGTAATGAAAATGAGATCAACTTCTCTGTTATTACTCTTTATGTCCACTCTCTTTCTCTCGTAATTGAGAAACTTTCTTTAATACTATACCCTCCCATGCCATCTTTCATACTTGGCACTACTTCCACTTCAATTAGATTGCTTGCTTCTCTTTCTGACAACCCAAATAAAAGTGCAGAAAGTTCACATTAATGGTATGCCAGAACTGTTCACACATGTCTATTCTTAATGGCCTATTCTAAAATTTGCTCACCACTCATATTACAATACCCTTGTTACAGTCTTCAAATTTAAATCATGTCCCACTTTCTGCAATATAATTCTAATTTCTCCCTCACAGATTGTTTAAGATTGTTCTCCCCATCTCCTAACCCAGGCATTTAAAACATCTCATGTGTACTGGTCTGGATGCAGCATCTATTTGAGGGCTTCCATCCTCAGTGAGGAATTTGGTCTCATATTATCTTTGTTGATCCCATCTCAAGGCAGTCTGTGTCTCCTTTAGAAGGATTGAGTGTTCCGTGTTATTAGGGAGTCTGAGGCGCTACACTTATTCCCTGTTCATGAGTCTAATTGTAGATATATTCATGCTGCCTTCTTTGGATGCTACTCCTGTGTTCTGATAGCAACATATAAAGCTGATGGAGCAACAGAGTTAGATATATTTTACTAATTATCTAAACTGACTATGGATAAATAATTTAATGATGTAGGTTTCAAGTACATTAAAATTCCTTTTAATGTAATACCTCTGAACAATGACTAATACATTTCTCTGTTAATAAATGGATAATATAATAAGAAGTGTTTCTTGTATAAGGAAATCAGAGCGTCAGATCTATTCTGTATCTGGTATTTGTCTTGCATTTTTGTTTTCTCTTCTCTGTCATCATATTATTAAATAGAAATCTTGCTTTCATTGTTATAATTTATATCCTAAGTCCTCTCGCAATCTGGATATAGAGGCTTTTTGTTTCGTAAAGATTTTTTCTACCTACCGCTGCTTACAAATTGAACCAAAACCCAAACTGAGAGCTGAGAGAAATGTTTCAGCCTCTGGTAATGAATATTTAAATGTTTTGTTTCTGAAACATTTTAAAAAATAATTATAATTTATGGCTTTACTTGAAACATCTAAAAAGAGAAATATACCAGGTTTTCTTAATGTTTTGTTTCAGTTATTTTATTTGGGAAGAGATGGTCACATATCATAAATTGTTAAGCTCTGAGTACTTTATTTTGAAGTTTTCAGCACAGATAAATATCCATTTATTATTAAAGTTGGATATGGTTCTTTAGCCCATGTATCTGCAGCTCATCTCAGTGACAGCCAATGTTTAAAGAAAATATTATCTCCATCCAGAGTTATGAATCTGTTCATATTTAAGGCATAAAGCATATTTTCCATTTTCTTACCTTTACAACATTCACTATAGTGAATTTGTTTTATTACTTATACTTTTTTACTTCTGTGAAAATTTATTGTATTTATATAGCAATAGGGATGCCTCTAATGAGTCTTATAAGTAACCCTGAAATCATGCAATGACACTTCCCTGCAGTAGTATTCTGGTTTTAAGTATTTTTCTGTTCTAGGATGGATCATACCCAAAAAGGAGATTTCACAGAAATGGCAGCAAAGCTTCCCATAACAGACTGGATATCTCATGTTCAGCAGAATCTCTTTGTCTTGATACTTAGCTTTAGAAAAGCCAATTGCCTCTAGAATGTGAAAAGAGAAATCTCTAAGAGAAAATTTTTTAGAAACTTCTAGTCCTTTGACGATCTAACACTTAAATTGTTTATCACAAAAATTTTTCAGACACCTTATCACTTTTTTATTTTCCTATACTCACACAATTATAAGAAACTATGATGGATCAAATGTATGTATCAATTAGATACATTTAAGATAACTGAAACTGAAGCTATACTAAAGAAATATAAGAAAAATAAGTCCAAACAAAAAGTTTACTTTGGAAATGAAGGTTTTTCAAACAAGAAAATATTTTCTGTTTCCAAAATTTACTCCCAGTCTAAAATAAACTTTAGAGCTCAGTTGCAAATATTAGAAATTTGTCTGAATCTAGACCCCACAGTTAAGGAAAATTCCCTATAATTTTTATAGACCATCTCTGGAATCCCTATATTTCCTCAGAGAAATTATGTCCCCAATAGTGTAACTTCTTAAAATATCTTCAATCTTTCTTTTGGTTTATTCCAATCAGTATTTAAACATGCACATTATCTATCATCAAAAATCAAATGAAACAAAAATTGTAAAAGTAATTGTATTGTAAATATTTTGTAACATAGAAATATATGAAAGGGAAATAACGGAAAACTGCAAAAAAGGATACCTACTACCTAGCTCTATAAAATGTTGTTATTTTCCATACTTACAATAGTTACAATTAAATAAATGGTTTATTAGTAAAGATGCTCAGACAGCACTCTTCCGATGTCTTTTGTATGCTTCCTCCATCAGAAGCAAGCTGTACCTGAATTTAATGCTTTTAGCAACTATGCTTGTTCTATGTACTTTGTTATATGTATCTATAAATGTTCTATATATCTGTAAAAATTATTTGAAATAACTGTTTATGCTTTCCAAACTTTACATTAAAGTAGTAACATACTGCAACTCAACATTACTGTATAGCAATTATTAATTTTGATATAAGATTATTTAAGGAATCCCTAGTTTATTTCAACAGCATATGAGCATTCCCCTTAGGATGCTATCAATATATAAAATTATTTACAATGAAAGAATATTTTATATACATTTATAATATAAGTTTTGTTATTTGTTATTGAAAAAAAATGCTGTAATAAACATTCCTGAACACGACTCCACGTGGTAATTTCTAGAATTTCTGAAGGGTATACCCTTCAGAGAAGTATGAGTGGAATGACTGTCTTGCAAATTTACCCAATGCTGATAAGTTGCTTTTCAAAGAATTTGTAAATTTTCATCCCTCATATTAGTATGTGATAGTTCCCACTTTCCACATCTTTCAAACACCTTGAAATTGACAGAATTTAAAAAATTTTTAAATTCTTTTAGTTTGAAGGATTAGATTATTTTGTGCATTTCTCAGACTACCAGAGAGGATGGATATATCTTCAAACGTTCGTTGACCTTTCAACTAACCCTTGAGAATCATTATTTTCATGTTACGTATATTTTCTTTGCTTTCTTTTTGCTCATTTTCTGTCTTTCATGTGGTCTGAATGTTTTCTAAATACTAACTTTTGTTGCTTAATATACTGCAAATGCATTAACTCTGTTTTTCTTTATATTATTTTATTTTATTTAAAACTTTAATGCAAATTTGTTAGTATTTTATTATCTATGTTTCCTTACCTTGTTTAATAAATTATTACTTATTATAAACTATTGTATATCTTTGTCTAATATTTTAAAATGCTATTTCTCATATTATAAGGTTTTTGAGCTACTTATGCATTTTTTGCCTGTATGTAGGAATCTAATTTTATTTTGCTTCCATATGGAAAACCATTTTTTTTAGCATCACATACTGAACACTTAATTAATTTCCATTGGTTTGCAGTGCCACCTCTGTCATATATCAACTTTTTATATTTATGTACAATTATTACCAGGTATTTTTCTAGTCTTTATGCACTAAATATTCTGTATCACAGACATTTTTATATTTTATATCACAGTTATTTTTTACTGTGTAAAGTTATACTGGATTTTTCATTGTGATTTTATAACATGAAGGAACTTTTTTTTTCTTCAAAATACTCTGGTTTATGTTATATAGCAAATGTAATAAATGCAATTTACTATATGCAAAAAAATTGATGAATCTCACAAACATTAATAGTGTGCAAAAGAGGCCAGATGCAGAAGAGTGTTTGCCATCCATTTAAATAAATTCAAGCAGTCAAACTAGTCTGTGATGTTAGAAGTCAGAGTTGTGATTATTCCTAGGGGAAAGATACGACTGAAATAGAGCAAGGGGTGGGTGGGAGGCTTCGAACTTCTGCTGGCCTTCTTATCTGGGTGGAGGTTACATAAGTGCTTACTTTGTAAGAATATATTGAGCTGTATGTGTACTTTTATTTTTTTGTGATATCTAAATATACAATTTACATAAAAATATTCTTTGCTATTCTTGACAATAGTGCTCAGTCATTCTTGAGAATTTTTCCTATAACTGCCTTTTTTCACGTTTTATTCTTGCCTAAACTCATTGTGATCTGATTTTTTTCCCTCGGTTAACTACTGATGATGCTCTTGCTAAATTCAACAGTAATTTTCCTTTAGAATTGTATAATGTAAGCCACAAGAATAAACTGGTTAGTTGTTCTCTCAACAGCACAAGCTGTAGTTGAATGCCTTCCTTAATAAAATATTCTGCTGTTCTTTTAGGTTTTATGATAACAGAATATCTTCCCTTTCTACCTACACATCAGATCACGTTTATTTTAGAATTTATCATTGGCCTTTCTTGCCCCATCCATAGGAATGTGGTTATTTCTTCCACCATTTCTTCCTGGGCCCTTAATCAGCTTGGTCTCTCTCATTTCCCTGAATGTTTGCTTTTACTGCTAGATCTTCAATTGCCATCTGTACAATGTATGGGAGAATAACTCTAAGGCCTAAGTCTAGTTTTATTGCATCAAGGTCAGAAAAGATAACATATATATATAATTTTATATTTATATGCTATATATTTTATTTATATATAACATATAAAATATAATTATAAATATATTATATGGTTATATATTATATTTTATATATAATTATATAATATATAATATATTATATATTATATGGTTATATAATATATTTATATTGAAATAAATATATAAATATATAATACATAAATATATATATAATAAATATATATATTTAATTTAAGACTTGTTTTCCGGCCTAAAATATGGTCTTTCTTGGAGAATGTTCCATGTGTTGAGAAGAAGAATGTGTATTCTGCAACCGTTGGGTGAAATGTTCTATAAATATCTGTTAGTTCTATTTGATCTAGAATGTATTTTAGCTCCAATTTTTTTTGTTGGTTTTCTGTCTGGATGATCTGATCTAAATTAGTTCCCAATTTCTGATCCCCAGATTCAGATTCAACTATTGCGTATCTCCACTTGGCTAACACTTATCCATATAGAATTCATTTTCATTTTCAAACCATTTTTCCTTTCAGTGTTTCAGGAGCTGGAAACCTGACAATTACCCTGGTCTTCTATTACTCCTTTTTAGTAAATTCTCAACAAATAAATTAATAACTGTAATATTAGTGGTGAATTAAAGTTGACCACAACAATTATTTGGCATGTTTTCTATAAAAACTTGGGACAATGATCCTTCTCTTTGCATCTGGGTAGGTTTGGTATCTGCTTTGACCCACAGTATGTGGAAGAAGTGATACTATGCCAGTCTCTAGGCACCAGAATTAACAGATGTCTCAACTTTGTATCTATTAGAATACTCCTTCTGGAGGAATGCAGTTTCATGTAAGAATTCTGAGTACCATGCTGGGAGTAAGCCTAAACTGGCAAGTGAAGAGGATTTACATAGAAAGAGAGAGATGCCTGCAATCTCCCGGTTACTCCAGCCATCCCAGTGCAGGTGGCAGATACAAGATTAAGGAAGCATTCAGTTTTAAATTCTTCTCACTCAAAATTGTTATTCTCAGACCTGGAGTGATATCTCAAAAATAAGTACAAACTATGTTTCAAACATGCCTATGTTTTTCATTATTCACAAGATAAAGCTGAATTGTAAAATAACATAGTAGAACCTGTTTGCAACCTGCCTCTTTCTGCATTTTAGCATCGTATCTCACGGTTCTTTTCCTTTTTGTTTCAGCTTCTAGTTTCCTGAAGCTTTTAACATCTTAGTTTTTCTGCAGACACTCTTTCCTTTTGAAATTTAGTTTTTTTTTTTTTTTTTTTTTTTTTTTTTTTTTTTTTTTTTTTTTGGCCGGGCACGGTTGCTCACGCCTGTAATCCCAGCACTTTGGGTGGCCGAGGCAGGCGGATAACCTGCCGTCGGGAGTTCAAGACAAGCGTGATCAAGATGGAGAAACCCCGTCTCTACTGAAAATACAAAATTAGCCAGGTGTGGTGGCACATGCCTGTAATCCCAGCTACTCGGAAGGCTGAAGCAGGAGAATTGCTTGAACCCCGGAGTTGGAGGTTGCAGTGAGCTGAGATTGTGGGCAACAAGAGCGAAACCCCGTCTCAAAAAAAGGAAAAAAATTGTTTTACTGTATTAGTATTTCTAGGAATCACTGCCTCAGTCAGGACTTTAAAGTCTTACAAGGCTCAGATACTGGCATAGGTCCCAGAGCGTTCTGTGTGTAGTGCTCTTAAAAGGCTCTATCACTCTGTGTTGGATGAAGGTGTTAATCTGTTTATCTTCTCTTCTATATGTAAAATTATTTAGGCAGGAACTATGAACCTTTTACTATGCCATATCCAATATCAAGCAAGTGCTCATCACATTTCGTGTGCTGCAAAAGTGATAGATTAGAAATAGGTAAATAAATGGTGATGCTGAAAATGTTTCTATGTAAATATACTTTAAAATGTCAGCAATGTATTTGTTTTAGAATTATGCTGCATTCTTGTTGTAAGACATCTTCTAGTTTATATTTTGTTCAAAATTAATACCTAACATTTACTAAGTGGTTACCTGTACACATATTCTAATTAACTGAGTCCTCTCAACAACTCTGTGATATAGGACTTTCTGGCCCCATTTTCTAGATTGGAAAAATCAATTCAAGAGAAGTTAAAGAGTATGCCTAAGGCCACATTTCTAGTCACTGGCAAATCTAGGAGTAAACCTAGATTGTCTTTCTCAAAGCCCCACCCTCAACTGCATCTGTTTTATTGATTAACTCAATAAAAACATTGAGACCTATAGTCTCAACACAATTTTTTTATAGATACATAATATTTGTACATATTTGTGGGGTGCTTTTGAGTTTTTGTTGCATGGGGAGAATGTGTAATGATCAAGTCAGGGTATTTGGAGTATCTGTCATGTTGAATATTCATGATTTTGATGTGTTGGGTACATCTCAAGTCCTCTTTTCTAGCTATTTTGAAATGTAAAATACATTGTTTTTAACTACAATTACCCTCTTCTGCTACTAAACTATTAGAATTAATTTCTTCTATCTAACTATGTTTGTGCATATTATCCAATCTCTCTTCATCCTACCCTCACACACATCCTCCCCAGCCTATGGAAACTATCATTCTACTCTCTGCCTCCGTGAGATCAACTTTTGTAGCTCTCACATATGAGTCAGAGCACATGATATTTGTGTTTTTGTACCTGCTTATTTTACCTACCATAATGACCTCCAGTTTCACCCAGTTGCTGCAAATGGCAGGATTTTATTCTTTTATGGCTGAGAAGTATTCTATTGTGAGATATATGTGTATATATATCTAGATAGATAGATGATAGATAGATAGGTAGATACATACATACATACATACATACATACATACATACATACATCAGCTTTTCTTTATCCAGTCATATAGTTATGGACACTTAGATTCCATATATTTGCTCTTGTAAGTAATGATGTGATAAAAATGGCGATGCAAGTATCCATTTGATATACTTATTTCATTCCCTTTAGATAAATAACCTAGTAGTGGAATTTCTGGGTGACACGCTAAAGTTCTATGTTTAGTTTTTTGAAAAATCTTCAGACTGTTTTCCCTGCACTAATGGCTGTACTAATTTACATTCCCTTCCCTTCTCTCTGCACTCTTGTCAGCATGCCTTTTTTTTTTTTTTTGGTATTTTTTTCTAATAGTAATTCTACCTGTAATACCATGATATGTCATTGTGTTTTTAATTTTCATTTTACTGATAATTAATAATGCTGAGAGTTTAACATTTCTTTATCTTCTTTTGAGAAACGTCCATTTATGTATTTGCCCACATTTTAACGGACTTGTTAGTATTTTTTGGCTATTGAATTGATTTTTTTTGTAAAATCTGGATAGTAGTCTTGTGTTTAATGAATACTTTGCAAATATTTTCTTCCACTCAACAAGTTGTCGCTTCACTCTTGATTTTTCCCTTGTGGTGCAGAAACTTTCAGTTTAATATAGTCTCAGGTGTCTATTTTTGTTCTGTTGTCTGTGCTTTTGAGGTCTTAGCAATAAAATATTTGCCTACACCAATGTCAATTAGTGATTCCCATATGTTTTCTTCTAGTACTTTAATATTGTCAGGTTATATGTTTAGAGCTTTAATCCATTTGAATTGATTTTTGTATATGGTGAGAGATTCAGGTCTAGATTTCTTATTCTGCATATAAATGTCTAGTTTTTTTTTTTTTCAGTAGCATTGATTGAAGAGGATGTCCTTTCTTCAATGTATGTTATTGACACCTTTGTCAAAAATCAGGTGTCTGTAAACATATGGATTTATTCCTAAGTTCTCTATTTCATTCTATTAATGTAAGTGTCCAATTTTATACCAACACCATGCTTTTTTGTTTGCTAGAGGCTTGCAATATATTTTGAAGTCAGATGGTGGGATGGCTACCTCCAGCTTTGTTCTTTTTCCTGAGAATTGTTTTGTCTATTTGGGCTCTTTTTTCATTCCGTATGAATTTTAGGATTGCTTTATTCTTTCTGTGAAAAATAACTTTGGTGTTTTGATAGGGATTCCTTTGAATTGGTAGATTGCTTTAGGAAATATGGTTATTCTAAAAATATTAATTTTTTAAATCCATGAGTATGAGATGTTATTTCATTTGTCTGTATCCCTTTCAATTTCTTTCATCAGTAGTTTTCCTTGTAGATACTTTTCAACTTTTTGGTAAAACATATTTCTAGGTTTTTATTTTTTATTTTTGGAAACTGTTGTGAATAGAACAGCCTTCTTGACATCTTTCTCAGTCAGTTTATTATTGGTGTATAGAAGTGCTACTGAATTTTGTGTGTTAATTTTGTATTCAGTCATTCAAATCATGGCATTCTTAATACCTATATATGGGTAATACTAAGTTTTCATCCATAGCTGGCAATTTCTTAAAGTTTGTCAGGAGAATATCAGATATCATCAATGACAAAAGCGCAAAAACATTGAATTTTCCACATATTTGGAACCTTTGTATTTTCTAGGCCAGTCTCTGTTATGAATTTAAAACATGTATTTTACTTTGTTATTATTTATAATCCAGAATGCTAAAATATCTTCTTCACACACTTAAACAACAATGACAAATAGTGAAGCTTCCATCTCCGGTTTATTGCGTCAGGGAAATATGCCAGTAGAATAAACTCCTACTGTATTACACGTCGTTATCTAGGTGTCAACATTTACGGTTGTTTTTAATTGCATTTCAAAGTTAATTAACATCATAAAGTACAAAAAAACTAATGAAATACTAATTATGCCACAGAATTAACAACTATTCATTAGAGGACTGAAGCTCCTACTGTAAATTTGGGGGCAAAACTGTTAAGTGTTACATACAAATCTGAGTCTTAAAAAATGTGAAAACCCTTTCTGAACATTAACAACATTTTTCCTCATAGAAATGAGATTTACTGTATGAGTAAAAAGGTTAACTGTTATTGGAATTTTCTCTCCACATGAAGATATTTCACAGGTTTGAAACTGAATTTTAGTGTTTGCATTCTATGAGAGTTTTGCAAATGACAAGAATCATTTAATGAGCAATAGAAACTTGCAAATTGCTAATAAATTTCAATATTTTGCCAAGGTTGAAAATGCTTTAGTTCCACATTATTTTTGTCAGTACACTAAGGAACATTTAATTATTTCTTATATGGTTATGACTCATTCCACTTAGAATTTCACAAAAACTATAAGATTGGCATAAGAGGAAGTATATACATATATACAGCTGAGTTTCATATTTTGCTGCCTACATGAAAATGTTTGCCGCTTTTCTTATTAGACTGATATCATAATTAACACTAATTTACAATGGTTAAATAAAATAGATGAAAATATAATTATCATTGGATTTATAGTAGCATAAAAATCAAGTAATTATTAAGCATAGATTTAAATAGACTAATGATTTTAATCTTTGTAGGGCTTAATTGTCAAAAGAGCCATCATAACATACTATATCAAAGATGTTAGCAAAAGAAATATATGCATGTCAGTCAGACAGCCTGGCAGATCAGGTGTGGTAGTATATATGCTTGTGGTCGTAGGTACTTGGGTGGCTGAGGTGAGAGGACTGCTTGAGCCCAGGAGTTAGAAGCTATAGTGGGCTATAATCATGCCACTGAACTCCAACTTGGGCAATGGAGCAAAAGTTTGTCTCAAGAAAATTTAAATAAATAAATCAATAAATATCAGGGAAAATTAAACCAATTCTTTTAACACAAATAAATAAAAAAATTAGTTACCAACGATTAAACCATCAAATAAGAATAAAAAGAACACTAATATAATGATTCAAATATTGGAATTGTAGGACATGGCTGCCAGTAAAGAGAAGAGGCAGAAATTATTAAAATGAAGAAGCTTGTAGAGGGGTCTGCAGAGTTTAAACTCAGACTCTTGATAAAGGGCTGCTGGTCTCATGTCTCTGACCTCAAAAGAAGGCCCTTGTGAAGCTGAGATCCAGACTCACAACAAGGGAGCACTGGCCAACTGTTATGGACATTTTTAAGAGGTAAATAAGATTGGCTCTAAGGGTATAGACAAATTGCAAAATGAACTCAACTCCTGATTGAGAACAGACTGCTATTAATATTACCGAGATGAAGAAATATTGAGAGGGTAATGTGGACAGTAACAGAAAGCACAACTGAAAGGGGTAGCCTTTTTACTTCCAGTTTACCCATCTCCTATTAGAAGAAAATAACGGAGAACAACTGTCAAAGCAGAAATTGGTTTGAAAGCCCTAGTCTCAGGATTACTGAAGCTGTGTATAGAAGGGTGGATTTGAAGCTATTATGACAATAGCTTAGGAACTGGCAAATAAGGGACAAAGTTTGAAAGTTTTAAAAACACGTGAGTATATTTCCTAAAGAATATATGTGTGTATATGCATGGATGACTACCACCATATAAATATACATATAAATATACAAAGACATGTTGAAAGTTTATATGTGACTATATTATATAAATATGTATATATCCATGTATACACACATATATACCTTAAAACATATATGTGGTATTAAAACTATATAGATAGAAATATATAATTATATGTGTGTATATCTAAAACTAGCTACATGACACACAGTTTTAATGTCAAATTCAGGAAATGTATACCTCCTAAATGACACAATTGACCTCTTAAGTGGTGAGAATGACATCTGATGATTCTACAAAGGAAAAACAGTAGTGATATAGTCTTTACCAATTTAAAAAAATTCAGAAAAAAACAAAGAAAACCTAAAATTTTATTCCAACCAATATTACTTTAAAGCAGCTTCACCTTAATCAAGAAAAATTGGATCTAACCTGAAAATTCATGTTATACAGTTTTGCTAATAAATTCAGTGTCACAACCTTTAAAACATATGAAACATTTTTCTTTAGAGCATGTAAATATATAAAATTATGATCAAGCAATTTGGAAATTTATCAAAGAGGAATAAAATGAATATTTGAAAAGATTTAATGATCGCCATTCTAACTGGTGTGAGATGGTATCTCATTGTGGTTTTGATTTGCATTTCTCTGATGGCCAGTGATGATGAGCATTTTTTCATGTGTCTGTTGGCTGTCTGAATGTCTTCTTTTGAGAAATGTCTGGTCATATCCTTTGCCCACTTTTTGATGGGGTTGTTTGTTTTTTTCTTGTAAATTTGTTTGAGTTCTTTGTAGGTTCTGGATATTAGCCCTTTGTCAGATGGGTAGATTGCAAAAATTTTCTCCCATTCTGTAGGTTGCCTGTTCACTCTGATGGTAGTTTCTTTTGCTGTGCAGAAGCTCTTTAGTTTAATGAGATCCCATTTGTCAATTTTGGCTTTTGCTGCCGTTGCTTTTGGTGTTTTAGACATGAAGTCTTTGCCCATGCCTATGTCCTGAATGGTACTACCTAGGTTTTCCTCTAGGATTTTTATGGTATTAGGTCTAACATTTAAGTCTCTAATCCATCTTGAATTAATTTTCGTATAAGGAGTAAGGAAAGGATCCAGTTTCAGCTTTCTACTTATGGCTAGCCAATTTTCCCAGCACCATGTATTAAATAGGGAATCCTTTCCCCATTTCTTGTTTCTCTCAGGTTTGTCAAAGATCAAATGGCTGTAGATGTGTGGTATTATTTCTGAGGACTCTGTTCTGTTCCATTGGTCTATATCTCTGTAACAACAGGTGCTGGAGAGGATGTGGAGAAATAGGAACACTTTTACACTGTTGGTGGGATTGTAAACTAGTTCAACCATTATGGAAAACAGTATGGCGATTCCTCAAGGATCTAGAACTAGATGTACCATATGACCCAGCCATCCCATTACTGGGTATATACCCAAAGGATTATAAATTATGCTGCTATAAAGACACATGCACACGTATGTTTATTGCAGCACTATTCACAATAGCAAAGACTTGGAATCAACCCAAATGTCCATCAGTGACAGATTGGATTAAGAAAATGTGGCACATATACACCATGGAATACTATGCAGCCATAAAAAAGGATGAGTTTGAGTCCTTTGTAGGGACTTGGATGCAGCTGGAATCCATCATTCTTAGCAAACTATCACAAGAACAGAAAACCAAACACCGCATGTTCTCACTCATAGGTGGGAACTGAACAATGAGATCACTCGGACTCAGGAAGGGGAACATCACACATCGGGGCCTATCATGGGGAGGGGGGAGGGGGGAGGGATTGCATTGGGAGTTATACCTGATGTAAATGACGAGTTGATGGGTGCAGCACAGCAACATGGCACAAGTATACATATGTAACAAACCTGCACGTTATGCACATGTACCCTACAACTTAAAGTATAATAATAATAAATAAATTAAAAAAAAAGAGAACCCCCCCCAAAAAAAAAAAGAAAAGATTTAACATAGCCCTAGTTCTAAGTTTCTTTAAACAAACTTATCTTCAATTAATGAAAGAAATATAATATTCTGGTTTTAGTTCCTTCGCTTTTTGTTCCCATTTCTTTACCTAATAATGGAAATTATAGTTAAACTTAATTTTAGGCACATTTAATTAAAAGAGGAGTGAAAAAAATAATTATTCAGCTAATGAGAGAAGATCAATGACAATTCATGATGAAAGAAGGTTAAATTATGCTATATTTCAGTAATTCTATCATATATGAGTTTTGGAGGTAATATAGTAAATGATCTCATTCTCTTTCATTGTTTTTCTAGATTATTAAGCAAGATAGAAGACTTAAACACAAAATTATAAATAATTGTTTTAAATGACTAATCAATTTAATGAAAAGGGAAAATTTTCTGGCATAATAAAACAAAGAAATTTCCTACTATAAGGTGTTTTTAGAAGGCTCACTTTAATTTTAAAGACATGTTGAACTTTTTAAAAAAGTGATTATGAAACTATACACTAAGCAAACTTTAAGCATAAAATGTTTATTATTTATCTGATATTAATATCAAAGTAGAGATGAAAACAAGAAAAACCAGGAGAAATAAAGGAGATAAATTTTAAATAATAAAAGTGTTAGGCTGGGCGTGGTGGCTCATGCCTGTAATCCTAGAACTTTGGGAGGCCAAGGTGGGAAGATCACTTGAGGTCAAGAGTTTGAAAGGAGCATGGGCAACATAGTGAGACCTTAGCTCTACAAAAAATTAAAAAAAAAAAAAAAGTTGGTGCGATGGTGCACACCTATTGTCTTAGCTACTCAAGAGGCTGAGACAGATGACTGCTTGAGTCCAGGAGTTTAAGACTGCAGTGAGCTGTAATGGTGTCACTGCACTCCAGCATGAGCAATAGAGGAAGAGCCTGTTTCAAAAATTAATGATAAAAATAAAAAATAGTGTCAATTTGTCACCTAGTAGAGAATTTCAAACTAAATTTGAGAGATCTAAGAGATAAGGAAATTCATCCAAAATCATAATTGTGTATTTTAAAATATCACTCTTCAGTAATTCAGAAAACAGTAAAAAAGTCAATTAGTTGTGCAAAATAAAAATACCATTCACTGAATTGATGTAATTCAGTCGTCCAAGTTTATACCAAGTAAGTGAGGATACCATTCTTTCAACATGCACACGTAATATTTACTGAATGTAACCTTTTGCAGGGATGTAAAAAAGTCTCAATAGGCTGGGCACGATGGCCGATGGATGAAATCCTAGAATATTGGGAGGCTCAGGCAGGAGGATTGCTTGAGCCCGTGAGTTCAAGACTAGCCTGGGAAACAGAGGGAGACTTAATCTCTACAGAAAATAAAAAAATAAAAAATAATAATTATCAGGCATAGTGGTGAATGACTGTAGTCCCAGCTACTGGGGATGCTGAGGTGGGAGGATCTCTTGAGCCCAAGAGTTCAAGGCTGCCATTAACTCGGAACTTGCCATTACACTCCTGCCTGGATAGCTGAATGAGACCCTGTCTCAGAAGGAACAAAAGTCTAGGTTGGGCATGGTGGCTCACGCCTGTAATCTCAGCACTTTGGGAGGCCAAGGCGGGTGGATCACTTGAGTCCAGGAATTCGATACCAGCCTGGGGAACATGGCAAAATCCCATCTCTACCAAAAATACAAACCACAGCCTGGGTGACAGAGTAAGACCCTGTACCCTTCCTCCAAACCCCACCTCCCCAACGTCTCAATATACATCAATGCTAAAAAATCTAAATATATTCTTCTTATACAATGAGTTTAATTAGAAATCAATAAAGATAAAAGATCTACAAGTATCAACCTCCAGTTAGTAAGGTGCTCCTATAGTTGTGATGAAGAAATCAAAAATAGTTCAAACTTAATAACAATGAGCCCCAACATGTAAAAAATGAATTACAAAGCAAATTTCAAAATAGCAATTAAAACACTGGTTAATAATTGAAGTGAAATAAGGGGTACAAAAGATAAAATGAATAAAATGGAAAATATATAAAAACAAAGAAACTGAAAACAAAAATGGTTATTTGAAAAAAATAATAAAATAGTGAAAATCTTAACAATGTTTTAAAAATAAAATTAAAATTAACAATATCACATATGACAAGAGGAAATCACTAGAAAAACATGTTAAAAGGCTATATATAGTATATAAACATTTTTCTCATATTTTAAAATTTAGATAAAAGTTATAAATTTCTAGTAAACTCTATCAAATATTTAAGGAAGATATTATATCAATGATTTTAAAATTCTCCAAAAATAGAGGAGGGAAAGGACTTAACATATTTTAGAGGCCAGTATAATCTTGATACCAATATCCGACAAATATATTTGAACAAGACTTTTACAGAGCAACATTCCCTATGGTCTGGGTCCAGTATGTTTACTCTATAATTAGATAATAAATTCTAGGACAAATGATAAGATTTTGAAAAAATGTATGAACCCCTGGACTTATGCCAAGAATATTTTAGTTAGGCCTTCAAAAGTCAATCAATAAAGGCTGAGCATGGTGGCTCATGGCTGTAATCCCAGCACTTTGGGAAGCTGAGGCAGACAACTCACCTGAGGTCAAAAGTTCGAGACCAACATGACCAACATGGCTAAACCCTGTCTCTACTAAAAATACAAAAATTACCCTGGCATGGTTGCGGGAGTCTGTGGTACCAGCTACTTGGGAGGTTAAGGTAGGGGAATCTCTTGAACCCAGGAGGTGGAGGTTGCAGTGAGCCAAGATCACACCACTGTACTCCAGTCTGGGAGACAGAATGAGACTCCATCTCAAAAAAAAAAAAAAAAAAAAAAAAAAATCAATATAAAGTCATCATTATTTGATAACAAAAGAAAACAATCACGTTATTTGGTAGGTGTATGTGACATAATGACAAATACATATGTTTAGTTTTTGCTCCTGGTTCCTGACACATAGTTTCTAATACACTTCTAATTTCTTGAGTGATAGGGTACTAAAAAGATGTCTTGTTCTAATATGTGGTCTTTGACCCCGTTTCCAATACAGAGCACTTTAACCTCTTGGAATTTTCTATATAAAAGGTGCATCTTTTTTTCTAATGAGGTGACTGCTGGTGGGCTCATGGACAGATTTGGGATAGAGTCTGGTCAACAGAAAGACCAAGCCATAATTAAAGCATTCAACTTTCACCTCTTATCTTCTAGAGAGGGGAGAGGGTCTGGAGTTTTAGTTAAGAATCAATCATGCCTACATGGTGGCATAATTATGGTAAAGACTATAACAATCACTAAAATTTGGGAATCAGAGAGCTTCTGAATTCGTGAACAAGAACACATAAATATGCTAGACAGGTGGTGTGCCAGGAGAGGGCATAGAAGCTATGTATTCTTTCCTACATACCTCACTCTATGTACCTCTTCATATGGCTGTTCATCTCTATTCTTTTTCATATACTTTATATTATACACGTCAAAGTAAGTAAATATTTCACTGAATTTTATAAACCATTAAAGCAAATTATCACACCTAAAGAGGGGATGGAGGAAACCTCCAATTTATAGCAGTAGAATTGGAGGTTTGGGAGGCCTGGACTGGTGATTGACCTTTGAAGTAGGTTGCAGTCTTGTGGGACTGAGCCCTTAACATGGGGGGCTTAATGCTAACTCCAAGTAGATAGTATCAGAATCCAACTGAAGTACAAGACATGCAAATGGTGCCCACAAAGAATTGGAGAATTGTTTGGTGTAGAAAACACACACTTGATGTAGAAGTGTTGTGAGTACAGAAAAACAGAATGTCTTCCCATTTAATGTATAAAAACCATTTGACAAAATTCAATAATTATTTAGAAAACTAGGAATACAAGAAAACTTCAAAAATGTGATAGAGATCATTTGCAAAATATCTGCAGGCAACAACATACTTAAGGATAACAAATTGACTGCTTTTATAATAACATCAATAAAATGGCAATGATGTTCATTTTCACTATGTCAAAGTAAGATTTCATTGCCAATGCAATTAGGCAAGAAAAAAGAAAGACACATTGATAAAAAATGATGAAGTAAACTAATCAGTTTTCAAATGATAAGATTTTTTATATAAAAATTAAATTAAAAGATGCATGCAGGAAAATAAGAATACAATGTCAATATAAAAAGCAATTGTTCATATTATATAACCTACCAACACTCACAAAATAAAATTTAAAACATTGATTTAAATGGGATACAATTAATAAAATACATTGGAATAACTTTAATAAATACATCAAAGAATCGACATTAAAACTTCAAAGTATCATGGAGAAAAATAAAGAAAATTGAAGCAATAAACCATAATAATAAATGATAAATTCAACCACATATTGTAAAAATGCCACTTCTTTCAAAATTGATTGTATGTTGTCTTTTAATTTGGTAGAAATTTATAAGCTGAACCTAAAATACATATGGAAATTCAAAGATTGCAGAATACCTAAACAATCTTGAAAAAGTACAAACTCAAAAACAACACTTATCAAAAAGCTACACTAATTAAGCTACTGAAGTGAGGATGGAAAAACAAATTAAAAAATAGAATATAGTGTTCAGAAATAGGCTTTCACACACATGAGTAATTGATTTCACAAAATTTTAAAGCAATTTAAAAAGAATAAAAATAATTTTTGTACTTGAATAACCAGTACTTGAATAAGTAGTACTTGAATCACTGTCTTTAAAAACACACCGCTAAGGAAACAAAAACAACCTACAGACTAAGCTAAAGTATAGGCAATGCAAAATATATATATTTAAAAATCTTCAGTAAAGAAAAATAGTCTTTTTAAGAAATAAAGACTTGAGGGAAAAAACACAAGGAAGTTATATTTACCAACTACCTTTAAAAATTGTTCAATATCATTATTCATTAAGGCAATGTCACAGGATCCTTGGGATGTCACTTTTCTAGCTGGAAACCTCTGTAGCCGGTGGTGCCTTTGCCTAAGTTTTGCTCAGGCCTACTGGGCTTGTTCCGCCTACTTGGTATGGAAGGCCATGCCCAGCTTGTGCTATTGGCCCAGATCCCATGCCTGCCAATAGCGGGCCAGGCGCTGCAGCAAGGAGTGTCTGAGCCAATGAGTGCAGGGTCCAGCACTGCGCACAGCCAGGCCTGCCAACTGCAGTGGGGTAGGCAGTTCCAGGCACTGGTACAGGTACTGGCTCCATGCAAGGATGTGACTGGACCAGGCATATTGCAAGTGTCTTTAACTGCAGGCACCTGGGAATGCAGTGGTGCCCAGAAGAGTGGAGATGCTAGGAATTACAAAACCCCAAAGAGAGTGTCACAGCCCTGGCTTGGAGAAGCCCTAGGTATAAGTTCCCCAAAGGACCTCAATCCTTCCCTCCTCTTCTTGCCCACAATGTGATGAGCTTTTTCAGACTTGCCATTCAGCAAGTCCCAAGTTCTTGTCCCGCATCCAGGAAGAAAGAAGTAAACAGACAACTGGAGAATGAGCAAGGCAGAGAGGAGCTTCAGTGAGTGACAGAACAGCTCTCAGGAGACCTGAAATGGGTAGCTCCTTTCTGCAGAAAGGTCGTCCAGATGAGTGTCCAGCTCTCACTGGAAAAGAGACAGGCAGTGAGTGGCTTCTTTCTGCAGGCAGATCATCAGGATGAGTTGAGGAGACGCGAGAGGAGATCCGCAGTTGGTAGCTCCTTCCTGCAGCTGGTAGTCCCACCATCTGTTTGAGTCTGTCTGAGTCCACGGTTTCTATGGGATCAGAAAGGAGGAAGTGCATGCTGGTTGGTCCATGGGCGGACACAGAAAAAGCACCTTAAGTTTTCACTCCAGGTGTGGACTCCACCTGAAACTGGTGGCCTGGCCCTCAAGATTCAGGCTGTCCCTAGCTTGAAGGTAGTGAGTGCCAGGGAACCTATCTGCCTCCCACTATCAACATGTCAACCATGGTGCCCAGGCTATTTGTCAATATAAAAAGCAATTGTTCATATTATACAACCTACCAGCACTCACAAAATAAAATTTAAAACATTGATTTAAATGGGATACAATTAATAAAATACATTGGAATAACTTAAATAAATACATCAAAGAATCGACATTAAAACTTCAAAGTATCAGACATCTCTCAGCTCCCCCTTGGCCTCCCTCCTGTTGCGGCACAAAGTGCGGAGTGGGCCAAGGCAGCAGGGGGCTGATGTGTCAGTGCCACCCTGAGCATGTGCTCACACAGCCAGGTCATGACAGTGCCCAGGCTCAGCCACAACTTTGTTCGTGCCAGTAGTACGGAGAGGCCAGACAGCGGGAGCAGGTACTTCTGAGCCTGTGGGGGCAAGGGCTTCCTGGGCCCCTGAAAACAAGGGGATGCCCTGATCTAGAGGTGCAACTTGTTGGCTGTAGGTGTGCCCAGGAGCAGGGGCTCACACTCCACCAGTTCCTGGCTTTTGCTGGCCCCTGCAACCCTGGCAACCCCTCCCCCACTGCAACCAGTGTCTTTGCAGTGACCACTCCAGATGGACCGCTGCTGCCATCAGTAATACATATTTAAACAGTGAGATACCACTTCGTGCTCTAGAGTAGCAAAAATATTTTTGCAGGAATATGTAGCAACTGGAAGAGGACATTTCAGTTCTGTAATTGTGCAATCATTTTAGAAAGTGTTTGGTTGTTTCATGTAAGTTTAGTAGAACCTATGGACGAGCTATTTCCACTAAGAAGTATACCCAGGATAACTGAATATCTATGTTACAAAAACTCATGTAAAACAATGATGATAGCAGCTTTATTAGTAAAATCAAAAAATAAAAAATAAAAAATAAACACTTGTCCAGCAACCGGAAAATAGATAACATAAACTGAACACACTTGTAACAAATACAGAAGGGTAGAAAATGTGTAATGAATTTCAAGAAGGCTTAAATTATGCACTGTAGGCAATGGTAAAGTAAATTAAACATATGGACTTTGTAACATCTCTGGGCAGTGATGTAAGGGAACATTTGAAATTGGTGATAATCTGCATTTTTTGTGTGACTTTTCTCTATTAGGTCCTTAGATGAATCATGGAAAAATCAAATATTGGAATTTATCTAAAGTTGAAGTTCTGCTATGCAATGCAACCAAAATTCAGAGGTGAAAGGGAGTTTAGGATATTAGCGAGGACGTGTTCCTGAAATGAAGACTCTGGGATATCTAATCAGGTATCAAGGAAATGAAGAAAAGAGAGAGGTAATGGATTGGAAGAAAGTAAAATGGTAGTCAGAGCTTTTGCAGTTGTGACCTATATTTTGACTGTGGGCATGGGTTACTGGAGTAGAGAAAGGAAGATTACTTCAAATGAGATTGTGAAGAGATTGAAAGGGAAGGTTTTGGGACTGGTAATCCAATTAGGTATTAGAGTCTCCTAAGGTAATTAAAGTAACAACAGGGCTTGAAATCAAGAAGAAAATTGAGTCGAAGTTAATGGATATGATGGAGAGCTGGACATGTAAAGAAAGAAGGGAGAAAGCAGAAACGTAATAGAGAAAGTGGTGAAGTAGGTAAAGGACAAAACATGCAAAATAACTGGTTTTCATATGTCTATTTATCTTCTGTATCTATAACAGTGTGGCATGGCATAGATAGGGATTTTCTTTTCATTATCTTGATAATATAAACACTTTAGGGATAAACAGGGATGTAGTAATAACACTATCACAGGGAATAGATTTCTTAAGAAAAGTTTTCAACATTTTTAAATTTCAGAAATGAAATAATCTAGTTTTTATAGTATCTATGCTTAAACATATAGCTTCTTTTTCTATAATTCTCAATTTTTTCCCCTGTGAGTCTTGCTTGAATTTGCAGCATACAGCATGTCTTTTCTTTCCAAACACTGTTATCTTCTTTATATGTATGGTCTCTGAGGAGGCAATTTGCAGAAGTACCTAGGCTTTCAGTCATTGAATTCTTATCTTGATCTCTTACAACCTACTTTCAGCCCTGTATTCTCATTTTAAACTCCTCTCCTAAGGTAGCTGTTGCCCTTATGAAATTAACTGGCCCAAGTTTTTTATACATTGTCAAGCTCTCTTGTCAAGCGCTCTCTCTCCTTAGGTGTACCTACTTAAGATCTTCCTAATTGTCACTACTTTGTTTTATCACATCTTTATATTCTTTGTACTGGAAACCTTAATATATCTTCTTACTCCCTTATCAATTATATCTCTATGAGATATCTGTTCACCATAAAATAATTTATTTTCTCTTTCCAGTTAATATCAACAATTTTCCCATTGATTTCTAAGTTTCACTCCCTCTACAGAATATATTTACTATTTATTACCTTTTCACATTCTCTTCCACTTTCTTTCCACTAGTTTTTATCCTTTCCCAAATCTTCAATTATCATATGATCAATTCTGTCGTCATGGGTATCTCCAACCATGACACATTCTGCTTTATTCAATTCGCTATATATATATATACACTTCTACCCGTGACATTTTCCTGTATGTTGTGTGACTATCTACAACTTAATATGACAAGGTCATACTCTTGAAATTTCCTATATAGCACCCTACACTTTCCCTAACTCCACTATTCTGCCAATTTCAATTGCTCAAAATATGTTAAATTTCAGAAATCTTTGATAACCAGGTATTATCTGCAATCTAGTAATCATTTAAAATCATTTAATAGCAAATCATTATATAAATTACAGGAATAAGACCCTCTGCCTGCTTCTGGTAAGCCATGTAGAAATGTGCTCTAGCTCCTTAAAAAAATACTTTCAAATGAGCTCTAGATGAGCATTATAACAGCTATATTTTAAGATGGCAGAAAATAAACTCAGTAATTTTCAAGTGTTAACTTGCTTGCTAATGTAAACATAATTTTGAAAAAGTATTTTCATTTTATTATACAAACTGCCAAGTCCACATAGCTGTATGAATCTTAGTTATAGGACCAATTTTCTCTAAAAGACTTTGTGTTTTATAATCTCCCAAACTCAGGAATTATATTTTTTATTCCCTTTCTTTTGCACAAATTGAACATGTTTTTAGATCTAGTTTATAAGATTAACTTTAAACATAGCAAAGAATAGGCAGGTCTTGGCTATCATTTTGTGTGTGGGAGATGTGTGTGTGTGTGTGTGTGTGTGTGTGTGTGTGTGTGTGTTTTACAAGCTAGAAAACTTATCCTTCATCATGCCTTTATGCACTAGTTGAGGAATTCAAAATTTATTCCAGATTTTACAAAGTACTTTTAAAATTATGGATCTTTATTTAAAAGACATCAAAAAGTAGGTAAAGATTGCAGCCTATAAAATGTTATTTGTTTAGAAAAAATTAAAGAGTATGCTAGTTGTATATACTGTTAATTCATTATTTGTGGTTGTGTATAAATAAAAAAGATGATTCTGCAATCTCTTTGAGCCTCTTAAGAGTGACATTTTGGCTATTCTACACCTTACTCCTTATCCTTTGGACTCAGCTTAAATATCATGTCATAGTGGGATCTTCTCTGACTCTAAAACTAGGTCAGCCCCTTCAGTCCCTTGTAAACTGACACAACATTCCCTGCTTCCAAGTTTTACTTCATGTTCCTTGAAAGTTACTAAAACATGTATTTTATTTTCTCTATATTTACCTGTCATCTATTGCTAGGGATTAGTAAAAGATTTAAGGAACGGTCACGAATGTTTAGAAAAATTATATACTGTACCACAAGACAATACCCATCAAATTAAAATTCCTAAAAATTTTGACTTAGAAAATAAACCTATAATTTCACTCATAAAATTATAATAAATAGATGTACAGAGATATTTGTTTCATCAGTATTAAAAAAAAGAGGCTAAATACCCACCCCTATTTAAAACAGTGAGATAAATTCTTAAGATCTGGTATAAAATTGCCCCTAAGATACATTTTAAACACATAAACACACTATGAAAATAAATCACCATAGTATATTACTTTTATGAAAATAAGTGGATATAGTAATATATTCATTTTACATAGAAATATACCTAAGAAACTTTGTTTACAGGAGCTATATTTTTTGGAAAGTAGGAAAAATAAATTTACTTTTAAGAGATTTTTAGATCATTCTGTCTTACTTGAACTTTCTTATAGTATCCATGTTAGATATCTTTTATTTAAATATCAACATGAGTTATATTAGTGCAAATATTAATCATTATTTTAGAATTAAATATACTTTTTTCTTATTTTTAGAATTGAAATCCAATAAAATTTCAGATGATCAGATAATAATATAATATAGAAACACTCCATATGTCACAATTTCCTAATTCATAATAAAAGTATTTGAATTTGGGGTGGCGTCAAGATGGCCGAATAGGAACAGCTCCAGTCTGCACCTCCCAGCCTGAAGGATGCAGAAGATGGGTGATTTCTGCATTTCCAACCGAGATACTCAGTTCATCTCACTGGGGCTTCCAAACAAGTAGGTGCAGCCCATGGAGCAGGGTGGGGCATCACCTCACCCGGAAGCACAACGGGTCTGGGAATTCCCTTTCCTAGCAAAGGGAAGCCGTGACAGAGGGCACCTGGAAAATCAGGACACTCCCACTCTGATACTGCACTTCTCCAATGGCCTTAGCAAATGGCACACCAGGAGATTATATCCCGCACCTGGCTCAGAGGGTCCCACGCCCAAGGAGCCTCGCTCACTGCTAGCACAACAGTCTAAGATCAACAGCAAGGTGGCAGCAAGGCTGGGGGAGGGACATCCATCATTGCTGAGGCTTGAGCAGGTAAACAAAGTGGCCAGGAAGTTCTAACTGGGTGGAGCCCACTGCAGCTCAAGGAGGCCTGCCTGCCTCTGTAGACTCCACCTCTAGGGGCAGGGCATAGCTGAACAAAAGGCAGCAGAAACTTCTGTCTGACAGCTTTGAAAAGAGTAGTGGTTCTCCCAGCATGGAGTTTGATATCTGAGAATGGACAGACTACTTCCTCAAGTGGGTCCCTGATCCCAAGTAGCCTAACTGGGAGGCAACTCCCAGTACAGGGGCAACTGACACCTCACAAGGCCGTGTGCCCCTCTGAGATGAAGCTTCCAGAGGATTAGGCAGCAACATTTGCTGTTCTGCAGCCTCCGCTGGTGATACCCAGGCAAACAGGGTCTGGAGTGGACTTCCAGCAAACTCCAACAGACCTGCAGCTGAGGGTTCTGACTGTTAGAAGGAAAACTCACAAATAGAAAGGACATCCACACCAAAACCCCATCTGTACGTCACCATCATCAAAGATCAAAGGTAGATAAAGCCACAAAGATGGGGAGAAACCAGAGCAGAAAAGCTGAAAATTCTAAAAATCAGAGCGCCTCTTCTCCTCCAAAGGAATGGAGCTCCTCACCAGCAGTGGAACAAAGCTGGATGGAGAATGACTTTGATGAGTCGAGAGAAGGCTTCAGATGATCGGTAAAAACAAACTCCTTTGAGCTAAAGGACAATGTTTGAACCCATTGCAAAGAAGCTAAAAACCTTGAAAAAAGAGTAGACAAATGGCTAACTAGAATAAACAGTGTAGAGAAGTCTTTAAATGACCTGATGGAGCTGAAAACCATGGCATGACAACTACGTGACACATGCACAAGCTTCAGTAGCTGATTTGATCAAATGGAAGAAAGGGTATCAGTGATTGAAGATCAAATGAATGAAATGAAGCAAGAAGAGAAGTTTAGAGAAAAAAGAGTAAAAAGAAACAAACAAAGCCTCCAAGAAATATGGGACTATGTGAAAAGACCAAACGTACGTCTGATTGGTGTACCTGAAAGTGACGGGGACAATGGAACCAAGTTGGAAAACACCCTTCAGGATATCATCCAGGAGAACTTCTAGCAACCTAGCGAGGCAGGCCAACATTCAAATTCAGGAAATACAGAGAATACCACAAAGATACTCCTCAAGAAGAACAACTATAAGACACATAATTGTCAGATTCCAAAGTTGAAATGAAGGAAAAAATGTTAAGGGCAGCCAGAGAGAAAGGTCAGGTTACCCACAAAGGGAAGCCCTTCACACTAACAGCAGATCTCTCGACAGAAACTCTACAAACCAGAAGAGACTGGGAGGCCAAAATTCAACATTCTTAAAGAAAAGAATTTTCAACCCAGAATCTCATATCCAGCCAAACTAAACTTCATAAGTGATGAAGAAATAAAATGCTTTACAGACAAACAAATGCTGAGGGATTTTGTCACCACCAGGCCTACCTTACAAGAGTTCCTGAAGGAAGCACTAAACATGGAAAGGAACAACTGGTACCAGCCACTGCAAAAACATGCCAAATTGTAAAGACCATCAATACTAGGAAGAAATGGCATCAACTAATGAGCAAAATAACCAGTTAACATCATAATGACAGCATCAAATTCACACATAACAATATTAATCTTAAATGTAAATGGACTAAATGCTGCAATTAAAAGACACAGACTGGCAAATCGGAAAAACAGTCAAGACCCATCAGTGTGCTGTATTCAGGAAACCCATCTCATGTGCAGAGACACATATAGGCTCAAAATAAAAGGATGGAGGGAGGAAAATCTACCAAGCATATGGAAAACAAAAAAAAAAAGCCGGTGTTGCAATCCTGGTCTCGGATAAAACAGACTTTAAACCAACAAAGATCAAAAGAGACAAAGAAGGCCATTACATAATGGCAAAGAGATCAATTCAATAAGAAGAGCTAACTATCCTAAATATATATGCACCCAATACAGGAGCACTCAGATACATAAAGCAAGTCCTTAGACACCTACAAAGAGACTTAGACTCCCACACAATAATAATGGGAGACTTTAACACCCCACTGTCAACATTAGACAGATCAACGAGACAGAAAGTTAACAAGGATATCCAGGAATTGAACTCAGGTCTGCACCAAGTGGACCTAATAGACATCGATAGAACTCTCCATGCCAAATCAACATAATATACATTCTTCTCAGCACCACATCGCACTTATTCCAAAATTGACCACATAGTTAGAAGTAAAACACTCCTCAGCAAGGGTAAAAGAACAGAAATTATAACAAACTGTCTTTCAGACCACAGGCCAATCAAACTAGAACTCAAGATTAAGAAGTTCACTCAAAATGACTCAACTACATGGAAACTGAACAACCTGCTCCTGAATGACTACTGGGTACATAACGAAATGAAGGCAGAAATAAAGATGTTCTTTGAAACCTATGAGAACAAAGACACAACAAACCAGAATCTCTGAGACACATTTAAAGCAGTGTGTAGAGGGAAATTTATAGTACTAAATGCCCAAAAGAGAAAGCAGGAGAGATGTAAAGTTGGCACCCTAACATCCCAATTAAAATAACTAGAGAAACAAGAGCAAACACATTCAAAAGCTAGCAGAAAGCAAGAAATAATGAAGATCAGAGCAGAACTGAAGGAGACAGAGACCCAAAAAACCCTTCCAAAAATCAATGAATCCAGGAGCGTGTTTTTTGAAAAGATCAACAAAATTGATAGACTGCTAGCAAGACTAATAAAGAAGAAAAGAGAGAAGAGTCAAATAGATACAATAAAAAATGATAAAGGGAATATCATCACCAATCCCACAGAAATACAAACTACCGTCAGAGAATACTATATACACTTCTCCGCAAATAAACTAGAAAATCTAGAAGAAATGGATAAATTCCTGGACACATCACCCTCCCAAGACTAAACCAGGAGGAAGTTGAATCCCAGAATAGACCAATAACAGGCTCTGAAATTGAGGCAATAATTAATAGCCTACCAACCAAAAAAAGTCCAGAACCAGACGGATTCACAGTCGAATTCTACCAGAGGTAAAAAGAGGAGCTGGTTCCATTCCTTCAGAAACTATTCCAATCAATAGGAAAAGAGGGAATCCTCCCTAACTCATTTTATGAGGCCAACATCATCCTGATACCAAAGTCTGGCAGAGACACAACAAAAAAAGAGAATTTTAGACCAATATCCCTGACGAACATTGATGCAAAAATCCTCAATAAAATACTGGCAAACCAAATCCAGCAGCATATCAAAAAGTTTATCCACCATGATCAAGTTGGCTTCATCCCTGGGTTGCAAGACTGGTTCAACATACGCAAATCAATAAATGTAATCCATCATATAAATGGAACCAAAGACAAAAACCACATGATTATCTCAATAGATACAGAAAAGGCCTCTGACAAGATTCAATAGCCCTTCATACAAAAAACTGTCAATAAATTAGGTATTGATGGGACATATCTCAAAATAATAAGAGCTATTTATGACAAACCCACAGCCAATATCATACTGAATGGGTAAAAACTGGAAGCATTCCTTTTGAAAACTGGCACAAGACAGGGGTGCCCTCTCTCACCACTCCTATTCAACATAGTGTTGGAAGTTCTGGCCAGGGCAATCAGGCAAGAGAAAGAAAGAAAAGATATTCAATTAGGAAAAGAGGAAGTCAAATTGTCCCTGTTATAGATGACATGATTGTATATTTAGAAAACCCCATTATCACAGCCCAAAATCTCCTTAAGCTGATAAGCAACTTCAGCAAAGTCTCAGGATACAAAATCATTGTGCAACAATCACAAGCATTCCTATATACGAATAACAGACAGAGAGCTAAATCATGAGTGAACTCCCATTCACAATTACTACAAAGAGAATAAAATACCTAGGAATCCAGTTTATAAGGGAGGTGAAGGCCCTCTTCAAGGAGAACTACAAACCACTGCTCAATGAAATCAAAGAGGACACAAACAAATGGAAGAATATTCCATGCTCATGGATAGAAAGAATCAATATCGTGAAAATGGTCATACTGCTTCAGGTAATTTATAGATTCAATGCCATCCCCGTCAAGCTACCAATTACTTTCTTCACAGAATTGGAAAAAAAACTACTTTAAAGTTCACATGGAACCAAAAAAGAGCCCACACAGCCAAGACAATCCTAAGCAAAAAGAACAAAGCTGGAGGCATCATGCTACCTGACTTCAAACTATACTACAAGGCTGCAGTAATCAAAACAACATAGTACTGGTACCAAAACAGATATATAGAATAATGGAATGGAACAGAGGCCTCAGAAATAGTACCACACATCTACAACTATCTGATCTTTCACAAACCTGACAAAAACAAGAAATGGGGAAAGGATTCCCTATTTAATAAATGGTGCTGGGAAAACTGGCTAGCCATAAGTAGAAAACATCACTTACGAAATTTTTTTCCAGACAAAAATAAATTTATCTAAATACTATCTTTAGTGCATTCTCATCCCTTGCTGAGTTTTCTAAATTAAATTGTTGAGCTAAGTGTGGCAGGCTGAACAGTGCTACCACAAAGATGCCCATATTTCAATGTGTAGAACCTGTGGATATCTTACCTTCATGGCAAAACACATTTTGCAGATGTTATTAAATATAATATCTTGAGATGAGCAGACTACCCAGTGGGCTCAATGTAACTAGAAGTGCTCTCATAAGAGGAGGGCAGGAGAGTTGAAGACAGGGAACCAGTGACAATGGAAGCAGAGAGGGAGAGAGATGGGATGATGCTATGCTGTAGGATTTGATGGCTGAGGAAAGGGCCACCAGTCAAGGATTGCAGATGATGTCTAGAAGCTGGCAAAAGCAGGCAAAGGATCCTTCCCTGGAGTCTTCAGAAGCAAGCACTGTGCTGACATCTTGGTTTTAGCCCCATCAGATGGATTTTGAACTTCTGATGTCCAAATTTGTAAGATAATAAATTTGTTCAAAGTCACTATGTTTGTGGTAATTTGTTACAGCATCAATAGGAAATTATTATGCTATGTAATTATTGTTATGTTTTTAGGGAATTTGTTGAACTACATATAAAAATGTGACAGTATTTTTTCATATTTGCATTCACCTGCAGGTATTTAACAGTAAGTCTTTATTAAAACACTCCAAATTTAAAATTTTCCTTGAAATAGAAATTCTTCAAAATACCTAAGTTATTTAGCAAGCAAAGTATATAGTTTGGACTCAAAAAAGGGATATTTACTTGTTCCTTTTTCTACTCCAATGCACTTATTGAATATTAATGGAAGATAGCTTTATTTACATTTCATAGTTTTTAGTAAAAAGATAAAGAGAAAGTCAACTGATTAAATTATAAATAAAAATCTTGTCTTTGTAATCCAGATATTAGCCTTCATACATGAAATTAACTCAATAACCCTAATATATGACCTAAATATTACTTCAGATTGTCTTCTTTTTATAAATGGATTACAAATGCAAAGCAATGTTATTATTACCCTGCTAGTTTTCTCTTTCTTACCAATCACATTCCTTGATGGTCCTTCAAGATCCAAAATCTAAGAAAAGATGGAAAAGTCTTATATAAAAGTTTCCACAGAAGGACTGACTACTTACCTGAAGTTCATATAACCTACAGAAATTACAGTGAAGTAAGTGTGGACATTTATTTTTGTCATCATATTGAAAAAAATGGAAAACTGCTTAATAGCATCAAGAGAAGAAAGAGAGTAATAAATAAAATTTATTTTGAAGGACTTTAAAAATCAACCAAGAGTAATACTCACTTAGTTTGGCAATTTTACTTTCCAGGTTCAAGCCAGCAGGCAGAAGTAAAGAAAATCTTACTCAGAAACAAGAACAGAGTTTGTGCAATTCTACCGGTAGAATGGCTTAAGAATGTTTATGTATACTCTAAGCACAAGGCTTAAGGGTATTCTAGAGGCCAAGAGGGGAGTTCCCTTTGGCCGTCCGAAGATTCAGCAAAAAAAAAAACAACTGGCAAAAAGCAGATTAATTGATGAAAAGATATACAAATTTATTTAACCTGAATACACAGGAGTCTTCAAAATGAAGACCCCAAAATACAAGGGAAGTTATTCACTCTTATGCTTAAGTTAACAAGGCATGGACAACCCTGTAGAAATAAAGCTGAACAAAAGAGGTAATATCTAATGTAATAAATAGGAAGCCCAGCAAGGCCTGTCTGTGTAGATTCTTCATGGCCTGTCTGAGCCGGCGTTCCTTTCTTCTGAGTATAGGGCAGAACTCTCTCTGGAATGGGAGTCTTATGACATACAGTCAAACAAGGTAGGTCAGATAGTTTCTGGCCAGTTTCTACACAGAGAGGAGGAGGAAAAATGTGAGTAACATTTTTAGCTTTTATAGCAGGCTATGGGGAAATGGGTTCTGGTTTTTATTACCTTGGGGTAATACATTAGAGGAAGAGGGTTTCTAGTTTCTATAACTAGCCTTGGGGAGGAATGGGACTGAGAGACAAGATCAGAAGGTCGGAAAAAAACTTGCTTCAGAGGCTGCTTCTGAGCCTTCATTCTGGGACATTGTTTTCTGAGCACCAACAGTATAGAGTCCTGTTTTGCATGCTAAATGTAAATTGGTAGCAGCAAATTATAAGCCATAGAACCACATTTTTGCCTTCTGCCCCAAGATGTGAAGAACTAAGTTATGGGACATTTCCCTTCTTACAACAGAAAAAGAGCTGAACTAACTTTATATTCACAACTGACAGCAGAGCAAAGTACTGGCCCCAAATCTAAGAAAAGACAGAAGAGGTAGAAAAGATGGTGCTTGAAAGGAAAAGCAGATCCAAATACACATTTACCTTGGGTAGATTAAATTGAACTTACTGGAGATCAGCTAGAAAACCTGACAAATTGTTAAAGGCCAGGTGTAGGTTTGCAGAACAGTTTGAAATCCCTGGAGTAAGGGATTAATTTATAGAAACTATTTCTCCTAAACTTTTACACAGAGAGCTGGGAAGTATCTTTTGTACTTCAATGTCAGGGAAGGGAAACATCACCAGACTTGCAGGAAGAGCAAGAGACTCAACCCAGATTCTTTCTCTTTCCTTTTATGAAGCAAATGTCTTAATCTGTTTAGTGGGGAGGAGGAAGGGAGGGGTTCGAGGAGGAGAAAGAAGAGGGGCTGACCGCAGAGGAGCTTCCATAGGAAATTGAGGGTGGCAGAACTGTAGTATATGGTACAGGGGTAATGGATACAAGACTCTGTATTTGTCAAAACCCATAGAACTGTAACACTGCAAGGAATGACTTGATTGAATACTGATTTTTAAAACATCATCTAGGATATTAGAGATTTCTGCTTGGAATGTGCACTGTCAAAACACAATTCAGCTGTATTACGTGTATATGATAACATCATTGAATGGAAAGTGGGAAAGGAATTCACCTAAATAACTTAGGTAAAGATTGTTTTAACTAGACACTTTAAGGCAAAACACAAAAAGATCTGTGCATAAACACCATCCTAATCTGAAACTACTTTTCCTGTGTACTGGGGTTGAACAAATAAGCAAATTACCTGTAGATTATGGGAACACAATGCCTTATGGCCAGAGAAAAAGTTACAAATATTCAAAAGATATAAGACTGAAATGGTTCTTTTTTTATACGGAAGGAAAGATTTATTTTCCCTCATTCATCACTAGAATCATGGCTGAGGTATCTTATAATAAAAGAAAGATTAATAAGAGAAAAGCATACATATTTATTTAAGTTTAATAAGTTTTAATAATACATTTAGTGAACAGATTTAAAAAAGAGAGTAGATATTTGCCTATTTCCACATAGCTTTTTTTCAAATTTCTTACTCTGGTAATTTTTGTTTTGTTTTGTTTTGTTTTGTTTTTTGAGATGGAGTTTTGCTCTTGTTGCGCAGCCTGGAGTGAAATGGCGTGATCTTGGCTCACTGCAACCTCCGCCTCCCAGATTCAAGTGATTCTCCTGCCTCAGCCTCCTAGATATATTCAGGTAATTATTTAAAGTTATCACAAATTATCTGTCAAAGAGAGGGAACTTAATTACCCTACCTTTGATTGTGGGCTATGCTAAGTAAACAGCTTCTTAAACTAAAGTATGTTCAGGAAAACCCAGTAGTTTGTAGGAGACTAAGCATAAACACGACAACAAAGTCCATTGTGAAATCTTGAATTGGTTCTTAGAATTGAAAAATACTTTGGACAATAATGTCTGTAATTTTTGTTATAATATTATATAGTTCTGATTTTTTTGTTACTGGTTAACACAAGGAAATTAATATGAGGGGAAGCTTAGTGAAGATTATATGTGAACTCTCTATCCAACTTTTTAAGACATCTTTGATATAATTCATATACCATAAATTCACCACGCACCATTCAAGAACTTGTAGTACCTACACGGAATTATGCAACTACCATGATAATCTAACTTTAGAATCTTTTATCACATCATTACCCCCCTCCATGTCCATTAGCACGTTTGTTGTAAATCCCCATTGCTTTCCAATACCACTCCTTCCCAATCATAGGCAAACACTAACATAACTTCTGTCTCTAAGATGTTCCTAGACAGTTCATACAAATGGAATTATTTAATCTGTTGTCTTTTGTGCCTGGATTTTTTCACTTAGCCTAATTAATATTCTCAAGGTTCATCCACATTGTAGCATACATCAGTAATTCATTTGTTTTTTCTCCACTGGATGGATAGTTCCTGGTATACACTGATTTTTAAAAAATCCCTTCATCCCTAGGTATTTTTTATTTCCATCTATTGGGCATTTGGATTGCTTCCATTTTTTGGCTACTATGAATAATGTTGCTGTGATATTAGTGTACAACTTTTTGTGTGAGCATACGTTTTCAGTTCTATTGGGATTATACCTAGGGCTAACTGGTGATTCATATGGTAACTTTACCTTTAACATTTTGTTTCACATTTTTTGGGAGCTGCCAAACTGTTTGCAACAATGGTCTTGCGGAAAATGAGCCTCTGCATTGACTTTAAGCAAGAGGAGAGTGTTAGCTCTTAGTAGGAAGGGCTGGACGACTCCTGCAGGTTCAGGACTTGCAGATACATCTAAGGATTTAACATTAGGGGAGCATGTGCCGAAATGGGGCTTTCATAATTCCCCGACAATGGCTCTGACTTTGGCATTGAAAAAACTGATTTGTTTGGGTTTTTAATCTTTCTGGACCTCAGGTATTTTATTAAGCTCTTAGCCTGTCCTCAGCTTTGCCTGCCCTCTAGCTGCAGGAAGGCAGTCACTTTACATGGTGCCAAGGGGGGTCCTCTGGCTTTCACATTTGTTTTTCAATTATGAACTAATCCCCTTTGTTTTTTCATTACCTTTTTTCAGGGTATCAGTGGTGCTTAGCAATAGCCATCCTCTTCCATTGTCTCTATAGTTACTATTTCTCTTCTGTCTTTCAAATGTCTGATACATGGCCCCAGCTAGCATTCCTAATCACTATTATATCCTGCGAATTCCCTACCTGTGTGACTTTAACAAGACTACCACCTTGCATCAAGGGCTCTCTGTACTCCACTCGACACCAGTGATGGTTCCTCATTATTAGCAGGATGGCAAGAGATCCAACTATAAAACCCCATCTAGCCCCTTTTTTTCTTGAACGATTTCTGGGAACTACTGTCACTAGTTTGCTTCTGAGGAAGCAGAAGCTGAGACATAGTTTGTTGACATGAGTATTAATTAGAGATCACACCTGTTGAAGGGTGAAAGAATAAACAACTTTGGATAGAGGGAGAGATCAAACTGGTGCAATCTCAACAAACTTTGCCCAACCCCAGGAAAAACTCTGGCATGAATACGTCTTGTCAGTACTGTTCCACATTGGGATTGACTATGTTGATCTGTCGTTAAATATAGGCCACCCAGAAAAAGTGTGGCCTTGGGTAGGTAACTCTCTACTAAGGGTGAGTCAACCCTACTAGAGAGAGATACCAGTTGGGGTGACAAGTTCTTCGTTGAAGAAGAAAGTGGGTGGTCCACCACACTGACATCCACATAAATAACATAGCACGCAGTTAGAAATAAAATGTTCTGTCTCAGCCTAATGCTCTGTTTTACCATGCTGTTCCAGGCAGAAGAACAGAGCAATATTTGCCTGCAATTGAGAATGAGTTATGAAGTGAGTTTACTTTTTTCTGTGACTTTTTTCTTAAACCAATACAGCTATCAACAATACCTTCTTTTTGTAAAAATTTATGGTAAA
This sequence comes from Macaca nemestrina, assembly GCF_043159975.1. NCBI lineage: Eukaryota > Metazoa > Chordata > Mammalia > Primates > Cercopithecidae > Macaca > Macaca nemestrina. The sequence goes on from NC_092129.1 coordinate 83,666,706, forward strand.
TAGGATTCCTATTACTTAGTTATGTGTGTGTGTCTTTTCCAGCTGTGTGTCCTAAGGGTTAACTTAAATTAAAAGTCCTGGATTAAGAAAAGGTAGCACATACACACCATGGAATACTATGCAACCATAAAAAAGGATGAGTTCGTGTCCTTTGTAGGGACACGGATGCAGCTGGAAACCATCATTCTGAGCAAACTATCGCAAGGACAGAAAACCAAACACCACATGTTCTCACTCATAGGTGGGAATTGAACAATGAGAACACTTGGACACAGGGTGGGGAACGTCACACATGGGGGCCTGTCATGGGGTGGGGATAGTGGGGAGGGATAGCATTAGGAGATATACCTAATGTAAATGACGAGTTAAAGGGTGCAGCACACCAACATGGCACATGTATACATATGTAACAAACCTGCACATTGTGCACATGTATGTGTCATGTGCATCCATGTGAAGAGTCCACCAAACAGGCTTTGTGTGAGCAATAAAGCTTTTTAATCACCTGGGTGCAGGAGGGCTGAGTCCGAAAAGAGAGTCAGTGAAGGCAGATAGGGGTGGGGCCGTTTTACAAGATTTGGGTAGGTAAAGGAAAATTACAGTCAAAGGGGAGTTGTTCTCTGGCGGGCAGTAGTGGGGGTCGCAAGGTGCTCAGTCAGGGAGCTTTTTGGAGACAGGAAGAGCCAGGAAAAGGAATTTCACAAGGTAATGTCATCACTTAAGGCAAGGACTGGCCATTTTCATTTCTTTTGTGGTGGAATGTTATCAGTTAAGGCAAGGACCAGCCATTTTCACTTCTTTTGTGGTGGAATGTCATCAGTTAAGGCAGGAATTGGCCATTTTCACTTCTTTTGTGATTCTTCAGCTACTTCAGGCCAGCTGGGCGTATACATGCAGCTCACAGGGGATGCGATGGCTTAGCTTGGACTCAGACGCCTGACAGAACTTAAAGTATATGTATTAAAACGTCCTAAGTGCTAACTGTGTGTACACAGATTGCCTATTAATAGTATTTGCACAAATCATCCATACTAAATTATAAATAACCCAAGCAGAAGAAAAAAATAAAAATCAGACATATTTTTCTATCTGTGATAAAATAAAGATATGTTCATTTTGAATAATTTGGGCAATAATTTTAAAATATATTTTAGTGTAGTAATACTACCACACGGAAATAACCTGTGTTCCAGCATCATTGGCTATTTTGTCTGTTTGCTTATTTGTTTTCTGAACTTTATTTCTAGTTTTTTTTTGTTTTGTTTTTTCTTTTTTATATATGTAACACTATATTTTGAATTTGAACACGTTGACATTGCTATGTGCTGGTTTAAAAAAGCAAACATTTTATGGAACATATAACAGCAGATAAGAAGATATATATTAACAGATGTAAAGAATAAAGAGTTAAATAAAGACCATATCAAAAATACAAAACATAGTTTTGCCAAAATGGCTTAAAAACCTGATTTTCTGCCATTTTTAATCTTTTTAAAAAATGGAATACAGACAGAACAGTAAAATACTTGGGATATATGCAAATTTAGAACAAAACAGATGAGTAAAATGATTTTACAAGACTACATTTTTCACTGAAAGCATCCTTAAACAAACACAATTCCTTTGATAATATTTTATTATTTGTTGTTTTACAGCCTCTCTAATGTCAATCTGATGCATATAGTACATTTTTGTTCAAGTTGAATAATATTTCTGTGTATGTTCAGCAGATGCTTTTCTATAGCAAATGATTTTTAGACATCCTCATCAACTACATAAAGTCATTTTGGAATTGCATGCATGCAAATGAGGATGACATGCATGTAAATTTGCATTTGAAATGACTAAATTCCTTTTCTATTTCCATTCTGTATTCTCGAAGCAAACTATTCTTTATATCTTAAAATAAAATATTAGTTTGAACTCTGGATGTTTATGACATTAAAGTCAAAACAGATGTTTTTATCCAAATGATAGGACTAGATCATTTGTTGTTATAACGACCGATTTGGCCTTTTCTAAAATGAAAACATTTTAGAATAGATAGTATAGAATTCCATAGACCAAATGTTTATTTAGGATGCATTTGCAGAGCAAAATATTGACCACTGTCATATCTAAACCACAGTTATTTAAAAAATGAAATAGATCATTTTTAACAAAAGACATTCCCTTGTGATATATTATGAAAAGCAGAAAACTTGGGAGTTTAACAAACTGCCAAAAAATATGTGCCTAATGTTAGAAATTAGAGAAAATTATGGTTTTATTTTCAACAGGGGAAATTTCCAATTAAGTAATTTTAATTAAGAGAATAGCTAACATTAAATTACATATTGCCCCATAGTGTTCTATGAGTTGCTTTTATTATGATTTCAAAAGAATAAATAATAAGGGTTATCAAAAGGAGATAGTCCAAAGTTATGAGATTATTTAATTTTCAGTGACTATGCTATAAATAGATTAAAAGCCAATATGATGATGAAAATAAGCATCATTTAATGGATACAGATTTAGTTATAAAGTATTAATATAGTGATTACTACAGTTAGACATTTATAAACTGAGAAAAGACCTCTTAAGCATAAGCAGAGTAAGAAACTACAAGACTTTCAAATTAGAACAGACCAAATCCCCAACATGAACTCAAAGGCAGACTGTTAATTTAACAAAATGGTTAAGCTAAAGATGATTCAAAAATGCAAAGTCTGAGTTTGTAAATACATATCCTCAATTTCCTAGCATCATTCCTGCATCTAATTTATTGTTTCATATTTTTTGAATATGGACATCCAATTGTTCCAGCACCATTTGTTGCAAAGATTATCACTTCTCCACTAAATTCCATTTGTCCTTTCTCAAAAAACTTTGTCTATATATGTGTGTATTTCTGATTCTTTATTCTGTTGCATTGATGTATATTTTAATCTTAATTCCAATACCACAGTAATTTTATTAAGGCAACTCTATAATAAATCTACAAATAAATTAGCATTAATTCGATTTTTTTTTAGTTGTTTTGTCTATTCTAGGTATTTTTTTTTTCCATACTAATTTGCAATTTCTAGAAAATCTGAAAATCCTGCTAACAACCTCATGAAAAGTTCTGGAAGCAGATCCTTCCTCCATCTACTCTTGTAATGACTGCAATCCTAGGTAACATCTTGATCACAATTTTTGAGAGGTTCTAAAATTCTGGCTACAAAAACTATAAGGTAATAAATGTTGTTAGATAAGCCACTAAATTCAGAGTTTGTTTTTTTATACAGCAAATAGGTCGCTAATTTATGGTCAGAGAACCATGATTTAAATACTTTCTGGGACTTGCTTTAAATCCCAGAATATCGTCTAAATTGATACGGTATTGTTTAAATACTTTCTGGGTCTTTTTAAGCCTCAGAGTATAGTCCAAATTGCTAAATGTTACATATACTTTGAAAAAAAACTGTCTATCCTGCTATCGTTAGTTACAATATTTTATGAATATCATATATGCAAAGTTGGCTGATGGTATTGTTCAAGTCAACTATAGTAGTTCCCTTTTATCCACAGTTTTGTTTTTAGAGGTTGCAGTCACCTGTAATCAATAGCGATCCCAAAATATTAAATGGAAAATTCCAGATACAAACAATTCATAAGTTTTAAATTGCTTGCCCTTCTGAGTAGTATGATGAAATCTTGGACTATTCTTCTTTGTCCCACTGTGTCCTGCTCCTTCCTGCCCATCACTTTGCCCAGTGTATCCACACTGTATGCTACCTGCCCCATTAGTCACCCAGCAATCGTTTCAGTTATCAGATCAACAGTTTTGGTATCTCAGTGCTTGTGTTTAAGTAACCCTTATTTTACTTAACAGTGTTTCCAAGGCACAAGAGCAGTGATGCTGGCATATTTCCATATTTGTTCTATTTTATTATTAGTTAGTGTTGTTAATCTCTTACCGTGACTAATTTTTAAATTAAACTTTATCACAGGTGTGTATGTGTAGAAGAAAACATATATGTAGCATTTGGTAATGAGGTTTCAGGCACACACTAAGGGTCTTAGAATGTTTTCACTCTGAATAAGGAAGAACTACTGTATATCCATTCTACTTTTTTTCTACTAGTTCTACCGATTATTGAGAGAGGATTATTGAAATTTTCACTGTAATTATGGATTCATCTACCTGTCCATGCAGTTCTATCAGTTTTTCTTCATATCTTTTGAACTTCCATAATTAAGGGAATATATATCTTGGTTTCTCATGTCTCCTTGATTAACCCCTTTTGCATTATGAAATTGCCTTCTTAGTGTTAGCACGGTATGTCTTTTCCACCTGTTTAATTGTAATATATACACACACACATATATATACACACACACAAACATATAATATATAGGAAGTGTGTGCATGAACACACACACACATTTCCTAAAAGAAATACACTTTAAATATATATGTATATATATTATATACATGTATTATATACATATAAACACATATATGTATATATACTGCTTTTCATGTGGTATCTGCCTTTCATTGGAGCATTAAGACCATTTACATTTGGTTTAACTGTATTATCTTTTCTACTTGTTTTCTATTTGTTCCTCTTGTTTTTCATTTCCCTTTCTTCATTTTAAGCCTTCTTTTGGATAAATTATTTTTTATAATTTTATTTCATCTACTTTCTTTCTTATTCATGATATATATTCACTTTCTATTATGTTGTAACATATTGCCACAGTGACTTAAACATGAAAACAAAATATTATCGTAACAATTCTGTAGGTCAGAATTTTAACATGGGTCTCATTGGGCTAAGATCTAGATGTCAGCAGGGCTGTATTTCTTTCTGGAAGCTGTGGGACAGAATCTGTTTTCCTTCCTTTTCCACTTTGTAGTGGCTGCACACATTCCTTGGTACCTGGACCTTTTTCTCCAGCTGCTAAGTTGACAATAACAGGTTGTATGCTTCTAACATTACATTATTCAATCTTCTTTGCTGCTTTAAAGCTCACACATTTTTAACCTATCAGAGGCTATCTTAAAGTGATATTATGCCACTTAACATATAGAACACGAAGCTTAAAAATAGTATTTTACTATTGTTTCTTCCACACTTTATGCTATTTTGTCATATCTTTTACATATACCTATGGTAATACAGTCTTAGTATTTTTATTTAAAGAGTCAATATATTTTAAGGATATTTAAATAGTAAGACTCTCTTATGAATTTGTCTATGTAGCTACTATTTTCTGTACTCCACATTCCTTCGTGCAGATTCATCTTCTGCTTCAAGAATGTCCTTTAGTATTTATTTTTCTCTCTCTCTTTTTTTAAATAAATGATGTTGCTCCATCACCCAGGCTAGAGTATAGTAGTAGTACAGTCATAGCTCATTCTAACCTCAAACTCCTGGCCTCAAGCAATCCTCTTGCCTCAGCCTCCCAAAGTGTTGGGATTACAGACATGAGCCACTGCACCAAGCCCCTTTGACATTCCATATAATGTGAGCCTTTGGTGATGAATTATTTCAGGTTGTGTTATCTGAAGAAATATCTCTATTTTTACTCCTTTTTGAAATACATGTATTTTTTCTTGGCAGATAATTATAGCTTAACATTTCTTTCACTTTATGTTTTCCAGAATTTAAAATATTTTTCTCCCACGTTCTACATCATTTGCATTATTTTCTTCAAAAATTGTCCTGTCATCCTTATCTTTATTTACATTTACCTAATATGTATTATTTTCTCTATCATTTTAAAGTTATCTTTAATAGTGGTTTCAAAAAGTTCGATTATCATATGCCTTGGTGCAGTTTTCTTCATATTTCTTGGGCTTGGGTTTTGTTAAACTTTCTACACATCTAGGTTTTTAGCTTTAATCAAAATTGGAAATTTTGGGCTATTATTTAAATATATATTTTTTTCTTTTTTATTTGCTTCTGGTATTATATTTATACACGCATTAGTCCATGTAAAGTTTTCCACACTTAAGTGATGTTATTTTCACTTTTTGAAATTTGACCTTTTTTTTCCCTTTTTACTTTGGATATTTTTTATTGCTGTATATTTATTTAATATTCTGTAGTTTCAAATCTTCTATTAATACGCTCCTATGAATTTTCATTCTCATACATTGTAATTTTAATGTCTATAACTTAATATGAGTCTTTTTAAATATCTTCTATATCTCTGCCTTACTTTTTTTTACAGATGGAGGAGTCCAGTTATAATGATGGTTTTGGTGGTCTTGTCTGCTAATTCTGATATTAGCTGTGGTAGTTTCAATTGATTGATTATTCTCTCATTATGAATTATGCTTTCCTGCTTTTATGGATGACTAGTAATTTTAATTAGATGTTTGACATTGTAAATGTTACCGTATTCTGTGCTGGATATATTTGTGTTTCTATAAATTGACTTGCACTTTGTTCTTTATGTAGCTAACTCACTTGGAAGCAGCTTGACATGTTCAGGTCTTTCTCTTTAGGATTCATCAGATGAAACCAGAGCAGCCCTTATTCTAAGATAATTATTTCTTACTATTAAGGCAAAACCTTCCTGAGTGTTCCACTAAACACCCTAATAATTATTAGTTTTTACACTTTGGCTGGTGATAATAGGTACATTCTCAGTCTTGTGTGAGTCCAAGTCTCTATTCCTTTTGTGTTTTCTTTTTTACCTGGTTATGAATTATTTTCTCATGTGTTTGTACAATTCAGCAGACTTCTATTTACTCATGGTTAACCTTCTTCAGACCTCCAGCATTCTATAACTTTATAACTCTCTAGGACCTTGTTTTGAGAAGCACTTTCTCCTGTCTGGGACTCTATTTAGCTGCATTAATTTCTCTGGACTCTCAGCTATGTCTCTTCAACTAATGGATTCTAATACACTCTACTTGAATTTCTCTTCTCTGCATTGTAACTTTTAAAGGCCAAAAGACCCTTTTATTACAGGGCTCACATTGGATGTTTCCCTGTCTCAAGCATCACTGTCCCCTATTATTTGATATTCAATGTCTTGAAAAACCACAGTTTCAAATATGGTGTCATTTTTGTATGTGAAGTTGTATGTTTGAATAGAAATACCTATACACATAAATGACATGGTTTGGCTGTGTCCCCACCGAAATCTCATCTTGAATTGTAGTTTCCATATTCCCCACATGTTGAGGGAGGGAACTGGTGGAAGGTAATTGAATAATGGAGGTGGCTACCCCCATGCTGTTCTCATGATAGTGAGTTCTCATGAGGTCTGATGGTTTTGTAAGGGGTTTTTCCCTCTTTGCTGGGTATTTCTCTCTCCTGTCACCATGAGAAGAAGGATGTGTTTTCTTCTCCTTCTGCCATGATTGTATTTTTCCTGAGGCCTAACCAGCTATGTGGAATCGTGAGTCAATTAAACCTCTTTCTTTTATAAATTACCCAGCCTCAGCTATTTCTTCACAGCAGCATGAGAATGGGCTAATAAGTCATTAGTGTTATATCTTAAAATTCTTAGTTTGAATGTAAACAAGGCTTAGAAAAATACTTTCATTTTTTAATACTGGGAAGTTATTCTAGTCCCTGTTCTGTTCCAAATGTCATTGCAATACTTGTGTAAGTGCTTCTACTGGTTGTGCAGAGTATTCCCTGTATGTGATAATGACTTCAAGACCTCTAAAATTTCTTTCTACCAGTCAATTAACATTTACTTCAAAACACTTTAAACCTTCATCAGAAATTGCTATTTTTAAAAAAGTAAAAGTTTTCAATGTTTGCAAAGGCATTTTTAAGAAATATGATGCTTATAGTGACCTTTACTATTGGTTTGGTTACTGTGATACACACTCCTTTTTATATGCCTGCGGAAAGTGTACAAAAATTTTTGAAGATAATGCAGGCTGAGAGGGATTGTGGTTGTAGAAGCTAAATTAATCCTGAGTATTAATATTGTCATGATGAAGAACAAGGCCATAGACACTAGAGTAGAGAAAAACAGAAGACATAAGAAATGTTAATAAAAGCTGATGAGGCACACGAACACCTTAGTTTATAAAATTAAAATCATAGCGCAATATTAACTGGATCTCTATAGATAGAAAGAACTTAAGTAATTTATTTATACAGGCATAAGATCAAATACTTGTAGCATGGAATTTGTGCAGAGTTTGCATTGACATTGTGTTTAAGAGATCCTACTTATTTACTAAACAAGGAGAAAGAATCAGAAGAGAAACAATGAGACAATAAAGTATTGATTACACTAGAATAAAATAAACACAGCTATTGTTTTAAATTTTAAGGCTAACAATAATTTATCATTTTAAAAGTATTTGTATTTTAAATATAATCACAATCACTAGTAGAGACTTAGCTGAAAATCATAGGTAGACAATAACGTGGCAAATAACGTATTTTTTTCAGTCGAAAATATGTCACTTCTAGGGTACAGACATTAATAAAATGTAAAGCTAGTAGTACCTTAGACATGATGTCCCATTACATCTTCACACTCATCACTAGCTTATATAACACTTTCAAAATTTACTGTATCATGCAGAGTATAAAGTTCCTTGTTTTGATTTAGCTCTGGTAAAAATCTTAAATTGGCATTGCATTCAGTTCTAAAAAGGTTTTATGTTTTGAAAATATGTAATTCTAACTCAAAGAAATAGGGAAGCCAAAAGCTGCTTAGAAGATGCATGCAGAGATGAAAAGGCATCTAAAATTTGGAATAGGAAATGAATGATGGAAAAATTCTTTAAATTCAACATATCATTTGAATTTGAAGAACCTTCTCCTTGAGAACAGCAGTTTACATTTTCTTGCATTTAATTCTCTATTTCATAATTGTATTTTGTTGACTTTAGGAATGTTTCAGAATTCTGGTCACATATGTCCTCAGAATGAAAGGTGTGACAGAAAACATACAGCACTCATATTTTTGTGGCATTCAGATTTGAGAATATCTGACAAAAATAAATGGTTACTAGAGTTGGCATTCAAATGATTATGGAAAATTTTTGGTTAAAATGATAATGTATCACTTTTGTAGTTGAAAATATGTATCCAAATTCATAGTAATTTTTCCATTAAATTTTTGTGAGGAATGTAGTGGAGCACTTTGAAGGTAATAGTCTAAGCAGAATTTTCTAATGCAGGCCTAAAGAACAGAGTCTTTCACTCCCACACACAAGCACATACACACACACACACAGGCACAATCATAAAGCTAATAATACAGCAAATAAAGCAGCGCAAGTTATTAAGACTTCAAGAATTTATTTGATTGCTAAAGTTTAAAAGTTAGCTTTAAAATATATATATATATAAAAAATACTTTAGTAATTCTAAAAAGAAGAATTAAATTACTTCCAAGCTTAATGAATTTAGAATGTTATTTGTCCTTGAAAAATCCTATCTTATCCATGGTGTGAAAACTGCAAAGGTACAGGAGATTTTAAAGATTTCTGTCCAAGGAAGAGATTTCTCAAGCTTCTCTAAAACAACCACAAAAAAAAACAAAGCAAAACAAAACAAAAAACAAACAAAAAAAAACACTGAGATTCTGATATAAAGCCCAGGACATCCTATGGCTCATTTATGATTCTCTTCTCGTAACAAGCAGGACAAAAATCTTCCTTCAAGTATTTGATTAGATCCAGTACTTGCTCCATGTAGAATTGCTCAGTTACATAGGCTTGCTTTCTTAATTGGTTGAGGGGTATATTGCAGAGAATGGATGACCATGATAATCGTTTTAAAAATAAAGCAGCTCATTTTTCTTAATTTACCACACAATTAGAGTTTATTTTATTTCTTTTCTAAATGCAGTCAATTCAACAAATATTTATTAAAGTCCTAATTTAGATTAAATATAATATTAGGTGCTGTGGGGAACAAAAATAAACATCTGCTATCAAATGACTGCTGATCTGCTATGGGTATACAGACACACCTTTTAAAATGAAATGCAATACAAATAAAAATAGTCTTTCAATACATAAAAGTGTTAGGGGACTTCAAGAATGACAGGGATTGTTTCCAGTTGGGACAAATAAGAAAAACTTTAAGCAACTGGCATTTAGGATGGTTTTTAAAAGATATGTAGAGCTTCACTTTATAGGATAAATGATATATTCTTATATTAGACAGAGATTGCTGAAGTATAATGAGAATTCAAGGACTCAGAAACACATAAAATTCTTGATATGCAAAACTAATCTTACTTACAGATACAAGCTGACTGGTTGCGATGTAGATAATCAGTGTTATTAATATTTGTTCAAAGAATATGTCATCACTTATATTCAATCCCCAAATATACTCTTAGAGATTTTATTATTTGGAGCAAATGAAGAAAATCAAGTGCTTAGTGTAATAGTGTGAAATGACAATGTAGCAGAGCATAGATACAAATGATTGAAATTTGTAAGTAATAATCTTATAAATAATAAATAAGTAATAAATACTTCACTTATAAACACTTATATTTTACTTACAAATATAGTGAAGTAGTTAAAGACATGAGATAAATAACATAATTGCTCACAATCACAATCCCATATGTATTACATACTATTGATATTATCACGGGCAAGTTAATTATTTTTTCTGTGTCTGTTCTCTCAACTGTAATAACACTCATGTCAATGATTCATCCACTTAATAAATATGTGTTAATCACTTACTAGATATAGGTCTAGGCATGAGTGAACAAAATATCTAAAAGAAAATCTGTGTATGTGAAACTTACATTCTAGTGGGAGAATATATAAAATAAACAATAAATATAGTAAATAAATTATGTGTGTGAGAAGCTGTAAGTGCTATGGAAAATAAAATAATCTAAACAGATTTGGGAGTGTTGCAGGAAGTTGAGAGAGGTTTGAAATTTTGTTAGTATAATCTAGGTAGGCATTATTGAGAAAATAAAATTTCCTCTACAACCTGAATAATGTAAAGGAGTGCTGATATCAGAAATTCTCCAGTCAGAGGGAGCATTTCTGGCATGTTTAAAAATTAAGGAGATAGCTGGGACAGAGATAGTGAGGGAGGCATGAAGAGAAAAGGAAGTTGGAGGAGGTATCATACTCTTTAGGCCTTTATTGACTAATTTTAAATATTTGGCTTTTATTCTTAGAGAAATAGCTCCTGAAGACATAAAGAACTGCATGCTTTTGAACAGAGAATAATACAATTTGACATATATTTAATAAGATGACCCAGGCTCCGTACTAACAGTAAACTAGGTATTTGGGTAAATATATAACATTTCATATGAAAGGTAGCTTAAACTGGAGTGGAAGCAAGGGACCTAATGAATGGTGATTAGATTCTTGGAGTAGAGTCAATGGGATTTCTGATGGGTTGAAAAAAGTGTGAGAGAATAAGAGAAAAATAATGAGTCCAGGAACTGGGACCACAGGAAATTGTAGTGTTAATTTGGCTTTGAATTAGAGAATAAGTAAGTAGAGAAGATTTGAACAGGAAGTTCAGAAGTTTTCTTTGGCATATGTTGAGTTTGAAAATCATTTGAGGATCTTAAGCAGGAGATGTGACGTTAGATATAAGTGTTAGAATTCTGTGGAGAGTTTGTAATTCAGGTGGGAGGTACAAATATGAAAGTTGAGGGTTGAGAACTGTTGTTTAAAGCCATAAGGCATTAAATAATGAAGAATGAATTCATTAAATTAATAATGAGGGTGGTGAATAAATGTTCAGGGATTGAGTCTTAGGGGACTCTGATTGATACTGTTTGTCTCTGTGTCCCCACCCAAATCTCATCTTGAATTGTAAACCTCACGTGTTGCAGGGAGGGACCAGTAATCCCCACGTATTGGGGTGGGAAGTGATTGGATTATGGGGGTGGTTTCCTCCATGCAATTTTCCTTACAGTGAGTGAGTTCTCACAAGATCTAATGGTTTAATAAATGGTATTTTTTTTCTGCTCTCTTGCTTGCTCTCCTGTCATCTTGTAAAGAAGATGCCAGCTTCTCCTTCCACCATGATTGTAAGTTTCCTGGGGCATCCCCAGCCATGCAGAACTTTGAGTCAATTAAATCTTCTTTCTTTACGAATTACCTAGTCTTGGGCAGTTCTTTATAGCAGTGTGAAAACAGACTAATATACTGATGTTTGGAGAGTTTGAAGCAAAAGGAACTGAAAAGAAGGGACCAATTCCATAAAAATAAATAAATAAACAAACAAATAAATAAATAAATAAATAGGGAGAGTATAGAATCTCAGACCAGATGATAAAACCACAGCCAACTAGTGCTAAATTACTCTCATTTTTAAACGGGAGTGATAAACTGCAGCAAATGCTACTAAAAGCTAAAGTAAGATAAGGATTTAATTTTGACTATGGAATTTAATATGAGAGCCCTGGTGATTGTGATGAGTTATTTCAATACGGTAAAGGAAGCAAAATGTTGGAGTAATTTTAAGAGAAAAGGGACAAATGTAGTTGGAGACATGAAACATGAAAAATTATTTTCAGAAATTTGCTGTGAAGTGCAACAAATAAATGAGAAAATACCTAAAGAGTAAATAGGTTCAGGAGAAGGATTTTTAAATAAAAGCAGAAATAGAATATTTGTACATCCTTATCTTACTTTAGCTTTCAGTAGCATTTGCTGCAGTTTATCACTCCCATTTGATATTTGTACATTGATGAAAATAATTCTTACACAGGGAGGCAATGAGGATCGTGGTGGGTGGGGAAAGGAACATTGTAACCATATCTTTGAGTAAGAGATAGTGGAAATTAATACACACAGAAGGGGCTATTGTAAACAAGTGCACAAATAGTTAATAACAAAACAAGTAGCAGTGAATAGAAGTATAAAGCAAGAGCATTTGCTGAGACTAAGGATACAAAATACAGTGTCAGGAAGGTTATATAGAATACCTCCATAGAAAAATGTAAAAGAGGACTTGGGAAACAGTATGATTTTCCAGCCACATTAAATGCCATCTTGAAGTTTATTGTCATGAATTTAAAATGAGAACAGCATACATAGTATATTTATTTTTCTAGCCTCAATCAGTTGCATACATGTAGAATAGATGGAAAATGTATTTTAATTAGAATTTTAATTTTGACTAGTTTGTGAAAGTAAAAGAGACCCAAGAGAACTATATATATACACACATATATGTATATATGTAGTGTGTAAATATATAGTGTGTGTATATATATACAGTGTGTGTATATATGTGTATACACTATATGTGCATACATCTGTATATATGCAGGTGTGTATATATACATATATACACACATACATAGATGTAAATGTTTGATGATATAATTTAAGCTGAGTAAAATAGAAAGGATGTTGGGGGCATGGGAGAAAGTGACAACATAGTAGGATAAGTTACTTTTTATTTATTTCAGCCCTTGTATGTTTCACAACCTTTAAACAGACTATTTGAATTTTTAAAAATTTCTTAGAAAAAAACTAGTTTTATAATTATTTCATTAAAAAGACATAATTTTCTTTATTTCACAAATTAGAATATAAACAAAAGAGTAAGAAACATGCCAAAGCCCACGCTAGTATTTAGTAAAGCCAAGAATAAAATGCAAGTCATTTTTATACAAAGCCAATTTTTTTTCTACTTTATCAAATTGCCTGTTTCATTGTAACTCATGATTTTCAAGATACAGCATGATTCTCAAAATAACAAATAACAAAATACACAAAATTAGTATGTGGAATAAAAACTCTAAGCTATTTTTCTTACAGTATGGATGCATAGATAAGAATAATCTATGAATAATAATAATGTTTAGCATTTATGTATCCTTTAATAGCTTATGGAATAGTTTAAGAGACATTCCTCACAAGGTGCATTGGCTCACATCTGTAAACCCAGAGCTTTAGGGGACCAAGGTTGAAGGTTTGCTTGAAGCCAGGAATTTGAAAGCACTGGGCAGCATGGCAAGACACTGTCTCTACCAAAAGAAAGAAAAGAAAAGGAAAAGAAAAGAAAAGAAGAGAAAAGAGAGAGAGAAAGAAAGAGAAAGAAAGAAAGAAAGAAAGAAAGAGAGAGAGAGAGAGAAAGAAAGAAAGAAAGAAAGAAAGAAAGAAAGAAAGAAAGAAAGAAAGAAAGAAAGAAAGAAGGAAAGAGAGAGAGAGAGAAAGAAGGAAAGAGAGAGAGATAGAGAAAGAAAGAAAGAAAGAAAGAAAGAAAGAAAGAAAGAAAGAAAGAAAGAAAGAAAGAAAGAAAGGAAGGAAGGAAGGAAGGAAGGAAGGAAGGAAGGAAGGAAGGAAGGAAGGAAGGAAGGAAGGAAGGAAAGGAGGGAGGGAAGGAGGGAGGGAGGGAAGGAAGGAAGGAAGGAAGGAAGGAAGGAAGGAAGGAAGGAAGGAAGGAAGGAAGGAAGGAAGGAAGGAAGGAAGGAGAAAGAAAGAAAAGAAAAAACGGCTGGGAGTGGTGATCTTTCTCTGTAGTCCTACTACTCAGGAGGCTGAAGCAGAAGGCCCAGTATATTTGAAGCCAGGAATTCAAGACTAGCATGTGTAACACAGCAAGACCACATCTCTACAAAAAGTTTAAAACAATTAGCTGGGCAGGGTGGCACATGACTTTAGTCCCTGCTACTCAGGTGGCTGAAATAGAAGGATCACTTGAGCCCAGGTATTCAAGGCTGCAGTGAACTATGATCACTCCACTGCAATCCAGCCTGAGCAACACAATAAAACCTTGTCTCAAAAGCATCTATCTATCTATCTATCTATCTATCTATCTATCTATCTATCTATCTATCTATATGTATATGTGTGTGTATATATATGTGTGTGTGTGTGTGTGTATATCAACAGTAAATTCTGAAATTGATATAACTGTACCATAAAGACAGGTAAATAATACCCATTAGCCATTTATAAGTGACTTTTATATAGGGAAAAGCACAATTTCCAAAAAGTGTTTAAATGATTAAACACTTTAAAATTAGATTTTGTGTTTTTATGTCTTTAAAGTAGTGTTTCCCTAAGATTAAAAAATAATTTTTATGATTGTCAATTTGTCAATGTACCTCTTTACATAAATTATAAACCACACAACTTCGATTGACTTAGGCAGGAAAAAAAAATATGATGTAACTTTACTTACTTCTATCACTACACAAATTAAGGAAAGATTTGTCTATTTTCATGCTATCTATATTAACAACCATATACTAAGCATAACACAATAATAAATATTTATTCCTATAACTATCATTAATGCTAAACCAATAATACACATCCACATCTGTTAGTGTTACACACTCCTCAAGGGCAGAATGACGTCCCAGAGGGCCGTATTTCTGCTCATAATAAGTACAACTGAAAAGGATTTTTCTTGAAACTCTTTTTGACAGTAAATAGAAAAAAGGGGATTCTCAAGCATCAGATATTTTCAGTTTCCAAATACAAGATTCCTGAGAACAATACATCAGATCATTTAGAAAATAGCCAGAATGTGGATACAACACCAAAAATGCCCTTGCAAATTCTTAAGTATTTCAAAAAAAGAAGTGATGTTATTTATTAATGAATCTTATTTCACATATGATTCAAAATATTATATGTAAAATATTTACTTATTAAGTACTGCCAATAGATATTAAGTACTATTTATATCTCTAAAATGATGCATTTAAACTATTTAAAATGCATTTTGTCTATTTTTAAGCAATTTATAATTTGAAAAATGAAGTATTTTCTTATATTGTGCAATATAGGATTTTGTAGTCTTATGACTAATGAAAAAGTTTATTACTTAAACATTTCTATCTTTGGTTCAAGAGAAACTTACATGCTATTTGCTTGTTACTTTCACTCCTACTCAATGTCTTACACGATATATGCTATTTGTGTTTGCTCTCTCTCTCTCTGTCTTCATTCATATATACATATATATACACACAAATTGAACCAACAGGAGTTCAATCTTAGATACATTGAAACAGGTATATTATACACACACACACAGAGTAAAGTAACACATACATGCATACATATATACATTTTATAGTATGTGTTTATTACATGTGTTTAACCCTTGGTCCTCTTCTTTGTTGTATCTGTATCCATTTGGTAAACTCATTCAATCTTATGACTCTAAATAGCATGTATATGCTGGTAACCTTCAAATTTAGATCTCTGACTATATCAATCTATCTCTATAACTTTCAGCCTCATATATCCTATTGCCTACAAAATGTCTCCACTTGTATGTGTATGGAGTATATGTACGCATTTGTCTGTGATATGTGTGTGTGTGTGTATGTGTGTGTTTTTTTGTGCATGTATGTGTGTGTAATATATGCTTCAGTATATATAAAACAGAACTCATGGTTACCACAAATCATTTCTTATTTGCAGATACTTCCACCTTCCATCACCTAGTTGATGGAAGTAGCATCTCTCTAAGTGTTTCATTCAAAATCCTTGCACTTATTCTTGAGTTCCCCTTCTCTCGTTCTCTCACTCTATCATACCTCCCTATAAATGCAGTGAACATTCTGTATATGCTGCCTTGAATCTGACTGCTTCTCACCCTTTTTGTCTCATAGCATGTATTGCTGGCTTATATCCAATGTTATTTACTTTTTATTAGGGTGATTATGGTTTACGTTACCATATTAGAATATACATAAACTGAGTGAGGACAGAAAGCTTTGTAAGTTTCATTCGCTAATACATCCAAAATGCTTAGAACAGAAGTCAAGAAATACTATCTGTCGAGTGAATGAACAGAGTTGTTATTTATATTTGTCTGCCACTATTCAGCCAGTGTTTACCACAGGATTTATGATATAGTAGTGACTTGAATTATTTATGAAAAGAAATGAGTGAATGCATGTGATGATTGTATCAGCATTCTAACCCTGCACACCACTTGAGTAGAATGCACTTCGTTTTATAACCTATGTACGAAAAATATTCTGGCATCACAAAACTTAGTATCACTTTTTTTTTGATTAAATTAAAGCAATTTATACTCATATTCTAAATCATATGACCTTTTCCTCCTCTGTCTTCTTTCCGTTGGTGTTTAGTTTTTTCTTCCTCTCTATTTCATTTGTTTGAGCAAATATTATCAATTATGGAATAATACAGACACTCAGGCAGACATTATCTTCCCAAGCCTTACTTTCCTAAGCACAGTAACAGCCAGCAACTTGTTCATATTCCATTCTCTTGCCGAACCACTTATGCTTATCTGCTGATTCTGACACAATGGAAGGAAAAATTTAATTAATATTGTGATATCCATCAAACTGAGGTTCTCTTGTTCTCAGAACTAAATAGTTTTATATTTATCTTTTACTTATATACACTAATGTACTAACAGGACAATCTACTCTAGATCCTAGTGTCATTTAAATACAATTTACAATTTAAAAGAAATAATTTATTTCACATCAAAATTGAGGATGTCGTCTTTACTAAATTTAATTTAACATTTTCCTAAACTACTTCATTAGAATTTTAAACAGCTTAATTGGATATGAGTAACATAGACCAACACTAAATATTGTTTAAGAGCTCTTATAAAAGGTAATCTGCTTATTTAAAAATATTTAAGATAAACAGAGTTACAGATATAGATGTAGATATCTAATCTTTCCAGAAATATTAATATTAATTTAAAATCTGACAAAGTAATAAAATGTTCTTCTCTAAGCTATTTTTTAGTATTTTTTTAGTTAGAATGTAATATATGCTGTTAAAAGTTCAACAAATTTAGCATTTTAGTATTCTCAAAATAAAGATGAAGTGACATGCATTTGGAATTTATGAAAGTTTGAAAGATATTCATGAAAGCCAAGTTTTCAAGCTGAAACTTGAAGAAGAATCACAAAAAAAAAATCAACTTACATTAATATCAATCAGCATAGAGTCATATAAAATGTTTACTAACTTCTTTTATGTGTCTTTTCAATGAGTTACATTGTGAGTCAAAGTTCTATTATTTCATGGAAGACTCTTGTCAATGAGTAAAATATGTAGGTCTAATAATTGACAATATACTTGTCAGAAACAGGCCACATGTCTATGCCTGCTAAACTAGATACCATGGCAACACCTGGTTAGTAAAAGTTGAAGAAATATTTTGTAGTTTTGCATTTGTTAGAGCTGCTGGACTGTAACAGATATGTATTAATTGGAAGTAGATGTGACAGCTTGCAGCAGTTACTAAGACAGGAAACAAATCATCAGCACCTGTCAAGGCTAAGGACTGAAAAAAGATGAATCAAATGCTATGATGTGTGACTTGAAACACAGTGTCACTTTTGTGTACCCATCATTTGTAAAAAGTGTGGGGAAATGTGGGAATTTGTTAATATATAAATATTTTCATCAATGTCTTAAAGATATGAAAAAAATAATCACCTGTCAAGTTAAAAAGGGTAAATTATAAATTCAAAAGAACACATAAGACTTTGACAGTTCTAATCATGTGCCATCACCATGATTTCACAACACAAGATGCAGAGATGCATGAAAGATACTCCAAATAGGGACTGGCAATTTTAGTATGCAAAACGGCATTGGCTCTTTTCTGACAGGTTAAATATGATTAGACAGTTTTAGATAACAAACCCCTCCAAAGTTAAAAATCACATTTTCATGCTTTTCAGTGATAGACAGAAACATAATTTTATCAATAGAGTCAGTTTTCCAATTTGCTGAAAAAATAAAATACTGTTTCTAGTCTTTTGCCAATGCATGTTCTACAAATGTATTTAATAATTAACTGATAAGTAGGTGTAGGAGGTTCTTACAGTTAGAAATAAATATACAAATACCTTCTTGTGCACATGCTTGCTGTCGATTTTGCTTTGCCCAAATTTTTGCTCTGAATAAGGTAATAAGTTTTTATTTAACTGAAGCTTACCAATGAAAATCTCAATATCAGATATGCATATGTGCCCCTTGTATCTAAAATCAAAGTTGAAATTTTTAAATAATGTTTTCCTCTGAGTACAAAAGTATTAAATTTACATTGTGAAAAATTTGACAGTAGAGCAGATCATCAAAGAGAAAAACATTACTATAATTCCATGATCCAGAGATAATTAGTATTAACACTTTGCTTGATGTCTTTCTGTCATTTTTCTATGCATACTTATAACAATTATTATATGTGTATATGCATGTATGTACATGGATATATATAAGTATACAACAATCATTACAGTTTCAGGATCACACCATATATGGCTTTTTCTAAACATTTTTTACCTATAAATATATCATAAGTGTTTGAAAAATTAAAAATAATTTTAAAATAAAAATAAAAATAGCTATACAACTAGATTAAATTCTCAGAAAAGTCATTCAGGGCTCTAGAAATCAATGATAGTAAACAACAAATTGAAAAGTATAGACTCACCAAAAACTGAAGAACATCAATCAACAGAGGCAGAAAGTAGAATTCTGGCATGAAGCTACTACACTCATTTACTGTTCTAGCTGGGTTCACGTGGATAGTTTACCATAGTGGAGCTGGCCTTGAAACCCACAGCTTCACTGCTGGAGGTAGCTGACCTGATTTGGAACAGAGCATGGTGTATAGAAAGCATCTGAGATAGAAAATAACAGGTAACAAATGACAGAAGTAAATCCAGTCAAATATTTTTTTAAAAAGTTAGAAAAGATGATGGGGCAGAGATGCAGATATAAAATATATTCTTCAAATTTTTTCAACAAAATTTATCTTGTTATCATTAAAGTGTGATTGATAACTTTTAAATGAGCCAAGAGTAACTACAAACAAACAAATGAACATAAAAAGTATGGTGGAATTTCATATTGTATTCTATGTAAAGCAAAGAATAATTTTAAGCAACTTAGTTTTAACATCCCTTAGTAACATGCCACTTTGGAGATGACTATGCATTTGACAAAGGACAGTACTTTCTTTAGTGTTGAGGACTAGTTGAAATAGCTGGCTTGAAATCTGAGACCACATTGTCATAAAAAAATTATGATGAAATATAAATAAATAAAACAGTTCTTTAACAAACCAGACTCTTACTTGGCTCAAAGTCACTTATAGACAACAATCACTCAGATTTACCCAGGACCATATATTTATTAACTAAAAAATCATTTATATCACCCTCAAGAAGTCTAGTCATATCACTAAAAGATTCAGTGTTGCCTTTTTAAACCATCAAGCTATTTCCATGATACATTTTTTATTAAGCAATATGTCTGCATTATTATGCTCTTTAAAGCAGATTTTAAATCAAATATAATGATGTACTTTAAAAAAATGTTTTAACCATTTAAAAATAATTTACTCTTCTTTAAAGCTTGCATATTTTTTTCCTTATGTACTTCAGACTAATTTTAGGATATATCATAAAGAAAGCATTTGAAAGTCTAGTATATCAGTACATGTTAGCAAATAACCTTTCCTCTGTATTTCGTTTTTGGAATCCACTAGTGAAAATCTGGCGGGTTTGGGTTTAGCAGAAAGAAAATGGCTACATTATGTTAGAGATTTGAAATTATTTGTTTTGTATGGATTGAAGGAAGATCCATATTCTCTTTTCTTTCTTCACTTCATCATAGATTAATTCTTCCTTTATTAATCACATCCAAATCTACACCACTCAGATTTCTTGTCAAGGCATGATGTTTGCAATTTCCACTTGTGGTCACAAATTGACTTTCAAATTGTTGAGTGGAGTGTTATTCACTGAATATTCTGCAAGGAAAGGGACTGAAAAGTAAGTTTCAAAAAGACTTTAGATAGCATATAAAAATTAAGGCATATGATAAAAAATTATTAGTAATCTTCATACAATTCCCATTAACAATCATCTGAGACTTCTGAAGAGATCCAGAAAAAATAAAAAGCTAGAAGTTACAGGTTTGACAATTTTCAAAGTTATGTCAAATGAGAAAGGACAACTAGCAACTATTTGAATTACGTGAGACAACACAGTGGAGATAGTACAACATAGATAGACAACATAGTGTAGATCGGTAGATAGTGTAAGAACGAGTGGGATCTCCCCAGCCACCAATTGGCCTTGAAATCCACAGCTTCACTGCTGAAGGTAGCTGACTTGATTTGGAACAGAGCATGGTGTATAGAAATCAGACTGGTTATACATTGAGAATAGGCCATATGTGAGTTGGAGACATGAGGTTTCTAAATACCAACTAAAAGCAAAGGACAAAAACTAACATGAGTACCGCATTGTGTTAAAGCTGGAGGTCTCTATAAACAGTGATTATGTTCAGAATTTGAGTAAGCAGTAAATATAGCAAATAAATAAATAAGCCATCATCTTTCCCTGTCACCCTTAGCAGAGGCTATTGTATTTGATTACCTAAACAATCCAAGTTTCTTGAGCTGAATTCTTCCAAGGACCATCTGCTTTTGCAGAACTCCTGCATATCCTCAGCTTGATATTTTCAGTAGGTTCAGTTGTTTCTGCAGAGAAAGCTGTTGCATTTTTTACTTGGAAACTTAAATCCAAGGATAAACTCTTTGGAATTGACTGTAGTGGAAACAACTTGTCTTACTGATCGATGAGGCTCATTTTCACATGGCTTTAAAGCATATTTTCTCTGGTATCTTTTCCAAAATATGAAGTCATTTGGTTGAAGGTCAAGAAGAAAGCTCTCAGGGAACAGTTGGTAATATATCTTGGTATGCCATTTGTCCTTTATAATATTCATCTATATCAGCTTGTATATTAGTCTGTTTCCCTGCTGCTGATAAAGACATACTTAAGACTGGGCAATTTGCACAGGAAAGGGTTAATGGAGAACTCACAGTTCCATGGCTGGGGAAACCTCACAATCATGGCAGAAGGCAAGGAGAAACGAGTCACATCTTACATGGATAGTAGCAGGCAAAAAGAGAGGAGTGCTTGCTCAGGGAAAACCCCCTTTTTGTAACCATCAGTTATCGTGAGACTTATTCACTATCACAAGAACAGCACAGGAAAGACCTGCCTCCATGATTCAGTTACCTCCCACTGGGTCCCTCCTACAACACATGGGAATTCAAAATGAGATTTGGTGGGGACACAACCAGACCATATCAGCTTGTAATAAAACTGTGTCTATAGGAGACTCCTAAGGGCATTTGGGCTCCATAGCTAATTTGTAGACTGAAAACTTTCTTTAATGAAAGGTTACAAGTACATAGCCCTGAAATTTAAAAAAATAAAAGAGAAAAAAAAAAAAAAAGAAGAAGAAGGTGGTGGGGATAAGGATCTTGGACTGGGAATCTTGTCCTTAGATAAATTGGCCAGGTTTCTTGATAACATCATCTACTCTTCTATTGTGCCATAGATTTGAGTCATAGGAACAAGTAGATTTTGTGTCAATTGTAATACAGTTTAGAAGAAAATATGTTGGAAAATTAATCTCCCTGTCATCAAAAAATTAGTATAACTACCCCAACTTGTACAAATTTTAGAATGTTTTGCTACGGTCAAGCAATTCAACTCCAAAAGGAGAAATGTTCCATTCATCCAAGACGAAAGTATAAAATACTCGACACATAATCTCAATCCAGGCTGTGGCACTGTAGTAACATTTATCTGTTCATGTTTTAAAAAATCCTGAAAATTGGTTCTCATACATATCACACTTTTAGAGTTTTCCCAGAATTACAATGTTAACAAAGAGAACACCTGACAGAAATATCCTCGGAAATCTGGGTCAGGTTTCCCTACCAATGTTGGTTTAATATTGGCCAGTTATCTTGTCATGAAAATAAAATTAAATCACTCTGCTTAACATAGAAGGTTAATCATCACTATCAGAATGGAAGATAGTATAATTTGCCCTTGAAGTATACATATAATTAATTATAGGTATATAGTCAACAGTTACTCTGGGAGTAAGAACATTTTATGAACATGGAGGACACTGAAGAACCTTCAAGACTTTTAAAATTCATATTATAAATAGTTCATAAATGTTCATGACTGGTGAGAGAATTGAAAGCAATAAATCATTATTGCAACAGCCTTTGTCTTTCAGCATGAGTATTTTAATTTTAACATAAAAAGTAAGTAAGTAAATCATTGAACCAATACTTTTGAATAAAATAGAATTTGGAGAATTTGAAATAAACAATTATTTTTATTACCATTTATCTAACAAGGAGAAAAAAAAGGAAATATTTACATTTTTTGGTGGTCACAAACTAAATATAACTAAAGAAAAAAAAATCATCTTTTTTTTTTTTTTTTTTTTTTTTTTTTTTTTTTTTTTTTTTTTAGTTGCAATTTCACTCTTACTGCCCAGGCTGGAGTGCAATGGTGTGATCTCAGCTCACTGCAAACTCTTCCTTCCTGGTTCAAGCGATTCTTGTGCCTCAGCCTCCTGAGTAACTGGGACTACAGGCACCCGTCACCATGCCCAGATAATTTTTGGTATTTTTAGTAGAGATGGGATTTCACCATGTTGGCCAGGCTGGTCTCAGACTCCTGACCTCAGGTGATACGCCCACCTCGACCTCCCACGTGCTGGGATTACAAGCATAAGCCACCGCACACGGTTTATTTCTGAATTTAAGGCCTGAATTTTGGGCAGAAAAATGAAAGAATTGTGACTATTAATTATAAATGTGAAAGACAAATGTAACTATAGACAATATTTTTAAAAACACAGCAATAAGTAGCAGTGATTAGCGATCATTTAATTATTCTTTAACTTAGAATGTTTTAAAAAATGGTTTATGAGAGTTTCACAAATACAAATATTTAGAATAAGATTTTACTAACAAAAAGGAACTTCTGTTATCTGGGAGGGAAACAACATGGTCATTTTAGGGGAAAAATTCCAATTTAATATGTCTTCTTTGTAAGTATTTGTTAAGAAAAAAAGAAATTCAGTAAACTATTTATAAGCTTCTTGTCCTTATAAGGAAAATTGGCATAAGCGTGGTAATATAGCTCATATTTTTTAGTAAATTAATTGTTTGAATGTACTTTTAACACAGGCAGTGAATGTTACTTTTGTTCAAATGTTCATTATACATGATACATCTTCAAATTTCTCTTGAATTTAATTAATTTTTAAAAGTTAAATTTATTTAAACTTAAATAATCTTAATATAAACGTGTACATATGCATTTATAATACATTTACAAATTGTGTCTTGGAAAAAGTTTTTAAAAACTTACACATCTTTTAATCTATAGCCATCCTATAATTAATATGTATAATGAACAGTATGTTAAATGACAAATATTTTGTTTTTTTACTTAATAATTGCCTAGATATCAAGAGTATTTATTAGTAAATTTGAATTAATATTAATTTTAATATTAGTTTTGATTGAGGATTAAATCAGAATCTGCATGTAAACCAACATATTAAGCCCTTATAATTTATAACAAAGGTATTTATAAGATTAAACAAATTTTAAAAACATCTGCTAATATAATTTCATTTATTTAAATGTATTTTTCCATATTTTAAATAATTTGTGGGAAAGCAATAATTTTCCCATATTGTAAAAATCATGTAAAATATGTATAGAGCTTAAATTAGCCTTATATAAAACTAGAATAGTGTGTTGCCATCAGATTTATATAATTAAACAACAGAAATTTATATACTTACCTTTTGTATTTTATTTTTTCTTTTATTCTAAGTTCAGTAGTACATGTACAGATATGTTATACAGGTAAATTGTGTGTCACATGAATTTGGTGTACAGATATCACAATCACACGGATAATAAGCATAGTACCAATAGTTAGTTTTCCGAACCTCACCCTCCTCACCCTCCTGCCACCTTCCACCTTCCAATAGGCCTTGGTGTCTGTTGTTTGCTTGTGTCCACATATACCCGATGTTTAACTCCCTCTTATCAGTGAGAACATGTGGCATTTGGATTTCTGTTCCTGTGTTATTTCACTTAAGATTTATGACCTCCAGCTCCAACCATGTTGCTGCAAAGGATATTATTTATCTTTTTCTATAGCTGTGTAGTAAGTATTCCATGGTATATATATATCACATTTTCTTTATCCAGCCTACCTTTGATGGGCATTTAAGTTGCTTCCATCTTTTTCCTATTGCAAAGAGTGCTGTGATGAGCATATGCATCCATGTAACTTTGTAGTAGAATGATTTATATTCTCTTGGGTATATACCCAGGTGGGATTGCTGGGTTGAATGGTAATCCTGTTTTAAATTATTTAAGAAGTTGCCAAACTGCTTTCTATAATGGCTGAACTAATTTTCATTCCCACCAGCAGTATATGAGCATTCCCTTTTCTCTGCAACCTAGCCAGCATCTGTTATTTTTTGACTCTTTAGTAATAGCCATTCTTACTGGTGGAAGAGGGTATCATTTTGTGAATTTTATTTGCATTTCTCTAATGATGAGTGATGTTAAGCATTTTTATTAATTAGCAACTTTGTACTTCTTGGCCACATGTATGTCTTCTTTGAAAAGTGTCTGTTTACCCACTTATTAATGGTAATATTTCTTTTTTGCTTATAAATTTGTTTAAGTACTGTATAGATTCTGGATATTAGACTTTTGTTGCGTGCACAGTTTGGAAATATTTCACCATATTCTGTAGATTGTCTGTTTACTCCGTTGAGACTTTTTTGTGCTGTGCAGAAGCTTTTTAGTTTGATTAGTTACACTTGTCAAATTTTTACATTGCAACTGCTATTGGCATCATCATCATGAAATCTTCGCCAGGGCCTCTATCTAGGATGGTATTTCCTAGGTTTTCTTTTAGAGTTTTTGTAGTTTTAGGTTTGGCACTTACGTCTTTAGTCCATTAAGTTTATTTTTTATCAACTCAGTGGATTAAAGACTTAAATGTAAAGCTGTAACTGTACATATAAAACTATAAATGTAAAAATGTAATGATGTAAGAAAAGGGTCCAAAATGGAATCAGTAATAACAAGATTGCCAACAAAAATAAGTCCCAGACCATGCAGATTCACAGTCGGATATTATCAGATGTATAAAGAAGAGCTGGTACCACTATTACTGAAACTATTCCCCCCAAAAAAAAAGAGCAGGAGGGACTCTTCCCTAACTCATTTTAAGAGGCCAACATCATCCTGATTCCAAAAACTGGCAGAGACACAACAAAAAAAGAAAGCTCTAGGCCCATAATTTTGATGAACATAGATGCAAAAATCCTCAACAAAATGCTAGCAAACTGAATCCAGCAGTGTATCAGAAAGTTAATTCACTGCCATAATCAAAATGGCTTTATCCCTTAGATGCAAGGTTGGTTTAACATATGCAAATCAATACATGTGATTTAACATATGCAAATCAATACATATAATTCATTAAATAAACAGAACTAAAATAAAAAATACATGATTTCTCAATAGATGAAGAAAAAGCATTTCATAAAATTGAACACTCTTTCATGTTAAAAACACTCAACAAACTAGGCTTTGAAGGAACATACTTCAAAATAATAAGAGCTATTTATGACAAACCCACAGCCAACATCATTCTGAATGGGCAAAAGCTGGAAGCATTCCCCTTGAAAACCAGCACGAGACAATGATGTCCTCTCTCACCACTGCTATTCAATATAACACTGGAATTCCTGGACAAAGCAATCAGGCAAGAGAAATAAATAAAAGGCATCCAAATAGGAAGAGAGGGATTATCTCAAATTATCCCTGTTTGCAAATTATATGATTTTATAACTAGAAAACCCTATACCCTCTGACTAAAAGATCCTAATCTGACAACTTCAACAAAGTTTTACAAAATTGATGAATAGAAATAAGTAGCGTTCCTGACCACCAACAAAATCCAAGCTGAGAGCCAAATCAGGAATGTAATCCCATTCAAAATAGCAACAAAGAGAATAAAATACCTAGGAATACAGCTAACCAGGGAGGTCAAAGATCTTTATGATAAGAATTAGAAAACACTCCTCAAAGAAATTGGAGTTTACATAAACGAATAAAAAAAAAAGTTCCATGCTCATAGACAGGAAGAGATTCAGTATTTCTTATTTCAATATTCTGCTTATGACTAGTCAGTTATCCCAGCACATATATTATCCATGGTCATGGACAGGAAGAATCGATATTTTTAGAATGGCCATACTGCCCGAAGTACTTTAAAGATTCAATGCTATTCTTATCAAATGACCAATGATCTTTTTTACAAAATTAGTCAAATGTATTTTAAAATTCATATGGAACAAAAAAAAAGATTCCAAATAGCTAAGGCAATCATAAGCAAAAATAACAAAGTTGGAGGCATGACATTACCTGACTTCAATGTATACTACAAGGCTACAGTAACTAACCAGTACCAAAACAGACACATAGACCAATGGAACAGAATAGGGAGCCTAGAAATAATGTGGCACACCTACAAACATCTGATCTTTAAGAGATTCAATACATACAAACTATGGGAAAAGGACTGTTTATTCAGTACTTAGTACATGGTGCTGGGATAACTGGTTAGCCATAAGCAGAATGTTAAAACTGAACCCCTTCATTATCTTTAAATAAATACTTTATTAATTATAATATAGAAAACTAATATAAATTTTAATAATTAGTGCAAAATCCTTTTTATGAGGCAATTTGAAACCAGTTTATTTACCTAAATTTTATATGAAATCTGAAGGGACCCTGAATAGCCAAAACAATCTTGCAAAAGAACAACCTCGGAAGTCTAACAATTCTTAATTTCAAAATGTGTTACAAAGCTACAGTAATCAAAACTATGTAGCATTGGCATAAAAACAGAATTGTATAACAATGGAATAGTATAGAGAGTCCACATATAAAATCTTGCATATATAAAACAATTTTTGACAAGGATGCTAAAATCATTCAATGAAGAAAGATCAGTCTTATCTAAAAATAGTGCTGAGATAATACAGGTGGAAGCTTTCCTTATTCCATATACAAAAATTAATTCAGAATGCATTAAAGACTTAAACGTAAGGACTAAACTGATAAAAGTCTAAGAAGAAATCATAGGAAAAAAGTTTTATGACATTGGAATTAGCATTAATTTCTTGGTTCTGACACCAAAAACAAGACAAAGAGTAAAAATAAAGAAATTGAACCACATCAAAATAAAGACAAAAGTATAAAAATACCTGTGCATCTAAAACACAATCAACAGACTGAAAAGACAACTATGGAATGGGAGAAAAGGTTTGCAAACTATATATTCAGTTAAAAATAGCCAAATAACTTGAATAGAACCTTTTGCTTAGGCAATATACAAATGCGTAACTACCAGAAGACAAAATGCTAAACATCACTAATCATTAGGGAAATGCAAATTAACACCAAAAAGAGATACTACCTTATAGCCATCAGGAAAGCTAAAATCAAAAACAAATAAAACAAAGCAAAATAGAAAACAAATATTTGGGAAGATGTGGAAAAATTAGAATTCTTTTTCATTGTTGGTAGAAATGCAAAATGGTGCAGCCACCATGGAAAACAGTATCACAGTGTCTAAAATCATTAAAAATAGAATTAGCATATGACCCAGCAATTGACTTCTGGATATATATTAAAAAGAATTGTAAGGAAGGTCTTGAATGCATAGTTGCAAAACCATGTTCATAGCAGCATTATTTGCAATATGATCTCAAAAGTCCTTTGATAGATGAATTGATGAGCAGTATGTGACATATGCATACAATGGGATAATATTTAGCCTTAAATAGAAAGAGAATTATAATAATACAAGTTATAACATAGATGAACCTTGAGGGCATTTTGCTAAGTAAAGTAAGCTAGTCACACAAAAAACAAATACCATGATTCCGCTTACATGAAGTATCTACAGTAATCAAAGTCATGAAAATGAAAAATAGAGTGGGGATATGGGTGGAGGAGAAATGGGGAGTTGTTTTCTAACAGGTATAGAGTTTTAGTTTTGTAAGATTAAAAAGTTCTGGATGTTGATTCACAATCACATAAAAACAGTTAACACTACTAAACCATACATTCAAAAGTGCTTAAGATAGTACATTTATTTTATGTGCATTTGTATTAGTCCATTTTTATACTCCTATGAAGAAATGCCTGAGGCTGGGTAATTTATAAAGAAAAAGAGGTTTAATGGACGCACAGTTCCACATGGCTAGGGAGGCCTCACACTCATGGCAGAAGGTGAAGGAGGAACAAAGACATGTCCTACATGGTGGCAGGCAAGAGAGCATGTGTAGGATAATTGCCTTTTATAAAACCATCAGATCTCATGAGACCTATTCACTATCTTGAGAACATCACAGGAAAAACCCACTCCCATGATTCAATTACCAACCTCCGGGTCCCTCCTGGAGGTCCCCAAACCTCCACATGGAGATTATGGGAGCTATAATTCAAGATGAGATTTGGGTGAGGATGCAACCAAACCATATCATTCTAGGCTATCCCAAATCTCATGTCCTCACATTTCAAAACATGATCATGTCTTTTCAACTGTCCTCCAGAGTATTTTACCACATTTCAGCATTAACTCAAAAGTCCACAATTCAACGTTTCATCTGAGACAAGGCAAGTCCCTTCCACCTATGACCCTGTAAAATGAAAAGTACATTAGTTACTTCCTAGATACAATGGGGGTAAAGGCAGTGGGTAAATACACCCATTCCAAATGGCAGAAATTGTCCAGAACAAAGGGGCTACAGGCCCCATCCAAGTCTCAAATCCAATAGGGCAGTTAATAAACCTTAAAGTTTTAAAATAATCATCTCCTTTGACTCCATATCTCACATCCAGATCATGCTGATGCAAGAGGTGGGCTCCCAAAACCTTAGGCCGCTCCACCCCCATGACTTTGCAGGGTACAAGCCCCTTCCTGGCTCCTTTCATGGGCTGGCATTGAGTGTCTGAGGCTTTTCCAGGTGTACAATGCAAATTGTTGGTAGATTAATCATTCTGGGGTCCAGGGGACAGTGGCCCTCTGCTCACAGACCCACCAGGTAGTTCCCCAGTGGGGACTCTGTGTGAGGGTTCGCACTCCGCTTTTCCCTTTCACATTGCCCTAGCAGAGGTTCTCCATGATGGCCCCGCCCCTGCAGCAAACTTCTGCTTCGACATCCAGGCATTTCCATACATCCTCTAAAATCTAGGTGGAGGTTCCTAAACCTCACTTCTTGACTTCTGTGCACCTGTAGGCTCACAGGCTCAATACTACATGGAAACTACTAGAGGCTTGGGTCTCACACCCTCTTAAGCCATGGCCTGAACTGTACCTTGACCCTATCAGCCATGGCTAGAATAGCTGGGATTCTGGACACCATGTCCCAAGGCTGCATACAGCAGGGGGGCCCTTGGCATGACCCATGAAACTATTTTTTTCTCCTAAGCCACTGTGCCTGTGATTGGAGGGACTGCTGTGAAACTCTTTGACATACCCTGAAGACATTTCCCCCATCTTCTTGGTGGTTAATATTTGCCTCCTTGTTACTTATGGAAATTTCTGCAACAGGCTTGAATTTCTCCCCAGAAAAGAAGATTTTCTTTGTTATTGCACTGTGAGTCTGCAAATTTTCCAAACTTTATGCTCTGCTTCCTCTTGAAAACTTTGCTGCTTAGAAATTTCTACCAACAGATACCCTAAATCATCTCTCTCAATTTCAAAATTCCACATATCTCAAGGGCAGGTCAAAATGCCACAAGTCTCTTTGATAAAGCATAACAACAGTCACCTTTGCTCCAGGTCCTAACATGTTCCTCATCTGAGACCATCTCAGCCTGGACTTTACTGTCAGGATTTTGATCAAGGCTATTCAATAAGTCCACAGGAAGTTCCAAACTTTCCCACACTCTTCTATCTTTGGGTGAGTCCTCCAAATGTTTCTAACCCCCAATCAGTTCCAAACTTGGTTTCACATTTTCAGGTATCTTTACATCAGCTCCTCATTCTCTGCAGTACCAGTTTACCTTTCTAGTTCATTTTTATACTGTCATAAAGAAATACCTGAGACTGGGTAATTTACATAAAAAAAGAGAGAGAGAGAGAAAGAGATTTAATGGACTCACAGTTCCACATGGCTAGGGAGATCTCACAATTGTGGCAGAAGGAGAAGGAGGAACAATGGCATGTCTTACATGGCAGCAGGCTAGAGAGCATGTGTAGGGTGACTGCCCTTTATAAAACCAGACTTATTCACTATCATGAGAACAGCATGAGAAAAACCCACCCTCATGATTCAATTACTTGCCATGGGTCCCTCTCACAACACGTGGGATTATGGGAGCTACAATTCAAGATTAGATTTGAGTGGAGATGAGCCAAACCATTTTATCACAATTAAAAACACAAAGTAAAAAGAGAGTCCATATTATTAAAAAAGAAGCATATATATTCATAAATCAAATTTCAAATACTCTTTAAATCAAGTTTAAAGCTTTTATTTTATTATGAAACCAAAAATGTCCTTCTTGTAGCTAGTGAACAAGGACACTACTCAGCTACACCTCTCAATTGCAGTTGCAGTTTTAATGAGAAAAATTTATTACAGAGACATTTTTAAAATGAAATGAATATAAAGAGTTTTAATTTTTTTATTTCTTTTATTCATATGGAATTTCTTTATTGATATTCTGGATACAGTACAGACATAA
Source organism: Macaca nemestrina (assembly GCF_043159975.1). Lineage (NCBI taxonomy): Eukaryota > Metazoa > Chordata > Mammalia > Primates > Cercopithecidae > Macaca > Macaca nemestrina. The sequence continues at coordinate 83,698,289 of NC_092129.1, forward strand.
TTTGGTAAACAAATATTCAGCTTCCCAAGAGACAGGAGAAGAGCCTGGAAAGTGAAGGAGAAGAAAATAAAAAGGTTAAAAGAAGTATTATTGAGGTAGCATTAGAAAAATGTGAAATAGATATTCTAAAAGGATTATTATCTTTCCTCTAAAGAGTGGAGAAGTTTCCAATGTAGAAAAGCTCATTTAGAACCCTGAATCCCATACTTATAAATTCCTAAGTATGGAAATCAAGAATGAAGGTCCTTATGAGTTAAACAAAGTAATCACTTTTTAAAGCACACGTGAGAGATAATATATATACCATCATGAAAGCTTCTTTCTCATGTGTCATGAGGTGGCTCTCAAATAGCATGGAATTAAGACCCAATGCTTGCTGATATTTGTAGAAGAGAGAAGATTTAACATGACTTTTCTCTTTGTGTGTTTATATTTCCTTCAAAGCTTTTACCAGATAAAAAGCCTTGCAATCAATTTTATTTGTTTCCATTTCTTTATTCCTCAGATTCAGTTAAACATCAAGTTCTGATGCTTCTATTTTTGTTGTTTTATTTTTATTTTTTTAAAAACTTATTTTTTGTTTTAATTAGCTTTATGTAAAGGGGACACTGCAAGAAGGCATTGCTCTGCTATCCTCATATTCTGATAAACAAGAGAAAAATTTTTTGGATGCAATCTTTTATGATCAAGTCAAGGTAATTTTCATAGCCACCACTTCAAAGATTTTTTGGAACAGGGAAAAAAATTTTTGGATACAATGTTTCATGATCAAATCAAGGTAATTAACATATCCATCACCTTAAACATTTATTATTTCTTTGTGTGGGAACATTTGAAATCTTCTCTTCTGGTTATCTTAAAATATGCACCAAATTATTGTTAAGTAGCGTCACTCTACAGTGCTGTGGAACACTAGCACTTATTCCTCCTATCTAGTTGTAGTAGTTTTTGTCTACTAACTATCCTCTTTCTATTCCCACCTCTGTGCTATTCTTCTCAGGCCCTAGTAACCATAATTTTACTATCTATTGACTGAACATTTTTATCTCCTGCCTATGAGTGAGCATATATAATATTTATATTTCTGTGCTTGGCTTACTTCACTTAACATAATGTCCTCCAGGCTCAGCAGTGTTACTGCAAAGGACAGGATTTTGCTCTTTTTTATGGCTGAGTAGTATTCTATTGTATATTTCCATTCATCCATTGATGAACATGTAGGTTAATTTCATGTCTTTGCTATTGTGAATAATGCTGCAATAAACATGGGAGTTCAGATATCTCTGACATAACTCATTTTATTATCTTTGGATAGACACCTAGTAGTGGGATTGCTGCATTGCCTGATAGTTCTTTTAGTTTTTTGAGGACTCTCCATACTATTTTCCATAATGGTTGTACTAATTTGCATACCCACTAATAGCATGTAAGAATCCCTTTTTCCCACATTCTCACCAGCATTTGTTAGGTTCTGTCATTATGATAATATCTATTCTAACTGGGTTGAGGTGATATCTCATAGTAGTTTTAATTTGCATTTTTCTGATCACATGTGATGTTCAGCAGTTTTTATACACTTGTTGTTCATTTGTATGTCTTCTTTTGATAAATATTATTCAGACTATTTTCCAAGTTTTTAAGTCTGATTATTTGTTTTCTTGCTATTGAGCTGTTTGAGCTCCTTCTATTTTCTGAATACTAATCGCTTGTCAGATGAATTATTTACAAATATATTTTTTCCTTCTGTAGGTTGTCCCTTCATTATACTGATTGTTTGTTTTCTTTTTTGTTGTGCAAAAACATTTTAGTTTGATATAATCCATTTGTCCATTTTTGCTTTTGTTGCCAATGCTTTTGAAGTTTTTTCCATACATCTTTTCCCAGACCAATAACTCAAAATATTTTCCCTATGTTTATTTCTAGGAATCTAATAGTTTTGATTGTTACACTTAAACCTTTAACCCATCTGGAGTTGATTTGAATATATGGTGAGAGACAGAGATCCAGTTTCATTCTTCAGCGTTTGGATACCCAGTTTTCCCAGCACCATTTGTTGATGAGACTGTCCTCTTCCAAAGCATATTCTTGTCTTTTTTTTGTAATCAAAAATCAGTTGAATGCATGTATGAACATTTATTTCTTTGTGTTTTTCTACCAATACCATACAGTTTTGGTTACTATAGCTTTGTAGTATATTTTGAAGTCACGTAGTGAGATGCCTACAGCTTTGTTCCTTTTGATCAGGATTGCTTTGGGTATTTTCAGTATTTTGCACTTCCATATGAATTTTAGGATTGTTTTGTTTATTTCTGTGAAGAACGCCATTGATATTTTGATCTATATATTACTTTGTATAGTAAGGTCATTTTGACCATATTAAATTTTTAATCCATGAACATAGATGTTTTTTCTACTTTTTTTTGTCTTCTTCAATTAATTCATCAGTGTTTTATAGTTTCCATTTTAGGAAACAAACATTGAGTGAAGAGGAGAGGAAACTGTATCTGGTTTTGAAGACTGACAAACCAGTTTTTCTCAGATGAAATCCAAATGTCAAACTAAGAATTTCTTTTGACACAAGCTACAATTTAACATATTTATTTTCAAAAATTGATACACTGGTGTTCCTTTAGTTTCCTCTGTGATTGTTTTCAGATTTACTTTCACATAGACTACCTTTGTATTATTTAATTTAATAATTTTTATTTTAGTAGCTTAAACAAAGTATACATGTTAAGAAATGCTTTGTTTTTAATTTATGTGTTTTTTTTCCTGCCCCATTACATTCAACTCTTGACTTCAAACAAGCAAATTTTCTCAATTTTGAATTTAACTCTCTCCTGCTTTTATTTATAGTTTAACCACATAAAGATGAACTGGTATTTTATTTAGTTTGCCAATTTATATGATTTATGTAAAATGCCAAATTGTATAATTTATATAAAATCGTACACTTAAATATACATGTATAATTTTGTTTTTAAATTTAATATTATGATTTTGAAACTTACTTATAATTAAACATATTTTCCCATTCACTGGTTTATGACATTTTCATTGATTTATTCATTTACATATGTTAGCATTTTTAACTGTTTTACATATATAATTAACAAATAGAAATTGAATATACTCTAGGTGTATATTGTGATGATTTTAAATATGTACACATTGTGAAGTGATTACCACAATCAACACATCCATTGCTACCCATGCTATACACTAAATCCCCAGAACTTAAGTTATAAGTGAAAGTTTGTACCCTCTAACCAACATACCCCCACTGCTTCTGCTCTCAGGCCCCTAGCAACTACCATTCTTATCTCCGCTTGGAGTTCAAGTTTTTAGTATTATTTTTTAATTTTTGTGGATATATAGTAAGTATATGTTCTTTAGATTCCACATATCAGTGAGGTTATACAGTATTTGTCTTTCTGTTCTGGCTTAGTTCACTTGTATAATGTTCATCCATGTTGTTGCAGATGGGAAGATTTTTTTTTTCTTTTTTATGGCTGAATAGTATTCCATTGTGTATATATACAACATTTCTTTATTCACCCATCCTTCAGTCAACATTGAAGCTATTTCCATATCTTGGCTATGGTGAATAATGTTTCAGTGACTATAAGAGTGCAGATATCTCTTTGATATACTTATTTTATTTCCTTTGGATATATGTCAAGAAGTATGATTGCTGACTGTTATTGTAACTTTATTTTTTAATTTTTTGAGGAACCTCCAAACTCTTTTCCTTAATGGTTGTACCAATTTATATTTCTACCCACGTCGTACAAGGGTGTTCTTTTTTCTATAACCCTACCAACACCTATCTTTTGTCTGTCTAATAATAGCAGGTAAGAGATGATATCTCATTATAGTTTTGATATGCGTTTCTCTGATTATTAGTGATGTTGAGCATCTTTTCCTATATGTTGAGCACTTGTATGTTTTCTTCAGAAATAAGTTCATTCCAGTCTTTTGCCAATGTTTTAATCAAGCTGTTCATTTTGCAGTTGTGTTGTATGAGTTTCTTTAATATTTTGAGTATTAACTCTTTCTCAGATACATGATTTTCTAATATTCTCTCCCATTCTATAAGATATTTTTTCATTTTCTTTTGTTTGCTGTGCAGAAGTTTGGTAGTTTGATGGACTCTCACTCTTTAATTTTGCTTTTATTTTCTGTGCTTTTTGCATTTTATCCAAAAATTCATTGTAAAGACCAATATCAAGTGCTCTTATGTTTTCTTCTTGAAGTTCTAAAGTTCCAGACCTCACATTTAAGTATTTAATCTATTTTAAGTTAATTTTTGTATATGATATAGGACAAAGGCTCAATTTCATTCTTTTCCATGTGGATATCCCGTTCTCCTAACAGTATTCATTGGAAAGACTTTCCTTTCCCAATTGGTCTCATATAAAGAAAATCCTAACACTCCACAAAATTAAGTTTTGTAAAATTGCAGAATATAAAATTTACATACAAAATTCACATACAAAAATCTGTTGTGCTCCTATACATTAACAATGAACTATAAAAAATAAATTAAGAAAACAATGCCATCACAATGGCATCAAAAATGTAATACTTAGAAATAAATTTAACCAACTATAAAGTGTTGATGAGGTAAATTAAAGGATACACAAATAAATGGAAAGATAGCTCATGTTCATGAACTGGAACATGGTTACAATGTCTATACTACCCAAAGTGATCTACTGATTCAATACAATTCCTATCTAAATTCCAATGATGTTTTTCCACACAAATAGAAAAAAGAACTAAAATTCATATGGAATCACAGCAAATAGTCAAAGTAATTTTAAGAAAAAAAGAAAAAATATGGAGACATCACTCTTCCTGGTTTCACACTATATTACAAAACTATGGTAATTAAAAAGTATATTACTGCCATGAAAGTTAGACACATAGATCAATGGAACAGAAGAGCAAACCCAGAAATAAACCGGTGTATATATAATCAACTATTCTTTGACAAGGAAACTAATATATTTTAATTTAAAATTTTGGTATTGATCATTGGCAGTTAATAGATTTACAGTTGCATTACTTTAAAAAAATGCTGCTTAAGTATTCTTCTGGTACACATGTGTAGCAAATATAAAATTTCTGGGTATTAAGGGACAAGCAAGTTTTACTTCCTTAGATGACGTATTGAGTTTTAGCAGACACATTTTAAAGAAAATGTCAATCAATGGTTAATATATATATATATGAGTTAAAAAGTCCTCCAGGTAGAAAGTATAGTATGTATTAAGACTCTGAGTAGAATTATGTCTGAACTATTGATCATGGCCAGAAAAATTAACGATAAAGCCATGCAGAAGATGTAAGATAAATGGTATAAGTCATTACATGTTTACTAGGGATTTTAAATGTTTTACTTCAGTCACTGAGGGCTTACTGATTTAATAATCATGTAAAACTAAAATCATTGCTTGATTGATTTTTTTTAATATCACTAAACTCCTATATGGAGATGTGAATGAGAAATATAGTAGATATGTATTTATCAATTAAGTGTCTAAGGTGGTGTAATATAGCAAACAAGGAATGTTTTTTAAAAATTATATTTTGGCACCCCATCAAAAAGTGGGCAAAGGATATGAATAGACATTTCTCAAAAGAGGACATTCATACAGCCAACAGACACATGAAAATATGCTCATCATCACTGGCCATCAGAGAAATGCAAATCAAAACCACAATGAGATACCATCTCACACCAGTTAGAATGGCAATCATTAAAAAGTCAGGAAACAACAGGTGCTGGAGAGGATGTGGAGAAATAGGAACACTTTTACACTGTTGGTGGGATTGTAAACTAGTTCAACCATTATGGAAAACAGTATGGTGATTCCTCAAGGATCTAGAACTAGAAGTACCATATGACCCAGCCATCCCATTACTGGGTATATACTCAAAGGATTATAAATCATGCTGCTATAAAGACACATGCACACGTATGTTTATTGCGGCACTATTCACAATAGCAAAGACTTGGAATCAACCCAAATGTCCATCAGTGACAGACTGGATTAAGAAAATGTGGCACATATACACCATGGAATACTATGCAGCCATAAAAAGGATGAGTTTATGTCCTTTGTAGGGATATGGATGCAGCTGGAAACCATCGTTCTCAGCAAACTATCACAAGAACAGAAAACCAAACACCGCATGTTCTCACTCATAGGTGGGAACTGAACAATGAGATCACTTGGACTCGGGAAGGGGAACATCACACACCAGGGCCTATCACGGGGAGTGGGGAGGGGGAAGGGATTGCATTAGGAGTTATACCTGATGTAAATGACGAGTTGATGGGTGCTGACGAGTTGATGGGTGCAGCACACCAACATGGCACAAGTATACATATGTAACAAACCTGCACGTTATGCACATGTACACTAGAACTTAAAGTATAATTTTAAAAAATTATATTTTGGCAATATAGACAGAAAATGATGGACAAGTATAAGTGATTTTAAGGGGAAGTAATACAATTATGTAAGAGATGAGAGAGAGGTGAAAGGAGTTGTTAATATTTGTAAGTTTTCTGACTGAAGCAAATAAATGCATGCTGGCTGAATTTACTGAAATAGGGAATATTGAAAGGGGTAAGTTGAGCAAGTGGTACTGTGTTAATGATTTGACATCAGTTTTGAACATGACATGTTGAGGTCCACTGGTTCATCTAAATTGAGATTTTGAGTGTGTAACTAGGTATACAAATCTAAAACTAAGAGGACAGGACAAGACTGAAAAATATGTATGTAAACACATATGATTTCTATTCCACACCCTAAGAATAAAAGCAATAACCTAGATAAATGGTATAGGTGGATAAGAAAAGTATGGCCAGAAAACAAATTTCTGATCTTCTATTACCTGAGGATTGACTTGCCAAACAAGGGTTGGCGAGAAAGATATATAAGGAACATCAAGAAAGGTAAGAGGATGCCATGAGGAACCTGTTATTCTTCTAGACTAGGGAAGAACGTGTTTAAAGATGAGTAGCCAGCTATACTAAATGCTGCTTTGCAGTCCAGTACATTAGAGAGTGAGGTCTACCCATTAGATTTAATGGTACAGACATTATTGGCTGTTTTCCTTGAGGGCATTATTTATAATATAAAGAGAAGCCTGATAGGCAAGCCCCTGATCCCTCTGCATGAGGCTCTCATCGTGTCTAAATAAAAGATTCAGGGTATTTTAGACACAAAAATCAGAAGCAACTCAGAATATCAAATACATTCCACTTAAAAACAAGTATATTCTTCCAAAACAAATGAATCTCCACCACCACTACCACCACCACAACAACAAAACACCACTGACCTTTTATTTGTTACAATTGTTTCAAAGAAAAATTTCAATTTGTACATATGCAAAAAACAACAAGAACCCCAAAGTAGGACTAACTAGAAAAAAAAGATTTCAAATTGGAATATTTACCAGAAATCATTATCACGTCTAACTTGCCTAATAGTGTTATCCATTTTCACAAACTCTATTTCCAGCAGAATTCATAAGGAATTGGTGCAAGCTGATGATAAAGGTCTCTTTCAGGGGTTTAGACTGTGTTGGATGATGCATAAAGGAATCATTTCAATAAAAATAGGTAAACAATTTGGAATATATTATTTTTCTGTTATCCCTGGGGCATCGTTTTAGTAGATGATTACAACCAAATGAATATTATCTTATAATTTTCTCATGAGCAGCAGAAGCTTTTATGTTAGCTCCAGATTGCTATTTATTCTCTAATGATATTTTACAGAATCCTATCAGTTTGGAGGAAAAGCTCAGGGGATCTTCAATGATAGCTAGGAGGTTCTTTTTGTTTTCTTTTTCCTTCACATTTGCATATCTAAAATGCAAATATTTAATAGAATTGGTTAACGAGTTGTTATTTTCTGGTAGTAAGTGGAAAAATGGGGTTGAGGACATCAGGTCCCTCTCTTGCCTTGCTACAGTTTCAAGTAGAACTTGTCTTTGAATTATTTTCTGCCACCATCTCACCCAAAAAAAGCAGACTGCTTTCTTGCCGCACAGAGTTTACATGGCATTCTGTCATTTGAAATATCTTTAGCCTAATTTTTACAAATTATTCCTATTTAAAAATACCCAAGGCAACGTTTCTACAAAAGTTAATCATTTTTTCAAAGCCAGAAAATGTCTTACTCTGTTGTTTTATGTGTACTAAATGAAATTTCAATTCCGTATGTAAGTTGTTCTTACAATTTCACTGATAACTCTTGTCCCTTCTCCTGAAATCAAATTATTTTTTGTAGTTTTGCTTGTTTGCTTTATTTTATTTTTGGTATATTCTCCCATAACATCTTTTCCATTTGGGTCTCCATATCACTGGACTAACAGAGGCAATTTTTCATGCTGCTTTGTGTTCTATCTTACTATCCTTTCACTACATCCACTCCTAACCAAAAATCTTCAGCACTCAAGAACTTTGTTTGTCACTAATTATTGTGTTATACTTGCTTGAGTACTTAAAAATGTAAAAAATAATTAGAAGTATAATTTTAGTTTTCATTAGATGTAGAGAGATATAATGAGATATACATAATGAGATATACAAATATAGATGAAATGATATATATAATAATAATACACACACATGCACACACAGAGGGTAGTTCCCCTTTATCCATAGTTTTGCCTTCCTTAGTTTCAGCTACCTGTCAAATAAACTATTCATAAGTTTAAAATTGTGTGTCATTCTGTGTATTGTTATAGTTGTTCTATTTTATTATTAGTTATCCTTGTTAATCTCTGACTGTGCCTAAATGATAAATTAAGCCATAGGGGAAAGAAACATAGTATATACAGTGTTTGACACTAACTGCAGTTTCAAGCACTCATTAAGGGTCTTAAAAGATATCCCTCTTGAACAAAAGGGACTGCCGTATACAGCAGAAAGCATTTCGCATACTCTTATTCTTATTCTGTCTTCCTTTCTGTATCTCTCCCAAAAAGGAGAGATATGCATCTTTTCTCTCTCTAAGATGTTTACTCCTATTGTATTATACTCTCATTTTCTTATTCTCCTTTGCAATTTCCCAATCCAATTTATTCTGTGTCCAAAAATATGGTTTACTATTATAATTTCCTTGGAGTTATTTTTATAATAGGATGTTTATGAAACCAAGAGGATTTGATTTCAAGAACTTTCTCTGACACTACACAAATTTGGGTAAGTCCTTATCTATACTCCAAATTAACAAAATGAAACTAATAGTGCCCCTGGAGGGCATTACTTACATGAGTAAATTAAATTGATTCATAATTGATATTTGATAAATTATTATTAAATTTAAACCTGACAGATTTCATATTTCAGATTTCTCTATTTCATGTTACTTCAAGACTTCATTATAGGTATTAGGTAATGTAATTCTACTTGTAATAAGGATATGGAGATTTTGTTTGTAGAGTTTCAATTAATTAAATGTCATATAACAAAGTTCATTTATTTTTTAAACTCAAAATGAACACTATAGATTTCATTCCCATAAAAATGACTTAAATATATTTTATGAGCAAGCAGCCCAGCTCTTCCAGTTTCAAACTACTGCCAACATTTTGTTGATGGTACTCAATTCTGTATGATACATAGATATTATAAGATGTAAGTATAGCTGGCATAGAGTGTGAGAAATGAAGCTTCTTCTGTTAGTTGCTATCCATAATGCATGTTGACATGACACATTTTACCCTCAGTGTGGATATGACTGGACATTAGTATTAACTTATTTAGTATTATTTGGTGGTATGTTTAGAAGTGGAGGCTGCCTCAGCATCCAAGAATTTATGCAAGATATAAAAAACTAAAATAGAACATTTATTCTATACTACTGTATAGAGCGATGCATGTGTTTTATCTAAACCAAATATAATGTCACTTACCTGTTATTTTTTAATCCAAAGTCATACATCTATTTTTATATTTTTGATTTACTTTTAAAACGAGCTCAATAGTCAGAGGCTATGCTTCTCTAAAACCTACTTGATTTTTCAAGATGAGAGAGATCTCTACTAAAATGGCCTGTTATGGTTTTCTCTTAACAAATTTTGATCTTGACAAACAATCTCACAATAGAGAAAACTTTGTTTTAAAAATGAACAAAATGTGTTTCTAATAAATGTATCCAGTAAATTTACCACGCTTAACATAGTTATAGTAATCTCTTTATTTTGCACATTGTAATCAGGATTTAGTTGAATTGCAAGCTATTTAACAGACTGCGCACCACCAATTCTTAGTGGCAACACAGCTGGATTCATTTTTCAGGATGAAAGATCATCCACTATAAACTTGCACTGCTGGTGAGACTGAAAAATGCTCAGATGTAAGCTATAAATTGGCTAAAAGGGTAGACATTTCCTTGGCAACCCCTGTGTGGTATATTAAGCAAAACTGAAACATTTAATTTTAATTAGAATATTGAATTAGATTCTAAGTCAAATCTAGGACATAGTTACAAAGGGAGCTGTCTCATTGTAGTCAAAAGTGTTCGAATGAATGTGCTGCACCCCAAATAGAACATTTAGAGAATTTCAACTAGAAAGCTATGATGGAAAGTGAATGATAAGAGATTCTAAAAATTGCCCCATGGGAAGAAAAATATGAAGGATTAAAACACTTCAAAAATAATATAAGTGGATGTTTAGATAATAATTTTCCATGTAAATCCAATAATAGAACAAGTTTTAACATTGGTTTTTAAGTAGTTTTTCTTAACTAGCCTAAATAATATAATCTATAGTATGGTTAATGTCCTTGATTTGGTAATCCTGCCTTAAGTACACATGAGAATCTAATTGATTGCATTGGACAGCTCTTGTAATCCTTTCAAGTACTTTCATTCACACTACCTGCTTCTGCCAGTCTTGCAGCTTCTACCAACTTCAGAGCAACCTAACAGTTATTTGCATTTGGCTCACAATCACATAGCTTTTGTTTCCTTCTCTTGTGCTTCCTCGAGATAGAGAAGTGAGATGCCCGGGAGAATCAATTCAAGATTAAAATATGGACAATTTAAAGTTCACAGCTACCTCTGAGACCCCATAACCGATAATGAATGGAAGGCAGTGGGTACTATCATTCAAAGAGTGATGTACTGGTCCTGGATCAGTTGGCAGTCACCACAAAGGATTCTTAAACTAATTTTCCAACTGTTCTTCTTTGATATCTTCTGTTATTCACTACTACTTCCTAAAATATTTCCCAAGTAAACAACTTCCACCTAAGCCTATGTCTTATGATGAATTTTCAGAGATCCCAGGCTGAAATATATTTCAGAGAATAAGCAAAGACTTAAAAGAAATTGTTAAATTTATAATCACTGTAACAATTAGTGGTACCTTTTAATGTTTAGGCAATGAGTATATTCTCTTCTGATATTCAATCTTTTACATTTATCAAATTTATCTGTAAATATCCAGTGATTGTTTTGTGCATTGACAGTAGTCAGTTTCATCAGATTAAGGTAATTTATGTTCTTGAGCGAGTCATTGCAAATCAAAGGTATTTATCAAGGTTGAATTTCCACAAACTCAATTTGGTAACTTAGATATGCTGCAAAAACTCCCTTTGATTGATAAAGAAGGAAGGTACTAGAGATAGTCATGGAATCTCCCAGTTGTGTTGTACTATTTCCAAAATGAGAGTCTGTGCCTTCTGGTTGAACTGACTGTGTTTACTGTGGTTGTGCCTATGATTGTTGTGGGAGTCAATGATCCTCCTGAGGCAGCCACTGAGGTTCCTTGGTATATAGTTTTAATTTGGTATATTTTGTTGGTAGTGTTTATTGAAGAATGACAATGCTTAAGGCACTACAACATACACTATTTTAAATTTGTATAACCATGATTTTTGGGAGATGATTCTTATATTTGAATAATATAAAGAAAACGGTAAATAATGTAACTATTTCACATTGATAGAAAGCCACTGATTGAGATTCAAACATATGTTTACCACTTCAGACCCAAGATATCGTCCCTTTTTCTTTGCTCTTACATAAGCTGGCTGCTATTCATTTCTAAGATACTCAGATTTTTCCAGAGCAATGTATTCTTTTGTAAGTTGGAATTCTGGTTCATAGTTTTCTTTCGCAAATAAGTGATGGAAAAATACCTTATTCTGGCTCAACCAAATGTGTAGAGATTCAAGATTTGTTGTTCTGGTTAACCTGGTACTTTTTATCATTGGTAACATTTAATAGATACATAACAGTAGTAATAGTACCCTATGTTTCCTATAATTAAATACTCATAAACTTTTTCTAATAATTACTATCAACCTTATAAATAATTGTAATTTCAGATGACAGTAATATCATGAAGTGTTCTTCGCTTTTACATGTAGAGATAGTTGTGATCCCACTTGCATATCAAGCTCATTACTTTATTCTGGAATCCAATATTTTCTTCCCAATCAACTTCCTTGTCAACTGTTCTAACTGTCCTTTCATGTGAACTAACTTTTCTCACATTATTGGTGCTCAAGGGGACACTATTCACTTAAACCTAATGAAAACGGCATCCTGTATTTGGGCAACATAGCCCATGAATTCTATGGGGTTTGGTATTTTCTTCTGGAAAAATCATGTATCAGTTGGTGATTCTGGTCTGTATTAGTTTGTTCTCACATTACTATAAAGAAATACTTGAGACTACTTAATTTATAAAGAAAAGAGTTTAATTGGCTCATGGTTTTGCAGGCTATAGGGCAGCTTTTGCTTCTGGGAAGGCCTCAAGGAGCTTTTACACATGGCAGAAGGCAAAGCAGGAGCAGGCACATCACATGGCAGGAGCAGAAGCAAAAGAGAGGAAGGGGAGAGGTGCTACAAACTTGTGAGAACTCACTATCACAAGAACAGCACCAACGGGATGAAGCTAAACTGTTCATGAGAAACCGCCCCCAAGATCCATTCACCTCTCACCAGGCCCAGTCTCCAACATTAGGGATTGCAATTCAATGAGAAGTTTGGTGGGGACACATATCCAAGCCATATAATACATAACTACACACTCATTGATAATATCAACTTTCTGAAGAGGGAATTACAATGAGGCCCTTAAAGTTTTATTTCAGACTCATCCAATTTACATTATATTTAACAACATGTTTATAAAATGGTACACATATGGATGGTAAATTTGCTAGCTTACAGTTCTTCTTATTTTGTATCATTTATACATTTGTTGAAGATATAATATAGCAGAATAAAAAAGTTCATTCACAATGTAATTTACTCAAAGAAGTTTTTCTTCAGGCATAATTTATTGTCACTCTTCACTAGGCTATCTAGGAATTTCTGTCAGTTTTTAGACAGAATGTAGTATTCAGTTGCTTTTTCTTTCCTGGGACCAACCTGAACCATATGCAGACTTCAGATCACAAGCCATTACATTAATATTGTTTTAGCACTTGACATCCAGAAGTCAAACTGGAAAGATGGTGGCATAAAACAATAGTTAATGCCTGTACAGAAATTCCCAGTGAGGAACAGAACACATAGAATCAAGAGTAGAAGCATTAACATAAAATTATGACAAATTTAAAGAATATTTAAAGAATATATGGAAGTATACTGCTAGGTAGAGATTACTAAAAACTTTTTGGGGGGATCCATTTTGTCATCGACAGAGATGGAAACTAATCCTTATTCTGGTTGTGACAAGAACATGAATGGAGGGCAATCTTGAGAATCACACTTAAAAGAACAAAGGCCGGCAAATGTGATGATATAAGAAAGATTTTGGCACCTGCCATCTAGTCGTGTTACCTAATACAATCAAATAGCATATTGATGCATTAGGGATGGAGCAAGAACTGATAAAATACAGTTGCAACATATTTTTTCTACCTCTTAACTAAAATGTTGCTTAGTGAGTATATAAGAGACATAGAGAAGAGATCTATTTACCTGAAAATAACTATTGTCATTGAAGTTTTCTAGAACCCAAATTCTCTCCAATGAAGATGATTTCCCCCTAATCTGGAAGCAGAGAACCTCTCTGAAAATTAGCAAAGGTCATGAGACCACCTCTGTAAACAAAAACTACATCAGTGTGAACAAAAGTCACCACAACATGTACCAGAAAGAAAACTATTTCAAACAAAAAGTCTTGAGATATAATGGTAGTTCATAACAGACTAATTTAAAAATCAGAAAACTCTTTGAGGAGAAAATACTCAGCTACCAATTTGCCAACATGATACACCTTGGCCAAACTTTTTAGCCCCAATCATTTCATTTCTGCACTTGTGAAAGTATATATTCTGATTAACTGAATTATATTTTTACCTCTGTAAGATTCAGTTTTCTTACAGGTAACCAAAAAAATGATAGTACTTATTTTACAGGCTTGTTGGGATTAATCCATGTGTTAATGTATGTAATGCAGTCAGAACAAGATTAGACATACAGTAAGTACTTTATAAATGAAGTATACACAGGCATATGGCCAAAGATATTTATCATTGTCAATGAGAAAAACTAATAGAAGTATGACTGTGATAAAATAATAAATGAATTACTTGTATCTTACACATATATGTTGTAATAATGTACAGTAGTTAAAAAAGATTTATTTAATTTATTGACAAAAAATGTCCCTTTTAAACTGTTAAGTGGATGAAATTAGTCAAAAAGTATTATAAAGTTTTCTATCATTCTAAACATATGCCTATACATTTGTATGTATGTATGCATGCACGCATACATATATACATTATATGGAGTTTTGAAGACTGCATGACAATATTTGATTCTTTTTTCTTAGTTGGTATATAACTCAAACTTCTTTATATCTTTAATTTTTTGTGTGTGTGTGTGTATATATTTGCAATGAGCATGTGTTTTCCTTTAAATTACAAGAAAGCTACTTGGGTTTAATTTAAATTAAATTAATAATAGAAATAACATTCTTGTCTAAAAATTGGCACAGATATATAAACTAGAGTGATTAAAAGTAGTCTATAAAACAGTGCATGAAGATTAAATTTGCGTTATTTACTAGGATAGCATCTCATTAAGAAAACTTTTTCGTCATGCAATAAAGCATTCTGGTAATAAGTGAATATGGAGGGAAAATATACATTCACTGCCAAAATGTTCAGACAAAGCTGGAGAATTAACATTTAGTAAAACCAAAAAAAGTCCAGTCAGAAAACCAGGTTACCAGCAGGCTTACTGCACAAGAGCAGAGTCCAAACTTCTATAGCCTTGGCATGTGAAGCATTTCAGATGCTAAGATGACAGAACTGCTCATAAAACCATCTGCTATTTCCTGATCCATCTGTTGGTCAGCATAGAGCCATCTGAACTCAAAAAATTCTTTGGTCTCAGAAATAGCACAATTGCCATTTTTTTTTAAGTTGAAAACAACAGTAGTGACTTTCAGAACAGTATTTTATTACAGTAGACCACAAAATACTCCTACTATTTTGGCTACAAATGCTTACAATTTGTACTCTTACAGGATTTATAACTAAGAAAATCTAGCATTATATTATGACTGTAAATATAAACATATGTATGAAGATATTAAGTTAAAATATTAGATATAGGTTAATTAACAGTAAATATTTCACAAATATATTTCACAAAGAAAGATACAAAAAAGCCCAATAAGCACATAAAACAGCAAACATTATAGACTCCTAAAATCCAAATTAAAGCCATATTGAGAAAGATACTCATAGAATGGCAAAAATAAATATAAATACTAACAACATCAATGGTTTTCAAACACAGACAGCAAATGGAAATATAAAACATTGCTCTTGGAGATATAAAATGGTATAACAACTATAAAAATAATTTTGCAATTCCCTAAAAAATTAAGCATTCACCTACTGAATTAGTCATCGATTTTACTCCTAAAAAATTAAGTGTACACAAAGACTTGTAATGAATACTCATGGTAGTTATACATAATCTGAAAAAAACTTGGGAAGAAAGCAGCATTCAAAAGTAGGTGTATAGATAAATTGCAGTGTGTTTACACAATTGACTACTATTCAATAATAAAATGAGGAAGACTGCATAATATGAAGTAGTATTTTGTTGATTGAAAGAAACCAGGCATAGAAAAGCATGGATTGGGCCGGGCGCGGTGGCTCAAGCCTGTAATCCCTGCACTTTGGGAGGCCGAGACGGGCGGATCACGAGGTCAGGAGATGGAGACCATACTCGCTAACATGGTGAAACCCCGTCTCTACTAAAAAATACAAAAAACTAGCCGGGCGCGGTGGCGGGCGCCTGTAGTCCCAGCTACTCGGGAGGCTGAGGCAGGAGAATGGTGTAAACCTGGGAGGCGGAGCTTGCAGTGAGCTGAGATCCGGCCACTGCACTCCAGCCTGGGCGACAGAGCGAGACTCAGTCTCAAAAAAAAAAAAAAAAAAAGAAAAGAAAAGAAAAGTATGGATTGCCAAATTTCATTTATACAAAATTTAAAAACAGTCAAAACTAATCTGTGGTAATACAATACATACATGAAGAGAGTTTGACTGTGGTGGTGGGTGGGTAGGGGTACCGTGAGAGTTGGAATTGACTACAAGGAGGCATGAGAACTTTCTCAAGTGATAGAATTGTTTTAGATAGTGATTACAGTAGTGGCTACATTGGTGTGTTTGTTTGCCAAAACATATCTAGTTGTATAATTAAGAACTACACATTTTACTGTATAAAACTTAACAAAATTGTTTAAAGTTCCTATTTTGATCACTCTAGATACCACCTAAAACGAAAAAACTCCTATGCACAATTTTTTTTTAAAAGTGACCTCTTCTATTGCTACAGAATGAAAACACACCAAGGAACATACGTTGGTTAGGGGAAATAATATTAGTTAATGTACCCAAAACCCATAATTTCACTGATGTAATGAAAGTTTATTTGTCATCCATATAACATAAAAAAATATAGCCAGATGTCTCGTCTAAGGATTTTGATTCCAAGCTCAGTTTTAGTTATCTTGACTCATCTCCTTTTATCTTGTAGCTCTGGTATCTGAAATTATTTCTTTCAACTGCAGAAATGAGAGCTTGGTAACACATGATAGAGGCTAGTCCTGAAATTGATATAAATCACTTCTGTACCTTATATTGGCTAGAATTAATTATATGGCATATGGACAATTATATATAGATACAGATACGTGTACAGATATAGATAGATAGGTATGTAGACAGAGATTAATATAGATAGATAGGTAGAGATAGATAAACATATAGATAGCCCAGCAAGGGAAGCTAGATGTGTAACTTTTCTACATATGCCAGAAAGAGAAAAGGGAGAATTTAGCATCTAACTGTTCTCTACCTAAGAACATACTACTGCTTTTTCACAATGCTCACATTAGAGAGTAATAAAGCACATATGTAGCCTTCTTCAAACTAAGAAATGTCTTTTCTACAAATGTATAATTAGTAGCAAATATTTTGATCAGTTGAAGATAAACAAACTTAAAAACCTTGTTTATGAAGAATTGGCAACAACAATTATTTAATGTGAATTTAAAGCCATTCAAAATGTGGAATGCATTAAAAAATAATCATGTAACTCAAATGTCCCAGTAATTAAGAATCTGTGGGTGGTAACGATTTCGTATTAGTATATGCATTTTAAATCAGAAACAGATGGCCACTGTTGTTTTCCTGCCAATCATCTGATAGGCATCTATTCCATATCCTGAACCCCAAAGTCCCCACTGCTACTTTGTCATTACTTCTTTGTAAAGGGCAATGCTGCCTAGAGTGCCTCCTCTAAGGAATAAGCTGCAAAAGATTTAAAGAGCTACAAATAGTGCTTCCTTATTTTCAGTACTCACAAACCAAGGGCTACCCCACGTTCAACTCAAGTATGTTAATTTCTCCATAGAGCTGAAAACTCATAGGACGATATACCAAAGACAAGATGTTAGGAAAATCTTTTCATATCCTTTTCATGATTGTCTTTCAGCCTAGAAACATACGCATTAAACTTTTCCTCCACTACGGTAAGTTGATCAATACTGATGATTTAAGATTAGTCAGAGCCATCCCACTAAACTAATAAAATTCCTGCTGTAAGATATGGAAAATAAACAAAACATAGAGAGGAAGGACTTTTAAAATAAAATAGATAATATCAAAGTAGAAAATATTATTTTAGTTATATGGTTTAAGAGTTTTCACCAGTCACAGAGTGAAAAGCAAATGAGACCTTATGGTATTACCAGACTTTAAGCCAATCATTGTGCGTGTGTGTTGATTTGCATATAAGTGTATGCATTAAATGGTACCTACAATATGTATTCATATGTAAGTAAATTTTATGTAGGTTAAGTGCTATACATACATTACCCAGTAGAAATTCTTAAATGTTTAACTAATGTCTGTACCAATAATTATTGTAGATAGTGATTGAGATAACAATCTGAACTGAAGCCTCTTTATTAAAATTAACATGCTGATGCTCAGAATGTGAAGAATATTTGTAACATTTTTCACTGCATTTTAAAAATATATATATATATATAATGTGATAAATGATAAGGCACGTCACAAATAATTTGTTGCTAGTGTTCATTGAATCACTATAAAGACTAAATATTTTAAATAAGCATATTCCATTTGTCACATTTTTGTTGTTACTTTAAGTTTTATGTAAGAAATAGTCATAAATGGTGACAAAATATGAAAGAGTTAAGATTAACTGCTATACATATAATTACTTTAACGAAAGTTATTTACCTAAACGTATGATGACCATTACATTTTCTTTTGTATCATCTTACTTTAATTGAAATAAACTACTCAGTAGTATCTTGCTTGGGTTTGTACCAAAGCTTGTCTTTTTCTCAAGAAATACTATTTCATATTTAACCACTAACGTGGAGTACATGATTTTCCTTTTCCAACATGATATTGTTGTCTCTATGATTTAGATCTAGTCTCATTTGAGATCCTCTATTATAGCTGGACAGTAACTTTCTAGTTTGAATCTAGCTGGCCACTTCTTAATATAGACATATCCCTTTGTGTTGTTCCTGTTGCATCAAACTAACTTCACATGCTTAACATCACTTCTTCTGATAAATAATTTTGGCTTGGCTCTGTGCAGTATCTGTTCTTAAGTAGCATACAATAGAAAGATTAACAGCCCTATAATATAGTTTTTTTGTTTTATTTTGTTTTGTTTTAAATGTTAATGGTTATTTTCACTATTTCATTAATTCAATCAGGTAATAAAAAATTCATTTTCTTTTTTTTTTTTTTTTTTTTTTGAGACAGAGTCTCGCTCTGTTGCCCAGGCTGGAGTGCAGTGGCTGGATCTCGGCTCACTGCAAGCTCCGCCTCCCGGGTTTACGCCATTCTCCTGCCTCAGCCTCCCGAGTAGCTGGGACTACAGGTGCCCGCCACCTCACCCGGCTAGTTTTTTGTATTTTTTAGTAGAGACGGGGTTTCACTGGGTTAGCCAGGATGGTCTCGATCTGCTGACCTCGTGATCCGCCCGTCTCGGCCTCCCAAAGTGCTGGGATTACAGGCTTGAGCCACCGCGCCCGGCCAAAAATTCATTTTCTAATCTAACTTTCAATTTCATTATTCTTTAAACATAAAGAAAAACATATGTCATACATTTTCATTAAAAGTGTTTTTCAAAGTTATCATTTTCTATTGGATTTGTAGTTTAATTTACACATGATGAAAACATAATTTTCAAATGGAAAGTGACTTTATAAAAAGAAAATCTAAAATCAATGTGTAGCCATTCAGTTTGGCGATTATAGCAGAAAATGAAAATTTCAGATTGATTTTCTTGGAAATAATTTTAAAGAGACAGAAAAGATAAGAAATAAAATTCTTAACTTCATTTTCAGTGAAACAAGGAAACAGCTAAAGCCTAACACTGTAATTTAGGTTGAAATCTCACAAAACACAGTACAAATCACTGAGCAGGGTTCCTTTGGGAAGAAACAGAAGTATCAAGGGACAGAAGGTACTTTGCTTCAAAGTTCAGAAATAGCCAGTAAAACTATAAATTATACTTGTCAACAGTGGCAGATATTATGTGAGGCACTAAACCTACTGTGTGTGTATGTGCAGATTGCAACAGTGGGAACAGTAAATACAGACTACAGTATGAATTGGAGTAGGCAGAAGATTCTCTGCATACAGTGAGGTTCCCAGAAGTATAAATCTATAAAATATTCCATAATAATTTTAAAAAGAGAATCAATAAATCTCCATCACAGAAGGATAATGTATAAAATTGTTTCCAAGAAGCAAATGAAAATTCTGGCCCAAAACGTTAAAAACAAAAATGAACACAATAAACAAAACACTTAATTGAATAATCATTTTTATGAGGCAATGGTGGCACAAAAACAAGATGCAAAACCTCAGGGAATTGACTGCAGGGCAGCAAGACATGAGGAAATGTAAGTAGGAAGAGCTAAGGATAGCAAAGAAAATATCATTGCAGCACTGGAGGTAAAACTGGAAGAGCAAGGGAAACCAGCCACTGCTCAAAGAGTAATCATGAAGTTTATAAAGGTTAGAAACAAGGCAATCAAGTGCAGTGAAAGTCAAATAAAGAGATAAAAATGATCCGAGAAAATAGAGTTAAAAATTAAAGAAGATTCAAAACATTGAAGTCCTCAAAAAAAATGGTAAAAATATAATATTTAAAATAAAGCCTTTTGGTGCATATTGAAAAAATGCAGAGCCCAAGAGAAAACTAGCCCCAAATTGTTAACTTTGGCTGTAATATAGTAAAGTTAATGAACATATAAATAATTCTTTGGGAAGCCAGGCCAAAGAGAAAATATTTTATAAGAAGAAAACACACCGTGGCCTCAAATTTTTCTTAGTAATATTTAGTACTAGATGACACTGGGGCAATACCTACAAAATTCCTAGGAAAGAAAGCATGATCTGAGGATTTTATACAGTTTAAATGCCCCTTAAAAATGGAAGCAAATAAAATTATTAATACACTGGAACTAAGAAAATACTGTATTGCTCTAATAAACCTTACCCAATATACCACGTAGCTTTAACAGAATATACAAGTTACAGTCTCTGAATATATAGAAGTGAAATGATTAAAATAAATTGAGAGGTAAGTGGCAAATGAAGTTTAAATGGGAAATGAAGTAAACATGTTGAATTTATTTTCACTTATAGCTGAAGTACAAGGATATCATTTAAGATCAAAAATGTATGTGTGGATACTTTTAAGATTAAGAAGAAATATATTCATGGCTAAAATCACAATACGATTTAATAAAATTAAATGATAGAGTACAAAGTGGAGTAGGAAAAGAGATTTACTAATGTTATAATTGGTTATAGTAAGAAAAAATAATTCCTAGAACAAAAATGCAAACCTTCCTAAATAACAAAATAAATATGCGCAAATGAAGAAAAACAGAAAACATCAAATAGTTTAATATTTTTAAGTATAAAATTAGACAGAACACAAAATAACATTGTAGAAATAATGTAAATATAATTCTTAATGCATTAAATTGGCCTATTATAAGATAAAGACTTGCATTTTTCTGAACAAAAGTAAATCTATCTATAAACCATATACAAACATGTCTAAAGTGATACATAATAATTGAAAATAAAATGTTTGCTTTTCCAACTATACATTCACATTCAAAAGCAGCAAAAAAGTAAAAGCCAAATTCTACTACCTTAAAATAGCATTAAATAGAAAAAAACACCTATTATCGGTGTCAGACACTGAAGAGTAATTATCACTTGTGTCACAAAAAACAATAATTAACCATAGTATATATAAAAAACTCTTAAAATAAAGAAGAAAAACGTGATCAGATTGACCAAACACATGGCCATTTTATACACACACACGTACATACCCAACCCTGCCCCCTACTTGAAATTGCAAATGATCCTGTGAGGCTGAAAGTGCACCGCTAAATGTGTCCAATTCCTAATTAACCGATTTTGCAAATATTATACCTAAATGGCAAAACAGACTTTGCAGCTGGGATTAACTTAGCAATTTTAGAGATGAACAGATTATCCTGAATTATTACAGTAGGGCCAATGTAAAAATGGTTTTTATAAGCAGATGACAAAAGGATCAGTGCAAAAGAAAAACAAAAGAGAGATATGCCACCAGAAGCAGAGGTCAAACATAGAGAAAGACATTTAAGTTCTAAACTTCTGGCTTTGAAAATAAAGGAAGTAACCAACATCCAAGGAATGCAGAATCTGGACATTTAGAATCTGGTAAAAGCAAACAATACAAAGAAACCGCATGCACACACACACACACACACACACACACACAATATTCTTGTACCTTCCAAAAGAAACATGGCCCAGCTGAGACTATGATTTTAAGATGTTTGACCTTCAGAACTGTAAGACAATAAATGTATGCTGTTTTAAGCCAATAAGTATGTAATAATTTGTACCAGTAGCTACAGAAAATTAATGCAATCAATATATTTTTGAAAATTTGTTCATCAAAAGATGTCAATTTAAAAAAATAAAACAAACTATTGAGTGGGATAATAAAATACTAGTGTGTAGAATGTATTGTGACCTCTAACTAGTCCCTATTAGGAAGGTAAATCAGCAAGATACGAAGATGCCATCGCATACTAGAATTGCTATAACCCAAAAGCATAAAATACTAAATGTTGGAAGAGATGTGCGGAAACTGAACCCTCATATATTATTGATGGAAAAGTGATTTTTCAAAGAAAAGTAAAATACACATTTGTCATATAATTAAGCATTTCCACCAGGTAACTTATCTGAAAGAAGTAAAAACATAGGTCTGCACAAAACTTGTTCACAGCAGAATTATTCATAATAGCCAACAAATAGAAACTTTCAAAATGCCCATCAACTGGTGAATGGAAAATAAAATGTGGTATAACCACTCATAAGTAAAAGTATGAACTACCAGTATATGCAAAATTACAAAATCCCTACAAAGGACAATTTGGCACCATAACAAAATGACTGAGTAATTTGTTCCTTAACTTAGCATTAACAGATAGTAAAAATATACTAGATACTGAGACATTGACACTAGTCACAAAAGAGAAAAAAGGGACATGTATACAAATTTTATTTTAAGCAGCATTTTTTATAATAGTCAAAGCTTGAAGATAACCCAAATATCCAGCTGAGGAGGAAATGATTAACAAAATATAACAGAGTATTATGTTGACATGAAAAATGAGCAGAATCTTTGTGCACTATAGAGAATTCCATAATACACATGAACACACACATATGTTAAAATTCAGACTTCTAAAAATATACTTTTGAAGTAATAAAATAAACACATATTAGTGTTTATTTGTGTGTGAGTGTAATTGAAGAATGATAAAACAATAAAATGCTTAGGGACGGCTGTATATGGTGTATATATGGCATTTTATAAAATGTAATGCATTAACCAACAAGCAGAAAATAAAAAGGCATTACATTCATTAAAACAGAGTAAAGCTGAAAGCTGACTTCTTTACAAAAGTAATAAATCAGCAAAAATTAGAATAATATAATATAAACTGTTGAATATATATCTTAATTAATTTTGATTATTTTAAAAATAGAGAAATACTTGGGGATGTGGATAAAGTGATGAGGGGCCACACATACAATAAAGGTCACAACCTCAATATGATTAAAGATATCCAACTAAGATTAGAAACAAGGCAAGGTTGTCTTCCCTCACTGGTGCTTTGCAATATTATACTGGAAGTCCCAGTTAATACAGTAAGACAAGAAAAGGAAATAAGAAGTGGATATGTCAGCAAAGAACAAATAAAACTGTCATTGTCTAAAGATGCCATGATTATCTATGCAGAAAATCTTAAAGAATTTACAAAAAAAATCACCCGGAACTAATAAATAATAATGGCAAATTTGCAGACTAGAAGATCTAGACAAAATTTAATCACTTTTCTATATACTGGATATTCACAGATAAAATGTGATATTAGAAACACAATACCATTTGTATTAGAAACCAAAATATGAAACACTTAAGTATAAATCTAACAATATATGTACAAAATATCGATTGGAAAAATTATGAAACTCTGATGAAAGAAATCAAAGAAGAAATAAATAAATGGAAAGATATTTCATGTTCATCAATTGGAAGACTCATTATTGTCAGGATATCAGTTCTTTCCAAGGTATTCTATAGATTTAATATAATATCAATAAAAATTTCAGCAAGTTATTTTGTGGATATCAGCAAATTGATTCTAAAAGTTTACATAGAATGGGAAAATATCCGGAACAGCAATCACAATATTAAAGAAGAATAAAGTTGGACTGACAGATCCTGACTTCAAGACATATAACAAAGCTACAGAAATGAAGACAGCATGGTATTGGTCAAGGAATAAACAGATTAAAGGAACAGAATATAACCCAAAAGTAGATCTACATAAAAGTAGTCAACTGATCTATGATAAAGGAACAAAGGCAATACAATGAAGCAAAAATAGTCTTTTCGACAAATTGTGCTGGAACAAATAGATATCCATACACAAAATTTAATCTTGATATAGACTTTATATTCTTCAGAAATAATAGTTGAAAATGTGTTGCAGACCTAAATGAACAATAAAAATTCTAGAATATAACGTAGGAGAAAATATAGATGACCTTATGTTTGGTGATTACTTTTTAGTTACAACACCAAAGGCACAATCTAAGAAAAAAATGAGTGATAGTGCATGCTAAAACTTTGTCAAAATTAAAAATTTATGCCCCACAAAAGACACTGTCGGGAGAATGCAAAGACAGGCCACAGCTTGGGAAAAAATATTTGCAAAACATGTATCAATAAAAGACCGTTTTTTAAAACAGAATACTTAAAACTCAACAATAAGAATGCAGACAACACAGTTCAAAAATAGGCCAAAGACTTTAACAAACATCTCATCATTGAAGATATTCAGATGGCATATAAGTATATGAAAAGATGCCCCCAATTATATGTCATCAGGGAAATGGTAATTAAAACAATGAGATACCACTACACACCTATTAGAATGGCCAAAATCCCAAACAGTGGCAACATCAGATTCTGTCTGTAATGTGTATCGACAGGATCCCTCATTAATTGATGGTGGGAATGTAAAATGGTACAACCACTTTAGGAAACAGTTTGGTGTTTCTTATGAAACCAAATACACTCTTACCATACACACCTGCAATTGTGCTCCATGATCCTTACTCATAGGAGTTGAAAACCCAATGTCCACCCCAAAACATGCACATGACAGTTCATAGCAATGTTATTCAAAATTGCCAAAATGAAAGCAATCAAGATGTCCTTCAGCAGGTGAATGGATAAATAAACTGTGGCACATCCAAACAATGGAATGCTATTCAGTGCTAAAAACAAATGAGCTATTGAGCCATGAAAAGACAAGGAGGAAATATAAATGCATATTACTGAATGAAAGAGCAATCTAAAAATGCTACCTACTGTGTAATTCCAACAATATGACATTCTAGAAGAAGCAAAACTATAAAAACAATAAAAATATTACTAGTTGCCAAAGATTAGGGGAAAGAAAGAATGAGTAGGTGAAGCACAGAGCATTTTTAGAGAAGTGAAAATATTCCATATGACACTAGAAAGATAGATTGATGTAATTATATATTTGTTCAAACATAGAATGTATGACACCAAGAGTGAACCCTGATATCATCTATAGAACCTGGTTGATTTAAAAAAATTCAGTAGTTACCTAGATCTTATTTGGATAAACTTACAAATAAATAGGATACCTCTAAAAGAGGAGATAGTGTCAAAGGGTATCTTGAAGAACAGCAGAAATCAAATTTATGAGAAAATTGGTTGTCTGTAGTTTGGTTCAGAGTCATCAATATATGCAAATTTTGACTATGAAAATTTTATGTTCAAGCATAAAAATAAATAAAAATGTTAATAGTAAACTGAAGTCTATGTAAATGTGGATATTATAAGAAAAGTATAATTAGGATAAATGAGTTTCTATCTAGTGACACATATCTTGCCTATATATACAAGCACTTAAAAATAAGGAAGTGTAATATGAAGAAGCAGCATTATCTTCTGAGGATAAAAATAAATATGAAATTAAGAAAATACCAATAAAATTATGAGAAAGGAAACTAGGAAGCCCTTGAATCATTTTCTCTTGATTATAAGAACTGTTTTTTTGTTTGTTTGTTTTCTTTTTTTCCATTTTCTATTTCAGAATATCACCAGAAGTTATCAAGGTAAACTGATCAATCACTTTAGAGTTACTCAATAGAAACCTAACGTATTAAATTATACCTTGAAGTTTTCTGTGTTTTCATGAAATGTGTAAAGTCTACTTTTTAACAAACTTTCCCCTTTAGTAAAGCAAACAAAGAAAAACCTCTAAAGACATATGTTCTAATACAACTTTTAAAAAAAATTAAAGTCATTCCTCATGATCTCTAACCTTTACTCCCCACATTATCAAGTTTAAGACTTACAAAATGGTTTATCTTTTTGATTTTTCTGTACCCCCGATCAATACTCTCTCAAAAGTTCTATTAATGACACTTGGACTAGGAGTTGAATGCTAATATGCTGCTTCTTTTTAATTGTTAATGCCAAAGAGTATGCGATCCATCGCTATTTTTTGTGCTACTAATAGTTACTTGCATGTAATCTATTGAAGGTTCATGTCTATTTTGGAGATGTTACAATGCCATAAGACAATAACAATAGTAATAGTAAGTTATATATTTCTTAGAATCAATAAAGAACCATATAAGTTGAAATTTACTATCCTGTAAATTTGTCTGACAGACACTAGGATTTGCAGAAGAAAATATGTTAATTAATAACAAAATTTATCTTAGGAAATAATAGGAAAGGCTGAAACTAAAATAGAATATCATATGATAGCATTAAAGTTAAATATTTTTACACATACAAGTCAATGTAATTAGATTGTTCAGAAAAAGTAACTCTTTCTAGCAAATTTACATCATCATTGCACATTAGTAACATATTTATAGAATTATTTTCTGGAAATGTAATCAAATTAAAAGCTCTATCTCAAATTATAAAATCAAAAATACCTTCCTTTTGTGACAAAATTTCATTCTTTTATCCATAATGTATTTTTTCTGAAAATCATAAACAAAGGCTCTATTTTTATAATTTAAAAGGAAATTTAGTCATTTTAATATTATAGCAGGCCTTATTTTCTTAGCTATTTGTGAGAATTTATAAAAAAAAATTTGAAGAAAGTAGATCAGCTTATAGAATCTCTAGTAATATATCTGTACCTTTATTTGCTGTAACCAGTCTGTTTTCATTATGGACCTTTATTATTTGCTTTAATATCTGATAAGTCAAACCATTATCTTATGCTTGTTAATATTTCAAAAAATTATATGTTACTGTTTCACATTTCCTTTTCCGTATCATTTATTCCCAAGTGTCTGAAAAGCTCATCCAAGAACATGGTATGTCATTCCACTTATGTAAACATACACTAAAGTCTTTGGTAATCATTTTTTCTAGGATTTTATACTTTCTATTTTATTTTTGTTCAGTGTTTATAAATATATTACTATATTTAAAGAAACCTTTCTTTATACAGTTGTGTGCCACACAATAACATTTCAGTGAATGATGGACAGCATATACCAAGAAAATCCAGTATTTTACTTTAACATTTTTATGTTGAGATATGTTTAGACATACAAATACTTATCATTTCATTATAATTGCCTAAAATATTCAGTACAGTAACATGCTGTACAGGTTTGTAGCTTAGGAGCAATAGGTTATACCATATAGCCTAGGTATGTGGTAGTCTATACCATATACCATCTAGATTTGTGTAAATACACTCTGTGATATTCATACAGTGATACAATTGTCTAACAATGCAGTTCTCAGAATGTACCCCCATTGTTAAGTGATACATGGTTGTAATTAAATTTTCATACTGTTTATTAGTGATTTTTTTTATTTTCATATATTGGTTTTGAATTAGGCCACATTTCTGATACCTTATATTTGTTATCATATATTCTCTGAGAGTTTCGAAGTAAAATTGAATATTATTTGTGAATGTAAATATTGTTTCTTGATTTCTAAAATATGTAACTAAATTCTTTCTGATGTTTTATAACTTTGAATACAAACAAAATATTGTTGACTTTATTTCATGATGCTTCTCATTTTTATTATGTATAATGATTATTATAAGTTCTGTTTAAATATGAATTAATAGATTGAAGAAGTTTCTTCTTATCCCATTCTTAATAAGATATTATTTTAATCAGAATGGAAATTAACCTGTATCAAATTGTTTTTGCATCTATTTATATATCAGTGAGGGTTTTATTTTAGTTTATTCTGTTAACTTAATTATAAAAAATATAATTTCTGATCAAGAACCTTTATACATCCCTTCAATAATATGCTGTTTATAATACATTCCTTCAATATGTTGTTATTACAGATATGGTCATAAATTTATTTTTTTCTAGTTTTTTTTGTTAGTGTTAGTAATACTTTGGAATGATTTCTAGTTATGCAATTTACAACTTTAATATGACATGGGATTATTTATTTTTAAAATTTGGTAGTTACACTATAATATTGCAGTTTATTCTCTTAATTTTTCTCTTTGCAAAATTTCTAATTTTTAACCAAAGTTATTTATATTTTCTTAACAAAACAACCTTTTGAATATGACTGCAAAATTACATAAATTAATATAGTAATTTTTAAGTTTTAAATTTTCTCTGTATTTCTACTTGTATATAGTTAATTACATGTGCTTTTTGGCACAGTATATTTTTTGTGTCTTCTCACTGTTATATGTGGCAGAATTATATTGATGTTGTCATTTATTTTAATGAATTGAGCTATATTTCAAAGGTTTACTGCAACTCAGAGGTTTTCTACATTTTTTTAAATTAAGTTCTTCCTTATGCTTTCTAGCTCCTGGAGTCAATAACTCATTGGTATAATGTTGGGACCCTGTCAATCACTGAAGTCCATACTTGATGGCATAGCCTATATACAAAAGCTACTGCTGTTTGTTGCTCATTACACACAGCATTCTCTCTGTGTCTATGAAGTAGAATGACAATCATTCTACTGAAACTACTTTAAAACATATCTAATCCTTTTTCCCCAAGGTCCACTCCTACTGTTTGTTTTCTCAACTCTTTAGTTGATTCTGAGTCTATCACTGACTCAACATTATTCTTATTTACGTACAGCCTCATAATAGCCTTCTGTAATGGTACTCTCCTGTGTGAGAATTGGTGTGTGGTTTTCTCCAGTTATTTATTTATAGATCTTCTATTGTTTGCTTTCTGTCAGGGATTTTCCCAGTTTTTAGGCCAACAAGTATACATATGTTGTTACCTAAGATTGTTATTGACTTAGCATTTACAAAAAAATGTGTTTCCCATTCCTTAGGATTTGAGCAAGTAAATCTGTGTTTAATGGATCATGTTGTCTCAATTTCTCACATAGAGTTTATATGCTATAACAATAACATAAACATTCTCTATGCTTTAAAATACTCTTATATAAGGTAAATTTCAATCACTACAAACTGAATAATTGCAATAAGCATAATATATTTTATTTAATCAATTTTTCATTATTACATTTAATATATTCCATCAATCATGTAAGATGGAACACATCATAACATATATAACATATCTAACTTTGTAAGTGCTTCAAATAAATTATTTTACACAACATCTTTCACATATTTTAAATGGTACATCAGAGTAAAGATCTACCAGCAGAAATGCTGAATAAAGGATATAAGCATCTGAACATGTTTAAATATATATGAGATATGCTTTATGTTTTTATTCCTAAAAATCTCAGATGTTATAATTTACTATAACATTTTCATTGCTGCTTTAATTTTAACTCAGGAGAACCTATGGAACAAATATTTATGGGACTGTTTCCTTAACCATCTAACAACTTTGTCTATTATTGTCTCACTGAAACTAACCAATAAACACAAAAAGTACCCCAACACACAGACACACACACACACCACACACACACACACACACACACACACACACATACGAATAACATATTGTGTCCTCAATATCTGTCATTAATGCTTCCATGTTTAACCCAGTTAAGTTTAGGAAAATATTTTCTCATCTTTTTTGGTTTCAAGTGCCACATGTAGACTATAGAAGGATTCTGTGAAGATGGTCAATAGGAAGCGCCAGGAAGTAATCTCTCTACCTAGACAATAATTGCACTAGCAGAGTCTGTCTGATGTAACCAGTTTGGAACTCTGGACTCTATTGAAAACTTCCAAATCCTACGGGAAGGCTTGAGACATAAATTGTGGTTAGTTCACTCAATTTCAATTCTTAGCACTGTAGTAACTCCCCATCCCCCGTTCCCTAGCTCCATGACAAGGAGCCATGCTTTCAGCTATTGTATTTTCATCTATGGAATTTCTATTTGGTTTCTTTGTAGGTTTTCTATGTTTTAATTAATGTAAACATTGTATTTATACATCATTTTCTTCACTTTCTCTGTGTCTTCCTCTAGTTATCTGAACATCTTTAACACAGTAGTTTTTAAAATCTTTCTCTAGAAAATGTGTCTTCTGATCCTTGTTGGGGAACTTTTCCATTGGTTTATATTTTTTCCTTTGAATGGTCTGTGCTTTCTAGTTTCTTTGTGTGCTTTGTAATTTTTTGTTTAAAACTGGATATTTGTATCCAATAAGGTGGTAACTCTAGAATCAGATTCTCCTACTTGCCTAAGGTTTGCTGGTTTTTTTTTCTTTTGATAGTTGTAGGCTGTCTCTGTCCTAAAAATATCTTGAACTGTTAATTTAAGATTTTCTCAGGTCTTTTCTGAGTCTGTGTCTTTTGCTGGGAATGTGTGATATCTTTCTAATTACCTGTGTATGTGCAACTGCTTTTGATTATCCTAGTCTTTAGTATGGCTCCTAAAGGGGAAAAAGAGAAAAAAATGATTAGGAAAAAAAAGGCATTTACACTTTAAATTCCCTGAAATTTACTTCAGCTAGAGAGAACGGAGGTTACAACAGTGTAGGGAGGGTCAAAACCAATGTCCGCCTGACTCTTTGTCTATACACCTATCACTGGAAGCAGCAATCTGTGATCAGAGAAAAGATCTTGATATTTAAAGGACAGTTTATCTTTTGAACACCCTGGCTCTTGCAAGCTGTGTGCAACTGAATAGGTTGAGGATAGATGTGTAAAGAAGCTATTTTACTATTGAGGTAAATTGGTATAAATTCAAATTAGAGTATGATAACTTTAGGACGTAAAATATAATTCATGTGCTAACCACAAAAAGTACCTATAGAAAATACACAATAGAGAATTTAAAAACAAATTAAACATTCACTACAAAAAATTAGCTAAATACAAAAAGAGACAGTAATGCATACCATGAGGAATGAAATAGCTATAAGGTACATAGAAAACGAATAGCCAAAGAAAATAAGTAAGTCCCTTCTTATCAGTAATCACTTTAAATGTAAATGGATTAAACTCTCCAGTTAAAATACAGATTGGCAGAATGTATGAAAACAATGATCTAACTAAATGTAATTTACAAGAGACTCACTTTAGAACTAAAGATACAAATAGAAAGTAAATAGATGAGAAATGATATTCTATGCACATAGTAACCAAAAGAAAACAGGGATGGCTATATTAATATCAAGCAAAATATACTTTAAATAAAATAGATGAGATAAATAAGCAAAAAGATATAACAATAATAAACATTTACAATCCAAATAACAGAAAAATATATAAATGAAACTGACAGAATTGAAGGAATAAATAGACAATTTTACAATAATAGTTGGATACTTCCATAACCCACTGTTTTAATAAATGGAACAATCAGATAGAAGATAAGAAAGGAAATAAGAATATGAACAACATGATAAACCAACTGTATCTAACATATATATAAATATATAGACCAATCTACCCAACAGCAATAGCATACACATTCTACTGAAGTGCACATGGAAACCTTTCTAAGATTAATAATATATTAGGCCAAAAATTATGTCTCAATTGATTAATAAAGAAAAATATCATACAAAACATTTTCGTCAACCACAACAGTATGAATTTAGAAATAAATAATAGATGTGAAACTAAAAAATTCAGTAATCTAGAGAAAATTAAACAATATTCTTAACCAATGGATCACACAAGAAATCACAAGGATATTTATAAATACTTGGGAACAAATCAAAATAAAAACATAACATGCCAAAACTTATAGAACATGATGAAATAATTACTAATGGGAAATTTATAGTTGTAAATACTCACATTTAAAAGAAGCAATTTAGATCTTAAATCAACAATTTAAGGAACTTGGGGAAAAAATAAAAAAAAAACTAAGCCTAGAGTTATTAGAGGGAGGAAATAATAAAGATTGGAACAGAGATGAACAAAGTAGAGAAAATCAACAAACCAAAAGATTACTTTGTTGCGGGAAGTCAGGAACCCCAAATGGAGGGACTGGCTGGAGCCATGGTAGAGGAACATAAATTGTGAAGATTTCGTGGACATTTACAAGT
Source organism: Macaca nemestrina (assembly GCF_043159975.1). NCBI lineage: Eukaryota > Metazoa > Chordata > Mammalia > Primates > Cercopithecidae > Macaca > Macaca nemestrina. The sequence goes on from NC_092129.1 coordinate 83,730,971, forward strand.
TCCCAAATAATACTTTCATAATTTCTTATGCCTGTCTTACTTAATCTCTTAATCCTGTTATCTTTGTAAACTGAGGATGTATATCACCTCATGACCACTATGATAATTGTGTTAACTGTACCAATTGATTGTAAAACATGTGTGTTTGAACAATATGAAGTCAGTGCACCTTGAAAAATAACAGAATAACAGCGATTTTAGGGAACGAGGGAAGGCAACCATAAGGTCTGACTGACTGACTGCAGGGTCGGGTAAAATAGAGCCATATTTTCTTCTTGCAGAGAGACTATAAATGGACACACAAGTAGGGAAGATATCACTAAATTCCTTTCCTGGAAAGGAATATTAATAATTAATACCCTGGGGAAGGAATGCATTCCTTGGGGGAGGTCTATAAGCAGCTGCTCTGGAAGAGTCTGTCTTATGAGGTTGAGATAAGGATTGAAATACACCCTGGTCCCTTGCAGTACCCTCAGGCTTACTAGGATTGGGAAAATCCACCCTGTAAATTTGAGGTCAGACCAGTTCTCTGCTCTCAAACCCTGTTTTCTGTTGTTTAAGATGTTTATCAAGACAATATGTGCACTGCTGAACATAGACTCTCATCAGTAATTCTGCTTTTGCCCTTTGCCTTGTAATCTTTGCTGGACCCTTATTAGGAGTTTGTGATTTTGCCCTTGTCCTGTTTCCTCAAAAGCATGTGATCTTTGTTCTTCTTTTTGCCCTTTGAAGCATGTGAGCTTGTGACCTACTCCCTGTTCTTGCACCTCCTCCCCTTTTGAAATAATAAAACTTGCTGGTTTTGTGGCTCAGGTGGGCATCATGGTTCTACTGATATGTGATGTCATCCCCGGTGGCCCAGCTGTAAAATTCCTCTCTTTGTACTCTTTCTCTTTATTTCTCAGCCAACTGACACTTATGGTAAACAGAAATAACCAATGTTGAAATATTGGGGGTGGGTTCCCCCAATATTACTTTTTCAAAAAGAATAATAAAATTGACAACCCTAAAGCTATATGGACTAAGAAAAAAAGAAAGACAAATTACTAAAATCAGAAATGACTGTGGAGATATTGTTGGTTATTCCAGATGAAAAACAAATATTTAAAATACTATGAACTATGATATGCCAACAAGTTGGATAATCTAGATTAAATGAATAAATTCCTAGAAACATAAAGCCAACAAAGACTAAATTACAAAGAAATAGATAATCTGAAAAGACTTATTTACTGGTGAGGAGATTGAATCAGAAACCAAAAATCTCCCAACGAACAAGAGCCCTTGACCTGCTGGCTTCACTGATGAATTCTACCAAATATTTAAAGAAGCATAGAGTTGGGAAAACTAATCTTTTTTAAGTTTTCCAAAATCATAAAGAAGGAAAACACATCCTAATTCATGTTGGAAAGCCAGCATTGCCCTGATATCAAATGCAGGCAGACATTGCAGAAAAATAAAAATAGAAACCAATATCCCGTAAGAACATTTATGCCAAAATTCTTAACAAAATATTAGAAAATAAAATTCACCACCATAATGAAAAGAATTACATACTACGACCCAGTGAAATTTATTTCTGGGGTGCAAGGATGCTTCAACATATGAAAATACATCATAATAATATACCACATTAACAGAATGAAGGAAGAAAACCACATAATTATTTAAATTGATGCAGAAAATGCACTTGACACAATTTAGCACTCTTTCATGAATAAAACATAAAAAAAACTAGGAATTAGAGATAACCCACCACAACATAATAAAAGTCATATATGAAAACTCACTGCAAACATCATACTTAATAGTGAAAGATGAAATAAAAGCTTTCCTTCACCTTAAGAACAGCAAGAGATCCCCACTATTACCTGCTATTCAACATACTATTGGAAGTTCTAGTGAAGCAATCAGTCAATAAAATGAAATAAAAGACTTAAGAGAAAAGAAGTAAAATTACGTATATTTGCAGATGATACGATCTTATATGTGTAAAACACACAATAGAGTATTACTCTGCCTTAAAATGAAGGGAAGTCTTACGTAAGTGATGCTATCAATGAACCATGAAAATATTGTTCTAAGTAAAATATGATAGTCATAAAAAGACTAATACTGTATGATTCTACTTATACGAGGTACTTAGAGCAGTCAAAATCACAGAGACAAAAAGTAGGATGGTGATTTCCAGGTGCCAGGGATAGGGAGCAAGGAGAGTTAATTTTTAATGAGTATATAGTTTCAGTTCCACAAGATATAGTGTTCTGGAGATGGATGGTGGTGATGCTGGTACAATGATGTAAATGTACTTAATGCCACTGAACTATACAATTAAAAATTGCTAAAATTGTGAGTTTTATGTTTTGTATGTTTTACACAATAAAAATTGGAAAAATATTACACAGAGAAGAATAAGGGATTTCATATTTTTAACCTCACTTTCTTTCAATGTACTATTCAAGTCATTTCCTACTCCTTTATGAATTTCTCTACATAAAAACAAACTCTTAACTAAGAAAAAAACATACTATTTTGGGTGCCTCTAATATACAACCTCTTCTCACTCTTTCTCTTTCAAAGCCTACATTGACATCATTGAGATACCAATGGCTTTCTATTCTCCTTACTATAAAAGATCTGATGTCATGTGTTTCAAAATGCTTTAAGGCTGTGCCCATCAGCACATACAAGAGCAGAAAATCTACCACACACTACTCTGAGAATCCACCATATATTACATGTTATTAGATATTATAAGAAGAATAGGGAACCACTCCTGGTCATGAAGACTTCAAAGTTTCCTAGAAAAAAAAAAAATAAAGTTTAAAGATAACTGTAATGTCTCTGAATAAGTAAATATAAGGGAATAACATATGGAGTGTTTTTGAAAGTTTCATAGAAAAAAATAAAGTTTAAAGATAACAGTAATGACTCTGAATAAGTAACTATAAGAGAATAACATATGGAGTGTTTATGAAGGCACAGAAAAAAATTAGTTGTCTGCAGAAAGCGAATTTGCTTCAAAGGAGCTACTATTTGAACAGATTTTTTTTTTGTTGTAATAAATCACTAGACAAGAAGGAGAGAAAAAGATAGTCTAACAAAATAAGCAATTTGCACTAAAGGACAGAACTATGATTTATTTAGATGGGACAGCCTGGAGACCATTGTTTCTGAGCATGGTTGTTGTAAATGTACATTGTGAAAGAGGAAGACATTTTAGTAAATATAAACAGATATATGAGAACCAGTCTTTGAAAGTTCTTCTATATTAAGTTGAGGAGCTTGGACTTTGCTGTAGAGACAATAAGAAAACCAGATAACCTTTTAAAAAGTAAAGAAACATGTACCACATTGTGTTTTAGAAAAGTAGCTTTAAGCATATTAGTCAAGGAGAATGGGTGAAGTAGGTATCATGCCACATTTGGGGTAATAATGAAGGTGGTTGTGTTGCTGGTAGGCTGGTTCAGGTTTTTGACTTCACTGCACAAAAAAATTTGAGAGCAAATCCAAAGTAAGAGTAGGCAAAATTTTATTGCAAAGTGGAAGTACGCTTTTGACAGCTAGGTCAGAGCTGGTTGCTGGAGAATCAGACAGTGCTGACTAGCATTGGGGAAACTCGTTTTATAGGAGTCTTACAAGATTATTCACAAAGGGGCGGGAATGTTGTTAAGCACTGTGTGGGTGGTCTATTGGGTCCACATGCGTTATCACTGTATATGGTAGTACATATATCACTTGTCTCCTTAGTATTTCAAATCTCCACCCAAGGGTGTGTTTTTACTATTATTATGAGCAAAGTTCACCATAAGGATATGGTTCTCTGCTACTATGCATGCTTGGTCTTTGGGACTTTCTTTCAACAGCTGTTCCTCCTTGAACAAGGAAGCTGCCAACCATAGGTGGCTACAGACATTGCCCTAGCCCCTTTATGGAACATCTGTTTTTGACTGGGGTCCTTGTGTTAACCTATTTCACCCTGTTTGTATTGTTCTTAGCCACCTGCAAGTGATCATGTCTCGTTCCTTCACTAATTACCTGACTCATTTCCCCACTCAGAGAATTTAGGGCCCATTATCATATGGGTCATTGAGGGATTAGGTCATTTCTTCTGTGACTTCCAGAAACTTAGAATTCCCTCCTAGCCTGGGCCCAAAATTCTCTCCCTGCCTGATCTAAAGTTTCTAAAGGTCTTTTCTCCACATGTGAATGAGGAACTGGCTGGAATCCCTGTAACAATATTACTGTTAATAATATTAACAGAAATCATTGTATTTGATATATTATTAATAATTAGTATAATATAATATATTAAATATAATATTATTAATACAAATAGTAATCATATTAGATGGAATTATTGTAATCTAGAAAAAAATAAGTTTTACCAGAGGTTAAACAAGCAAGGACCAAAAATTAGCAGTAATAAGATAGCTAATAAAGGTCTGAACATAATTATATTTAGTAGAAATAAAAGGAGAAAGCTGGAGAAAAACAAAGAGGGTTCCTATAAAGAGACCTCATATGGGGCTACCTTATGTTGAGGTAATAGTAATCTCTTTAGTCTTGGAGTCTGTGTTTCCTTTTGAGAATTATGCCCAGTAAGGGCACAGTTATTGCTTACCCACAGGTGGGACAAACTCACATCAATAAAAGTAAAACATGAACAGGCAGAGAATTAGGAAGATTAATACTACCTCCAGCCTTATTCAGAGCATCATTTTGTAGTAGGAGGCTCCCAAGGATTCCTTCTGAAAAGGAGCATAGATCTTTTACCAGCTCCCAAGAGGATTCCAGATCTTCAATTGTTGGTAGAGAATCCTGCGGAGGTTAAGGAGAAACAGATTTTATTCTAGAGAAATGTACTTAGCTGGTAATTCCTGGTAGTTTGTGTTTGAAGTATGCAGAAGCACTTGGTATGGACTTTCTATTTGGTTAGAAGTTGATCATCTGGTGACCTTTTTTTCATGTTTTAATGTAAATCATGTCTCCTGGTCTGACCCTGGGGATGACTTCTCCCTCACAGTCAGGCTCAGGAAGGCCCTGGTTCCTGGGGTAGATAAGAAGTCTTGCCCCAATAAAGGAGTGAATCATTCTGGCATGACTCAGAGTCAGGCTCAGGAAGGCCCTGGTTCCTGGGGTAGAGAAGAAGTCTTGCCCCAATAAAGGAGTGAATCATTCTGGCATGACTAGAAGTTTGTAATTATCAGGTAGTCTCAGTCTACAAGTTACAGGAAAAGTAAATGGTCTTCTTTGGGGTTTGCCATTAACTACAGTGACAGTGAGGAAACTAGAGGATAGAGGCCCTGACGGGTAGGTCCAAACAAAAAGACAGGCTCCTGTATCTAATAAGAAATTACAATTTTTCACAGAACTAGAAAAAAAAAATCCTAAAATTCATATGGAATTAAAAAAGAGCCCCCAGAGCCATAGCAATACTAAGCAAAAAGAACATATCTGGAGTTATCACATTATTTGACTTCAAATTATGCAAGGCTATAGTTACCAGAACAACACGGTACTGTTATAAAAATAGGCCTGTACACCAATGGAAGAGAACAGATAACCCATAAATAAAGCCAAATACATACTACTAACTTATCTTCAACAAAGCATACAAAAACATAAAATGGGGAAAGGCTAACCTATTCAATAAGTGATGCTGGGAAAACTGTCAAGCCACATGAAGAAGGATGAAACTACATCCCCATCTCTGAACGCCAAAGGGAGTTGCTTATACTAAAAGCAACACAAGATAGATCAAAGACTTAAACCTAAGACCTGAAATCATAAAAAAGTCTAGATGATAGCACCAGAAAAAAACTCTTCTGGACATCGGATTAGGCCAAGAATGTATTACTAAGACTCCAAAAGCAAATGCAAAGAAAACTAAAGTCAGTAAATGTGACCTAATTAAGCTAAAATGCTTCTGCACAGCCAAAGAAATAATCAGCAAACAGACAACCCACATAACATGAGGACATATTCACAAACTATGCATCTGACAAAGGAGTAGTATCCAGAATCTACAAGGAACTCAAATGAATCAGCAAGAAAACAAACAAATAATTCCATCAAAAGAGTGGACAAAGCATGAACAGACATTTCTCAAAAGAAGAGAGACAAATGACCAACAAACATGAAAAAATGCTCAACATCACTAATCATCAGGAAAATGCAAATTAAAAAGACAATGAGATACCACCTTACTCCTGTAAGCATGGACATAATTAAAAAGTCAAAAAAAACAATAGATGCTAGCATGGATGTGGTCAAAAGGGAACACTTTCACATTGCTGATGGAAATGTATATTAGCACAAACACCGTGGCAAACAATATGGAGAGTGCTTACAGAACTAAAAGTAGAACTGCCATTTGATCCAGCAATCTCATTCCTGGGAGTCTACCCAAAAGAAAAGAAATCATTGTATTAAAGAAAGACACATGTACATGCATGTTTATAACAGTACAATTTACAATTGTAAAGACGTGGAACCAATCCAAGTGCCCATCAACCAATGAGTGGATAAAGAAAATGTATATAGACCATGGAATACTACTCAGCCATAAAGAGGAACAAAATAATATCTTTTGAAGCAACTTGGATGGAGCTGGAGGCCATTATTCTAAGTGAAGTAATTTAGGAGTGGAAAACCAAACATCACATATTCTCACTTATAAGTAGGAGCTAAGCAATGGGGATGCAAAGGCATAAGAATGATACGATAGAATTTGAGGACTCAGGGTAGGTAAGTTTCAGAGGGAGAGCAAAGGATAAAGACTACGTATGTGGTACAGTGTACACTGCTCAAGTGACAGGTGCACTAAAATTTCAGAAATCAACACTAAAAAGCTCATCCTTGTAACCATAAAACACCTGTACCCTCAAAACTATTAAAATTTTTTAAAAAGAAATTTTCAAAACTATAAAAAATCAGTATGTTGCCTGCCACACCTAAAATCACCTGACAACTCCCCATTAGTAATAAGAACCTGTTGGAATGGGGAGGTGTCAGGAGCTTTAGCCTCCTCCAGTCCTCACTTATGGCCAGGATAGCATTGGGTGCACCTTTCTCGCTTTGGAGTTAAGAGCAGTTCCTTTTCCAGTTGCCCTTTCTTTTGCACTGAGGACAAGGCCCAGGTGGGATACCTTGACGGGGACAATTCTTGCTTGAGTGTCCTGGCTTCCTGCATAGATAGTAATGGTCTCTTTGGCCTCTTTAAAGTGGCCTTGCCTAGTGCAGCCTCAAGTTGGCAGGCTGCCTGTCATGGCTAAGGCAGACAACTTTGCCTCCTGCTTGTCTCTTTCCTCTTCACATTGATCCCTCTCAGCCTCTTCCACTCTGTTACGATTGTTGAAGATGTCAAATGCTACATCTACTAATTCGTTGTTTGGGGTCTGGGGACCCATGGCTATTTTTTGTAATTTCCTTCTAATATCTGTGGCAGACTGACTAATGAAGTGTGTCCCTGAGGATTGGCCTGCCTCAGAGATAGAGTCCACATTGGTGTATTTCTTTACTGCCTCTACAGGGTGTTCCTGAAACAATGTGAGATTCTCATCCTTTCCCTGAATTATTTCTTTGTTTATTGTAGTTAACTGGTTTGGTAGCCTACTTCCATATTTCTTCTAGAAGACATTTTATGATCCTGTTTCTCCTATGTAAGTCTCTGCTACCCTCTTGGTAGTTCCCGTTAGGGTCCTGGTTGGGGACTTCAGTGCCCCTACATGGTGAGTGACATCTAACATGTGTTTCCTATCAGCATGGGCTTGTGCCTCAACCCAGATTCTTTGCTTTACCTCATGTGTGCAACTGGTGAATAGAATCACATGCATGTCCACCCTCCCATGTAAGTTCAAATGACAGAGATAGAGCTTGGAATATTTCCATATACTTAGTGGAGCCCCCTTGAGAGATGTCCTAGCCTTTGTTTGCACTGACCTAAGACTGACATAGAAAAAGAGACATGAATTCGGATAGTTCTGATTTCCCTATTCACCACTTCCCTACGGAGAAACAACTTGGATTGAATTGGATAGTCCCTGTGAGACTTGAGTCCTCTGGTAAAGCACCATAAATAGGTTGGCAAGGGGAAGGGAAAGGTGAATCAGGAGTTTGAGGACTGAAAGTATGAGAGTCCCCTGAAAAAGTCAAAACAAGGATAAGTGGTGTTGGTTCTGGGCTTAAAGATGGGGAACTTGAAGGGAGAAAGTTACCCAACATGGGGTCATTCATTATGTCCAGCTCCTTCAAACCCCTTTGAGTCAAGTCAGCATGACCCATCCTGCACTGATCCCTAAAGGGTTTGTCTTGGCACTGAGCCATCAACGCTTGTACATAGAGAATTTCAGACAATTTCCCTTCCCTTTTACAAAATGAATCCATTTGCAGGATGGATTATGTTTCAGTGTCTCACTGGTTGCCCAGACCTCCTGAGATTCTAATGAAGGTTTTGACTAAACAGTGTTACAATAAAAAAAGAGCTTCCTTATTTTTAGCCATCGAGTTTGAAGTATGCCCAATTGTGCAGAATGTGCTCAAGTGAGGACTCTGTAGGGACTAAGAATTGATTTCTCATTTGACCTTTTAAGGATATGCTGATGGAAAAAGTCATTGTCTTTTTTTCAACCTACAGGTTCTGGCATTAAGAGTCTCCCACATAGTTTAGATTTTTCCTTCACCTGACCCAAAAAAGAGAGAAAGAAACTAGAAAGGTGCACTGATGGGAAAATAGGAGTCCAGTCTTGCAGTCAAGCCAGGGATATCATGTGTCCCTGTCCTCTTAGGCTTACTGCCCAGCACTCAGGCATCCCTAGGGCCCACTCTGAGCAGATCCCTCTTGGAGGGAGGACTCGTTGTCCAAGTGTCCGCAGTCCTGGGGGCTTTAGAAATGAGAAGTCTTTTGCGGTCATGTGGGACAAGTAGTAGGCCAGATTTTATGATGACAAGAATGTTGGTTTCCAACTGAATTGACTCCTGTTTTTATGTTTCCTAGAATGTGTAAATGGTCCTACCCATAGGCTTCATAGGTCCCATAAAGGAAGTCTGGAAGAAAATATGTTTTACCCAGCAATTAAAGGCTCCCTCTCTGCATGGACAAAAACTGCATTAGCCCCACCTGAAAGCAGAGGAATCTTGACTCTTGGCCTATAGAGCAGAAAACACCTTCAGGTGTTTGGGTCAGCCGTATGGGTCAGAGACAAAAGGGAAGAATGGACAAAAGTCTCTGAATAAAACGGACCAATCAAGTAAAAACATGATTGAGGTGTCAAAAGATCTTTGAAAGACAATAGGGTTAAAGGGTGAGGGACATGGAAAAAGGTGTCCTCAATCTAGGTTACTATTCTATCTAAAACTGAAATAATAGTGAGATCATGTAAAGAGTCTGCCCTCAGTGTCCACGTTTGAGTGTACATTTACAGAGAAATTAAATTCCCATGCATTGGTGCATGGGTGTCAAGGCAATGGGCCAAGAAGCAAGACAAGTTTCCACAGAGGGGACATAGCTTGAGTGGGGGGCAGAATGCGGGGGAGCACAGCACGACAGTGGACTTTACGAAGGTGATATGGATGCTTAAAATGAAGGAAAGAGAGTACAAAGGGAAGATGGGGACACAAAATAGAGAACACTAGTGGTGATCTGGTTGACAAGAGATTGAAATCATATGTTTGAACAGGTGTTATTAGTAAGAAAAAGTAAAGATCTCCAGATATTGCACAGCCTGGACTTAAATGCTGCCACCCTCACAAACCTCCCATCAGGAAGGGCCACGGTGACCTAGATCTACTCGGTATGGACTTTGAAGTCTTCCCACCTCTGCTGGTCACCTGTCAGAATGAACAGAAATCAGCCAGAGGGAGCAAATTCATAGTGGCTGAGGGGAATTGTTCTGGAGATTTACAAGCAATTGAAAGAAAATGAGAAAAGGAAAAAACTCAATGACGAAAAACAGAATCTCCAGCCTTAAAGTGGTGAGTTTTTCTTACCTGGTGATTCAGTCTACCAGTCCTGCCTGCTGTGGTTGCCAATTTATGTTGTCAGTGGGCTGGTTCAGGTTCTTGACTTTGCCTCACAAGAATAATTTCAGAGTTAGTCCAAAGTGAGAGTAGGCAAAGAAGCTTACTACAAAGTGAAAGTACATTCTGATAGCTGGATCAGAGCAGGCTGCTAGAGAATGGGTAGCACTGTTTGGTACTGGGGAAACTCCTTTTTTACATGATTTTTCATGAAGGAATCAGAATGGGTGTTGTTGTTAAGCATGTTGTGGGTGGTCTTCTGGGCCTACATGTACAGTCACTGCACATGCTAGTATATACAGCACATGTCTCATTAGTATTTTAACTCTCCACCCACAGGTATGTTTTTACTATTATAATGAGCAAAGTTCACCATAAGGACATGGTTCTTTGCTACTACGGATGCTCAGCTTTTAGGACTTTCCCTCCATCAGCCTTTCCTCCTTTGACAAGGAAGTTACCAACTACAAGTGACCACAGGCATCTGCGCTAGCCCCTTTCTGGAACATACGTTACTGACTGGAGGCATTGTGCTCATTTGTTTGACCTCATTTGTATTGCTCTTATCCATCAGCAAGTAATCATGCCCCACACCCTCTCTAACTGCCTGCCTCAGTTGTAGTAGCCAAAAGGAGAAAGATGATGATGATGACTTAAACAGGAGAGGTGTAGGGAGAAAAGAAAGAAAAGATGTCTTATATTTTAAAATCTTTTTTGTGTCTTTAAATAACAGTGTTACCACATTAAAGAAAATTCAATGATTATCAGAAATGAGGACAGAGGTTTTACTGATCTGAGTCCAGAGAGATCCTCCCAACACGAAACGGACAGCTCCTAACTATGCCTAGGAGCAAGAGAAGGAGATTTTGTGGAGACTACGACCTGCATGAATTCTGGAAGTATTCTACTCTCAGAGTGGAACATAAATACAACTGAAAATTCATGAACATATTCATTCATATATGAAAAACTGAGAAGCAGGAAAAATAGATGTTACATTTGTAAACTCTGTTGATGACTTTTTCTTTCCCAGTTTTCTCCAATATTTTGAATAGTTTAGGAAAATAAACAGAGTGAACAAGGGCCTTAATAAAAATTTGACTTGTTTAATAAACATATCAAATTCTAGATATTTTCAATTGAGTTTCGTATCAATTCTCTTATGCAACTACCTAATACCAAATCCATTCAAATTATGAGATTCAGTTTTCATTTCTGTTTCATAGGAATTTTCTGAATAACACTAAAAGTTTTTAACTTGGCTAGTGATTAACAAGTCCACCACCATGTTTATTTAGGCAGATTTCCTTCTTGCATCAATTAAATAAAACAACAACAACAACAACAACAACAAAAACATGAAATTACCTGGAACCCACTGATTACTGTTAGTGTGTATGCATGACTGTATTGGAATAGTTCTTTCGATAAGTCTTTCTATAGTGAGATTTAATTTGGCTCCAAATCAGGACAAAGTCTTTAGGAAAGCTGTTAAGTTTTTAAGGGAGAATTTTCCCTTTTCAATTTGATAATTACACATTAAGAAAGCTCCAAGTGCTTCCACATTGCCTTTTCCTGGCAATAGACTATGTTAGCTGTTTCTTAGGGGTGTTGTTGTGCTCCTTTTACTGGAGCACTTTAAATGATAAAAACACAATAACAGGCTCAAAGCAAAGACCAACCTCACCAATTCTCTGAACATATTACAATGTTAAAGATTCAGATGAAGAAAGAAACCCCTCCAGATCTAACTTCTCAAGTGAACTGCTCTCTGAGATATTGGCCCTGGGGACACTATCCTTATCTTCCATTTTGATCCGATGTCAATGTTAAATGTGCAATGCCCTTGGGAATATGATCAATCTAAATAATAGCTCCTGTGGGTTGAAAGAGGTTGTATACCTGCTTCATTTACAGTCTGTGCTCAGTATGTGACTGTTTCATTACAGTCCCCTGACTATTCCCTGTTGTAATATTAGCTGCCAAAGGATGAGGTTTTTTTTCCACACAGAAGCTAAGAACAAGTTCAAAGCTAGCTACTCTTACAATATTCAAGTACAATATTCAGCACATCCTAAAGACTGATTTTACAGAGTGGTAAATAAAGTACCTATGATGCCAGCCTTTACTTGTTCTCCAGTTTTAATAATATAAGAAATATATAAAGCATTACTAAAGAAAGAGAGGAGATTTAAAAAGATACCATTTATTTGGGTTAGAATTACTCAGAAAAAAATTTAAAATGTTAGGACTTTCAGTTTTTTGGGGAACTAATACAAGAAATATATTAATAAAGTATCATACAAATCCATATAGGAAAAATGAGAAAATTATGAGTTTTAATTAACATAGGAAAGAAATAATTTGAAAATTATAAGTAAAATTGCTTATCAAGCTGGAAATAATTCTGGAAAAAATTTCTGAGGACTTTAAAAAACATACGTCCCCAGATGTTGGTAGAAGAAAATACTCTAGCACCTGTTTCTGAGAATTATCCTCATAATTTCTGTGAAAATACAGCCAGTTAATAGGTGATTAATGAAAGTCCCTATTATTTCTCCAATTTTATAATTGCCAGTGGCATAATGTCAACTTCTCTAAAAATTTTTCATGGTAGTATTTTTTATTTGCTTCATCAAAGTCTTTCATTGGGACTCTACCATACCACTCGTGTTTATGGTAGATAAAACCCAAAATAAAATGTTGAGAGTTTATTGACTAAATTATTACTGGCCTGAGGAAATGGTCTCTACTTGTTTCTTCTAAAACTTACTCATGGACGGGTTAAATAGAAGACCCACCAGAGGCATTTTCATATGTTAATAGAAAAAAAATTAACTATTTAATTCACCTCTAAATCTAAAAATTAAAATAAAAATCTGGAAATATCCCTGGAATGGTTATTCTCTTCTGTTCTTGTTATGATAAATAATATAAAATACATTTTATCATTTGGATAAATATTATTTTAAAAAGATTATCTCTGAATGCACATAATAACATGATTGTCTTACTACATTTTCAATCACCTACCAATCTCAACAAAGAGAAAGACATTGTGATAAGTCATAATTTTATGTCCTTGCCGATTGCTCATGTACTCAAACCTTCTGTTAAGTGATTAGAGCTACTTTGAGAAGGTTCCCTGAGTATAGAAGAGGCCATAGAAGTGTTCTCAACACCTTTTGTTCCATTGGCTGATGAGGGTGTCACAGCAGTACTCAAGGTTTAGCAACTACCAAATAAAATTATATATATATATACACACACACACACATATATACACACATACACACACACATACACACACACATATGTATCCCTCCCTCTAGTTATACACTGTGGGATTCCATTTATTCCTATGTCTTTAGGCCTGAAGCATACCTGGTCATAATCAGCTACAGGAAGTTAACCTTGAGTGAGGAAGGAAACACAGTGAATTTTACTGATGGTTAATCAAGGAGAGCTTCAAAGAGGAGCTGATGTTTTACTTAAGACTTAAAAATAGTTTATTCTACATCAAGTAAAAAGGAGTTTAACTGCATTTAAAAAAAAAAACTAAAAGTTATTTTGTATTATTATTTTGTGTTATCTGTAGATTCACATGCAGCTGTAAGAAATAACAAACAGATTTCATTTACCTTGACCCACGTTCCCCAGATGTCAACATCTTTAAAACTATAAAATCCTATGAACAGAATATTGGCATTAATACAGGCAAGATAGTGACAAATTCCATCATCAGAAGGATACCTCATCTTGTGCTGTTATAGCCACACCCACTTCTTTCCCACTTCCACTTCCTATGTAACTGGCAACCATTAATCTGTCTTTCATTTCAATAGTCTTGTCATTTTGAGAATGTTTTATAAATAGAACTTATCAAAGTACATCCTTAAATTTTTTCATTCAGCATAATTCTCTGAAGATTGGTCTAAATTATGTTTTATATCAATAATTTCTTCATTTTTATTGCAAGTAGTATTCCATTGCATGGATGTACACTAGTTTGTTTCCCTACTCACCTGTTCAAGGATATCTGGGTTGTTTTCAGTGTGGAGCTATCACGAATAAGGATTCTGTGAGCATTGATGTATAGGTTTTTATGTTAACATAACTTTTCATTTCTCTGGGATAAATGCCCAGGAGTGCAATCTCTGAGTCATATGTTGGTTGCATGTTTAGCTAAGTTTTAAGATACAGCCAAATTGTTTTGCAGAGTGGTTATATTATTTTACATTCTCACCATAAATGCATAAGTGGTCCAGTTGCTTCATATCCTTGTCAGGAATTGGTGTTGTATACACACACACATATATATTTGACATTCTGATAAGTGTGTAATTGTGTTTTACTGTGATTGTAACTTGTATTTCTCAGTTGACAAATAAAGTTGAGTATGATTGAATGTGTTTATTTGCCATCTGTATATCTGTATTACTTCTCTCTTTTATTTTCTGATACTTTGACATCTGGACTTTACTGACCCTGGAAAAACTATTCCTACTAGGGCTAGCCAATTCCTGGAGATACTAAACACAACCCATCTGAAAGTGTATCTTTCATACCATACTAACTAATCCAGAGCCTGCCCACTCTACCTCCTCAATTAGGCTCGTAAACTCTGGACTGCTATTATCCTGCTCCAATCACTCCAGGGCCAGGTACTAGACATCCGACAATACCTAAATTCCAGAGCCCACTAAAATTATTCAGACTAGCCAATTCATCAGCTTACTCTGGCTTGCTCATTCCTTCCTACAGAAACCACAAGAAAAACTCTTGCCAAGTTTTTCTGTCACTCCCTGTAACTCCTAACAGACCCCACTGCTTGCCAATGTGGCTCTGCATGTACAGTGTGCTTCCTCCTCTTGGGAATTGTGAGTGACAAAATGTCTTTTTGGTGATAATCATCTCCTGATCGTTGGCCTCATCATACCTAAGAGTAATAAAGTAATCTCTCTTTGTCGAATGTCTCCTTGTGTCCTTTTTCCATTATCTAGTATTTTTTTCTTTATTAGAGAGTTTATTGTAGAGTTTAGGGAGTTCTCTACGCTAACACCTAGCTAGGTGTGTGCCAGCTATTATCTCCAAGCTTATAGCTTGCTTGTCTTTTTCAGAGTTTCATCAGAGTTTTCATGGAACAACATATTTTAATTTTGACAAAGTATATTTTTCATTTTTTTTCCATTTATTGATTTTGCTTTCAGTGTCAAAACTAAGAATCCTTTGTCTAGTCATAGGCCCTAAAGAATTTTGTCTTACTGTTTTCAAAAAGTTTTATAAAATTACACTTTTTATTTAGTGTATGATCTATTATGAGTTAATAAACGTATGATTGCTCTGGCTGTATCTGTTGGAAGGCTGTCATTTCTCCATTCAGATGCTTTTGCACCTTTGTCATAAGCCAGTGGGAGTATTTGTGCAGATGTATTTCTTGATTCCCTCTTCTGTTCCACTCATCTATCTATCTATCCATCTAGTTTTCCAATAACAAAATACTTGTTTATTTTATGAAATAAACTGCATAAAAAGCTGCCTACATAGTATGTGTTTTGGAAATGGGTAGATGGATGCCTTCCACTTTAGTCTCCTTTTTGTCCCCTAAATATTTGTTAGCTCTTAAAGTTTCTTTCTCTAATTATATGCAAATTAGAATGATTTTGTCTGTATCTACAAACGATCTTGCTGGGGTTTTGATGGTAACTGTAGTTTGTAGTATTCTTCATCCAGTGGGGATCAAATCCTAGCTCTCTGCCTGGTCTTTCCTGATAGCACTCAAGCAAGGATGTTGAGGTATCTTTTCACAGCCTTGTTAGTGTCAAAGTCTAGGCTCCCCACTCAGCCTTTATTGATGTGTGTCAGGGTGGAGCCACACTTCTTCTGTGATGTTGGGGTAGAATAGAGTAGTTAGGTCGTAAAATGTTTTGTTTTTATGTTTTATTTTTGTTTTCTTAGGCTACCCCTGTTGCTAGAGAGAACAGGTTTTTGAGGGGGCAATATATTTTGTCTGCATTTGTTAGTGTTTCCAGATTGTCAACTTATTCAGCTCCGAGTTTGGAATAAATGAGGCAAAAAACAAACTAAAATAAAAAAATATATAACCTAGAGAATTCATCACCATTTATTTCCTCTCCTCCCCATTCCCCACTATGTTCCTGGCCAGTGTGCCTTTTTTCCTCATCTTTCAGAATCTTATGTTAACTTTATATATGTCATTCAGGGTTTTTTGGTGGTTTATTTGTTTTGTTTTCTTTTTAGACATATGGAAGAATAGGAAAAAGTATGTATAGTCCTTCTTTCTAAAAATGGAAGATACACACATTACAGATGAATTGATCAAGAAAATGTGCTACATACACAAAATGGAGTACTATTCAGACACAAGAAGCAAAGCATCCTGTCATTTGCAAAAACATGGATGGAAACAGAGATCATCATAAAAGTGAAATAAACCAGACACAGAAAGACAAACTTCACATCTTCTCATGTACTTGTGGAATCTACAAAATTAAGACAATTGAACTCATGGAGACAGAGAGTAGAAGAATGATTACCAGAGGCTGGGAAGGGTAGTAGCAGGTGGAGTGGGGAAGAGAGGGAAGTGGGGATAGCTAATGGGTCCTAAAATAGTTAGAAGGAATGAATAAGAACTGATATTTTATAGGACCATGGATGAATACAGTTAATAATGGTAATAATTTAATTTTACATTTTAAAATAGCTAAGAGGGTATAATTGTATTATTTGTAACACAAAGGATAATGCTTGAGGGGATGGATATTCCATTTACTCTGATTATTATGCATTGCATGGCTATTCAAAATATATCATGCATACCATAAATATATACACCTACTACATACCAACAAAAATTAAAAATTAAAATAAAAAGTGTGTCTACTCCTTCTTTCTGGAAATGAAAGTCACACACATTCTGGAGGTTTTAATGTGAGATTTTTAAGACTGATAATCTATTTTTACATATGTACTCATTTAACTTTCAAACCTTTCTGAAATGAAATAAATGCTTCAGTAAAATGTGATTATATATTATAATATTCAAATTATACAGTGCTCTGCCAAAATATCAAATATATGGGTCAAGGAATGACATGAACATATACTTCTGAAGTTTTCACATAATGAAAGTACTATTCAAGAAAGACAGACATGAGATTTAAGGAATAGTAGAATTAACCTAGGAAAGCAATAAAATTAACTTTTAAAAAATGTCAATAATAATAACTGTGTACCAGATCCATATTATTTGTTTAAGAATAGAATAGGAAGTTAAGTAATTGTATACCCTTCAAATTAAGTTCCCTTTATAATATTATTATTTATAATTTATATAATTTCAGTATAAAACTGGTGGGCTAGTATAATAAATACTTAAATATGTCAAAATTGATAATAGAGTGGGTTCCTGTCCTCTCTTTCTTTCCATATTTACAGTTTTATTATTACTCACAGAGTATATTTTTATGACATATAATTCCAGCTTATCTGTTGTTTCAGGTGCATTACTAAATTTTACATATATTGTAATACACGCCCAATACATTAAGTGCTGATTATGGAAGAAATTAGTTCTTTGCAAGCTTTTTAATGAATAAAACATGACCTAGATAAAATTTAAAATGAAAAAAAATTTTGGACAAAAACGTTTTAAATAATAAAATAGGTGATGTTATAAAAATCTGCATCATTAAATTTCTAAATGTATCAAGAATGTAAAATAATGCCTTAAAAGGGGTAAAATGTAAAGTTAAAGAAGAAATGGAAAATATAATTTGACTCATAATAAAAATGCAAATAGTATTCCCAAACCTAGCACTACCCCAAACCTGCCAAATTCCTCCTTTTTTGATTTTTTTTAGAGCATTGATAAAGCATGTTTTCTGCACGCACACACACAAAAATTCTGCCTTAAAATGTTGCCATGCCATAGAAAAATGAAGAAAAATTTAATTACACAATATACAATATACTTTGTTGGATTACTATTGAAAATCTGTTTGGAAACCAGAGTCATCCATGGGCAATCTGGAGCAAAGTTAACTAACTATATTGTGCAGGCACAATAGACTTAAATAAGCAAACAGATACCAGATGGCAATAAAAGGGCAATTATCAATAACTCAGCAAGAAAGACGTTGCCAATATTAATTAAATCGATCAAACCAGTAGGTAGGAAAATAAATAAGTTAATTTGCGTGCATCTTTTATTTCCAGATAAATAAACACTTAGATAAAATATCCATCTCTCTGTCAGTAGGCTTCCTGCATTATTCAAGACTGACATATTTAAACACATTGGCTAGAGGCAAGGTTTTTAACTGATTAAAAATGAGATCCCAATTTGTGTCTACTTATTTTGCTATATTATGATTAGCAGAAGACTATGTGGTACAGAAAGTTTCACCCTGGTCAAAAGACAAAGATCTAAATACTCAACACGCTTTTGAAAATCTACAAGTATGATTAAGACCATGGTAAAACTTCCCGGAAATCAAGTTTTATCTCAATTGAATGTCTACTTACTGTTATTGTCACAGTCTTCATCACAGTAACAACATAAAAACATCAAAGTATGATATTTGAATGGCAGTTTTCTGGGAGCAAACTAAAAACCACTTTTAAAAAGCCTATTTGGCAGAACTTGATTAAATTCAGGCCCATACATTAGTTTAACCATGTATACCTGATGCTTTTTTGTTATGGTGACAGTAACATCAGTCTTAGAAAAATTGTAGAGAAAGATTCAATTTGGATAGTAGCTATACTTTCACACCGACTGCTATTTAGTTACAAGTTTATTTTCTGGTCATGATCATGGGAATTTTCTTTTCATAGAAATATGTTGAATTGACCAAAACAAGTTGAGTTAGAAAGAATATGAATGACCTTATGTCAGACTAGTTAGGCTTAATATTTGGTCATTAATAAGAGAGTGTGTGTTAAGTTAAATAAGCCAGGCACATAAAGACATATTCATCATGATCTTACACTTATGTGGAATCTTAAAAAATTGATCTTACAGAAGTAGAGAGTTGAATAGTGGTAGCTAGAGGCTGGGATGCTTGGAGGGGAAAGGGAAATGAGAAGAGGTTGGACAATAAGCACAAAGTTATAATTAGATAGGAGGAATAAGCTCTAGTGTTTCATTGCACACTAGGGTGGCCATAATTAACAATAATATATTGTATACTTCAAAATAGCTAGCTGAAGATTTTGAATAGTCTCAATACAAACAAATAATAAATTTTTGAGGTGATGGATATCTTAACTACATTAATTTGATCATTCCACATTGTGCATATATATATTAAAATTTCACACTGTGCCCTATAAATATGTACAACTATGTTTTCATTAAAAACCAAACCAAACCAAACAAAAAAAGACACCTTGTATTTATGGCCCAAGAAGTACTATTTGGAAAACTAATTGTCTTTCGCCTGTAATCTAGTATAAAATGATTTTTCAAAACCAAAAGTAACCTTGAAAACAAAGAACTTATGACACAGAAAACTAACATTGAACATGATGAGGTCATAGGCTTAAGATCAATCTAAAATTTGAAAAACGTAAAAGCTGGATTTAATAATACATGGTCATTTGGCTCAATGTTTAACAAATGCTATTGTTTACAACTTACTCTGCTAGTCATTAGGATAATGTAGTTACATTTAAATCTTATGTTATGTGGCATATTATGTGTTAGTGCAGTTTTTTCCCTGTCAACTTAGGATTAAGTCTTACTACTTAAGGAGGATGCTCATTAAGGATTGTCAAATAAACATTGAAAGGAATTTTGAAGTCTACGCAATGACTTAGGTGTTTGTCTAAAATTTGAGACAAACCTTCCTGTAAAAACTTTCTGGGTTATTGTAAAGTGGACTTGATCAAGGTAGTTACTCCTTACTTGGAAAATATTTATGGTTACTTAAAAATATATCTACAAAATGTGTTTGCATTACCTCGTTTGATTTCTTCAACATTACTTCGAGATAAATGAATTGTATTAACTTAGTTAAAACACTCAGAAATGGAGGCTCAAAATTTAGATAATTATCCAAAGCTGTCCAATTTGAATGTGATAGGTTTAGGTTTAGGTTTATGCTTAATATTGAAATGACATTTAATGCTGTCCTGTTGAAAACATTTTTATGTTCATATATTTTTAACAGCAGAAAATCAGTATGTTTAATTAAATGTAGTATTTATATTAGTATTATTTTAGAAAATACCTCTGTAAATGTTTAAAATAGTATAATTTGTAATCACCAGAAAATACAAACAACTCAAACATCTATTATCTGGAATCTGGTGAGGGTCAGTACAATGTGGGACATTCACAAGGTAGAATACTACCCAGAAATAAAAAGAACCAACTACTGGCAAACTCAGCAACATAGATGAATCTTAAATTTAAGCCAAACTCAGAAGTGAAGTGCAAAGGCTATCTATTATATATTCTACTTATATAAAATTTTGAAAATGTCAAAATTACAGAGACAGAAAAGAAATCAGTGGGTGCCACAGGCTGTTATCGGAGGAATAAATTGACACTAAAGTGGCTGAGGGGAAAGTTTTTAATGGTGATGGAATTATTGTAATTCTTTATTGTTCCAGGTTCCAAAATTGTATACATTTATAATGACTCATATAACTGCATCTAAAAAAAGGTGAATTTTAACTGTAAATTATGTTTTGATAAATCTGAAAAAATCATATTTGTAAATTTTCTGAGTAGATGAAGATATGCAATTTTGATAATTTTTATATCTAAAGTTGAGAAATACACAATATTTTCATCTAAAAAAGCCAGCCTCAAACATGTTCGTTGATATAATTAGCAGATTTTTATTTAGAATTAACTATAAATTTGAAATATATTTTAAATCAAGAAGCAATGTATCAATTATAAATCTTAGTAAACAAGACAATTTTGAAGTTACTTAAAATTGTGGGTTTACAAAACATATATTTTTAATTTTTTGATACATAATTGGTGTATATATTTATGGAATATGTAGGATATTTTGATACAGGCATACCATGTATAATAATCACATAATGGCAAATGAGATATCCATCACCTCAATAATTTATCCTTTGTGTTATATACAATACAATTATACTCTTTAGTTTTAAAATATGCAATTAAATTATTATTTACTATAGTCTCCGTGTTGTACTGTCAAATACAGGTGAAAGGCATCTTGAAAGTTCTATTTGATCATTTTCGTAATGAATAGCTTATAAAATCTATAGGAAAATACATTTTATTCTGAATCTTTGCTGAATTATTACCCCTTTATGAATCACCTGTGTTTGTTATTGCATACAGTTTCTCAGGCTTTTGATGTTGCCTAACTTTCCAGCCTTATGCATCTGAAGTTCAAATCACTCACCCAAATGCTATGTTCTCTTTCATTCCTATATCCTATGCCTATCCTTCCTTCTCCTATCATCCTTTGTACTGGAAGGTTTCTGGTTAACTTTTACTCATATTTCAAGATTCAACTGATATCATGGACTCTGCAAAATATTATCTTGATACCTACTCCTCAGTCTAAATAGGGTTCCACTGCATTATCAAAACATTCTCCTTCAATCAAAATCATATAATGGCTATATGGCTAATTTTTTTTTAATCCCTCCACCCACCTACCCAAGATCATGAGCTCAAAGAAATTCGGGACAGTATATTATATTATATTATACTATACTGTAATATACATTTATTTTTTTGAGACGGAGTCTCACTTCATCACCCTGGCTGGATTGCAGTGGTGCAATGTCTGCTCACTGCAACCTCCGCCTCCCGGGATCAAGCGATTCCTCTGCCTCAGCCTCTCGAGTAGCTGGGTTTACAGGCATGCGCTGCCATGCCCAGCTAATTGTTTGAATTTTTAGTAGAGACAAGGTTTCACCATGTTGGCCAGGCTGGTTTTGAACTCCTGACCTCAAATGATCCACCTGCCTCGGCTTCCCAAAGTGCCTGGATTACGGGAGTGAGCCACTGCGCCCATCAAGAACAATATTTTCTTTTCATATTTCAAAGACTAGCTTAGTGCTACTTTTTTGGTTTCGTAAGTGTTTGTTAGAAAGATACATATCAATGAGCGGTTAAGAATAAGACACAAAAATAATGAGTTTCAAATGGGTGATGTGTTGTCTACACCAGAAAGAATAATTGAGATAAGTTGTTCTTTTAGAAAATAGTTTTTAGACAAATATGTAAATACATAGATATATATTACATATATAATATCTAAATTAAATGTAAAGAAAATGGTCTAGCAAAAAATTACCTTTGAAGAAAATATTATAGAGTGTTACTAAGATGAGAACCTCACTAGAAATTTCTTAACTAGAGCACGTACATATACTTAAAAAAAATGACTGGTTCTATTTATCATACTATATCCATATAAAAGTTTTGCAGAGAAGAGATTTGGTTACTAAAGTTTTTGGAGTTACTAGAGCTTTAAATTTGAGAACTATTAGGACAATTTCAGAAAGGGAGCAAATAAAAATAAGTAAATAAAGGCTCATTATTTTGAAAGTTTTAAAAAGGAAAGAATTGTACCAATACTGTAGTTGTGAATTACTTTAGCAGTATATCTAATACAAAAATATGCAATACAGGTAGATTAGTGTATTATGATATTTCTGACTTGTTTAATGACTTATAGTTTCTAATTGCGACATTTGCTCCTCTAAGTTGTCTAGTGAAAAATGATATTTAATCATGCTTGAATTTTCTACTAACTTTCTCCACTGCCCTATTATCTTTGTCATGTTATGGACATGATTTTAAAATTTGTCAATCACTCTACAACTACAGCACCTTTAACCTTGTAGTTATTCTTTTGATATATTCTTCATAAGACTGACATTGATTTCTTCACCCTTGGAGTATTTGAATTCTGAGAAAAAAAGTCAAATACTTACTTTTTAAGAAAATGTTATGCCATATTATTACATTTAAATAGAAATCTCAAGATCAAAATAATTTAGAATCTAAGAAAATAATAATATCCTGTCAATGGCAATGTCACCCACATGTCATCACCAGTGGGAAGGTAAGACAAGTGACCTCAAGCAATGGCATAATTGTTTTTTTACTACAGTCTATCTTCTGGTCTTTAAGTTTATGAGGTTAAAACATAATTAATTTATATAAACACAATTCAAGATATTGATATATGTAATATAAGAGTAACAAAATATGAATCAGAAATCAGAAATTCTACTCATTGTCAATATGATAAATGTGTACATCCCTCTTAATATATTTATGAAAAGGAAAATATTAACTAATATTGGAGTACATGAGGAAGGATAATTAATAAATATAATGTTTAATAAAATCTCTAAGACAACAATGCAGATACTTTAAAATATGTATTGTTCTGCCAATATGGCAAGAGAAAACCTATATGATGAATATACATGCCAATGGAACTGAATGACAAAAGTTTTATTTGCTAAAGCTGCAAGACTCTCTGGAAAAAGCTTGGATAGAAATAGTCATTATTAAGCTGTGACTCTTCTTTTTTATATTCCACAGTAACTAGGCCCCCTTTATTTTGATAAATGTTCTCTTTATGCATATTGAAATATTTAACTAGATTGGATTCCAGTTTTCCTGGAATAGAAACTAATTCTGTCCATTTTATATAAACACTGAACAAGACAAGCTATTTGGGAAAAACACTGTGTTCTGTGATATTCCATAGAGCATTGTAGCTAAGGTCATAGATGTCAGGATCAATTAAATCCTTCCTATTTAAAACAATTTGATTGCTGTGTGGATTTCAGCAATAATTTAACATATTTCATCTTTATTGATGTAAGTATAATGAAATAAGAATAGTATCTATATCAAATCATGTTCTTTAAATGGAATGAGATAATGCTTGCCAATGTATGTGGCATATAATAACTCCTAGATAAATATCAGCAATCATTATCATGGACATTGTTAATCTATGCCAGTGAAAGTGTTATTGAATCCTAGAGAGATACTTCATATCAGACAAACAGACACACCTCATTTTATTAAGCTTTGCTTGTGCTCCATTTTTTTTTTAAACAAATTGAAGGTTTTTACAACCTGTGTCAATTAAGTCTATAGATAACATGTTTCCACTAACATACATTCACTTCGTGTCTCTGTGTCACATTTGGTAATTCTCACAAAATATTTCAAACTATTATTATTATTATAATATCTGTTTTGGTGATGTGTGATCGGTGATCTTTGATGTTACTATAGCAACTGTTTTGTGGCATCACAAACTGTACCCATGTAAGATGGTGAACTTAATCCATAAAAGTGTGTGGTCTGGTTGCTCCACTGTCCAGTCATTCTCTGTCTCACTCCCTTTCCTTAGGCTTTCTTATTCCCTGAAAAACAGTAATATTAAAATTAGGCTAATTAATAACCCTACAATGGTCTCTAAGAGTTTAAATGAAAGGAAGAGTCACACATCTCTTACTTTAAATGGAAAACTAGAAATGATTAAGATTAGTGAAGAAGGTACGTTGATATCCTAGATAGGCAGAAATGTAGGCCTCTTGTACCAAAAAATTAGCCCAGTTATGAATGCAAAGGAAAAATTCTTAAAGGAAATTAGAAGTTTTACTTCATGAACACATAAATGATGAGAAAGAGTAATAGCTGTATTGCTGATAGGGAGAAAGTTTTAATGGCCTGGACAGAAGATGAAACCAGCCACAACATTTCCTTAAGCTAAAGCCTAATCCACAGCAACGTTGTATCTCTTTTCAATTCTATGAAGGCTGACATAGGCGAGGAAACTGCAGCAGAAAAAATTGGAAGCTAGCAGAAGTTGGTTCATGAGGCATAGGGGAAAAAACCATCTTCATAACATAAAACTGCAAGGTAAAATTGCAGATCTTGATGGAGAAGCTTCGACAAGCTATCCAGAAGATCTAGCTAAAATCATTAATGAATGTGGCTATACTAAACAACATAACAAATTTCTTGCAGTTGAAACAGCCTTCTATTGAAAAGAAGATGCTATCTAGAACTTTCATGTATTACCTGCTTCAGAGGACAGACTGACTGTCTCGTTAGGGGCTAACACAACTGGCAACTTTAAGTTGAAACCAATTTTAACTCACTTACCATTCTGAAAATTCTAGGTCTCTTAAGAATCATGCTAAATCTACTCTACCTATGCTTTACAAATGAAACAACAAAGCCTGATGATAGCACAGGTGCTTATAGTACATTTTTTTAAATATTTTAAGCCCTTCATTGAAATCTACGGCTCAGAAAACAAACTTTTGTCAAAATATTACTGCTCATTGACAATGCACCTGGTCACCCAAAAGCTCTGATGGAAATATAAAAAGACTAATTTTTTTATGCCTGCTACCACATCCATCTATTCTGCAGCCCAAGAATCAAGGAGTGGCTTCCAAGTTGTATTAAGAAATACATACATTGTGTAAGGTGATAGCCCACCATAGATAGTGATTCTTGTGAAGGATCTAGGCAAAGTAAAGTGATAACCTTCTGGAAAGACTCACCATTCTAGATACCAACAAGAAAATTTGTAGTTCATGGGGGGAAGTCAAAATGTAAACATTAACAGGAGTCTGGAAGAAGTTCATTTCAATCTTCCTGCATGTCTTTTGGGGGTTCAACACTTCAGCAGAGGAAGTGGTGGCAGATGTGGTAAAAATAGTCAAAGAACTAGAATTAGAGGTGGAGCCTAAAGATAAGACTCAGTTGCTGCAATCTCATGATAAAATTTGAAAGGCTGAGAATTTCTTCTTATGGCTCTGCAAAAAAAGTGGTTTCAGAAGATGGAATCTACTCATGGTGAGTATGTTGTGGACATTGCTTATTCCAGGAATAAAGCCTACTTGATCATGCTGAATTAACTTTTTCGTGTGCTGCTGGATGTATTTTGCTAGTATTTTGTTGAGGACTTTTGCATCTATGTTTATCAAGGATATTGGTCTCAAGTTTTCTTTCCTTATCATGTCTTTGCTAGATTTTGGCGTTAGGCTGATTCTGACTCCATAGAATTAGTTAATGAGGAGTCCCTCCTCCTCAACTTTTCAGAACAGTTTAAGTCAAAATATTATCAGTTATTATTTGTATTTCTGGTAGAATTTGGCTGTGTAGCCATCTGGTTTAGGGAATTTTTGGTTGGTAGGGTTTTTATATTACTGATTCAATTTCAGAAATCAATATTGACCTATTCAGAGTTTCAATATTTTTCTTATTCAAACTCAGGAGATTGTAGGTTTCCATTAATTTATCCATTTCCTCTAGATGAAAAATATTCAATCTTATAGTTTTCCTGGTCCTCATTGGAAGAAGAATTGTCTGCGTCCACACATAAAATACACTAACACTAACAATAGCTGATGAGCAAATCTCTTAATGTTTTAATAAAGTTCACAAATTTATTTTGGGTGAAATTCAAACCTGCCCTGGGCCACATGTGGCCCACAGGCCATGAGTTGGACAAGCTTCCTCTAGATTTTCTAATTTGTGTGCATAGAGTTTTTCATACTATTCTCCGAGGATCTTTTGTATTTCTGTGAGATCAGTTATAATGTCATCATTATCATTTTGATTGTAATTATTTGGATCTTTTTGTTGTTGTTTTAAATCTAGCTAACTGTCTATCAATCTTGTTTATTTTTTAATAACCAATTCTTGGATTCATTAATATTTTGTATCTCAATTTCATTTTTGCATCAAAATTTCACTAACTTATTTTCAAATTTTAGTTGTTCTTATTCTTCGGCTAGTTTGGGGGCTGGCTTATTCTTTATATTCTGGTTTCCTTAGGTGCAAATTTAGATTGTTAACTTGAGATCATTCTAACTTATCGATGAAGTTGTTTAGGGCTATAAACTTTTTTCTTAATGCTCCTTTTACTGCATCCCAGAGATTTTGGTAAGTTGTGCCACAATTTTCATTAATTTCATTTTTTTATTCTTACCTTAATTTCAATATTCACCCAGGAGTTATTCAGAAGCAAGTTGTTTAATTTCCATGTTTTGGAGGTTTTCTTGATGTTAGTTTCTACTTTTATTGTATTGTGGTCTGAAGGTATTCTTGATATGATTTAGTTTTTTTTTTTAATTTCTTGAGACTTGCTTTATGGCTGAGCATGTGGTCAATCTTAGAATATGTTATATGTGAAATTGAGAAAAGAATGCATATTATTTGGTTACTGGGTGGAGTGTTCTGTGGATGTCTATTGGGTTCAATTGCTCAAATGTCAAGTTTAAGTCCAGAGTTTCATTATACGTTTTCTGCCTTAATAATCTGCCTAATGCTGTCAATGGAGTGTTGAAGTTATTATTGTGTGTTTATGTATGCATTTTCATAGGCCAAGGAAAACTTATTTTATAGATCTAAGTGCTCCAATGTTAGATGCATATATACTTAGAATAGGTAATTCTTGTTGGGTTTTACCCTTTATCATTATGTGATGCCCTAATTGTCCTTCTTCATTTCTATTGTTTTAAGAAAATAATATAAGAGTTATAACTCTTGTTCTTTTTTGTTTTTCTTTTGCATGGTGTATCTTTTTCTGTTATTTTGCTTTCAATCTGGATATCGTTGCATCTGGGATGGGTCTCTTGAAAAAAACAAATGGTTGGGTCTTGTCTTTTTACCCAACTTGCCTGTCTGTCTTCTAAGAGGGAGATGTAGCTTATTCAATGTTAGTATTGATATGTGTGATTTTGATCTTCTCATCATGTTATTAGCTGGTTGTTATGGAGATTTGATTGCATGGTTGTTTTATAGTACCTGTAAGCTAGGTGCTTAAGTGTGTTTTTGTGGTAACAGATGTCCTTCTTTCAATTTTGTATTTAGCATGACTTTAAGGGCATGTTGTAAGGCTGGTCTAGTCAAAACAAATACCCTTAGCATTTGCTTGTCTGAGAAAAAAATGTTATTTCTCCATTTCTTATGAAGCATAGTTAGCCAAATATTAAATTCTTAGTTGAAATTTTCGTTCTTTAAGGACACTAAAAATAGGATCCCAATCTCTTCTAACTTACAAGGTTTCTGCTGAGAGGTCTACTGCTAGCTGGGTGTGGTTCCCTGTGTATGTATCTTTATCCTTCTTTGTAGCTGCTTTTTTGTTTGTTTGTTCCTTTGTTTTTTCTTTGGTCTTGCTAAATCTTATTACTATGTGCCTTGGGGATGGTCATCTAAAACAGAATTTAGCCATGTTTCTCTGTATTTCTTGGATTTCCATGTCAACCTCTCTAGCAAGATTAGGAAACATTTTATGAACTATATTCTCAAATATATTTTCCAATTGCTTATTTTCTCTCCTCTCTCAGGAATGTCAGTGAACCATAGATTTAATGACTGCAATATTTCTCAGAGGTTCTGTTCATTTTTCTTTATTTTTGTCATGCTACATTGATTTGATGAACTAGTCTTCAAACTCTGAAGTTCTTTTCTCAGCTTGCTCTACTCAGCAGTTAATATTGCTGATTGTATTATAAAACTCATGTAGTGGATTTTTCAGGTCTAGAAGTTCAGTTTGGTTCCTTCTTAAATTGACTATTTTATGTTATAGCTCATGGATCATTTTAACAGATTCCCTGAATCCCATGAATTGAGTTTCAACTTTCTCCTAAATTTTGATGGGCTGCCTTCCCATCCAGATTTTGAATTCTATGCCTGTTTTTTCAATAATTTCAAACTGATTAAGTATCTTTGCTGGGGAGCTAGTGGACTCATTTGTGGTAAGACAATATGCTGGCTTTTTGAATTGCCAGAGTCCTTGTGCTAATACTTCCTCATCTGGGAGGGTTGGTGTTTCTTTAACCGTGGTGTAATTTGAGTATAGTCAGTTGGCTTTATTTCTGGATGCATCCAGAGGGCCAGGGCTCTGTAGAGGATCTGTGTCTGTGGGTAAATTCTTGTGCTTGGTTTCACAGGTGTATATACTGGCAGGATAATTTATGTTGTTGTAGTTTGGGCTGTCATCAGTAGATAGTACATAAGAGTAATGGCTAGTAGCTAGGCTACAACTCAGTTGTGTGACTCTTTTGTACTTCCCTGAATTTTCAGGCATACTCTGCAGTGGAATTGGGAATTAGAAATATAGCCTCCTCACCAGGTCCACTTGAGGACCTTGGGGTAAGCGCTTCTGATCACAGTGCTGCACCCATGTTTTTTTTATTAGGTGTTCCACATCACATGGCCCCCTTGGACAGAGGCTGTCTCAGGGAGATATGCCACACCCTTTCTGACCTGGCCTAGCCCTTTAGAGGGAAGCATGCCACACCCTTCCCCAGCCCAGGAACTCTTGTGTCTCACACTCTTCATTGCTCTGATAGTGGAGGCTTCTCTCCCACTTGATTGCTGGCCTAAGGTCTTGGCTCCATACTTTGGAGCTGTGCTCTGAAGCCTTTTGGGCACCAGGATGTTCCACAACTTCCAGTCAGGTTCCGGCTGTCCTAGGGAATCCAACGTGCTCCTGAGTCATCAGTACAGTACTCAGGTAGAACAACACATTCAGACTAGTTTAGAGAGGCTGCTCTGTGTACCCATTCCTGCAGAACAGGTAGGCATGGGCCCTGTGAAAGGCCAGTAGGCAGGAGGGCTACAGAACAGACACGTCCCAGTCCCAGGAGGAAGCTGGCTCAGCTCTACTCTCTTTTATCTCAGAGGTCAGACTGGGCCAGCACCTTCCAGAGGGAAGTAGGGAACTCTGGGGAATGGATATCTAAGACCACCGTCCAGCAGAGCTTCTCAGTATACAAAAACTCCTGGATTCCACACTGTGTGAAAACCTGTCTCTGCCTTTTCCCAGAGATCATTCTGCCAGCTCAACCATCCATTTGGAATGCAGAGTCACCTGTAGCTTGGATCCCAGAGGTTTGTGGTAAGAGTGAACCGTCTCTCAGTTCCCTGACTCAGCCCTCTCTGAGGACTTATTACAGACCTGAAGTAGCCCTATCATTCATGTATTTCACTTGGGGTTCCCAACTTCCATCATCTTTAGTCTTGTCATCAGCATCACCTGTTCATCCACTCTTGGGTTATTTTCTCTGACAATCTCCCCAAATTATGGTGGTTCACTTGATAATTAGCTCTCTCTCCACGGGAGTGGGGATTTCTGGCTGTGTCTGGCCTGCCATCTTGTCTCATCTCCTCTGGCAATCTTTATTATTGTCTCAGTTTAAGAAATTGACATACCACAGCAACCTCAATCTTCAGTAACCAACACCCCGATTAGTCAGCAGTCATCAATATTGAGGCAAGACCCCCCACCAGGGAAAAGTTTATAACTCACTGAAGGCTCAGATGATCATTTAAATATTTTAGCAATAAAGTTTTTTTAAGTTCATGTACATTTTTTAAGACATAATGCTATTGCACACTTGATAGACTAAAAAATAGTTAAACAATGACCTTTATATGTACAGGGAAACCAGGAAAAAAAGTGTGATTTGCTTTATTATGATATTTGACATATTACAATAGTCTGAAACCTAACCTGTAATGTGTCTCAGTCATGTTGGTGTTTTTAATTTTGCTTATAGTTTAATCATGAATAAAATATATGATTATTTAAATGCTATAAAAAGTAATACATACTACATATTTCAGTATCTATTCAGATTTTCAAAATTCCTGGAGAAATTATTCTTTAGAATTTTAGGTTCACTGTCTTTAAGGATAAGTACTGGTAATCTTATTTACATATAACTAATTTTCTTAATTTCCTTTGATAGTCTATTTTTGTTGTATAAAAACATACCTGATTTTGTATATTTACTTTTATAACCTGCAAGTTTAACATAGTTGTTTAATAGTTTTAACAATATTTGTGCCCTTTGAGTTTTCTACATATAAGATTATGTCATCTGCAAACAATATAATCGCACATCTTCCTTTCTGATAAGAATAGATTTTATTTTTTTCTTGCCTAATTGCTCTGGCAAAGACTTTCATTACTGTGTTGAATTAAATTGATTAGAATGGGTAATATGGTTTGGCTCTGTTTCCCCACCCAAATCTCATGTGGAATTGTGATCCTAAGTAATTGGAAGTAGGGCCTGGTGGGAGGTGACTGGATCATGCGGGTGGTTTATGATGGTCTAGCACCATCCTCCTCGTACTATCTTGTGATAGAGTTCTCATGAAATCTGGTTGTTTAAAAGTTTGTAGTACCTACCCCTTTGCTCTGTCTTCCTGCTGCTCTAGCTATGTAGGATGCATTGGCTTTCCCTTCACTTTCTGCCATGCTTGTAAGTTTCTGGAGTCCTCCGCAGCCTTGCTTCCTGTACAGCCTGTGGAACTATGAACCAACTAAATCCCTTGTTTTATAAATTACCCAGTCTCAGATATATCTTTATAGCAGAATGAGAACAGACTAATACAGAACATTGGTACCAGAGAAGTGGGACATTTCTATAAAGATACCTGAAAATGTGGAAGTAACTTTAGAACTAGGTAATAGGCAGAGACTGGAACAGTTTGTAGGGTTCATAAGAAGTTAAGAGGATGAGGGAAAGTTAAGAACTTCCTAGAGACTTGTTGAATGGTTGTGATCAAAATGCTGATAGTGATATGGGCAGTGAATCCAGGCTGAAGTGGTCTCAGATGGAGATGAGGAACTTACTGGGAACTGCAGTATAGATTGTTCTTGCTATGCTTTAGCAAAGAGAGTGGTAGCATTGTTCCCCTGCTCTCGAGATCTGTTGAACATTGAATTTGAGAAAGATGGCTTAGGGTATCTGGCAGAGGAAATTTCTAAGCAGCGAAACATTCAAGATGTGGCTGGCTGCTTCTAACAGCATAGATTCATATGTGTACACAGAGATTACCTGAAAGTGGAACTTATATTTAAAAGAGAGGCATAGTGTAAAAGTTTAAAAATTTGCAGCCTGACCATTACAAAAAAAAAAAAAAAAAAAAAAAATTCTGGGGAGAAACTGAAGCCCACTGCAGAAATTTGCATAAGTAAATCAGAACCAAATGTTAATAGCCAAGATAATGGGAAAAAAAAAATACCTCCAGGGAGCTTCAGAGACTTTCATGGCAGCACCTCCCACAACAAGCCTGGAGACCTAAAAAGGAAAAATGATTTCATGTGTCAGGCCCAGGGCACTGCTGCCATGTACAGCCTCAAGACATGGCACCCTGCATCGCAGTCGCTTCAACTTCAGCTGTGGCTAAAATAGCCCCAGTTACATCTCAGGCCACTACTCCAGAGTACAAGCCCCACACCTTGGTGACTTTCATGTGGTATTAATCCTGCAGGTACACACAGGGCAAGAAGTGAGGCTTTGGAGCCTCTGCCTAGATTTCAGAGGATGCAATCTCTGGATGTCCAGGCTGAAGTCTACAGGGACAGAACCCTCATGCAGAAGCCTTACTAGGGCAGTGTGAAGAGGAAATATGGGGTTTGAGCCCACACAGAGAGTCCCCACAGAGACACTGCCTAGTGGAACTGTGAAACACTGCTACCATCCTCCAGGCCTCAGAATGGTAGCGCCAACAACACCTTGTATCATGCACCTGGAAAAGGTACAGGCACTCAGTGCCAGCCTAAGAAAGCAGCTGCAGGGGCTCTATCCTGCAGAGCCACAAGGATAGAGCTTCCCAAATCCTCAAGAACCCACCCTTTGTTTCAGTGTGGCCTGGATGTGAGACATTCTGAAGTCAAAAAAGATTATTTTGAAGCTCTGAGATTTAATGACTGCCTGCTGAGTTTTGGACTGCCAAGACACTTGTAACCTCTTTGTTTGGCTGATTTTTCCCTTTTGGAAAGGGAGTATTTACCAAAGGCCTATACCCCCACCATATCTTAGACGTAACTAACTTGTCTTTGATTTTACATGATAATAGTCAGAAAGGACTTGCCTTGTCTCAGATGAGACTTTGGACTTGGACTTTTGAGTTAATGCTGAAATGAATTAAGACTTTGAAGGACTGTTGGGAAGGCATAATTGCTTTCCAATTTTGGAATGTGATAAAGACATGAAATTCGGAGGGGCCACGGGCAGAATTATATGGTTTGGCTTGGTGTCCCCACCGAAATCTCATGTTAAATTGTCATTCCCAATGTTGGGGAGGGACTTGGTCAGAGATTATTGGATCAAGGGGGTGGTTTCTAGTGGTTTAGCACCATACCTCTAGTGCTGTCTCGTGATAGAGTTTTCATGAGATCTGGTTGTTTGAAAGTGTGTAGCACTTCCCGCTTTGTTCTCTCTTCATCCTGCTTCTATCATGTGAGACATGCTGGCTTCTGCCGTGATTGTAAGTTTCTTGAGGCCTCATGAACCTCATGATTGTAAGATTCTTGAGGCCTTCCTATACAGCCTGTGGAACTGTGTTGATTAAACCTCTTTTCTTTGTAAATTACTCAGTCTCAGATATGTTTTTATAGCAGTGTGAGAACGGACGAATACAGAGGGTATCCTTGTTTTTTTTTTTCCAAATTTTAGAGAAAGAAGAAGCTTTTAGTTGTTCTCCACAGAGTATAATGCTAGCTGCTGGCTTTTCATATATGTTCATTATTCTGTTGAGATAAATTCCTTCTGTACCTAGTAACACTTTTATAACAAAAGGTGTTGGTTTTTCTAAAAATTTTTTTTGTACCTCTATTGAGATGATCAAAGTAATTTTTCTTCTTTATTCCGTGAATGCCATGCATCACATTGATTGATACGCCTATGTTAAACCATTCGTGCTTTTGAAAAACATTAAAATACTTCTGTCTTAGTCTGCTCAGGCTGAAAAGAAAATATTATAAACTATGCTATTTATAAATTATATAAATGTATTCCTCATAGTTCTGGAGTGTGAGAAGTCCACTATCAAGGCACTGGCCAATTCCATATCTGATGAGGGCCCACTTCACGAATGACCTTTCTTCCCTCTATCCTCACAGGGAAGAAGGAGCTGGGCTCCCTTTGTGGCCTTACTGATAAAGGCACTGATCCCATTCTTGAGGGCTTTGTCCTTACAAGATAATCACCTCCCCAAAACTCCACATCCTAATATCGTTACCTTGGAGATAGGATTTCAAAAAGGTTCAGACATAACAAAAACAGACCTGACCAAAAACGTGAAAGACTTACACTGAAAACTAGAAAACACTGATAAAAGAATTTAGGCAGATACAACAAATAAAAAGAACATCTTCACAGGCTGAAATAATTTATATAATTAAGTTGTTCATACTACACAAAGCAATCTACACATTCAGTGCAATCTCTGTCAATATCTTTGCATATAGCCAAAATGTTTTTGACCAAGAGAAAGGAGCTGGAAGTATCACACTTCGTGATTTCAAAATATATCACAAAGCTGCATTAAGCAAAGCACTACGTCGCTGGGATAAGAATAGAAATTTATAGAAATGGAACAAAATAGAAATTCTCAAAATAAACCCACTTATATACAGTCAACTGATCTTCCAAAAGAGAGACAAGAATATATACTGGGGGAAAGGATAGTCTCCTTAATAAATAATGCTGGGAAACTGGATATCCACATCCAAAAGAGTGAAGTTGGATTCTCATATGTCATCATATAAAAAGTTATTTCCTTTCACCACACACAAGAATTAACTCAAAATATATCTTCCAATTAGCCTAATTTGGTCACTACACATCGTATACATCAAACATCACATGTACCTCATAAATATGTACACATATGTCAATAAAATAAATAAATGTTTAAGCATAATAACTAAAAACACATAACTTCTGGTAGAAAGTACAGACGAAAAGCTTAATGACATTGATCTGGGCAAGATTTCTTGGATATGACCCAAATACATTGGTCAAAAAGCAAAAATAGGTAAGTTGGAGAACACCAAACTAAAAAGTTTCTTCCCGGCTGGGCACGGTGGCTCACGCCTGTAATCCCAGCACTTTGGGAGACTGAAGCAGGCGGATCATCTGAGGTCAGGAGTTCGAGACCAGCCTGACCAACATGGAGAAACCCCATCTCTACTAAAAATACAAAAATTAGCTGGGCCTGGTGGCGCATGCCTGTAATCCCAGCTACTCGGGATGCTGAGGCAGGAGAATCGCTTGAACCCAGGAGGCGGAGGTTGTGGTGAGCTGAGGTGGTGCCATTGCACTCCAGGCTGGACAACAAGAGAGAAACTCCATCTCAAAAAAAAAAAAAAAAAAAAAAGAAAGAAAAGTTTCTTCCCTCTTCCCTGCCAAGGAAAAAGTAAATACGGTAAAAAGGCAACCTAAGTAATTGAAGAAAATTGCAAACCATATATCTCTTACAGTGCTAATTTTGCAAAGTGTATAGGAAAATCCTGAATCTCAATTACAAAATAATAAGTAAATAAATAAAGTAAACTATTTTTAAAAATAGGAAATTGCTTACATAGACATTTCTCTATAATGGTCATAAAATAGTAGGTATGTTAAAAGATGCTTAACATTTCTAATTATCAGAGAAATGCAAAACAAACAGCAGAGATATTACCTCATATATGCTACTATGGTTATTATTCTATTATGGTTATTATTAAAACATAATAAAAGGTGACATATGTTGGCAGATTTTGGAGAAATCAGAACCCTCATACACTGTTGAATGGAATGTATAATAGTGTAACTGTTAGGGGGAACATTGTGGAGGTTCCCCAACATTAAAAATAAAACTACCATATGGTACAGCAATCTGACTACTAGGTATGTATTAATAGCTAAAATAGTTGGAATTAGAATCTCACAGAGATATTTGCATTAGCCTGATTATTGCAGCATCATTCATAATATCATAATACAGAAACAACCTAAATGTCCATCACCAGACAAATTAATGGAGAAAATGTGTTGTTTATATATACAACCACATGTCATTCAACTTTATAAAAGAAAGAAATCCTACCATTTGTGACAATTTGGATGGACCCGGAAGATGTTATGCTGATTGTAATAAGTAAGATGTACAATATTCCATGATTGCTCTAATAAGAAGCATCTAAAATAATCAAAGGAATAGAAGTAGACAAAACTTTGGTTACCACGAAATGAGAGAGGTGCTTATGGTAGTTGTTGTTTAATGTTCATAATGTTCCAGTTTTACAAGATGAGCAGGTTCCAGAAATGCATACAACCTAGTGTCCATACTTCACGATAAAGTTTTGTGTACTTACAAATTTGTTAATAGCTTAGATATCCTATTAAATATTTTTTTACTGCAAAAAAGAAAACAATAAGAAAAGGAGACGGGATACTTTTGGAGGTGATGAATATGTTTATTACCTGTATTGTGATGATGGCAGCATAAATGTTTACATGTGTCCAAACTCATCAAATTGTATTTATTAATTATGTGTAATTTTTATATACCCATTATACCTCAATAACTTTGGAAAAAATAAAATAAAAATATTGAAGTCCATTTACACTATTGAATAATTCAAAATTAATATATAATATATTTTGAGTTATTGTTAATTTAAATATTAACTTTAAACTCTAAAGAAACATTAAGTGGCAGAAAAGTATTAACATATATCCTTAAAATTGATATGGAGCTAGTGAGTCATCTCCTTTTTTTTGGATATATGGTAAAGTCTTTGATCAATATTGAGTTATATTCCAAACCATATGTGTTCTTAATATGTAAATCACTATCAACACAAAATTAAATCGACTGGATAAATGAATTAGCAAATATAGCCTAACAATGCTGTAAGCTCCTTTTCTAATCCTTGTGAACATTCCTAGATTTGGTTAGGGATTTATGTGGCTTCAGCATGGTACAACAAACCACAATTTTAAGAAGGCTCTGGAGAAGTACTTCTGGGAATATGTCTGTAGTGTTCTAAACGTTTTGGAGAGGTGCTCTGGTGTTCCTCCTGCATTCCTTCACTTATTTCCTGTTTCATATCCCCAAAGAAAACTTCAGGCACTCAATACTGCAATACATTGTTATGGACGTTTTGTTAGAAAAGACGAGGTGCTCCAAGGCACAGAACAGGGCACATTGTTTATTCTATGAGGTCAGGATATCTTCCCTGAGAAACATTTGAAGGAATAGTATGAATACTAAATAGATGAAGCACTTTTCAGGCAGAGACAAATAGTATTTTTTAGGCCTTAAGTAAAAAATTGTTAAAAAATCTTTCTATGTATCTTTTCATCCACATGTATGCACATGTGTAAAAGTGTGGTCTTCTCAGTTTCAGCTGAGATTTCAGTGGTAATTATATCCACAGATTGAAGGCATACACTAGGTGACCTATGCAGAATATTCAAGGAGATGCCCTAAAACCAGTATTGTGGTCTTTGGCCCATTCTAATATAACAAGCTCTCGTTGAAAGAAGCTGAGGAATTTACTTGGAAGATATTTTTGGAAGAATATAGAATGTACTCTTTTCTCCCCAATGGAAATAGAAAATGTTTGCTTCCCCCTCACCTCAAGTTTAACAAGCCATATTTCAAAGAAACTTCTAAAACATTCAGGACATGTGTCTTCGTGACTTACAATACATATAAGACAAGTTTTTGAATAAAAAAGAGAAAAGTTTGAACCATTAGCTTGAAATGGCAGAATAGTAGAGTGATTTGTAATTTAGAATAAATGAAGGATCAATGAGTTCTGGTTCAATTATTGGTCACATTGCAGATCTGGCTAGAAGCAATTTTGAGTCATTATAAAGAGGTTTCTCTGTAGAGACAGTGACTCACAGGTGGATAGATTTAGGATAACCAAGAACTCAATGATAAATTAGAAAGGAAAAGTACCATAAGGATATGTTTTTGTGTATATCCAAAGGGAAACTTTTCAAGAAAAAGAAAGTTATTCTAGAAAAAAAAAAAAGAAAGAAAGAAAGAAAGAAAAAGATCAATTTAAAATAACCACCAAGATTAAGGAGATTCCAAATCGGATTTACAGCAGTATCATTCTCTGAGGCCATACTTCTTTATCATCTCTTATTCTCCACTGCTCTGAAGTAATAAAGTTCAGAAACTGTAGCTAACAGATGAGTAAAAGGAGATACAGAATAAAGAGGAGAGTTGCATTAATTTTAAAACAAATTTTGAAATTGTTACTGTTAATTTTGAGAAAAATAAAACAGATAAACTACAAAATCATGTAACCAAACAGCATTCCTGGACTACAAAGTTAATAAAGCTGATATCTGGACTATAAAGGAAAACACACACACACACACACACACACACAGCACACACCTCGAGAAATATGCCAGTGCTCAGGTCTCAAGATCTGCTGGAGGGAAAACCCTGCTCCTACGCTGAAAATATTTGAATCCACAGTGCACTGAATCTACCTGAAACTACAATACAACCCAAAAACAGTTCAAAAAGAGGTTGTAGATAGGCCTCCACATAGGAAACTTGTGAATGGCACTATAGCTGGGCTGAGTATTCTGTTGTAATTGCATAGTTCTTCTACTTCCTCTTTCATAATTGTTCCTGAGAGCACTACCAAATAAATGTCCTGAACACAAATTTCCTTCTCAGCTTCTGTTTTCTGGGGACTCTCATCTATACTCTTGAGCAGCCATAGAGGTTTTGATGATGCAATGTCATTATCAAATGTATTGTAGTAGAGTTTGCTCTGCCCTAGGGTTAACTTTGAAAATGGGAAATGAAGGAAAGGAAAGAGCTTAGCCAGTGTCCCTTCTTTCACCCTTATCTAGATTTCACCACAGTGTGGTTTCTCCTTGTAAACTTCAATACATTTCTCTTCACGGCTCACGTGGTCATCTTTTATCATTCCATGGAACTGTTTCTATTTCATCTTGGCTCATATTATCTTTCTGCCCCAACCACCAATTTGCTTTCTGTTATTATTCTATTTTTTTTCCTAGGCTCTAATGTAAATGGAATTGTACCGTGTATAAATTTTGCGTTTTTCTTTTTTTCAATTAGCATACTCTCTTCTAGAAAGACCCATGTCTTTTGTATGTATGTTTCATTCATTCATAATCCAAAACAATAATTATGATAACGATCAAGACTTAACGTTCTGCTTTACACAGGACCTGACTTGAGACAGGGACTTTTAGAGTGCAAGTAGAAATATTCTTCTTTCCCTCCCACAAATATCTGATAATATCACTGCTCCTTATGTAACATCTGAGACTGGCCTTAAATCTGTTAAATTACCTTGAGTTAATTAAAAACCTTTTGACAATGGTGATAACAATATATATTTTTAAGAATCCTCTGTGGTTGTCTTATCATATTTGTACTTCTACATATGGTACACAATACTTTTGCATTAAATTAAAATAATGATAAAGACTTTTAAAATGTATATGTAGATATATACAGTGTCTGATGCTCATCTTGTAGATTTGTGCTTTCATCTGGTTATAGCTGTCATTAGCCTGAAAAACTGATTTTTAGCATATCTTTCACTGAAGATGTGCTAGAAAGAAATTCACACTGCTACTCTATGTCCAGAAAAAAAAAAATCTTAATTTTGTCTTCATTTTCCTTCTTATATTATAAGGTATTATTTACATATAGTAGAATTCATTACTTTTAAGTATACAGGTTAATACATTTTGGTAATTTTCTATAATTATGTTACCCCACCTAAAATCAAATATAAAAATCCCCTCATCCTAACAAATGTTCCTATGCTCCTTTTCACTTTTCAGATTTTGGGCAACCAACAATTTGCTTTCTGTTATTATTGTATTTTTTTCCTAGAATCTAATGTAAATGGAATTATACAGTATATAAACTGCATTTTTCTTTTTTCAATTAGCATACTCTCTTCTAGAAAGACCCATGTCATTTGCATGTATGTTTCGTTCATTTTTTTATTACTGAGCACTATTCTAAAGAGTAGATATGCAACAATTTACTAATTTATCTCTCGTTAGACATTGGAGTTGCTTCTAATTTGGGTTATTGTTATTAATGATAAAGATACTCATACATAAACCTCTTTGTATGGACATATGTTTTCTCTTCTCTTGGCTAAATACAAAAGAATGAGATTTCAGGTCCATATGGTAAATTAATGTTTAATTTTATGAGGCACTGCCATACTGTTTTCCAAAGTTGTACCATTTTGCATTCCCATAATTCTCATTATCAATGCATATGAATTATATTTGCTTCATATCATTGGTAACACATGGTATCATCAGCTTTTTTAGTTTTAGCCATTATACTGAGTGTGACGGTTAATACTGAGTGTCAACTTGATAGGATTGAGAAATACAAGTATTAACCCTGGGTGTGTGTCTGTGGGTGTTGCCAAAAAAGATTCAGTGGGCTGGGAAAGACAGGTCCACCCTTAATCTGGTGTTCACATTCTAATCAGCTTCTAGCAAGTATAAAGCAGGCAGAAAAACGTGAAAAGGAGAGACGGGCAAAGATAGGCCTCTTTCTGGGCCAGAAAATAAAGCTTTTTAACAATAACTACATTTACAAAAATAGAAATCACACAATATCTGTTCTCAGACCAGAATAGAACTGAACTACATAGATCAATAACAGAAAAATGATTGGAAAAATCTTCAAATTTTTAAGAGATTTAACAGCATACATCTAAACAATACATGGGTTAAATTTTTAAAAATTAATAAAAAATTTAGAGTATTTTGAACTGGATGGAAATGAAACTGCAGCTTATCAAATACTGAGGAATGCAGCCAGAGCTGCCCTTAGAGGAAAATTAATAGCATTGGATGCATATTAAAAAAAAAAAAGAAGAAGAAGAATATATATAAATCAATACTTGAAGCTTCAAACAGGAAATGAGAAAAAAGTAGAAGAAATTAGATTCAAGTTACTGTAAGAAAACAAATAATAAATAAAATTCAAACAGAAATCAATGTAATTACAAAGAGATAATCAATTGAACCCAAAAAAGTGGTGTTTTTAAAAAATCAAAAAGTTATAAGCTTATATCAAAGCTAACAACAAAATACAGAAGACACGGTATCAAAAATGAAAAATAAAGCATCACTACAGATTTTATTAACACCAGAGGGGTAATAAAGAAAAATTTACAAATTTTATAACCTACATGAAATAGACCAATTTCAAGAAAGACACAACCCAACAAACTCACAAACACAAAAAGTAAGCCTATCTATATTAAATTAATTGAATGAATAATCTTCCAACACAGAAAGCATCAGTTCCATATTACTTTGCTGGTAAAGTCTACCAAATATTTAAGGAAGAAATTATTCCAGTTATCTATAGTTCTTCCAGAAGCTAGTAGCAGAGGAAATACTCCCTAACTCATTTTATCAGTATAGCATTTTTCTAATAGCCAAAATAGACAAAGACATTACAATAAAACTGTAGATGAGTATCACTCATGAACACCAATGCAAAAATCCTTAATAAAGTGTTATCAAATCAAATGCCACAATGTATAAAATAAATTATACACCACAACTAAGTGGGGGATATCCCATGTATGCAAGTCTGGTTCAATATGTAAAAACCAATTATGTCAATAGGCAAAGGAAAAAAACTTACAAGGTCATATCAACAGATGCAGAAAAATCATTTGACAACATTTGACAGAATCCTCATTTATGATAAAAAGCCTCTGTAAACTAGGAATAGAAGTGAGCTCCCTTATTTTTGTAAATAAAAATTTTTAAAGTCTATAGCTAACAGCCTACTTAATGATAAGAAGCTCAAAACTTTCTTACTAAGATCAGAAACAAGGCAAGAATGTCACCTTTTATGACTGCTTTTCATATTGTTCAGGAAGTCCTTGTTATGTAATAAAGCAAGAAAAAAAGAAAGTGCTTCTATCGGAAAGTAAAAAGAAGAAAACTGTCTTTATCTGCAGATGACATTATCATCTATGTAAGAACTCCAAAAAAAATCAACAATGACAAAAAAATCCTGGGGATAATAAGTCACCATAGCAGAGTTACAAAGTACAGTTTAGTATACAAAAGCCAGTAGCTTTCCTATAGCTCAACAATAAATGAAGTGATTTTGAAATTAAAAACACAATACCATTTGCATTAGTATTCCCATAAAAGATACACTTAGGTATAAATCTAACAAAATATCTGGTAGATCTACATGAGAAAAACTGTAAAACTCTAATATAAGAAATCAAAAAAGGCTAAATAAATGAAGGGATATTCCATGTTCATGGACAGGAGACATTATTGTCAAGATACCTGTTCTTCCCAAGTTGATATAGGGATTCAGTGTGAACCCAATCAGAATACCAGAAAGTTATTTTGTAATAATCAGCAAACTTACTTTTAAGTTTATATGGAGATGCAAAAGACACAAAAGTGCCAATAAAATATTGATAAATAAGAATAAAGTTGGATGACTGACACTATCCAACTTTAAGCCTTATTATGATGCTACAGTATTCAGAACAGTATATTGGGAAAGAATACATGAACAGATCAAAGGAATAGAATAGAAAGCTCAGAAATAGATCTGTGAAAATATGGTCAATTGACTGTTGCAAAGAACAGAGTTAATACATTGGAGAAAACAGTCTTTCAACAAATGGTGCTGAAACTTAATTAGACATATGATGCAAAAAAAAAAAAAATCAGTCTATATTCTCTTTTCAAAAATGAAGTAAAAATAGATCACCAATCTAAAAGTAAAATTCAAAACTATAACATTCCTAGAAGATAACGTAGAAGCAATTCTAGAAGAACTTGGATATGATAATGACTTTTTAGATACAATACCAAATCCAAAATCCATGAAAGAAATAACTGATAAGTTAAATGAATTAAGGATTTAAAATTTTTTATGTGGTAAAGAGCTTGATCAAGCAAGCCACAAACTGTGAGAAAATATTTTTCACAAGTCACACCTGATAATAAAACATCACCTATCATACATTAAAAAAAAAAAACACTTAAAACCCAAAAATAAGCAAATGAACAACCCAATTAAAAAATTGGCAAAATATCTGAATAAACATCTTATTAAAGAAGAGATACAGAAGCAAATAAGCATATAAAAAGACATACTGTATTATATGGAATTAGGAAATTGCAAATG
Organism: Macaca nemestrina; assembly: GCF_043159975.1. NCBI lineage: Eukaryota > Metazoa > Chordata > Mammalia > Primates > Cercopithecidae > Macaca > Macaca nemestrina. The sequence goes on from NC_092129.1 coordinate 83,774,031, forward strand.
AAAACATGAAATTCCACTAAACATCTATTAGCGGGGTCAAAATAAAAAAACACAAACACAACATCAAATGCTGGTGAAGATGTGGAGCAAAAGAAACTCACTCAATGTTGATGGAAATGTAAAATTATATGACCACCTTGTAAGGCAGTTTGGAAATTTCTTAAAAAACTAAACACTAAACACACTCTTACCATACAATCCAATTATCACACTCCTGGTATTTATCCAAAAGTGCTGAAAAGTTGGGTTCATATGACAACCCATACATAGAAGTTTATAACAGTTTTCAAAATTCCCCAAACTTGGATGTTACCACAGTGTTCCTCATTATGAGAATATATACATAAAATGTGGTACATCCAGTCAATAAACTATTATTCGGCATTAAAAAGAAATAACCTATCAAGCCATGAAAAGGCATGGAGAAACCTTAAATGACTAAGTAAAATAAGTCAGTCTGGAAAGGCTGTATACTGTAGGATTCCAAAAATAGGACGTGCTGCAAATAGCAGAACTATGGCAACAGTAAAAAGATCAGATGTTAGCAGTTAGGGAAAAGGAAGGGATGAATAAGCAGAACACAAAATGTTAAGGGCAATGACACAGTTTTGTATGATACTATATTGTTAGACACATGTCATTATACATCTATCAATACCCAAAGAATATACAACACCAAGAGTGAACCCAAATGTAAACCATACATTTTGGGTGATAATGATGTGGCAATTAAAGGTTATAAGTTGTTACCAAATGTAACACTGTGGCATGGGATGTCAATAGTGAGAGAGGCTGTACATGTGGGCAGGGGGTTTATGAGAACTCTCTGTACATTCCATTAAATTTTTCTGTGAACTTAAAATTGCTCTAAAATTTAATATCTATTAAATAAAATATATGTTAAAAGAAGTAGATGTTCTTTAATTCAACAATTTGGAAAAGCGAAAAGGTAAGTTGGAAATTTTGTTGAGAAAATTGAAAAAAAAAAGAATTCACGGGAAGAATGAAGGCAAGGCAAATTTGTACAGCCATTCTAGAGAGCAATCTGGCAGACCATTAAATTAACTTGTGAATGTACTGAAACTCAGAAATCCCACTCTTTAATTAACATGTCAATGAAACTTTCACAAGAAGCTCTAAAGATATTTTATTCAAGGATATTCATTTCAGTTCTACATGAGTTAGTGGAATGATAAGCAACCTCCTTGAATGTCTAAGTAAAGTATAATTGAGTTTGATTCAACACAATGTAAATCTATGCTCCCATCAAAAGTAACAATTGATATATACACCCTACAATATAAACATTTGGTAAGAAAAGAAGCTTTCAGTGTAAAAAGTTAGAAGAAATAAGAGCCTTATTATTTAAGGTAGAGTAGATTTTATAAAGTTGGTATAAATTCTAAGTACATTCCCTCATAAACCATAATTACATATTTTTATGATGAATATACATTTAAGGATTTATACTAAAATAATAAAAAAGATGTTTATTGCTATGAAATAAGATTTAAAATAAGCAGTGAGAAGAAAAACATAATAAATTGTAAGCCATGAATTAAGGATTAGTACTAATTTTACTCTTCCTGACAACCTCTGTTAATAGAGGAATTTATCTTACAGGTTTTCATGCTACTGGGACATTTCGTAAGTATAAAGCCCTTCCCATAAAGATGAATCCTAATATTCATTCTGCACAGAGAAGAGTAAGTATGCTCGGCTGGGTCTTGAGAAGGTAACACAAGCAAAAGAGTAAAAGTTACACACAGTCCATTAAAATTAAGAATTTTTCTATAGAGTTTGTGATTATCTTTGAGGATTAGTAGTTTTTCACTCAAGACATGCAGCATATTTAATTTATCTATTTGCATATTGAATGAATACGAATAAGTATTCATTTTAAGTAACAAACTTTTATTGAGTACCAGTGGTTCCACATGCAAGATCAAGTACCTGAGAGGCAAAACTTTGTTCTTCACCTCCACAGATAAAGCTGAGAATATAGACAAATCAACTGATACAATATATAACAATGAAGTTTGCTAAAGTGTAACGGAAGGCATGAGCGGGGTGTTTTAGGAGATAAGACAAATATATAAAACTGTAATAGTATATTAGGAATTCATTACCCTGCAAGTAACAAATCTTGACTAGTGATGATTTAAACTAAATGGCTACTAATGGTGATTCTGGCAATAATTTTGGATCTCAATAATATCTTATCTGGGGAAACATTATTTCGAGGATTTTTTTTTCTTTTGCTTCTTGGTTCATAGTCATAAATTGACCACTGCTGCTTCTCTAGGTACCATGTCCTGTTCCATGTTCAAAAAAAATTTTTTTTTAATAAAAGGTAAAGGGCTTTTTGTACCTGAGGTTTTATCTTGATATTCCTGAAGGAAATTCTCCCTATATGATTTCTGATTGCAACTTATTGGCCAGAATTAACATATGCTCACCTCCAGCAGTGAGGATGCTTGCTTAGTTAGTATTTACTTAGAATACTCTTCTTTATAGAAGAGGGAGATAAAGAAAAACACATTACGTATTGGCATTGCATAAGCCGAATGCCTTTTTCTCTGCACAGGAAAAGAAAAAAATAGATAGATAGATAGATAGATAGATAGATAGATAGATAGATAGATAGATAGATAGATGATAGATAGTAGAAGGTGGTGTTTGAGCTTCATTTTCAGTGATAGGTGAAGTATAATCTCACAAATATTTATGGTGGACAAGGGAAGAAAAACGTTCCAAGACGAGAGACACACTTAAAATAAAATCATGAGCCCTCACTAAAACTACAGTTAAATCTCTCTAGATGCACAAAGAAGTGTTGTTGATAGGGGTGCACTTGAGGGTTGAATGGTAGGAAATAATTATATCATGAGATGCCTCCTGAAATAAGTTAAGGAATTTAAACTGTAGCACGAAAGTATAGCAAAGCATTAAAATATCTTCAATAATCATGCTACACGGTCTAATATGCATTGTAGAAAATTTGTTCTCATAGACTATGAAGGAAAAATTAAAGAGTTGCCAGACAGATGCCATGTAAGAAATCATTAGAGACAGAAACAAGAATAGTGAAAATGTAATTGAAGACTGGGCATGGTGGCTCACGCGTGTAATCCCAGTGCTTTGTGAGGCAGAGGCAGGGGGATCGCCTGAGGTCAGGAGTTCAACAACAGCCTGGCCAACATGGTGAAACCCTGCCTCTACTAAAAATACAAAAACTAGCTGGGCGTGGTGGTGGGTGCCTGTAATCACAGCTACACAGGAGGCTGAGGCAGGAGAATCGCTTGAACCCAGGAGGCAGAGGCTGCAGTGAGCTGAGATAGCATCACATCACTCCAGCCTGGGTGACAGAGCAAAACTCCATCTCAAAAAATAAAATTGAAGTTGGTGAAATATGCTTAAGACATATTAAAGATATTGATTCCACAGGATACAGTAAATGACTAGACAATAAGTAGATGAGATAAATTGATAAAGAGAAATCTCGGATGACTGCCATGATTATAAATTAATAAATGAGTGTCAAGCCATTTATAAAACAGGAAATACCAAAGAAGAATAAATACTAAGAGACAGAGATGAAATTCATTTTTGTATTTGTATAGTTAGAAGTGTCTCTAAATATCTAAATGTAGTTGAGAAGGTGTCAATAGGTAGGGGCAATGGATTTTGGAATAAGGATAGTAGCTGGAACATTGGTTATAGGTGAGGTTTACTATAGATTTTATACAGAGAACTAATAATCAAACCTTAGGAAAAATATCAGTGTTCAAGGGCTATGTAAAAGATAATGGACCCATGAATAAGACTTAGATGGACTTTTTGAGATATCTCAAGAATACTGGAAGGGTTTAGGGTCATGGAATGTGACAAAAAGTATAGTAAAGTGGATGAAATGATATGCAGAAGTCAATAAGTACATAAAATAGCCTATTAAGAATGCAGTATCAAATGTATTAGAGAATGTATTAATGAGCACCATTTTACTAGAGGGTTGAGGGAAAAGTTAGACTCAAGAGCAGAAAATAGAAGTGAATGTGAAGAAATAGAACTAGGAATGTAGAGTATGCTCTCAAAAATAATTTCCAGCACTTTGGGAGGCCGAGATGGGCGGATCACGAGGTCAGGAGATCAAGACCATCCTGGCTAATATGGTGAAACCCCGTCTCTACTAAAAATACAAAAAACTAGCTGGGCGAGGTGGTGGGCGCCTGTAGTCCCAGCTACTCGGGAGGCTGAGGCAGGAGAATGGCGTAAACCCGGGAGGCGGAGCTTGCAGTGAGCTGAGATCCAGCCACTGCACTCCAGCCTGGGCGACAAAGCGAGACTCCGTCTCAAAAAAAAAAAAAAAAAAAAAAAAAAATTTCTTAATCATACATATATTAACTATGAGACAGCTCATACATCTCATTATACTGCCTTATTTGAATGTTTGCATTTTTAGTAGAAATAAACTACATTTAAATGAGCTCCTTGCAGGCAGATGTATTATACCACACACACAGCAATTTCATTTTATCTATTTTAAAACATTGCCAGAAGTCTTACTCTAGAAGAGTTTTATGTCAAAAAATGATATTAATAACATGCTTTTGATGTCATTATTTCCTTCATTATTTATTGGATTTTAAAATTTTGCTGCCTTCATGTAACTTCACATCAGTTATTGGGTTACATTTTAAGAAAATTTCTAGCAGCTATGAAGATGAATTATGTCTGAATCAAAAAATAATACTAATAAAGCAAATGTAGAAAATTGGAGAATGTATCTGAAGCTGGACTTTACAGATGAGTGCATCTAAACTTTGAATAATGTTTAGATTTTTTCAAAAATCTTTAACTTTTATTGTTAATCACTTTATTACATCAGATAAAATTAAATGTAATGACATTTTTGCTCTCATTCAACTATATATATTTCATTCATATATAAAAATATGTTCATATATAATATATACATATAGACACACACAAAACAAATCTAAAAGCAAAGAATTTCAAATCATTTTTATCAGTATAATGTGATATATAAGGTATTACAACTCTCAAACAGAGCTGTAACTGAGAGCTGTAGTGTGGTATTAACTGAAACTAAATGTTCTTCCAAGTTTGGCATGTTACATTGTCATTGAATTCTTCCTTAACGGTGATCTATTTCATTATAATACAATGTGCAACTTTACTTACATATTTAGATGAACACTTGTGGATTACATTCACCTTTTTTTCCTCCTCTACAATATTTCTTCCCAATAAACATCAGAGTACTTGATGCTAAATAGATTTTAGATGAAATGAATATTGACCCGAAGTCTAGATGAACATGCATATTGACCCGAAGTAGTAGTTTTCCCTTTTGAAGTGGTTACCCAGATGATCTAAAATTTATATGTACATCTATATAATTACTGAAAAGCCTCACAAAATTTAAACATTTCATGAAGAATTTACAAAATCCCTAAAGATATGTATACTGATGATCCTGCTGGGTTCATGAAACACAGTTGGAGAATCACAGGAGATGACAAATCTAAAATGAGACAATCTTCGAATTCTAAATCTAGCTCTCACTACTGATGTGATCAAGAAAATGTTAAATAACCTTTATAAGACTTATTTTGTTCATATGTACAGTGGGTAGAAATAGTAATACTACCTACCCAAGAAGACCAAGTTGTTTGCCGTACTCCCTTATATTCATTGTACTTAAATTGTTAGCTGTTATGTTAGTTGTTCTATATCCTCATCTCTGAGAAGAAAGGATGAGGATTGGCCGGCAAGACTATGGACAGTACTAAAGAAGTTGTATCGAGCTAGCCTGGATTATAGACTTATTTAAACTGGAGAAGCTTAAATTCTGCTACATTCTAAACTAATGGATTTTTAAAAGTTCACAGTACATGCTGTAGATTTCAGTAGTGTCCTAACCTTTACCAAGACTCCACGTAAAATGTTGCGTGAAGCAAAGGGTTGATACTTTCAATATTTTTTTTTTTTTTTTGAGACGGAGTCTCACTGTGTCGCCCAGGCTGGAATGCAGTGGCTGGATCTCAGCTCACTGCAAGCTCCGTCTCCTGGGTTTACGCCATTCTCCTGCCTCAGCCTCCAAGTAGCTGGGATTACAGGCGCCCGCCACCTTGCCCGGCTAGTTTTTTGTATTTTTTAGTAGAGACGGGGTTTCACCGGGTTAGCCAGGATGGTCTCGATCTCCTGACCTTGTGATCCACCCGTCTCGGCCTCCCAAAGTGCTGGGATTACAGGCTTGAGCCACCGCGCCCGGCTCAATATTTTTAATATACTTCTCCTCATCTGTGTTTTTCCAGTTATTTTTATTCCCCCAATTGATTGCCCATCTAGCTCCAAAATAAGTCTTTGTATTATTTGAACTATCAAGAAATTATTACAGACTTCAGTCAATCATTAAATCAATATTGATTACTTCAGCCCACTCTACTCCATGAATGTGGTGTTATTTCAAAACCAAATAAAGTAATTGTATTAAGTTTATATTGTAAAGGCCTTTAATTGTAAAGGGCCAAAGAGTCACCCATGGTGTCATTGTTTATTGACAGCTTACTAATCTGATAAGATTTCTGTTGCCAGAATATAAAAGGGATATATTTGAACATGGGCCTTCCTGGGATTTGCTATCACCACAGTTTCCGTCCCATTCAGTTACCAGGATCTAGACATTTTATTTTCCTTATAAATGCCAAATTCATTATCTTTAGTATCTATTCCTTCAAAAAATAATAAAACACAGACATGACATGTGAGAGTTGATGAGTCGGTGCAAGGTCTAAATCTAAAGACCAGAAATGTCACAAATTTGTTTTATTTTTGGTTCCATGTCCTTTCTTCAAATTAACACAGCATCATACACATATCAGAAAAATAATATATGGATGTAAATTAAATTAATTGTACAGTCACAAACATTTACTTTATGGTAGATAAAAAGATCTTACAAATGACCATGAACAGAGCTCAAATGCAGAATATTCCTGAGTGCATAATGACATCCCACGAGTGCTATGAGAATTAATGAGTTAAAAGTGATTTGAAATATTTTGATGAGAAATGTCATTAAGTTCTTTATAATCTCAACTTTTTAATTAAATTTCCCAAGGAATATCATTTTATTGCTATCAAATTCAAGTACAGAGTGTCCTTCCAATGTGACCTACAGTATAGAATTAAAGCTTTTACCTCTGGAAATTACAGACAGTAAAGGGTGTTTTTGTTGTTGTTGTTGTTTTGTTTTGTTTTGTTTTTTCAAAGTTAAATATTTAAGATTAAAATCTGAAAAAAAGGGGCCTTTCTTTACCCAGAAAAAAAAATGATTTTAATCCATTTTAGAACGTGGACCTTACCTGAGACGAGGCTGCTAAAATATCAAAATACATAAAGATCATTGAATACAGTATTTAACAATTTACAAAACAGTGAAAATATAATTTCTAGGTAGAAACTAAACAAATGCCTGGCATGAAACTCAGCTGAAGTAACTGATGTGCAAACATTGAATTTGTGTAGTTCAATAGTAGAAGAGATCTCTAGGGAGGAAATAGTTATTAAAACCTTTGTGAAAAAGACATTTCCACATTTTAAGATATATATAAGGCAAATAATGAGTTTCTTTGTGGTGTTTTCAGCCCAAGATACATTTATATGAATGGCACATTCAGTGATCATAGCAATTGTAATTTTATAAAATATACGAGAAAGCTAAAATTTAAATTATACTTAAAATTATACTTATTTTATTGGTACCAGTACTAATTTTCATAATTCATAGAATTTAGAACAATCTAGGCAACAATATAAAGTAGCATTAAATAGCTTGGTTATGTCATTTAGTGAGTTTCTTCTTCAATTTCTTCACTAAGAGGTACTTCAAATTATCTATTAAAAATCACCAAAACAACATCATCCATCAAGTCAGAAGTCTGTCTAAAATTAATACGATTATGATTTAAAATATTGTAAGTTTTAACTGATAAAATGGATAACATTGAATATGTTAATAAATTTTGTTTGCTACCTTTTTAAGCTTTTTCTTTAATTTTTTTTTTTTTTTTTTTTTTTTTGAGACAGAGTTTTGCTCTTGTTGCCCAGACTGGAATGCAGTGGCATGATCTTGGCTCACTGCAACCTCTGCCTCCTGGGTTCAAGTGATTCTCCTACCTCAGCCTCTGAGTAGCTGGGATTACAAGCATGCGCCACCAAGTCCGACTGATTTTGTATTTCTAGTAGAGACAGGGTTTCTCCATGTTGGTCAGGCTGATTTGCCCACCTCAGCCTCCAAGAGTGCTGGAACTACAGGTGTGAGCCACTGCACCCGGCCTTTTTTTTAAATTTTACTTTAAGATCTGGAATATAGGTACAGAATGTGTGGTTTTGTTACAAAGATATATATGTGCCAAGGTGGTTAGATGCACCTATCAAACCATCATCTAGGTTTTATGTCCCACATGTATTAGGTATTTGTCCTAATGCTTTCCCTCCCCTTGTTCTCTAACCCCTAACAGGCCCCGGTGTGTACTGTTCCCCAGCCTGTGTGTGTTTTTATTGTTCAACTCCCACTATGAGTGAGAATGTTCAGTGTTTTCTGTTCCTGTGTTAGTTTGCTGAGGGTGATGGTTTCCAGCTTCATCCATGCCCCTGCAAGGTACATAATCTCATTCTGTTTTATGGCTGCATAGTATTCCATGGTGTATATGTACTATATTTTCTTTATCCAGTGTATCGTTGATGGGCATTTGGGTTGGTTCTATGCCTTAGCTATTGTAAATAGTGCGCAATAAACATACATGTGCAAGTGTCTTTATAGTAGAATGATTTATAATCCTTTGAGTATATACCCAGTAATGGGATTGCTGGGTCAAATGGTATTTCTAGTTCTAGATCCTTGAGGAATCGTCACACTTCTTCCACAATGGTTGAACTAATTTATACTCCCACCAACAGTGTAAAAGCATTCCTATCTCTCCACAGCCTCCCTGGCATCTATTGTTTCTTGACTTTTTAATAATCACCATTCTGACTGGCGTGAGATGGTATCTCATTGTGGTTTTGATTTGCATTTCTCTAATGATCGATGATGATGAACTTTTGTCCATACGTTTCTTGGCCATATAAATGTCTTCTTTTAAGAAGTGTCTGTTCCTATGCTTTGCCCACTTTTTCATGGGGTTGTTTGCTATTTTCTTGTAAATTTGTTTAGGTCCTTGTAGATTCCGAATGTTAGACCTTTGTCAGCTGGGTAGCTTGAAAAATTTTTCACCCATTCTGTAGGTTGCCTGTTGACTCTAGTGCTAGTTTCTTTTGTTGTGCAGAAGCTCTTTAGTTTAATTAGATCCCATTTGTCAGTTTTGGCTTTTATTGTAGTTGCTTTTGGTGTTTTCTTCATAAGGTCTATGCTCATGCCTATGCCCTAAATGGTACTGCCTAGGTTTTCTTCTAGGGTTTTTATGGTTTTGAGTTTTACATTTAAGTCTTTAATCCATCTTGAGTTAATTTTTGTATAAGGTCAGCAGAAGGGGTCAATTTTTTTTTTCTTCATATGGATAGACAATTTTCCTAGCACCATTTATTAAATAAGGAATACTTTCCCCATTGCTTATTTTTGTCAGCTTTGTCAAAGATCAGATATTTGCAGATGTGTGGTGTTATTTCTGAGATCTCTGTTTTGTACCATGGTAGTGGTACGAAAACAGATATTGGTTTATATGTCTGTTTTGGTACTGTTACCATGCTGTTTTGGTTACTGTAGCCTTATAGTGTAGTTTGAAGTCAGGTAATGTGATGCCTCCAGGTTTGTTTTTTTTGTTTTTTTTTGTTTTTGTTTTTTTTTGCTTAGAATTGCCTTGGCTCTTTTTTGGTTCCGTATGAAATTTGAAGAATTTTTTCTAACTCTATGAAGAAAGTCAATGGTAGTTTGATGGAAATAGCATTGAATCTATAAGATACTTTGGGCAGTATGGCCATTTTCATTACATTGATTCTTCCTATCCATGAGGACAGAATGTTTTTCCATTTGTTTGTCTCCTCTCTTGTTTCATTAAGCAGTGGTTTGTAGTTCTCCTTGAAGAGGTTCTTCACATCTCTTGTAAGCTATATTTCTAGATATTTTATTCTCTTTGTAGCAATTGTGAATGGGAGTTCATTCATGATTTGACTCTCTTCTTGTCGAGTGCTGGTGTATAGGAATGCTTGTAATTTTTGCACATTGATTTTGTATCCTGAGATGTTCCTGAAGTTACTTATCAGCTTAAGGAGTTTTGGGGCTGAGACAATTGAGACCATGGTGCTTTCTAACTATAGAATCATGTAATCTGCAAATAGAGACAATTTGACTTCCTATCTTCCTATTCAAATGCCCTTTATTTCTTTCTCTTACCTGATTGTCTTAGCCAGAATTTCCAATATTATGTTGAATAAGAGTGATGAGAGATGGCATCCTTGTCTTGGGCCTGTTTTCAAAAGGAATGCTTCCAGCTTTTGCCCATTCAGTGTGATATTAGTTATGGGTTTGTCATAAATAGCTCTTATTATTTTGAGATGTGTTCCATCAATACCTAGTTTATTGAGAGTTTTTAACATGAAAGGATGTTGAATTTTATCAGAGGCTTTGTTTGTTTGTTTGTTTGTTTGTTTTTTGTTTTTTGCATTTATTGAGATAATCGTGGTTTTTTTGTCACTGTTACTGTTTATGTGATGGATTATGTTTGTGATTTTCGATACTAAACTAGTCTTGCATCCCAGGGATGATGCCAACTTGATCGTGGTGGACAAACTTTTTGATATGCTGCTGAATTCAGTTTGTCAGTATTTTGTTGAGGATATTTGCATTGATGTTCATCAGGGATATTGGCCTGAATTTTGGTGTTGTTGTTGTTGTGTCTCTGCCAAGTTTTGGTATCAGGATGATGCTGGGTTCCTGAAATGAGTTAGGGAGGAGTCCCTCCTTTTCAATTGTTTGGAATAGTTTCAGTAGGAATGGTACTAGCTACTCTGGCCTTGGGGTCTTTTTAGTTGATGTGTTTTCATTACTGCCTCAATTTCAGAAATTGCTATTGGTCTATTCAGAGATTCTCCTTCTTCCTGGTTTAGTCTTGGGAGGGTATATGTGTCTGGAAATTTAGCCATTTCTTCTAGATGTTCCAGTTTATTTACATAAATGTGTTTATAGTATTCTCTGATGGTAATTTGTTTTTCTGTGGGGTCAGAGGTGATATTCCCTTTTTTACTTTTATTATGTCTATTTGATTCTTATCTCTTTTCTTCTTTATTAGTCTTGCTAGTGGTCTATTTTGTTATTTAAAAAAAAAAAAAAAACACTCCTAGATTCATTGATTATTTTAAGGGTTTTTTGTGTCTTTTTCTCTTTCAGTTCTGTTCTGATCTTAGTTATTTCTTATCTTTCCTAGCTTTTGAATTTCTTTGCTCCTGCTTCTTTAGCTCTTTTAATTGTGATATTAAAGTGTTGATTTGAGATCTTTCCAGCGTTCTGACATGGGCATTCCGTGCTATAAATTTCACTCTTAGCATTGCTTTAACTGTGTCACAGTAGTATCTTGTCTCTTTGTTCTCATTGGTTTCAAAGAACTTCTTGATTTCTGCCTTAATTTCGTTATTTACCCAGGAGTCATTCAGGAGCAGGTTGTTCAATTTCCATGTCGTTATGTATTTTTGAGTGAGTTGCTTAATCTTGAGTTCTAATTTGAGTACACCATGGTCTGCCTGTTTGCTATGATTTCGATTCTTTTGCACTTGCTGAGGAGTATTTTACTTTCAATTCTGTGGTTCATTTTATAATAAGTGCTATGTGGCACTGAGAAGAATGCATATTCTGTTGATTTGGCATGGAGATTTCTATAGATGTCTATTAAATCCAATTGATCCATAGCTGAGTTCCAGTTCTGAATATCCTTGTTAATTTTCTGTCTCATCGATCTATCTAATATTGACAGGAGGTTATTAAAGTCTGTCATTATTATTGAATGGGAGTCTAAGTCTCTTTGTAGGTCTCTAAGAACTTGTTTTATGCATCTGGGTGCTCCTGTATTGGGTGCATATATATTTAGGATAGTTAGCTCTTCTTGTTGCACCGATCCCTTTACCATTATGTAATGCCCTTCTTTGTCCTTTTTGTGTTTGTTGGTTTAAAATCTGTTTAATTAGACTAGCATTGTCACTCCTGCTTTTTTTTTTTTTTTTTTTTTTTTTTTTTGGCTTTCCATTTGCTTGGTAAATTTTTCTCCATCACTTTATTTTGAGTGTATGTGTGTCTTTGCATGTGAGATGGGTCTCCTGAATACAGCATACCAGTGGATCTTGACTCTTTATCCAATTTGCCAGTCTGCATCATTTAATTGGGGCATTTATCCCATTTACTTTAAAGGTTAATATTGTTATGTGCAAAATTGATCCCATCATCATGATGATAGTTGGTTATTTTGCACACTAGCTGATATAGTGTCGTTGGTCTTTGTAGAGTCATTTGTCTTCATATTTTGGTGTGTTTTTACAGTGGCTGATACTGGTTTTTCCTTTCCATATTTAGTGCTTCCTTCAGGAGCTCTTACAAGGCAGGCTTGGTGGTGATGAAATCCCTTAGCATTTGCTTGTCTGGAAAGGAATTTATTTCTCTTTTGCTTATGAAGCTTAGTTTGTCTGTATATGAAATTCTAGGCTGAAAATTATTTTCTTTAAGAAATTTATTTTCTTTAATCACCATCAGAGAAATGCAGATCATAGAAATGCAAATCAAAACCACAATGAGACACCATCTCACACCAGTTAGAATGGCAATCATTAAAAAATCAGGAAACAACAGGTGCTGGAGAGGATGTGGAGAAATAGGAACACTTTTACACTGTTGGTGGGACTGTAAACTAGTTCAACCATTGTGGAAAACAGTGTGGCAATTCCTCAAGGATCTAGAACTAGAAATACCATTTGACCCAGCCATCCCATTACTGGGTATATACCCAAAAGATTATAAATCATGCTGCTATAAAGACACATGCACACGTACATTTATTGAAGCACTATTCACAATAGCAAAGACTTGGAATCAACCCAAATGTCCATCAGTGACAGACTGGATTAAGAAAATGTGGCACATATACACCATGGAATACTATGCAGCCATAAAAAAGGATGAGTTTGTGTCTTTTGTAGGGACATGGATGCAGCTGGAAACCACCATTCTCAGCAAACTATTGCAAGAACAGAAAATCAAACATCGCATGTTCTCACTCATAGGTGGGAACTGAACAATGAGATCACTTGGACACAGGAAGGGGAACATCACACATCGGGGCCTATTGTGGGGAGGGGGGAGGGGGTACGGATAGCATTAGGAGATATACCTAATGTAAATGATGAATTAATGGGTGCAGCACACCAACATGGCACATGTATACATATGTAACAAACCTGCATGTTGTGCACATGTACCCTAGAACTTAAAGTATCATAATAATAATAAAAAAAAGAATGTTGAATGTTGGCCCCCACTCTCTTCTGACTTGTAATGTTTCTCCTGAAAGATCCACTGTTACTCTGATGGGCTTCCCTTTGTAGGTGACCTGGCCTTTCTTTCTGGCTGCC